>NC_135806.1:124683574-125283574 GCF_964213995.1 Mustelus asterias | reverse complement strand
TACTGATGTTAAGCTATCCGGTCTGTAATTCACTATTTTCTCCTGACCTCCTTTTTTAAATAGCAGGGTTACATTTGCCACCCTCCAATCTGCCAGGACTGTTCCAGAATCTACAAAATTTTGGAAGGTGACATCCACTATTTCCATCTCATTAAGCATCCTGGGATGTAGATTTGCAGGCCTTGGGGATTTATTGGCTTTCAGCCCCATATGTTTCTCCAATACTTTTTCTTTAGCAATACTAATTTACTTCAATTCCTCCTTCTCATTAGACTCTTGATTCCTTAGCATTTCTGAGAACAAAGAACAGTACAGCACAGGAACAGACCCTTCGGCCCTCCAAGCCTGCGCCGATCACTTTGCCCTATCCAGACCAACTGCCTGTATCCCTCTATTCCTGTCTGTTCATGTGTCTATCCGGATAAATGTCGCTAACGTGTTTGCCTCAACCACCTCACTTGGCAGTGCATTCCAGGCCCCCACCACAACCATCTCAACCACCTCACTTGGCAGTGCATTCCAGGTCCCCACCAATTCTGTGTAAAAAAACTTCCCCCGCACATCTCTACTAAACCTTTCCCCCCTTACCTTGAACTTGTGCCCCCTTGTGATTGTCATTTCTGCCCTGGGAAAAAACTTCCAACTGTTCACCCTTTCTATACCCCCTTATAATTTGATAAACTTCTATCAGATCGCCCCCCAGCCTCTGTGTTATGTGTTTCTTCCTCCAAGAATACAGAACTAAAGTAGCTGTTCTTTGCACTGCCATTTCATTGTTCTCTATTTTTATTCTCCCATTTTGGATTGTGAGGGACCTGTATTTGTCTTCACTAATCTTTTTCTTTTTACATTATTATTAAAACTTTTTACAGTCTGCTTTTGTGTTACACGCAGTGTTACTCACATACTCAAGGCAGTTTTCAATCCACTGCTAAATGCACTTAAAAGTAAATGTCCTGGAGATTGGGAAGTGATGGGATTAACAGCTCCAGGATCAGAATGGAAAGCACAGGGTCAAAACCATGTTGAATTCCATGGTAAAGGCAAAATACTGCGGATGCTGGAATTTGAAACAAAACCAGAAAATGCTGGAAAAGCTTAGCAGGTCACAATCACAGCTCTGACGAAGGGTCATCTAGACTCGAAACGTTGGCTCTATTCTCTCTCCACAGATGCTGTCAGACCTGCTGAGATTTTCCAGCATTTTCTGTTTTTGTTTTGAATTCTGTGGTGTCAGTTATTCTTGCTTCTGAACATCATAGCTATAATCGTGCCGTGGTGACGATTCGGACAACGTTTGATCTGTGTCTAGTTGCAATGGAACCAAGACAGCTGTGAGTCATCCATTTATTTAGTCACCCAGCTTATTCAGCAGTCTCAATTATTCCTCTTAAACTTTCTGTCAAGGAGGGCAGTGGTGCTTTAGACAAATCCCCAATTGCGGATTCAAGCTTATTTAAGAAGTTACTCTTCTATTGACTTAGCCGCTGATCTGGATAACGCCTGCAATGTGACTTCAGCTCTGACATCGCTGGCGAGTGTGAGATTTGCTGTGACACTCGCTGTGACATGTTCTAATGAGAAAAGCAGCAACATTTGGAGTGAGTTGATTACACCAAGATTGGCAATCCAGACATTGAGAATTCATAAGATCTTTAGATAATTAGAAATAGGAGCAGGAGTAGATGGGTGTCACCAAATTTGCCACTGCTGAAAAATCTGGGCTAAAGTTGCTGTGAGATTATTGCGTGTGAACCTAGATTACAAGTATCCTGCACATCAATTGCAGTCCTTAGATACTTGAAAAATTGCCACTGAATTTCAACATGTGTGGTTGAGGAACAACATAAAGTGACAATTGACCATCCTATAAAACACACAAACTGAGTTTCTTTTAAATCAGCAGCTCATTTTTTTTCTTCATTCTTGGGACATGGGCGTCGCTGGTTGGCCAGCATTCATTGCCCATCCCTAGTTGCCTTTGAGAAGGTGGTGAGCTGCCTTCTTGAATCACTGCAGTCCATGTTCTGTGGGTTGACCCACAATGTCGTTAGGGAGGGAATTCCAGGATTTTGACCCAGCGACTGTGAAGGAACAGTGATATATTTCCAAGCCAGAATGGTGAGTGTCTTGAAGGGGAACTTACCGGTGTTGGTGTTCCCATATATCTGTTGCCCTTGTCCTTCTAGATGGAAGTGGTCGTGGGTTTAGAAGGTGCTGTCTCGGATCTTAGGTGAATTGCTGCAGTGCATCTTGTAAACAGTACACACTGCTGCTACTGACGTCGGTGGTGGAGGGAGTGAATGTTTGTGGATGTTGTGCCAATCAAGCGGGCTGCTTTGCCCTGGATGGTGTCAAGTTTCTTGAGTGTTGTTGGAGCTGCACCCATCCAGGCAAGTGTGGAGCATTCCATCACACTTTTGACATGTGCCTTTTCGATGGTGGACAGGCTTTGGAGAGTTAGCAGGTGAGTTACTCGCCACAGTATTCTTAGCCTCTGACCTGCCCTTGTAACCATTATGTTTATGTAGTGAGTCCAGTTGAGTTTTTGGTCAATGGTAACACCAAGGATGTTGACAATGGGGGATTCAGTGATGGTAACACCATTGAATGTCAAGGGACATTGGTTAGAGTCTCTCAATAAGATGATGGTCATTGCGGCATTTGTATGGCATGAATGTTACTATTTATTTTATTTATTTTTATTTAACTTACATTATTCCATAACTGGAAGAAATTTATAATAACTGAACATTAGATAGGTTGCATTCCAGAAATAATTACTGAAACCTGACACTTAAGCAATATGCCACTTAAAATACCTCACAAAATATAAACTGCTTTCAATTTTTTATCAATTATTTCATAAAATATGCTTTAAGCATGACATTTAATTTCCTGCTCCTATAAACTAACTGGTGAGAATTCTGTTATTAAAATAAGAAACAGATAGGCTATTTTTCTATGTATGAAACAACATGTTTAACCCCAATATAAAATACATACTCGTAACCTGAAAACTGATTTTTGTATATTCAACGGATATTTGAAGTGAATCCATCTTCTGCTGCCTCATGTCTTTCCTTAATTATGTTTCATCATATTGGCAGAATAGAAAGTCTGGAAATATTGTAAGTATATTACACATTATGAGATCTTGAAAGGCAGAAAATAAATATTAGGACTGCCACCCATTCATTTTGAACAGCAGGAGCGAAATATCCAGCACTCAATATTTTTTTTTACAGACAGCTTACCGAGCTTATTTTGGTTTAGCATTGGAAAGTGACTGCAGAAAATGCTTGTCATTTTCTGATAGACCTCAATCCCCCATTCACATTGTGGCCTTCAGTCTTCTCTCGTCCTGAATACATCCAGTTGTTTTCTGAATCCTATTCACTGCAGTGGCCCTCTCTGGAGATTTAGTTTGTCTGACTATTATTCTGTACGTGAAACAGTTCTGTTTAATGCTCACTCTCAATTTGGTATTTTTCTAAATCATTCTCTTGCTTTCTGAAACTTTCCAGTAGGTTGGTCTTCAAAGTTGCCCTCAGTCATCCCCATTTTCTGTAAGAAATGTAAAGCTAAAATTTACAATGTTTAAGCAGAGTCATAACATTGAGTTAAGTGTTTTTTTTCTCTAAAAATAACTGAGAGGGACTGAATTGATGTCTCTAAAAGAAGGAAAGGTTTTGATCGAGTGAATACAGAAAGAATGGGGAAGAACATGACTAAAGGTAATCAGTCTAAAATAGCCATCAAGAAATGGGTGGCATGGTGGCACAGTGGTTAGCACAGCTGCCTCACTGTGCCAGGGACCCGGTTTCAATTCCAGTCTTGGGTGACTGTCTATGTGGAGTTTGTACATTCTCCCCGTGTCTGCGTGGGTTTCCTCCGAGTGCTCCGGTTTCCTTCCACAGTCCAAAGATGTGTGGGTTAGATGCATTGGCCATGCTAAATTGCCCTTCAGTATGTTAGGGGAATAAGTGGCACAATATGTGGGGTTACGGGAAAGGGCTCTGTCAGAGAGTTAGTGCGGACTCGATGGGCCAAATGGCCTCCTTCGGCACTGTAGGCATTCCATGATTCTATGAAATCCAGTAGGGAATTCAGGAGAAATGTCTTTATTCCAAGAGTGGTGAGAATGTGCAGCTCGCTACCACAGGGTGTGATTGTAGTTTACAGCATAGGTACATGTAAGGGGAAGCTTGACCAGCACATATGGGAGAAGGGAATAGAAGGATGAGGAAAGTTGGGAGAGGGTTGAGTGGAGCATAGACACAGACACAGGTTCGTTGGTTTGTTGGGTTTCTGTGTTGCACATTCTACGTAATGCTATGTAGAGGTTGCCCACACTTTCAAACTTCATTTGAGCTATTCTTCGGGAACCATTCTCGGGCCAATAAACCTTTCCATTTTTTCCACCCACGTTAATTTAGAGCTCAATATTACAACACTAAATGTGCCAGGACTGTCAGTGCTGAGCTCCAGAAGATCAATGTTAAAGGTTTTAAAGTTTGTTCATTGCAGTGCATTGAATCTTCAGGAACAAAACAAAATCAATGTACAACACCATTACCTCAAAGAGAAGTCATATCAAATTCAATAGTAAATACTTATTGCAGTAAAGCCCATCTCAAAATCTTCTTCAATTCTCAGCCTGAAGGCTGGCCTTTGGTGATTATTCACCAAACCATAGTGAAGAGGGGTGGCACGGTAGCACAGTGGTTAGCACTGCTGCCTCACAGCACCAGGGACCCAGGTGTGATTCCCGGCTTGGGCCACTGTCTATGTGAAGTTTGCACATTCTCCTCGTGTCTGCATGGGTTTCCTCCGGGTGCTCCGGTTTCGTCCCACAGTCCAAAAGGCGTGCTGGTTAGGTGCATTGGCCATGCTAAATTCTCCCTTAGTGTACCTGAACAGGCGCCTGAGTGTGGTGATGAGGGGACGTTCACAGTAACTTCATTGCAGTACTACTGTAAGCTTACTTGTGACTAACAAACAAACTTTAATTACTGTGATTTTTATTAAGAGGTAGGGCAAGGAGATAGACCCCAAATCTACATCGGCCGGAATGAGGATTGAACCCCATGCTGTTGGTATTAATTTGATCAACTTGCCAGCTGGAACTTGCTCCAGGTCATTGTTAGTCATGTTGTGGGACAGGTTAGAAACTCCGAAGTACTTTATGGAAACCGCCCGAACCATACGTTTTGCAACTTGAATTTGGTTGGGATGAGCATGAAATGTTTCACTTCAGGTATGATTCAACAACCCACTAGGGAGCTTTTATCAGAAAAAGTTTATTTAAGAATATAGTTAACATGTATAGAAAGAAAATTAGCAATATCTTTTAACAATTACAGACCAAAAAACAGAAAGAAAACAACCACAATAATGTATTAACCCTTAATTGAATATAAAAGTTGTTCCAACAAACCAAAACCTTTCAGAGACAAAACCCTTTTCACAGGCTTAACACAGCATAGAATAAAATCTCACTTGACTGGAATTGAGTCTTTTCGAAGCCTGCACTTCCCTTCCAGAAGGCAAAACATTGCCTTAAGATACCCAGCAGAAGTTCCAATCAGAACAGGGAGACTGAGAGAGAGAGAGAGAGACTTCAGCTTCTTTCTTGCTTGATGTCCCTGCTAAAACTAAAAACTAAATTGCAGCCTCAGAACTCTCAAAAATGAAACAAACTCACTGGAAAGTAAAACCAAACTGTCCAAAAACACATGACCTTTTCTCCTCACAATGCAGGATCGTAAAATTAATCCCAGAGTAAACACAAACAACCCCATTTAAGCCACTTAGGAAGCAATAAAACGACAATTCCAGTCAAGTCGGCAACAATGACATCACTGAAGCCGTGAGCTAAGAAACCACTGAAGCTGTGAGAGCTGCAGAAATCAAGATTTTTAAAAAATCTCTTAAAGGGACACTAACGTTACAGTCATTAGACAATATAATTGACTCAGATTTCAATGGCATCAAGCACATTTTGATTTAAAGCAATCAAAACCTTTCAATCTGCAACCATTTACTTCTCCCCATTGTCATTCCCAGTTAAGTTTTTTTTAATAGTTTATTTATTATTGTCACAAGTAGGCTTACATTAACACTGCAATTAAATTACTGTGAAAATCCCCTAGTCGGCACACTCCGGCGTCTGTTTGAGTACACTGAGGGAGAATTTAACAAGGCCAATGCACCTAACCAGCACGTCTTTCGGACTGTGGGAAGAAACCGGAGCACCCGGAGGAAACCCACGCAGACATGGGGAGAATGTGCAGACTCTGCACAGACAGTGACCCAAGCCGGGAATTGAACCCGAGCCCCTGGCGCTGTGAGGCAGCAGTGCTAACCATGGTGCCACCGTGATGCCCTTGGTGCCACCATGACACCCTTGAGCCACTGTGATGCCCTTAAGGTATGTCCTATCCAAAAAATGACTAAGAGTGGGACGATTGCGGTCAGGTCCACGCCGATCCAGATCGTTTTCTGGCCATCATTTTTTGGGAAAATCACAGCCCTAACCTTAAAATTAGAGATTGGCGTTCTGGAGCAAAATGAGAAAGCACTTTCTCAAATGAATCTCTCAGCATGTTTACAGGAATTCAGCCTCACTTACATATTGCTGAGACGTTTCTACAAGCAGTCTGGACCTGGGCAGTAAGCAAGAACCACCGCGCACTTTGCTTTAGGACAAGCTGCCAATTCTTTGTCCTTCCTTTGCTTTTTAGCGGTCAGGAATGTCCATGTTGAAAACAAATTTAGGAACCTTCTCCATTTGGAGGAAGTCCACCCACACTGGCACTGCGGATTCGAGTTACAATGAACTATAACTGAACTGCATATTCAGTGGATCAAATGTATCCAGATTGCCTGAGGTGGTCTGATATTTACTTATGCCAATAATGGGTTACTGCCATTTGGAGAAGTCACATGTAAACTCTTGGGGCTGTTCCTGCAGTAGGAAACATCTGAGCTAAAAAAAAGTTCAGCATTATTTTGCACAACATCATTTTGCCTCTTCATCCAGCCGTCTGCAATAGAACTGAGAGGAAATTAAGTTGCTGTATTTGATTTGATATATTATTGTCACACACATTAGCATACAGTGAAAGGTCTTGTTTCTTGTGCGATACAGACAAAGCATACCATTCATTGAGAAGGAAAGGAGAGGGTACAGAATGTAGCTAAGGTGCAGAGAAAGATCAGCTTAATACATGGTGGGTCCATTTAAAAATCTGATGGCAGCAGGTAAGAAATTGTTCTTGAGTTGGTTGGTACGTAAACTCAGACTTTTGCATCTTTTTCCCAATGGAAGAAGGTGGAAGAGAGTATGTCTGGAGTGCGTGGGGTCCTTGATTATGCTGACTGCTTTTCCGAGGCAGCAGGCAGCAGTGTCAATGGCTGGGAGGCTGGTTTGCGTGATGGACTGGACTTAGTTCACGACCCTTTGTAGTTCCTTGCAAGCTTGGTCAAAGCAGGAACCATACCAAGTCGTGTTACATCCAGAAAGGCTGCCTTCTATGGTGCATCTATAAACGTTCTATAGGTTCTAGGTTTGTTGGCAAATAACTTGGAATAATGTCAACGCCAATATTGACTTTCTTGGTGTCCATATTCATCATTGTACTTTTGTTTATGTCCTTTACTTCCCTCCATAAGAATTTTAAAATTCTTATTTCTAACTTCAGCTACCTACATGAAGTTATCATGGGCGACATGGTGGCACAGTGACACGCTGCCTCACAGCACCAGGGACCTGGGTTCGATTCCTGGCTTGGGTGACTGTCTGTATGGAGTTTGCACATTCTCTCTGTGTCTGCATGGGTTTCCTCCGGGTGCCCCAGTTTCCTCCCACAGTCCAAAGATGTGCAGGTTAGGTGGATTCGCCATGCTAAATTGTCCGTTAGTGTCAGGGGGATTAGCAGGGTAAATGTGTGGGGTTGCGGGAATAGGGTATGGGTGGGATCATTGTTGGTGCAGGCTCGATGGGCCGTTGGCCTCCTTCTGCACTGTAGGGATTCTATAATTCTATTACCCTATTCCAGCAAACTCCTTCAGTCACAAGCATGTCACATAAGCTTCAGTTCTCTGATGCTGCACTGCTGCTTGTTTCCTTAGTCTTGGTGACTTGGTTGCGCTTCTCTGGAAATTCTTCGCAAAACCTCATCTTCCGCTGCTTTCCAAAGTTTTCTCAAATTTTTTCCCTCACATTTTATGCAGGATCCCCTGATTCTGTGTCCGTGTTCATTCTTCCCACTTGATATTATCTTCTCCATACTATTCTGAGACATCTTTCTGACATAAATGAGTGCTACAGTGAGTGCTTATGATGTGAAATGCGTTGCTTGAAAAGGTAGTGGAAGCACTTCCAATATTAACTTATAAAGGGGCATTGGAAAAATAATTCAAATGGAAGAATTTGCAAAACCATTGGGGAAGATCAGAGAAGTGGAGCTAATTGGATATCTGTTGCAAAGAGCAAGTATAGGTATGGTGGGCTGAATGGCCTCCTTCTATTCTGTAGTTATTCAGTTCTATATCCCACAATTTGTTATTGGCCTGCATTCCAAAGCTTCACTCCACGACACTATTGATCTGCTATGAATGGTTAGAATATAAATGATTAACTCAGTGTGAACTATTTGGTCGCATGATCGGGCAGTGCAGCACCCATGGTTCTGATGCCACAGATGCTGGCAAAATAATGACAGCGCTGTTTGTCCCACCTCAGTGAGGGCATTGGCATTCGGAATATCCGCAGAGTAGATGATGTTGGCAGCTAACATTGACTTGATGCCAGCATCTTCTTGGCCACAATCCTGAAATAAAAGACGTTACAAACAAACATTTCATTCTAATCTTTTTTCAACAAGACAAGACAAGACAAGACAAGACTTTGGCTTGCCCAAAGGAGGCAGAGAGTGGGTATAGATGGGTCTTTTTCTAAATGGAGGTCGGTCACCAGTGGTGTGCCCCAGGGATCTGTTCTGGGATCCTTGCTGTTTGTCATTTTCATAAATGACCTGGATGAGGAAGCGGAGGGATGGGTTGGTAAGTTTGCCGACGACACGAAGGTTGGTGGGGTTGTGGATAGTCTGGAGGGATGTCAGAAGTTACAGAGGGACATAGATAGGATGCAAGACTGGGCGGACAAGTGGCAGATGGACTTCAACCCAGATAAATGCGTCGTGGTCCATTTTGGTAGGTCAAATGGGATGAAGGAGTACAATATAAAGGGAAAGACTCTTAGTACTGTAGAGGATCAGAAGGACCTTGGGGTCCGGGTCCATAGGACTCTGAAATCGGCCCCGCAGGTGGAGGAGGTGGTTAAGAAGGCGTATGGTGTGCTGGCCTTTATCAATCGAGGGATTGAGTTTAGGAGTCCGGGGTTAATGATGCAGCTATATAAGACCCTCGTCAGACCCCACTTGGAGTACTGTGCTCAGTTCTGGTCACCTCACTATAGGAAGGATGTGGAAAAGATTGAAAGGGTGCAGAGGAGATTTACAAGGATGTTGCCTGGATTGAGTGGCATGCCTTATGAGGATAGGCTGAGGGAGCTCGGTCTTTTCTCCTTGGAGAGACGAAGGATGAGAGGTGTATAAGGTGTTGAGAGGCATAGATCGGGTGGACTCTCAGAGGCTTTTTCCCAGGGTGGAAATGTCTGCTACAAGAGGACACAGGTTTAGGGTGCTGGGGGGTAGGTACAGGGGAGATGTTAGGGGTAAGTTTTTCACACAGAGGGTGGTGGGCGAGTGGAATCGGCTGCTGTCAGTGGTGGTGGAGGTGAACTCAATAGGGTCTTTTAAGAGACTCCTGGATGAGTACATGGAGCGTAATAGGATGGAGGGTTATAGGTAGGTCCAGAAGGTAGGGACGTGTTCGGCACAACTTGTGGGCCGAAGGGCCTGTTTGTGCTGTAGTTTTTCTGTGTTTCTTTCTATGTTTCTAAGACATCCAATATTCCATACAAAGGTCAACCAATCTTATTTGTGCATTCTCTTAATGCCTGTCCAAAAGGTGGCTTTGTTGAACTATTGTTCCTGTACAGCGATACTCCAGTGACTGCAGCAGGGTTAACACTGCTGCCTCGCAGCACCAAGGATCCGGGTTCGGATTTCAGCCTTAGGTCACTGTCTGTGTAGAGTTTGCACGTTCTCCCCGTGTCTGTGTGTGTTTCCTCCGGGTGCTCCGGTTTCCTCCTACAGTCCAAAGATGTGCGGGTTAGATGGATTGACCATGCTAAATTGCCCCTTAGTGTCTAGAGGTTTGTAGGCCATGTGAATTAGCCATGGTAAATGCGCAGAGTTATGAGGATAGGACCGGTGGCAGGGAGGGAAGGAGGGCGAGTGGGAATGGGAGGTTATGGTGGACCTGGGTAAGATGCTCTTTTGGAGCAGGCCCGAAGGGCCTGTTTCCTGTGCTGTACTGTTCTTTGTTCTCTTTGTTGTTGGTGCAGACTCGATCGGCTCAATGGCCTCCTTCTGCACTGTAGGGATTCTATGGTTCTATGAAGTAGCACTTACATTTGTGGATATGCAGTTGACCTAGTTGGCTGCCCTAGACCAGCTCTGGATACTGTACCCTGCAAGCATAGGTGGCAACAGTCTCGTCTGGTAATCTGCTGGAGCACGGATTGCTGAAATAGTGAGACAGCACTGTTACCCGCAGACATGATAACAGCGACGGCCTACATGGTAACAAGCTCTGCTTTCACTGAATTCATGACCTCAGTCTGAGATTCTGCTGCAGCACATAGAACCTGCTTGGCTTCTGTTTGTACTGCATTAGAAGCTGACACATTGGCCATCGGACACTGCATTATGGTTCGGTTTGTAAGTATCCTCACGGAGTTGGCAGCCACTTTGACTCTGGAAAGAATGGCGACACGAATGATTTCCAGTTGCGGCAATACCTGCCCTGCTGTCGGTTGAGTCGTTTGCGGCCTCCGATTATAAGACACATTGGGCAGAATTTTCCCGTCCCGCCCGCCCCGGGAATCATAGCAGGCAGGACATGGGCCATGCAAAGGCCCATTGACCTTGGGTGGGATTTTCCGGTCTTGGGGTGAGCGTAGCCGGAAAATCCTGCCCATTGTCCTGCAGGAGAGTGGGATGCATGGTGCAATATCATTGAGTGATGTGCCCGCCATAGTGAATTGAGCAGTATGTGAAGCTAATGGGCTTGCAGTGCAGCCCCGTTGTAACGCGATGGTTGGGGTCCATAAAATGTTATCGCGAATGTTATCGGGGTCGCGCTAAATCGGGGTCGCGCTAAATCCTGAAACCGGAAATAGCAACAAAAAGGGTCCATCGCATCATCGTGTCATATCCGATTTCGCGCTAAATCGGGGCACGTAAAATCGGGGTTCCACTGTATTTGGAAGGAAATAACTGCAACCATTGACACGACCACTCATGTGAAGGTCATTAAACCCCTTCCTGGGCTACATCCAGATCATTGAGACTCGACTGTCTGTATTGAGTGTGTGATGGCCACCAGCTTCCATTGTCTTAGAGTCTACCTCGAGGGACACCTGATCCGCTGAGGGATGAGGACCTCACTCTTTCTGTGCATCTCCTGCAGCGAGGCCACCAATTGCCTCTGAGAATTTTGGGGCATGCTCGCTGGCCTATTGCACAATTTTTCACAGTTCATCCCACTCAGTAACTCCTCTTTCATTGCAGCCATAACCTGCCACAGCCAGTGTGCATCTCATTGTAGGCAAACACCCACTCACTCCACCACCAACGCTCAGTAGCAGCAGTGTGTACAATCTACAAGATGCACTCCAGAAATTCACATAGATTCTTAGGCAGCACCTTCCAAACCCATGATCGATTCCATCTAGAAGGACAAAGACAACAGATACAAGAGAACACCGCTACCTCCAAGTTCCTCTCTAAGTTGCTCACCATCCTGGCTTGGAAATATATCACCGTTCCTTCGCAAATCGCTGGGTCAAAATCCTGGAATTCCCTCCCTAATGTCATTGTGGGTCAACCCTCAGCATATGGACTGCAGCGTTTCAAGAAGGCAGCTCACCACCACCTTTGCAAGGGCAACTCGGGATGGGCAATAAATACTGGCCAGCCAGCGATGTCCATGTCCCAAACTCCAACAAAGTCCCCTGTTAAGATGAACAGCCAGTCAAGCGGGCACTCATTGCTACTGCATGTGCCAATCATTACAATTCACAGGCAGCACACACTTTGTGTGTTGCTTGTATAACTTTGAACTGTCTCGAGTTAATCACGAGACTAAAAACTCGTTATTAGAGGATATCTTGTTTCTAACCCGCTTTCTCCTATGACTGTCCCTCTGAGGGGGTCCAACATCCTGGCGGGGAGATTTGCGAGAGCCACTCGGGAGGGTTTAAACCAGTTTGGCAGGGGAGGTGGGATCCAAAGCAGTAGGGAGACCGAAGAGAAGTTTGAGGACAGCGCAAAAGTTAAAGAGAGCACATTAATTAGTAAAGGCAGTGTCAGTAATCTTGGTACCAGACAGATCGGGCAAAAGCAAGACAGAGAGCAAGGGAAGTCCAGATTAAACTGCATTTATTTCAATGCAAGAGGCCTGACAGGCAAAGCAGATGAACTCAGGGCATGGATGGGTACATGGGACTGGGATATTATAGCAATTACTGAAACATGGCTAAGGGAGGGACAGGACTGGCAGCTTAATGTTCCAGGGTACAGATGCTATAGGAAAGAGAACAGGAGGTAAGAGAGGAGGGGGAGTTGCACTTTTGATTAGGGAAAGCATCACGGCCGTACTGAGAGGGGATATATCTGAGGGTTCGGCCACTGAGTCTATATGAGTAGAACTGAGAAATAAGAAGGGGGAAATCACTTTGATAGGGTTGTACTATAGGCCCCCAAATAGTCAGCGGGAAATTGAGGAGCAAATATGTAAGGAGATTACAGATAGCTCCAAGAAAAATAGGGTGGTTATAGTCGGAGATTTTAATTTTCCCAACATTGACTGGGACAGCCATAGTATTAGAGGGTTGGATGGAGAGAAATTTGTTGAGCGTATTCAGGAGGAATTTCTCATTCAGTATGTGGATGGCCCGACTAGAGAGGGGGCAAAACTTGACCTCCTCTTGGGAAATAAGGAAGGGCAGGTGACAGAAGTGTTAGTGAGGGATCACTTTGGGACCAGTGACCATAATTCTATTAGTTTTAAGATAGCTATGGAGAATGATAGGTCTGTCCCAAAAGTTAAAATTCTAAATTGGGGCAAGGCCAATTTTGATGGTATCAGGCAGGAACTTTCAAAAGTTAATTGGGGGATTCTGTGGGAAGGCAAAGGGATGTCTGCTAAGTGGCACGCTTTCAAAAGTGTGTTAACCAGGGTTCAGGGTAAACACATTCCTCTTAGAGTGAAGGGCAAGACTGGCAGAAGTCGGGAACCCTGGATGACTCGGGATATTGAAGCCCTAGTCAAGAAGAAGAAAGAGGCACATGACATGCATAGGCAGCTGGGATCAAGTGAATCTCTTGACGAGTATAGGGGGTATAGGAGTAGAGTTAAGAGAAATCAGGAGGGCAAAAAGGGGACACAAAATTATTTTGGCAGATAAGGCAAAGGAGAATCCAAAGAGCTTCTACAAATACATAAAGGGCAAAAGAGTAACAAGGGACTGGGTACGGCCTCTTAAGGATCAACAAGGTCATCTATGTGTGGATCCACCAGAGATGGGTGAGATCCTAAATGAATATTTCTCATTAGTATTTACTGTTGAGAAAAGCATGAATGTTCGGGAACTTGGGGAAATAAATAGTGATGTCTTGAGGAGTGTCCATATTACAGAGAAGGAGGTGCTGGAAGTCTTAAAGCGCATCAAGGTAGACAAATCCCCGGGACCTGATTAAGTGTATCCCAGGACATTGTGGGAGGCGAGGGAGGAAATTGCGGGTCCCCTAGCCGAGATATTTGAATCATCGTTAGTCACGGGTGAGGTGTCTGAAGATTGGAGAGTGGCAAATGTTGTGCCTTTGTTTAAAAAGGGCTGCAAGGGAAAGCCTGCGAACTACAGGCCAATGAGCCTCACATCTGTGGTGGGTAAATTGTTGGAAGGTATTTTGAGAGACTGGATCTACAGGCATTTAGAGATGCAAGGACTGATTAGGGACAGTCAGCATGGCTTTGTGAGTGGAAGATCATGTCTCACAAATTTAATTGAGTTTTTTGAAGGGGTAACAAAGAAGGTAGATGAGAGCAGTGTAGTTGATGTTGTCCACATGGACTTTAGCAAGCCCTTTGACAAGGTTGTTGCATAAAGTTAAATCTAACGGGATCCAGGGTGAGGTATCCAAATGGATACAAAATTGGCTCCTTGTCAGAAGCCAGAGGGTGGTTGTAGAGGGAGGCCCGTGACCAGTGGTGTGCCTCAGGGATCAGTGCTGGGCCCACTGTTATTTGTCATTTATATTAATGATTTGGATGAGAATATAGGGGGCATGTTTAGTATGTTTCCAGATGACACCAAGATTGGTGGCATAGTGGACAGTGAAGAAAGTTATCTCCAATTGCAATGGGATCTTGATCAATTGGGCCAGTGGGCTGACGAATGGCAGATGGAGTTTAATTTAGACAAATGCGAGGTGATGCATTTTGGTAGATTGAACCAGGGCAGGACTTACTCAGTTAATGGTAGGGCGTTGGGGAGAGTCACAGAACAAAGAGATCTAGGGGTACATGTTCATAGCTTCTTGAAAGTGGAGTCACAGGTGGACAGACTGGTGAAGAAGGCATTCGGCATGCTTAGTTTCATCGGTCAGAACATTGAATACAGGAGTTGGGACGTCTTGTTGAAGTTGTACAAGACATTGGTAAGGCCACACTTGGAATACTGTGTGCAATTCTGGTCACCCTATTATAGAAAGGATATTATTAAACTAGAAAGAGTGCAGAAAAGATTTACTAGGATGCTATCGGGACTTGATGGATTAAGTTATACTGAATAGACTGGGAATTTTTTCTCTGGAGCGTAGAAGGCTGAGGGGCGACCTTATAGAGGTCTATAAAATAATGAGGGGCATAGACATGGTAGATAGTCAATATCTTTTCCCAAAGGTGGGGGAGTCTAAAACTAGAGGGCATAGGTTTAAGGTGAGAGGGGAGAGATACAAAAGTGTCCAGAGGGGCAATTATTTCACACAGAGGGTGGTGAGTGTCCAGACCAAGCTGCCAGAGGTAGTAGTAGAGGCGGGTACAATTTTATATTTTAAAAAGCATTTAGATAGTTACATGGGTACGATGGGTATAGAGGGATATGGGCCAAATGAGGGCAATTGGGATTAGCTTAGGGGTTTTTTTTAAAAAAAGGACGGCATGGACAAGTTGGGCCGAAGGGCCTTTTTCCGTGTTGTAAACCTCTGTGACTCTATGACTCTATGTTGGAACAACTGGGATAAAACAGGAAAGTAACTCAGAATTCTATTACTTGCCATCATGATTGATGAAGAAATGTTATTTACTGTCACTTTATCCATCTACGAGACAGCTGGAAACACACCTGACAGATGCGCACTGTCTCGCAATCTAATACAACTTAGTGCTCTGACAATAACTAAAGGTTGTTGGTTTCCGCCGAGCTTTCATGCAATTGGGGTAGCTAAATTGCATCCACTGTTTTTAGAGGCCATTTTATAAAATGAAATAGTTTCCTATCTTGTGGAGCTCCCATGCCCTCCACCTGTTATCTGACAACTAAATAGATCTCGACTCGAAAAGCCAGGAAGGGAACAGCTGAACTGAAGATTACTTTTTCAGTGATTCACAATCACGCTCCCGTATATGGGAAAATACCTCTTTTTATTGCTTGATGTTACTGATCCTTTGTATGTGGTTAGAAAGAGCAAAGGCCAGATAGTGATCCTTATTAATACTGTAATTTTTAGGTACTTTCATCAAAAATAAATAGAAAGCTGCTGAAAAAGATGGAAGATATTTTCAAAATATTAAGGGGAAAACAGATAGAGTGAATAGAGACAAACTATTTCCACTGGTTGAGGAGTCTAGAATGAAGGAACATAACCTAAAACTTAGAGCCAGTAATTTTAGGAATGGAATTAGGAAACACTTCGCCATGCAAAAGGTTTGGGTGGCACAGTGGTTGGCACTGCTGCCTCACAGCGCCAGGGACCCGGGTTCGATTCCCGGCTTGGGTCGCTGTCTGTGTGGAGTCTGCACGTTCTTCCTGTGTCTGAGTGGGTTTCCTTCGGGTGCTCCGGTTTCCTCTCACAGTCCGAAAGACATGCATTGGTCATGCTAAATTCATCCTCAGTGTACCCAACAGGTGCTGGAGTGTGGTGACTGGGGGATGTTCATAGTAACTTCATTGCAGTGTTAATGTAAGCCTATTGGTGACTGTAAATAAATAGTTTGGAACTCTCTTCCACAAGCATCATTTGATGCCAGATCAATTGTTCATTTTACATCTGAGATTGAAAGTATTTCTTAACCAAAGGTATTATGGAATATGGGGTAAAGGTGGCCATATGGAGTTAGGTCACAGATCGGCCATGGGCCGGGACTTTATGCTCCCGCTGCCATTCACGCCTGAATCGCGTTATACATCGATGGGTAAGTCCTTATTCAGAGCCAACGTGACATTGTGGGACCTGTCCCTTGGGTTTATTTTTTTCAAAGTTCCTCACGATACGGCGGAGAAAGGCACTCTTGAAGCTGGCAGCCATAATGCGGCTTTTCTCACTCACTGTGACATCCCGCAAACAAATGGAAAAATTCTGCCCTTGATCTCACTGAATGGTGGAACTGGTTGGAGGGGTTAAATGGCCTAACCATGTACCTGTTCGAATGTTGGAAATATGCAGCAATTTTCAGCCCCTGAAAAGTGGAAAGCTGAAATCAGCGCTGACAAAAGGACTGCACCAAAATATTTCCCTCAGTTTTTTAACTACCCCTCAGACAGTAACAAAACTGGCAGTATTTTCTGTGTTTATTCTTCGTCGTGACAGCTGAAAAGTATTACACAGTGATATCTACCAAAAGTTAATGAAAGGCATTTCACAACTAAAGAATAGCCAAAAATTAACTTTTTAAAATTCGTTCGTGGGATCTGGGCATCGCTGGCTGGGCCAGCATTTAGTGCCCATCCCCGAGGGCATTTAAGAGTCAGCGAGATTGCTGTTGATCTGGCAGCACATGCAGGCCAGACCAGGTAAGAATGGCAGATTTCCTTCCCTAAAGAACATAGTGAACCAGATGGATTTCTGCAACAATCGTTTCATTGTCATCATCAGACGTTTAATTCCAGATTTTTATTGAATTCAAATCTCATCATCTGCCGGGTCCCCAGAGCATTACCCGAGGCTTCTAGATTACTACTACAGTGACAGTACCACTACGCCACCACCTTCCCATGCCGTAGATGGTAAAGACTTTCTGCATCGAGTTTATGTTATACCATGTGTAGAGATTTTACAATGACAGTGCAGAGGTTAACACATCACTAACCCACATGAATCAGTGCCCTGCCAAACAAAACTAAACAACACAGATTGGAAGTCAAGATTTACTGATTGCGGCATTCATTGGGCCCGATTTTGCCATTGCGTCCGGGCGCGAAAACGTGGTAAAGTCGGGTGAGAGGCCATTAACGCGATCCGCACCCGTGTCCGCGCAGATTGCCACTTTACCGAAACCTAGGAATGGCGGCGATTCGATTCGAGCCCAAAACGGGCGCAACGGCGATTTAAATGCATTTGCATGCATTTAAGTTGAATTAATCAACTGCCCGCCCAACTTTATCAGCATTTCCCCCTTTACCACCACGTTTGCCAATCCGGAATCGAGCTGTAATGGACCTGCTAAATAAAAGTCTGAATCGGGCACTCCAGCTGCTGAAGAGCGCGTTCAGTGCTTGCAACCGCTCACTGACTCAGATCGGTGGTGGAGGCGGGGAGGGCAGCGGGTCAGATCATTGTCTGGTTGCGGGGGGAGTAGGAGGTGGGTCAGATGTTCCTCTGTGGGGGGGGCGGGAGGGGGGGGGGGGAGGGTGAGTAAGGCCAGACCATTTTCTGGGGGTGGGGGTGAGTGAGGCCAAATCATTGTCGGGGGGGTGGGGGGGTGGCGGGGGTGGATGGGGGTGGTGAGGCCAGATCATTCTCGGGGGTGGGGGGGTGGAGTGAGGCCAGATCATTGTCTGAGGGGGGGTGGGGCGGGGAGGAGGGAGGCAGGTAAGATGTATCTCTCAGGGGGGGAAGGCCCGATCGCTCACTGGTGGGGGGGGGAGCAGATGGATCTCTGGTAGGGGGATGCGGGGGGGCAGGGGGTCCACTGCCACTCTGCGGGCGATCAGTGGGGGGGGGAGGCAGGGGTGGCGATCAGTCTGGGTCGCGGGGGGGTGGATAAGGGGGACAGCGATGTGTGTGGATAGTGGGGGGGGTGGATAAGGGGACAGTGATGTTTGTGGGGCCATCGCTCCCGTTTTTCGGCCCCGGGTCGCTTTCTCCGCTTTCTGCAGCCCAGGAGCGATCTGACACGGGCGTGCTTTTTCAAATTTTTTTCTAACTGCGCATGCGCAATTCAAAACTCCGATCGTTCCGGACGCACTAAGTCCCGCCCACAGCGCGATTCAGACTGGCGATTTTTTTTCAGGCTGAGTGCGTATGGGGGCGCCTGAGAGCAGATTTCTAAGTCGGATCTGAATTGCCCAGATTCGTAGAATGAAAATGGTAAAATCAGGCGCATTGTGTCTCATTTAAAACAAATTGTCAGTCCTGTGCTTGCAAAGTTAAGGCCAGCTTTTCAAAAAATACCAGTAGATCATCAGTGGCTTAAGATGATATGGGAGGCACGGTTGAATAATGGGCAGCATGGTGGCATAGAGGTTAGCACTATTGCCTCACAGCACCAGGGGCCTGGGTTCGATTCCTGGCTTGGGTCGCTGTCTGTATGGACTTTGCACATTCTCCCCAAGTTTGCGTGGGTTTCTTTTGTGTGCTCCGGTTTCCTCCCACAGTGCAAAGATGTGCAGGTTAGGCCATGCTAAATTGCCCCTTAGTGTCCAGGAATGTGTGGGTCAGAGCGATTAGCAGGTTAAATATGTGGGGTTACGGGGTAGGGCCTGGATAGGATTGTTGTTGGTGAAGACTCGATGGACCGAATGGCCTCTTTCTGCACTGTAGGGATTCTATGATTCTACACTGCACTGTAGGGATTTCTGCACTTTAGGGATTCATTGATTCTATGATTCGATGATATCACGATCTCGGGGACACATTTTGAGCCAAAGTTATTTGGCACAATGCATATGGTTGCAATTTGTGAATGGTTGGTGATTTATTTTCAGAATTCTTTTGGTTATCAAAACAGCAAAGTGGTATTGCAAAAGTCACCCTCACATGTTTGAATCTTGTAATTTGAATTGGAATGATATTGTACCCATTTTTAGGCTCTCATTCAATTTTCTGGAATCGATCTGCACGAGACGCGGCGAGGCCGGAGAATTGCCCCCAATGTTTTGAGTCTATATGGCTCTTCTCAGACGTTGCCAGGCCTGCTGGGTTTCTCGAGCATTTTCTGTTTTTATTCATAATTAAATCAGTTAATCCATCTTTAGTCTTTATTTCAAGGGGGTAGCAATACAAAGTGGAGGAAGTTATGCTGCAGTTGTATAACGCTTTATTCAGAACACAATTGGAGTTTATGGCCTCACTTGAGTGAGACTGGAAATTCCAGCCCGAGGTCATTGGACATTTCCATTGTCCAGTCCTAGCCCGCTCCAATTCCATGGTGAGTAGGCGCACATCTGGAAGATTCCAGGGACCAGACCACATAAAAATACTGGTCTTTATTATTAGTTCTTTTGTGGTATCCGATCATGGTTGGCAAGGCCAGCATTTGTTGCTTCTGCCCAATTCCCTTGACATGGTGGTGGCAAGCTGCCTTCTGGAATCACTATAGTCCATCTGGTATTGGTACACATGCAGTGCTGTTGGCAAGGGAGTTCCAAGATTTTAACTTCGTGAAGGAACAGCAGCATTGTTCCAACTCGGAATGAAGGGAATTTGCAGGTGGTGGTGTTCCCATGCCTCTGCTGCCCTTGTCCTCCTAGATTTGGAAGATGCTGTCAGAGGAACCTTGGCAACTTCCTGTAGTGCTTCCTTTATCTATTACATGCGACTGCCACTGTACATTGTGGTGGAGGGAGGGAAGTGCCGATCAAGGGTGAGTCGCACTTTCAGTTCTGGATCTGACTGAACCTCACTCCAAGAATGGAGCCTCTAATTCCTGACAGTGCTGGGCAAAAACATTTGCTGGTTCGAGAAAATCAAAAGAGATTCTTTATCTTCATGCTTAAGGGTTATAATAGAACTGACACTTCACTTGAAGATATGGGGAAGCGATGGCTTAGTGGTATTATCGTGAGACTATTAATCCAGAAACTCAGATGATGTTCTGGGGACCCGGGTTCGAATCCCGCCACAGCAGATGGTGGAATTTGAATTCAATAAACAATATCTGGAGTTATGAATCTACTGATTACCATGAAACCATGGTCAATTGTCAGAAAAACCCATCTAGTTCACTAATGTTCTTTAGGGAAGGAAATCTGCCATCCTTACCTGGTCTGGCCTACATGTGACTCCAGAGCTGCAGCAATGTGGTTGACTCTCAACTGTCCTCAAGGGACTATTGCCCTCTAGGGATAGGCAATAAATGCTGGCCAGCCAGAGACGCCCATGTCCCATGAATGAATATATTTTAAAAATGTGTCCCCTGGCTCTTGTAGCTTTACTTTGGATGGTTGAATTTCTACTTCTTGAAGCCAGTCCAGTTTGTCCAATAAGACTGTGACCCCAGCGCCAGTGTCCAGTTTAAATTCTGTTCTGTATGCTCGGACTTCTATCTCGACAGACCAGAGCTGCATCCTGGGTTCTGCGATTTCTCCTCAGAAACTGTTAGGTTGTAATGTTGTATTTCCAATTTCCTGTACCTCTCAACGATTGTACCTCTAAACTCATTCCAGTTTCCTTCCCTTAAATTGAACTTTAGATCTGCAGAACTAATTAGAAATGTATGGGCTTGCCACGGAGAAACTATTTGTCTCCCCCCCTGCAGGGCAGTCTTCACGATAATGCTGCCTTTTGGCACCGCAACGGGAACATTTTAAAGCAGGTTGAAGGGTTCATCCTGCATCTTCAGTGGTTTTGGAGGGCTTTCTGGCAGGTTACTCAAGCTTATGGTATTTGCTACCAAATAAACCTGTTGGACTTTAACCTGGTGTTGTGAGACTTCTTACCAGGTTACTCAGTGGGCAGGGCTCCCAGATTTGCATCTACTTATTGAATCAATGTCTCTTCACCCTCAACATCCTCCTGATGTGCACCCTGATTTTGCTCTCGCAGTTTCACCTACCTTGCAAACCATTCAGACCACTCTAATATTAAATCCTCCTTGATTTTTAAAAGTCCAACAATGTGTCATTGACCACGCAGACTATGACATGATCATGAATTGACTCATGTTTTAAAGCTCTGTGGCTTCAATCGGGCCAGTCAATACAAGTTATTAATAAATGAATCAATAGATAGATTCCCTCAGCCTTTGGGCTCTGTTCAATTACCAAATTCTTCTTAGTTACATGGTTAATTTATTAGTGTCACAAGTCGGCTTACATGAACACTGCAATGAAGTTACTGTGAAAATCCCCTAGTTGCCACACTCTGGCGCCTGTTCGGGTACACTGAGGGAGAATTTAGCATGGCCAATGCATCTAACCCGCACGTCTTTCGGACTGTGGGAGGAAACCGAAGCACCCGGAGGAAACCCATGCAGACACGGGGAGAACGTGCAGACTCAAGCTGGAAATTGAACCCGGGTCCCTGGCATTGTGAGGCAGCAGTGCTAACCACTGTGCCACCTATTTATTTAGAACTATTTACAAAGACTTCATTGAATGTACATTACTCTCTGGATACAGACTGTGTCCTGGTCCCTTGGAGCCTCTTGGTCATTTGATCTTGATGTCATTAACTTCATTGTCTCATGAAGACAATTAACCCTTTACTCTACAGTTTGAATCAAGTATTAAACATCTACACATGCAAGGGTCACAAAGCTGGTTTTAATGGGCTACTCTTGACTCCTGAAAAATGATCTGACCCAATTCCAAGTCAGAAATTCTTATTGAGGCAGTCGATGTCAGGCCATGAAATTGGGCCTGATAGTGCTCATTCAATTCTGATGAAATGGAGGCATCAACTCTACATCCATGGACTCAAATAATTGCAAGGAAAAGGTGCCAAGGATTTCCTTGGGGATTCCCCTGATCCACCATTGTATCTTTAGCAAGGGATCAACAGAAATCCCAATTGGTAGTCTCTGAAAAATTAGCCCCAGCCAATGCCACAGCGAAAGATTGGGAGAAGCTCTGAGGGCAATTCATAGAATCATAGAATCCCTACAGTGAAGAAGGAGGCCATTTGGCCCATCGCATCTGTACTGACCACATCTCACCCAGGCCCTATTCCAGTAACCCCACACATTCATCCTGCTAATCCCCCGACACTAGAGTCAATTCACCCTGGCCAATCAACCTAACCCACACAACTTTGGATGTCCAAAGATTTCCATTGCCAGGCAAATAAGTCAATATTGACTGATTCAACCATTGGACTTGCTGGAGAAAGAAGGGTGTTTGCACAGAAGACATGCGACGTGAAGCAGGTTCATGAACACATACGCAGGTCAATTGAGATTTGATGCGAATAAGATATCAGAAGGAATTGGTAACACTGTGCCTCAAGGCATTGTGCAACATGGTGCATCAATAACGACACATGGGTCAAATTAGAATTCAATCCATGTTCTCATCTCATCTCAGTCATTGTGTGGATCCATTGCAGCTGCAGGAACATCAGTCTTGTCCATCTGAGCCTGCACTGACAAGCCCTGAGCGGAGAGGAAAATCCATGTTTTCGAACTACAGGTTCGGTGTGAGCAACAATTCATTGAGGCGAGAGAAAATAAAAATAGCCCAATAGCAGGAACATAAATTTGTTAGTGGTATCCTCAGTTGATTTGAATACAAAGAACCAGATAATCCCTACAGAGCAAAAAGAGGCCATTCAGTCCATCGAGCCTGTGCTGCCTCTCTGAAAGAGCATCCCACGCATGCCCTCTCCTCCTCCTTATCCCTATAACTCTGCACATTTACCATGGCTAATCCCCCTCACCTACATATCTTTTGGATACTAGGTCGCAATTTAGCAATTTAGATTGGGTTTGTACTCGTTGGAATTTAGAAGGCTGAGGGGGAATCTTATGGAGACCTATAAGATAATGAAGGGGCTGGATAGGGTAGAGGTGGAGAGATTCTTTCCACTTAGAAAGGAAGCTAGAACTAGAGGACACAGCCTCAAAATAAAGGGGGTCCGTTTAGGACAGAGTTGAGGAGGAACTTCTTCTCTCAGAGGGTGGTGAATCTCTGAAATTCTCTGCCCACTGAAGTGGAGGCTACCTCGCTGAATATGTTTAAATCACGGATAGATGGATTCCTGATCGGTAAGGGAATTAGGGGTTATAGGGATCAGGCGGGTAAGTGGAACTGATCCACTTCAGATCAGCCATGATCTTATTGAATGGCGGGACAGGCTCGAGGGGCTCGATGGCCTACACCTGCTCCTATTTCTTATGTTCTTATGTTCTTAAGACTTTGATTTAATTTGATTTGATTTATTATTGTCACACGTATTAGTATGCAGTGAAAAGTATTGTTTCTTGTGCATTAGACAGACAAAACATACCGTTCATAAAGAAGGAAAGGAAAGGGTGCAGAGTTTAGTGTTACAGTCATAGCTAGGGTGTAGAGAAAGGTCAACTTAATGCAAGGCACATCCATTCAAAAGTCTGATGGCAGCAGAGAAGAAGCTGTTCTTGAGTCGGTTGGTACGTGACCTCAGACCTTTGTATCTTTTTTCCAATGCAAGAAGGTGGAAGAGAGAATGTCCGGGGTGCGTGGGGTCCATAATTATGTTGGCTGCTTTTCCAAGGCAGCGGGAAGTGTAGACAGAGTCAATGGATGGGAGGCTGGTTTGCGTGATGGATTGGGATACATTCACACAACCTTTTTTAGTTTCTTGTGGTCTTGGGCAGAGCAGGAGCCATATCAAGCTGTGAAGCAACTAGAAAGAATGCTTTCTATGCTGCATCTGTAAAAGTTGGTGAGAGTCATAGCTGACATGACAAATTTCCTTCGTCTTCTGAGAAAGTAATGGGGTTGATGGGCTTTCTTAACTATAGTGTCGGCATGGGGGTACCAGGACAGGTTGTTGGTGATCTGGACACCCAAAAACTTAAAACCCTCGATCATTTCTCTTCATCTGATTGATGTAGACAAGGGCATGTTCTCCATTACGCTTCCTGAAGACAATGACAATCTTCTTCATTTTGTTGCCATTCAGAGAGAGATTATTGTCGTTGCACCAGTTCACCAGATTCTCTATCTCATTCCTGTACTCTGTCTCATCATTGTTTGAGATCCAACCCACTTGTTGATGATGATCGTGGATTGATGGAAAACCGTGTAAGGAGTATTAGGTCAGATGTCCAAAAGCTTGATCGAAAAGGTAGGTTTTCAGTAAAGCACAGTAGAGAGGCGGAGAGGTGTTGGACGGGTGTTCCCCGGCTTGGGGCTTAGGCAATTGAAAACACAGCCATCAATGGAGGAGGGATGATAATTGGGGTTACCCAAGAGGCCAGCATTAGAGGAGCGCAGGGTATTCTCAGAGGGTTTTGGGGCTAGGGGAGATTTCAGAGATAGGAAGGGGCAAGGCCATGGAGGAACTTGAAATCAAAGATGAAACATTTAAAATCAAGACAGATGCAGTTGGAAATAGAATGCGAAATTGGAATTTTGTAAAGTGGATGGCCAATTTGTTAGCCTCATTCTATTTTAGTACCAATGATTGAATTCACCCCCTTGGTTTAAGGTTTTATGAATTAAATACAGTAATCATCTCAACATGAGCAATGCCCCAAGATATCAATCAGTATTATAAATCAAGATTCTGTTCAACACCTTTTCTCCCCTCTCTTGAAGCTCTTTTTTAAGTATTCCACTTTGTTTTATTTGTACTTTTTTTTGTGGGGGTGGATCATTAGTTTCATCAGGGCATCAAGGATATGATATTCAAAATCTTCAAGACATCCAACTGTCTTATCAAAATACTCTGGCCAGAATTTTCCAGCCATTCATGCCAGCAGGATATTCTGGTCTCGCCAATGGAGGGCCACTTCCGCCGCCTGCAAAAGACACGTCGGATTGCGTGGAAAATCCCGGCTTCTGGGGACAGTTGCACCAGCTTATCCTTGCTTCTGATCAAAGGGTGTTTTCAATGGGGAGACTGCCTACAACAATCAGCATCCCTTCCTTCATCTCTTGGTCTACTAAGATAAGCTGAAACCCTTCACAACTGTTCAACCCCAGGAGAGCAGGACCACCTGTTTCAGTGACGTAGAGTGTACAGTGAACATTTTCATCCTTTGTGAGTCTCTCTTACTTGGGTTGTTTCCAGCTAACGAATCTCAGTTCCCATGCATGTCATTAGCATGAAGTCACATGGCTTCATTGGAGGGCCGAAGGGCCTGTTTCCTGATAGGCAATCTGACAATACTGTTCAGATTGCCTATCAGTGTGGAACCATTTTGCTTCCAATGTTCAGGAAGTATCTTCTGGTGTAGTCTAAGTGGGATGATGCTACTCTGCACTCTGGTACCAAGGCTCAGCTTCACATTGATGATTTGAGGCTTATTTATCATCCTCTGACTGATCTGAATGATTGTGTGGAGTTTTATTTTGTCTGGGAACTGTCACATCAAACCATTTCATGCAGTTGTATCATAACTATGCCCATTAAACCCTCAAATTCATCATTATCTTCCAGGGTATGGATGTATTGGCTCTTTTATCTTCTCACTCACCCTGTCACTCTGCCTCTAAAAAATCATTTACCATCTTCTTTCTTTGTTCCACACATCTTTTCCCAGTGATTGGGCTTCCCATGAGCTTTGTAGTTTGATCCATACACAGGGCTTCCGCTTCTGCCTGTGAACTCATGTGGTTGTCCACAGCTCTGGCACACTTTGCCTGCTGTCGGACATGCATTCTTTTGTTGCTGTTTCACTGCTGCCTTTCTCTTGACTGAACTGAAAGGTAACCATCAGAATTTTTATCTTCCCACTCATGGTTTTTTTTATGTGCTCTGCCAGTGTCTACAGCCTGAGAAATTGTCCTTTCCAATCAATTATTTTTCATACATCAGAGTGTTCAGAGCCCCAAATAAATTGATGTTTTTTATCCATTCATGGGACATGAGCATCACTGTTGGCCAGCATTTATTGCCCATCCCTAGTTGCCCGAGGGCAGTTGAGAGTCAACCACGTTGCTGTGGCTCTGGAGTCACATGTAGGCCAGACCAGGTAAGGACAATCGATTTCCTTCCCTAAAGGACATCAGTGAACCAGATGGGTTTTTCCGACAATCAACAATGGTTTCATGGTCATCAGTAGATCCGTAATTCCAGATATTTGTTATTGAATTCAAATTCCATCACCTGCCGTGGCGGGATTCGAACCCGGGTCCCCAGAACGTTAGCTGAATTTCTGGATTAATGGTCTTGCGAGAATGTAGCGATAACACTACTGGGCCATTGCCTCCCCTATCTTGTGATCCTTCATCTGTGTCCTTGAATTTACGTTTTTCTGAGTAAATCTTTCCAGTCTTGTTAGGAAATTGTCAGCAGGCTCACCTGACTCATGTCTTAAGCCTTGAAATTTATGGGGTGAATAATATGTGTATGTGTGTGTGTGTGGAGGGGAGGGGAGGTGGTTTGGGGAGGTGGTGGGGGTAGTTGGATAGACAGCTCACCTGCTGAGTATTACCAGCATGTTCCGTGTGGGGTGGCACGGTGGTACAGTGGTTAGTACTGCTGCCTCACAGCGCCAGGGACCCAGGTTCAATTTCCGACCTAGGTCACTGGCTGTGCGGAGTTTGTACATTGTCCCCGTGTTTGTATGGGTTTTCAGGGTGCTCTGGTTTCCTCCAACAGTCCAAAAGATGTGTTGGTTAGGTGCATTGGTCATGCTAAATTCTCCCTCAGTGTACCCGAACAGGCGCCGGAGTCTGGCGACTAGGGGAGTTTCACAATAACTTCATTGCAGTATTAATGTAAGCCTACTTGAGACACTAATAAATAAACTTTAAACTTTATGTATCCATTTTAGTGATGTTGGTTGAAGGATAAATATCGGGCAGGTTTCTTTGAAACAGTGCAATGGGATGTGCTGAGTCCACTTGGGTGGGCAGGCAGGACCTCACTTTGACGGCTCATCTGAAAGAAGAACAGTTTAGGTTGCAGATTGTAATTTTTGCAATTTCTGTGAGTCAGATCTCAGGAGAGAATGAAAGCTCTGACAATATCTCCACAAAGGTCCCACTGAGGCAGGTTAATAAGTCTGCTTGATAGTGTTTGAGCAATTTCATTTTCCTTTTGCCTGGATGAATGGAAAGGCTATGACAGCTCTGAAATGAATAGCATCAATGATCCCTTCTATCCGATTCACGTAATGACATATTCCACCAAGATCTGAGCTGGAATGAAACTTACCAGGAAACTTCATCTGTTGTCCCCTGAATAAATCATGGAAAGCACGCTGTCCATTTGAAAAATATAATGCCATTCTAATATGTTAAATGGAATAGAAATGAAAGCCTGTTCTAGGAGAGCTAAATAAAATCAACTGAGATGTCTACCTCACAGCCATATATTAAACTTATCATGAGCATTGTCAGCAACACTCGATGTAAATTGTAACATTATATCAATCTTTATAATACAGCTGCAAGAATCATTTTTCATTTGAGTTGACATGCATCGTCAATGTTGGAAAAATTGACTTCCCACACACAGCACATGCAATAGATCTTCTTCTGCCTGCCAATTAGACAGACGTGCGTTTCACTTCCAGGGCTAAGTGCCATTTTTGAATTTGCATGCAGCTGCGGGATGCATTTGGCAGTTCTGGGACAGATTGTCCAATGCAGAATGGCTTTTTATAGAAAGATGAAATGAATTCAATGGAGGGAACAGCTTCATGGTGATTTGAGTCCGTTTGATCGATCGCAATGCATACGTTGCGCAAATAATGATTACCGAAGGTAATTGTGGTAAGTAGCGAGGAGGAGTGGTAAATAGCAAAGAAGAAAGCCTTAGATTACAGGATGATATAGACTGGCTGCTCAGACGGGCAAAACAGTGGCAAATGGAATTTAACCCTGTAAAGTGTGAGGTGTGGCATTTTGGGAGGACTAACAAGGCAAGGGAATACACAATGAACAGATGGATGCTAGGAGATACAGAGGACCAGAGGGACCTTGGGCTGCATGTTCAAAGATCCCTGAAGTTTAAAATTTAAGTTTATTTTATTTGTGTCACAAGTAGGTTTATATTAACACTGCAGTGAAGTAACTGTGAAAATCCCCCAGTCGCCACACTCTGGCACATGTTCGGGTATAGTGAGGGAGAATATAGCATGGCCAGTTCACCTAACTAGCACGTATTTTGGACTCAGGCAACAGCACAGGTAGATAAGGTGGTTAAAGAGGCATATAGAATACTTGTCTTTGTTTCCTCAGGCACAGAATATAAGAGCAGGGTGGTTACGATGGAGCTGTATAAAACATAAGTTCATCGACAAGTTAGCTAGAGTACTGTGTGCAGGTTTGGTTGCCACACTATAGGAAGGATGTGATTGCGCTGGAAAGGGTCCAGATGAGATTCATCAGGAGGTTGCCTGGAGTGTTTCAGCTGTGAAGAAAGGCTGGTTAGGCTGGGGTTGTTCTCCTTAGAGCAGAGAAGGCTGAGAGGGGACCCAATTGAGGTGTGCAAAATTATGAGGGACATAGATAGGGTAGATAGGAAGGAACTTTTCCCCTTAGTAGAAAAGTCAATCACAAGGGGACATAGATTTATGATAAGAGGCAGGAGGCAGCTTGGTATTGCTTCTGCTCTGCCCAAGACCGCAAGGAACTATAAAAGGTCGTGAATGTAGCCCAATCCATCACGCAAACCCGCCTCCCATCCATTGACTCTGTCTACACTTCCCGCTGCCTCGGCAAAGCAGCCAGCATAATTAAGGACCCCAGGCACCCCAGACATTCTCTCTTCCACCTTCTCCCTTTGGGAAAAAGATACAAAAGTCTGATACCACGTACCAACCGACTAAAGAACAGCTTCTTCCCTGCTGCTATCAGACTTTTGAATGGACTTACCTCACATTAAGTTGATCTTTCTCTGTACCCTAGATATGACTGTAACACTACATTCTGCACACTCTCATTTCCTTCTCTATGAACGGTACGCTTTGCCTATACAGCACGCAAGAAACAATACTTTTCACTGTATGTTAATACACGTGACAATAATAAATCAAATCAAATCAAAAAGATTCAGAGGGGGTTTGAGGAATAAATGTCTCACCCAGAGGGTGGTAGGAATCTAGAACTCACTGCCTGAAAGGGCAGTAGAGGCAGGACCCCTCTCAATATTCAAGAAGCACTTAGATGAGCATTCAAAATGCAACAGCAAACAAAGCTATGGACCAATTGCTGGAAAACGGGAATAAATAGGCCTATTGGCACAATGGGCTGAAGGGCCTCTTTCTGTGCTGTAAAACTCTATGGGTTCATGACTCTATCAAAATGGTGTTTGCAAGTTAAGTTGAAAAAATACTTTCACGTACTTGCCCTTCAACACATCTCAATGTGTTTTGCGCAGTTAAATCTCAAGTACAATGATGGTTTTTGTGCCTCTTCTTTGCCTTTTCATCCCAATGAATATTTATTAGAAATCATTTGCCTGTGGGATTTAACTGTGACAAACTTGAGACAAATTTGTATATTCTGACCTAAAGGAGAAAATTCTGATGGTATGGAAAATTGAATCTTATTATAACACCAGACATCATCACTGACTCTAAAAGATGCAACATGGGCCAACGCTCAGAGGGGGAAAGTATTGCATATGTCTAACTGGTTTCCTTAAAGGGTTGTGAATAATTTCTTTCATTCACTTTTGTGATCTGGCTGTCACTGGCTAGGCCAGTATTTATTGCCCATCGCTAATTGGTCTTGAGAAGGTGCTGGTGAGCTGCCTCCTTGAACCGCTGTCATGTCGTGTAGGTCCACCCACAGTACTGTTAGAGAGGGAGTTCTAAGAATTTAACCCAGCGACAGTGAAGGAATGGTGATATATTTGCGGGTCAGGAAAGTGAATGACTTGGAGGGGAATTTCCAGATGGTGGTATTCCCATGTGTCAGCTGCTCTTGTCCTTCTAGGTGGCAATATTTGTGGGTTTTAAACCTGTTGTCAAAGGAGCCTCAGTGAGTTCCTGCAGTGCATCTTACAGACACACAGCTGCCACTGTGCGTCAGGAGTGGATAGAATGGATGTTTGTAGATGGAGTGCCAATCAAGAGGGCTACTTTGTCCTGGATGCTGTTGAGCTTCTTGAGTGTTGTTGGAGCTGCACTCACAAAGGTACACGAGAGAATATTCCTTCACACTCCTCACTTGTGGATGATGGACGGCTTTGTGGAGTCAAGAGGTAAGTTATTTGTGGCAGGATTCCTAGCCTGTGACCTGTTCTTGCAGCTGCAATATTTATATGGCTAGTCCACGTCTGTTTCTGATCAAAGTTGACTGTGGGGAATTCAATGCTGGTAATGCCATAGAATGTCAAAGGGAGAGGTACTTTAGAATTAGATGCAAAAATGCTGCCACACTACTTGATTTGTTGATAAATCCCTTTTCATGCACTAATGAAGCCTCTGAAAGCGCATCATTACAATCATGCAGGTGATTAAATAATTGAGGACATACATTTATATCCTGAAGCATCTTATGACCAATCAATCAATGACTGGTGTGAAGTAGACAATGTAAGAAGTCTCACAACGCCAGGTTGAAGTCCAACAGGTTTATTTGGAATCACGAGCTTTTGGAGCACTGCTCCTTCATCAGGTGAGTGGAGAGATAGATTTCACAAACACGGCGTATACAGACAAAGACACAATTACAAAATAATGGTTGGAATGCGAGTCTTTGCAGGTAATCAGTCTTTACAGGTACAGACAATGCAAGTGGAGAGAGGGATAATCACAGGTTAAAGAGGTGTAAATTGTCTCAAGCCAGGACAATTCGTAGGATTTTGCAAGCCCAGGCCAAATGGTGGGGGTTACATGTCGTATGACATGAACCCAAGATCCCGATTGAGGCCGTCCTCATACAAAGAACAAAGAACAAAGAACAGTACAGCACAGGAAACAGGCCCTTCGGCCCTCCAAGCCTGTGCCGCTCCTTGGTCCAACTAGACCAATCGTTTGTATCCCTCCATTCCCAGGCTGCTCATGTGACTATCCAGGTAAGTCTTAAACGATGTCAGCGTGCCAGCCTCCACCACCCTACTTGGCAGCGCATTCCAGGCCCCCACCACCCTCTGTGTAAAAAACATCCCTCTAATATCTGAGTTATACTTCGCCCCTCTCACCTTGAGCCCGTGACCCCTCGTAAACGTCACTTCTGATCTGGGAAAAAGCTTCCCACCGTTCACCCTATCTATCCCCTTCATAATCTTGTACACCTCTATTAGATCTCCCCTCATTCTCCATCTTTCCAGGGAGAACAACCCCAGTTTACCCAATCTCTCCTCATAGCTAAGACCCTCCATACCAGGCAACATCCTGGTAAACCTTCTCTGCACTCTCTCTAATGCCTCCACGTCCTTCTGGTCGTGCGACGACCAGAACTGGACGCAGTACTCCAATTGTGGCCTAACCAGCGTTCTATACAGCTTTTATACTCTATACCCTGTCCTATAAAGGCAAGCATACCATATGCCTTCTTCACTACCTTCTCCACCTGTGTTGCCACCTTCAAGGATTTGTGGACTTGCACACCTAGGTCCCTCTGTGTTTCTATACTCCTGATGACTCTGCCATTTATTGTATAACTCCTCCCGACATTATTTCTTCCAAAATGCATCACTTCGCATTTATCCAGATTAAACTCCATCTGCCACCTCTCCGCCCAATTTTCCAGCCTATCTATATCCTATCTATACGTGCATAACTTGGCTATCATCTGTAGATGTCTGTTGCGTTCCTCCTCGTTCCGCCTCGTCAAAGTAGACAATGAGGCATTTAATTTGGACACTGAAGCACGCTGCCCCCTGCCTCTTAACATAAATCTATGCCCCCTTGTTATTGACTTCTCTACTAAGGAGAAAAATTCCTTCCTATCTACCCTAAACAGTGGTGAGCTGAACAACCAATTAATCTGTTTTCACAGTGTTGCATGAAAAATAAATGTTGGTTAAAACACTTGGTGAACTTTACTCATTACTAATAATACCACGGAACCATAAATGCTTACTGACAAGACCTTGAGGTTTAATCTGATGGACAGCATCTCAGTCGATACAGGGGAATGAAAGTGAGCAAGTGAACTGGAAGTGAGTTACTTGGCCAAATTACATTGGGCCAGAACTTCCAAGGAGTTGGGAATCACAGTCAGAATGCCACTCTGCTCCTTTTTACATGCCGTCATCACAAGCTGAATATTTTTCGCCTGAGCTTCTGGCGTGGCATGGTGGCACAGTAGTTAGCACTGCAGCCTCACAGCTCCAGGGACACAGGTTCAATTCCAGCCTCGGATGACTGTCTGTGTGGAGTTTGTGCATTCTCCCCGTGTCTGCGTGGGTTTCCTCCGGGTGCTCCAGTTTCCTCCCACTGTCCAAAGATGTGTGGGTTAGGTTGATTGGCCATGCTAAATTGACCCTAGTGTCAGGGCGATTGGCAGGGTAAATATGTGGGGAATAGGGCCTGGGTGGGATTGTGGTCGGTGCAGACTCGATGGGCCAGATGGCCTCCTTCTGTACTGTAGGGATTTTATTCTATGTTGAGGCTTCAGTCTGGTTAGAAATGTACACTGGGCAGTAGGTCCCCAAGGCTTTCAGTACAGAACAGCAGAGTCAGGGGAAATGAAGCAATGACGCCTTTTTAAAGGCACTAGCTAGCTGCCATAAACCAGGTAAATTTAAAGATCCCAGAAACTTTGAGAAGTCAGGGAGAAGTTACATGTGTAAAGTAAGTGGGTGAGGTAGTAGGATGGCTGTGGGGGGGAGATGTCAGGTGGCCTGGGTTAGTTTGGGTTAGTCGGGAGAGGTCAGGAGGGTAGTCAGGGGTGGGGTATAGTTAGGAGGTCGGGAGGGTATTCGAGAGTGGTGGGGTAGTCGGGTTGGGAAGGTAGTCAGGGGATGGGGTAGTGGTTGGGTAGTGGGGATTTAGATGGAATGGGCAGGAACGTAGCCAGGGGATCAGGGGTAGTCAGGATATGAAGAGGGTAGTCATGGGGTAGGGAAGGTAGTTGAGGGTAGAGGTAGTGGGTAGTAGTCAGAGGGGGTAGTTAGGGCGTCCATTTGGCAGGGGTGGGGGGGTGACAGGATATCAGTACTAAAATTACCCAGGAGTTGGAAGTGCTTTTAATGCTTCTGACATTTCGTTGTAAACTATTCTGATAAGAGAATTGGAAACGTTCAAAGTCTCCAATTAGATCAGAGTCTGATGGGTTCCCAGTGCAGGTTAATTGCCCATCGGGGAAATTAACTTCCTGGGAGATTCCTGTGGGGACCTCCGGGGTCTCCTAGCCCATCTTCTGGGGTACCTTCTGGGTGTGACCCTCCCCCGCAACCCCCGGAATTCGGAAGTTGTTGTCAAGGCGACAATATCACTTCAACACTGACATTAGGTTTTATAGCTAATATTAAAAGGATTTTCTTTCCAGCAATTCTTTCAATCGTGTTAAATCCTTTCCACATCATTAACAATGCTGGTCGGATTGGTTCTTTTTTTAGAATGAAGCAGGTTTGTGGTGTAATGTGTTTTGAAATTCAGCAGGTGGCAGTCAGCATAAAGTTTTCATTCAACTAAACAAGATGGCATGTGACGAACCCACAAAGCAATCAGCTTCTAGTGAATCGAATCCTCATCTATGTCTATGTGTGTGTGAATGTGTGTGGGCACAAGTGCCCCCCTGGTGAATTACAAATGAGTGGAAAATTTCTCCTGCTGTAAGAGCTTTATTTAAATAGGCGCAGTTTGGTGGGCCCACAGCATATTGTAGTTCAAAGACAATCAGTCAGTTCTCCCAAGGTCACACAGAGATCTGTCGCTCCCAATCATTTATCTACGTTAAATACAGGAAGAGATTGTTTTGTTTTTTGTAGCCCACCTGCAGCCTCACTGCCTGTTAGTCACAGCTCACTTGGCAGCACTGTGCGGCTGGATTTTACCCCCCACCCCACCTCTCCCACCAGCATATTTGCATGTGGTGGGTGGGCTCACACAATAAAGCGGGTGGCTTTCCCAATCAATGCCTTCCTGCCAACTTCCCGAGCTGTCTCCCATATTAAAATAGGAGGGGCAGGCTTTGGGCAGCCCACTTTTAGGCCCATCGAGGCCCTGAGATGGCCAATTCAAACCGTAAGACATAGGAGCAGAATTAGGCCACTCAGCCCATCGAGTCTGCTCCGCCATTTAATCATGGCTGATATTAATGCCCAATTTATGGCCTGATACTGCCCCGCCACTATTTTACCTGTGGGAGGTGAAGCCGGAGGCAAAGCAGGTAACCCGGCAAACTTTCACTACCCAAGTTGCTAGAAGGAGGGGGTTAGAAGCGCCCCATGTCTATTGGAGATACCCCCTTCCCCAAGAGCAGACACCTCCTTTAAGCTTCCCCTGGGCCTCTCACCCATCTTGCTGGGATCTCTCAGACAGGCTGAGTCAAAATACTGGACTTACTTCTGACTCCAGGCTCCATGAGTCTTCTTTCTTGGGGACTATCTGTAGTCCCAGCAGAAGCTCCCACTCAATACTACTGTGGCTGGGACTACAGATTGGCCAGCAGCTCTCCAGAGTGAGACTTCTTCCCAGGTGTATGAGGCAGAACTAACCATCTCTGAATCAGTGAAGGCTTCTCCCAGCGTATTCTCAGTACGGGGCTTTTGGCATCTGAGACAGTGGACTCACATCCGTTCCCGGTTCGGGGAATACATCCACATGTGAAATCCAGCCCGTTGTTTCTGAATCGGAAGATTGTGGATTCATGTCCCACCCCAGGGTCTTGCACATGAAATCTGGACTGCTATTTGAGTGCAGTGCTGAGGGAAGATTTACATTGCTGGAGGATCTGACTTTTAGATAAAATGTTAAACAGAGGCTTTATCGAACCACAGAACCATAGAATAGTTGCAGCACAGAAAGGGGCCCTTCAGCCCATCATGCCTGTACTGGCCAAAAGAGAACATAGAACATAGAACAGTACAGCACAGAACAGGCCCTTCGGCCCACGATGTTGTGCCGAGCTTTATCTGAAACCAAGATCAAGCTATCCCACTCCCTATCATCCTGCTGTGCTCCATGTGCCTATCCAATAACCGCTTAAATGTTTCTAAAGTGTCTGACTCCACTATCACTGCAGGCAGTCCATTCCACACCCCAACCACTCTCTGCGTAAAGAACCTACCTCTGATATCCGTCCTGTATCTCCCACCACGAACCCTATAGTTATGCCCCCTTGTAATAGCTCCATCCACCCGAGGAAATAGTCTTTGAACGTTCACTCTATCTATCCCCTTCATCATTTTATACACCTCTATTAAGTCTCCCCTCAGCCTCCTCCGCTCCAGAGAGAACAGCCCTAGCTCCCTCAACCTTTCCTCATATGACCTACCCTCCAAACCAGGCAGCATCCTGGTAAATCTCCTCTGCACTCTTTCCAGCGCTTCCACATCCTTCTTATAGTGAGGTGACCAGAACTGCACACAATATTCCAAATGTGGTCTCACCAAGGTCCTGTACAGTTGCAGCATAACCCCACGGCTCTTAAACTCCAACCCCCTGTTAATAAAAGCTAACACACTATAGGCCTTCTTCACAGCTCTATCCACTTGACTGGCAACCTTTAGAGATCTGTGGATATGGACCCCAAGATCTCTCTGTTCCTCCACAGTCTTCAGAACCCTACCTTTGACCCTGTAATCCACATTTAAATTTGTCCTACCAAAATGAATCACCTCACATTTATCAGGGTTAAACTCCATTTGCCATTTTTCAGCCCAGCTTTGCATCCTATCTATGTCTCTTTGCAGCCTACAACAGCCCTCCACCTCATCCACTACTCCACCAATCTTGGTGTCATCAGCAAATTTACTGATCCACCCTTAAGCCCCCTCCTCTAAGTCATTAATAAAAATCACAAAGAGCAGAGGACCAAGCACTGATCCCTGCGGCACACCGCTAGCAACCTGCCTCCAATCCAAAAATTTTCCATCGACCACCACCCTCTGTCTTCGGTCAGACAGCCAGTTACCTATCCAATCGGCCAACTTTCCCTCTATCCCACACCTCCTCACTTTCATCATAAGCCGACCATGGGGGACCTTATCAAACGCCTTACTAAAATCCATGTATATGACATCAACTGCCCTACCTTCATCAACACACTTAGTTACCTCCTCAAAAAATTCTATCAAATTTGTGAGGCACGACTTGCCCTTCACGAATCCGTGCTGACTATCTCGGATTAATCCGCATCTTTCTAAATGGTCGTAAATCCCATCCCTAAGGACCCTTTCCATCAATTTACCAACCACCGAAGTAAGACTAACCGGTCTATAATTACCAGGGTCATTTCTATTCCCTTTCTTAAACAGAGGAACAACATTCGCCATTCTCCAGTCCTCTGGCACCATCCCCGTGGACAGCGAGGACCCAAAGATCAACGCCAAAGGCTCTGCAATCTCATCCCTTGCCTCCCACAGAATCCTAGGATACATTTCATCAGGCCCAGGGGACTTATCGACCTTCAGTTTATTCAAAACTGCCAAGACATCCTCCCTCCGAACATCTATTTCCTCCAGCCTATTAGCCTGTAACACCTTCTCTTCCTCAAAAACATGGCCCCTCTCCTTGGTGAACACTGAAGAAAAGTATTCATTCATCACCTCGCCTATCTCTACTGACTCCATACACAAGTTCCCACTACTGTCCTTGACCGGCCCTAACCTCACCCTGGTCATTCTTTTATTCCTCACACAAGAGTAAAAAGCCTTGGGGTTTTCCTTGATCCGACCCGCCAAGGACTTCTCATGTCCCCTCCTAGCTCTCCTAAGCCCCTTTTTCAGCTCATTCCTTGCTAACTTGTAACCCTCAATCGAGCCATCTGAACCTTGTTTCCTCATCCCTACATAAGCTTCCCTCTTCCTTTTCACAAGACATTCCACCTCTTTTGTGAACCATGGTTCCCTCACTCGGCCATTTCCTCCCTGCCTGACAGGAACATACCTATCAAGGACATCCAGTATTTGTTCCTTGAAAAAGTTCCACTTTTCATTAGTTCCTTTCTCTGACAGTTTCTGTTCCCAACTTATGCCCCCTAATTCTTGCCTAATCGCATCATAATTAGAGAGAGAATGAAACTAGATTCTCATTTTAATCCCCCTTTCCAGCACCTGGTCTATAGCCCTGCAGGTTACTGCCCTTAAGGTGCAGATCCGGGTACCTTTTAAATGAGTTAAGTGTTTCAGCTCAATAATTAAAGCAGTGAATTCCAGGCGCCCACCACCCTCTGGGTGAAAAAGATTTTCTTCATGTCCCTCCGATTCTTCCACCAATCAGCTTAAATCTGTGCCCCCTGGGTAATTGGGCAGCACGGTGGCATAGTGGTTAGCAATGCTGCCTCATAGTGCCGGGGACCCAGTTCGATTCCTGACTCAGGTCACTGTCTGTGTGGAGTTTGCACATTCTCCTTGTGTCTGCGTGGGTTTCCTCTGGGTGCTCCAGTTTCCTCCCACAGTCCAAAGATGCGCTCGTTAGGTAGATTGGCCACGCTAAATTGCCCCTTAGTGTCAGGGGAACTAGCTAGGGTAAATGTATGGGGATTATGGTCGGTGCAGACTCGATGGGCCGAATGGCCTCCCTCTGCACTGGAGGTTCTATGATTCTATGATAACTGACCCCTCAGTGAAGGAAACAGGTATTTCCTGTTTACTCTAACTAGGCCCCTCATAATTTTGTACACTCAGTTATGTTGCCCCCTCAGCCCCCTCTGCTCCAAGGAAAACAACTCTGGCCTATCTTTCCTCATAGCTGCAATTTTCAAGCCCTGGCAGCACTCTGGTAAATCTCCTCTGCACTCTCTCCAGAGTAATTACGTCCTTCCTGTCATGTGGTGACTGGAACTGTATACAAAATTTCAGCTGAGGCCTAGCCAGTGTTTTATACAGTTCCAGCATTACGTCAAAATACTGCGGATGCTGGAATCTGAAACAAAAACAGAAAATGATGGAGAAACTCTGTGGAGAGAGAATAGAGCAAACGTTTCGAACCTGGAAGCTTTGGAGAGAGTGTGAAGAAAGTTCACCAGGATGTTGCCTGGTCTCAAGTGCGTTGGCGATGAGGAGAGGTTGAATAAACTAGGATTGTTTTCACTGGATAGATGGAGGCTGAGAGGAGACCTGATACCGGTCTGCAAAATTATAGACAGGGTGGAAAGTCTGAGGCTTTTTCCCAGGGTGGGAGTGTCAATTACAAGGGGGGCACAAGTTCAAGGTGAGAGGGGGGAAAGTTGAAGGGAGATGTGCAGGGGGAGTTTTTCACACAGAGTGTGGTGGGTGCCTGGAATGCACTGCCAGAGGAGGTGGCGGAAGCAGGAACATTCACAACATTTAAGAGGCATCTGGATGGGTACCTGAATAGGGAGGGAATAGAGAGATACAGTCCAAGTAAAGGCAGTAGGTTTGTTTTTTTAGTTTAGTTAGAGCATCATGATTGGCACAGGCTTGGAGGGCTGAAGGGCCTGTTCCTGTGCTGTACTTTTCTTTGCTCTTTGTTCTTCATTAGAGTTGAAGAGAAGGAAAATTGGACAAGATTTATATCATGACGGTTGGGGGAGGGAGGAGTTGTTTGAAAAATGGAATGTGAATGGTGATGATGAAGGCTGAGAAAGGTGCTGAAAGCACTGGGGGGTTGAAGGGTGGAGGGCGGTGATTGAAGGTGGATAACCCTGTAATTCGCATCACGTTTGGGCAGGTAGTTAATTATGTCACTTCATGGGCCTATTCATGCAAATGTGCAGACACCAACTGGAATATTCTAGTCAGTTGCCTGGCCCTCGTTGAGGCTGAATCACAGCGGATAAATGGAGGTAGATTCCTGATGGCAGTCCATGTGAAATTTTAAATTACCCCACCAGCTCCTGGTGATAATTGTGGCCACAAGCCACCGAGTGGAGGGAATCTCCCTTCATAGCTTGGCAGCAACTGTGGCTTGTTTTTTTTATTTTTAAGTTGTTAAAAAGTCTTCTGAGAACATCATCTTGATGTGCCATCTCTCTCTCTCTCTCTCACCACCTCTGAGAGTGGGACTGCTGATGTTGTGACCTGATGACATGTACCTTTAAGGGAGTGGACTACAATCAATCATTACTACCTCCATACAGGGTATGATCTATTAGTCCCATGATTTGTTGGCAGCCAGCAAGCAGCAGGGTAGAGATCGGATGTACTGTACTTAGCATTCTGGTGGACAATGTACTTAGCATCCTGGTGGACATTATCTGACCCCAGTCCAACACCAGCATCTCCACATCATGGACATTATCTGTACATAGCCTTATCTTCTTATATAGGCCTCACATTATTTTTCAGTGTGTATGATTGGCATCCATGAAAAGGAGAATGTCGCAGCCATTGTATGAGTGCCAGAGAGTCTCCGATCCGCCCTCCAGCCTCAGGAGTCCACCCGCTCATTTAGTTAGCTTGTTCTTCAAAAACTGCACCGTGGAGTCGGGATCCAGAAATACACCTGGGGATCCCAATGCCAGAACAAAAAAACCCCACCTCGTCGGCAGAATTCTACTATCCTGCCCACCGCGGGAATCGAAGCGGGCGAGGGGCGGACAATGGGAAGGATTGTTCAGTCTCGGGTTGAGGAGGCCATAAAATCTCGCCCCCTATCTCTGTGACTGCCTACATTGTGGCAGTCCCGTCTCATGCTCTTTGTTTCTGTAACTCTGGGCAGTTATACATTCACTTCCCTTTATTCCATCAGTCGTGGCCCCACCTTCACCTGCCTTGGCACCACTCTGTGGAATATCCTCTTCAAAACCCACTGCTTTGTTGAACTCCTTATCTTCCTCTTACACCTTCCTTAAAATCAACCTTTCCGTCCAGGGTCTCGGTCCCCCTTCCTGATATATCCTTCTTTAGCTCAGTATCCATCCTTCTCCATCCCTCTCTGAAGCTGTTTTTCTATCATAATGTCATAGAATCCCCATAGTGCTGAAGGAGGCCATTCGGCCCATCGTGCCTGCGCCGGCAACAATCCCACCCAGGTTCTATCCCCATATCCTCATGTATTTACCTTGCAAATCCCCTTGACACTAAGGGACAATTTAGTATGGCCAATTAATCTAACCTGCACATCTTTGGAGTGTGGGAGGAAACCGGAGCACCCGGAGGAAACCGACGCAGACACGGGGAGAACGTGCAAACTCCACACAGTCACCCAAGGTCGGAATTGAACTCGATCCCTGGCGCTGTGAGGCAACAGTGCCAACCACTGTGCCACCGTACAAGTTGCTGTTATTGTAGCAGTAATAAACATGACAGTTTTACCCCCGGGTGGCTGGAACCTTATCCTGCTCATAGTGTTCACATACTGAACGTCTTGTTGCCTTTCTGATACTTTATGCTGAAAATATGAGAGTGGTGAATTCAATGAAAACCTCAGTCAAGCCAAATTGGGAAAGGAAAAATCTGTGATACTTCCTTTTGTTTCAAAACAAAACACCCGTTGCACATCATCAGAGCAAAAAGACAAAGCAAAAACAGTGTGTGAATGAGAATAAGAGAAATCAATCCAAGCCTAGCCAACCTCTCTTTATAACTGAGGTGTTCCATCCCAGGCAACATCCTGGTGAATCTCCTCTGCACCTCTCCCAGTGCAATCACATCCTTCCTATAATGTGGCGACCAGAACTGCACACAGTACTCCAGCTGTGGCCTCACCAAAAGTTCTATACAACTCCATCATGACCTGTCTGCTTTTGTTCAAGTGAAGCATCAAATCAACATATTAATGGACTTGTGACAAGTAGTCGCGCAGCTCAATGCTATTGTCTGCATGCAGGTTATGCCCGTAGAATGGAAATGTGGTGAGAAAGTACATTGCAGGGCAATTGGGGTTGAAATAGTGCAGAGGGGCAGGAGGGCGGTGTAGTCACCAACAAGGGCAGGCGGATTGAACCCCCAACTACACGCACCCCCCCCCCTCCCCCTCCACCCAGGTGAATGTGGTCCCTCTTTGTTGTAGCACAGAAGGGAAACATCAGAGGACAATGGTGCGATGAACCGTGTCCAGGGATGCAGACTGGTTGAGGAGGAGGAGAGCTCTGCCCAAGACCGCAAGGAGCTACAAAAGGTCATGAATGTAGCCCAATCCATCATGCAAACCAATCTCCCATCCATTGATACTGTCTATACTTCCCGCTGCCTCGGCAAAGCAGCCAGCAGAATTAAGGACCCCACACACCCCCAACATTCACTCTTCCACTTTCTTCCTTCGAGAAAAAGATACAAAAGTCAGAGGTCACATACCAACTGACTCAAGAACAGCTTCTTCCCTGCTATTGTCAGACTTTTGAATGGACTTACCTTGCATTAAATTGACCTTTCTCTACACCCTAGCTATGACTGTGATAGTACATTCTGCACTCTCTCGTTTCCTTCTCTATGCTCTGTCTGTATAGCGCGCAAGAAACAATACTTTTCACAGTATGTGAATACATGTGACAATAATAAATCAAATCAAATCAAATCAAAGATAGTGCTCCATCCTCACAGCTTTATAGGATGCCATTTGTGACTTTATTTAAATTCATTTTTGGGACCTGGGCATCACTGACTGGCCAGCATTTATTGCCCATCTCTCGTTGTCCTTGAGAAGGTGGTGGTGAGCTGCCTTCTTCAATCGCTGCAGTCCATGTGCTGTGGGATGACCCACAATGCCGTTAGAGAGGGAATTCCAGGATTTTGACCCAGAAGCTGTGAAGGAAGGCTGATATATTTCCAAGTCCGGATGGTGAGTGGCTTGGAGGGGGATTTGCAGGTGGTGATGTTCCCCATGTATCACTGGAGTCAGGGAAAGTCCCAGAGGATTGGAAAATCGCTGTTGTAACCCCACTGTTCAAGAAGGGAACAAGAAAAAAGATGGAAAATTATAGGCCAATTAGCCTAACCTCAGTTGTTGGCAAAATTCTAGAATCCATCGTTAAGGATGAGATTTCTAAATTCTTGGAAGTGCAGGGTCGGATTAAGACAAGTCAGCATGGATTTAGTAAGGGGAGGTCGTGCCTGACAAACCTGTTAGAGTTCTTTGAAGAGATAACAAATAGGTTAGACCAAGGAGAGCCAATGGATGTTATCTATCTTGACTTCCAAAAGGCCTTTGACAAGGTGCCTCACGGGAGACTGCTGAGTAAAATAAGGGCCCATGGTATTCGAGGCAAGGTACTAACATGGATTGACGATTGGCTGTCAGACAGAAGGCAGAGAGTTGGGATAAAAGGTTCTTTCTCAGAATGGCAACCGGTGACAAGTGGTGTCCCGCAGGGTTCAGTGTTGGGGCCACAGCTGTTCTCTTTATATATTAACGATCTAGATGACGGGACTGGGAGCATTCTGGCCAAGTTTGCCGATGATACAAAGATAGGTGGAGGGGCAGGTAGTATTGAGGAGGTGGGGAGGCTGCAGAAAGATTTAGACAGTTTAGGAGAGTGGTCCAAGAAGTGGCTGATGAAATTCAACGTGGGCAAGTGCGAGGTCGTACACTTTGGAAAAAAGAATAGAGGCATGGACTATTTTCTAAACGGTGACAAAATTCATAATGCTAAAGTGCAAAGGGACTTGGGAGTCCTAGTCCAGGATTCTCTAAAGGTAAACTTGCAGGTTGAGTCCGTAATTAAGAAAGCAAATGTAATGTTGTCATTTATCTCAAGAGGCTTGGAATACAAAAGCAGGGATGTACTTCTGAGGCTTTATAAAGCACTGGTTAGGCCCCATTTGGAGTACTGTGAGCAATTTTGGGCCCCACACCTCAGGAAGGACATACTGGCACTGGAGCGGGTCCAGCGGAGATTCACACGGATGATCCCAGGAATGGTAGGCCTGACATACGATGAACGTCTGAGGATCGTGGGATTATATTCATTGGAGTTTAGGAGGTTGAGGGGAGATCTGATAGAAACTTACAAGATAATGAACGGCTTAGATAGGATGGACGTAGGGAAGTTGTTTCCATTAACAGGGGAGACTAGGACGCGGGGGCACAGCCTTAGAATAAAAGGGAGTCACTTTAGAACAGAGATGAGGAGAAATTTCTTCAGCCAGAGAGTGGTGGGTCTGTGGAATTCATTGCCACAGAGGGCTGTGGAGGCCGAGACGTTGAGCGTCTTCAAGACAGAAATTGATAAATTCTTGATTTCTCGAGGAATTAAGGGCTATGGGGAGAGAGCGGGTAAATGGAGTTGAAATCAACCATGATTGAATGGTGGAGTGGACTCGATGGGCCGAATGGCCTTACTTCCGCTCCTATGTCTTATGGTCTTATGGTCTTATCTGCTGACCTCATCCTTCTAGATGGAAGTGGTCGTGGGTTTGGAAGGTGCTGTCTAGGGGTCTTTGGTGAATTGCTGCAGTGCATCTTGTAGGTAGTACACACTGCATCAGTGGTGGAGGGATTTGATTTGATTTGATTTATTATTGTCACATGTATTTGCATACAATGAAAAATATTGTTTCTTGCGCGCAATACAGACAAAGGATACCGTTCATAGAAAAGGAAATGAGAGAGTGCAGAATATAGTGTTACAGTCACAACTCGGATGCAAAAAAGATCAACTTAATGCAAGGTAGGTCCATTTAAAAGTCTGATGGCAGCAGGGAAGAAGCTATTCTTGAGTCGGTTGGTACGTGATGTCAGACTTTTGTATCTTTTTCCTGATGGAAGAAGATGGAAGAGAGAATGTCCAGGGTGCGTGGGGTCTTTAATTCTGCTGGCTGCTTTGCTGAGGCAGCGGGAAGTGTCGACAGAGTCAATGGATGGGAGGCTGGTTTGCGTGATGGATCGGGCTACATTCATGAGCTTTTGTAGTTCCTTGCAGTCTTGGGCAGAGCAGGAGCCATACCAAGCTGTGATACAACCAGAGAGAATGCTTTCTATGGTGCATCTGTAAAAGATGGTGAGAGCCGTAGCTGACATGCCAAATTTCTTTAGTCTTCTGAGAAAGTAGAGGCATTGGTGGGCTTTCTGAACTATAGCATTGGCATGGGGGGGACCAGGACAGGTTGTGGGTGATCTGGAACATCTAAAAACTTGAAGCTCTCGACCCTTTCTACTTCACCCCATTGATGTAGACAGGGGCATGTTCTCCTCTACACTTCCTGAAGTTGATGACAATCTCCTTTATTTTGTTGGCATTGAGGGAGAGATTATTGTCGCCGCGCCAGTTCACCAGAGTGGATGTTTGTGCCAATTAAGCGGGCTGCTTTGTCCTGCATTGGGCCATTTCAGTTGTGACAGGGCAAACTCTTGAGTCAAGAAGTTCAAGCATGGAGTTGGGCAAGAATTTCAGAAGGACGATGGAAGATGATCAGAGAGGAAAAGATACTTGAATGTGAGGCAGTAGTTTACAAATTCAAAGGGATTTTCTGACCAGGGAACTACACCAGTAAACTTGAAGAGTATGGCGTTAGTACAAGAAGAGTGGAAGTAAGTTATGATACCAACCAGCACATTGCTCAGAAAGCAAAGTTAGGCAGTCAGCACTTCAATAGGGATAGGGTTCATAGAATGCCAACAGTGCAAGGGGGGGGGGGGGGGGGGGGGGCATTCGGCCCATTGAGTCTGCACAGACAACAGTCCCACCCATCCCTGTTACCCCACGTATTTTTACCCCACTATTCCCCTGACACTGAGGAGCAATTTAGCATGGCCAATTCACCTAACCTGCACCTCTTTGGATGGTTAAGAGAGCAAGTGGGCCTCATGAACAAAATGAGCTGGGAGACAGCATGACAGACATGAGGAGAGAAACTAGGGAAAACTGACATAAAGCAGAGGAGTACCTTGGCGGAACTTAGATTCAGTGGGCTAGGAGAAGGCAGAGATTTGGCAGAAGCATTCGAATGAGCGATTTTAATCTCAGTGACAAAGAAGTCCATGAGAGCTCCCCACAATTAACTCACAAACGATGGTGATGGTATTCCAAAGGTGCTGGAGAGCTGTCACACGTACACTGTTGAAAAATAAAATGCTGTTTTCTTTATGAAATGCCTGATTGCAATTCATGAGGAGTAATCTCATGAATTATAAATGCATTTCAATGTAATTACATGTAACAGAGAAAAGAAAGTAATGATCAGGATATTTACGCATTACACTAAATATAACAAAAGAGCAATTAGTTTTGTGAAAGTAAATTTTATATCATTCATTACATGTCATTAAATATTCATGGACGTGTAGTAAATCTTACTAATGGAGCTCCTTTCAAATGAAACTTTGCTGAATTAATGTTTTAAAGATTTTGAAGAAGATGTGATGTTTCTCAGATAACTCAGCATGTTTTATGTCCTGCCCAGTACAGAACCAAGCCACGCAGGTCAAGAGGACTCGGGTTTGATGCCTGACCTGTGCCAAGTTAGTTGAGTGATGGTTGGCGTACCCTCGATTATTCTTCCTGTCCATCTTTTTAGCTGGCAGGCTGATTTACGACCTAGTCCAAAGGAACAACAACCTCAACACATTAGCTTCTGCACTGGAGTGTCAGTCCAGATGATGTACTTAAAAATCTGATATGGCTCCTAAACCCACACTTATCTAACTCAGGAGTCAAGGCTGACCTCCTTTAAGTGGACATGTTTCTCATTAAATAAACACTATTGGACTGATGCCTGCACACAATTCTTTGGTGTGCCTTTTGATGACTCCTGTTTTTTTAATTCTTTCAAGAAATGTGTTTGTTGCTGGCAAGCTCAACATTTATAGCCCATTCCCAATTACATAGAAACATAGAAGATAGGGGCAGGAGGAGGCCATTTGGCCCTTCGAGCCTGCTCCGCCATTCATTACAATCATGGCTGGCCATCAAACACAATAGCCTAATCCTGCTTTTTCCCCATAACCTTTGACCCCATTCGCCCCGAGTGCTATATCCAGCCGCCTCTTGAATGTATTCAATGTTTTGGCATCAACTACTTCCTGTGGTAATGAATTCCACAGGCTCACCACTCTTTGGGTGAAGAAATGTCTCCTTATTTCTCATGTCTCCAACTGCCCTTGAGAGATGATAGTGAGCCACTTTCTGAAACCATTCCAATCCATGTAGATATTTGAACAATGCTGTTAGGGAGTGAGTTCCAGATTTTTGGCCCAAATGCAATGAAGGTGGTATGGTTCCAGGTGGGAATGGTTTGGGAAACAGCAATTGAAGGATGTCAATTATGGACAGCATGGTGGCACAGTGGTCAGCACTGCTGCTTCACAGTGCCAGGGACCTGGGTTCAATTCCCACCTTGGGTGACTGTGTGGAGTTTGTACGTTCTCCCCGTGTCTGCCTGGGTTTCCTCCGGATGCTCTGGCTTCCTCCCACACTCCAAAGATGTGCAGGTTAGGTGGACTGGCCATGCTAAATTGCAGTAAGAAGTCTCACAACACCAGGTTAAAGTCCAACAGGTTTATTTGGTAGCAAACACCACTAGCTTTCGGAGTGCTACTCCTTCGTCAGGTGAGTGGGGGATCTGTTCACAAACAGGGCGTTTGCTGCCAAATAAACCTGTTGGACTTTAACCTGGTGTTGTGAGACTTCTTACTGTGTTTACCCCAGTCCAACGCTGGCATCTCCACATCATGCTCAATTGCGTCGGGGGGTTAGATTCTAAATACCAGATATTTTAATTGAATTCAAATTCCATCATCTGCCGTGGTGGGATTTAAACAGGGTCCCCAAAGCATTAGCTGAGTTCCTGGATTAATAGGCCATCACCTCCCACTCTCTCAGCATAAAACTCAATCGGAGCTTACGTGATGATGTTAAACCAGTGACATCAAATCACCTGCCTGAAACACTTCTCACCCATGGACATTCTTGTTGCTCCAGATCCACAGAACCAGACTGAGATTGTTTTAGTGGCCCTGACCTCCAGAGGTCCCCTTAGAAACCAATGGTTATTCCACTGAAGGCCTGCTACCAATCTCATTGGAATGACAGATTTGCTGATTTAAATAGGCTCCTCCATCTTTTGGGCTGGCCTTCTTGGTTCAGATTCAGCCAAAAACCCCAGCAGCAGGTAGGCCTCAGGTTGGCAAGAACTGGGCAAGTTTTATTGACATGTTCAACTGCCAGACCCCCCTCCCCCCAACCCCCCCCCTCTCCCCCCTCCATTCTACAGCATAAATTGGATGGCCGGAATATGAAAATCACTCATTCATTCTGAGACATCAGGGCCCATGAAAGGTACAACATAAAAGCAAGTTATTTCTTCTTTCTCTCTCATTCCTGATCTATATAGTTTAATGTAACATCATGTTGTGCATTTCATCTGTGGAGCCATTAAGGGAGCCACGATCTGAATTTCAAATACAATTGCCTGAACATAATGAAAGAAAATGCTCATTATCCTATTTTGTGCATTATTATAATTTGAAATAAACATGTTATTAACAGTCTCAGGCTTTATCTGTCTGTGCAGTCATTTGTTCAGTAAGGACAGTCCTGTATCACCTAATGTCTACGTCTCCCAGCTGTGAATTAATTCCCCACATACAGAAACAGTGAGGATGATGCGTGCATTGTGGTGACAAAAGTACCATGAGTTGAATGGGTGAAAAGTGGCATTTAATTAAAGAATAATAGATGATTTTAATCATCTCTTAGTCATCCATCATCCTAATAGGGTTTTCTGGTCTAGGTGGTCGAACTGTACTTTGATAGCGTGACATAATTAAGTCTCTCTAAGCTCATTTTATCTGTTACGTGTCATCCTCAAACATGTGAGATGCAGTTTCTTTTTTGTCAGTGACTTCACACCATGAAATAGCTTTAAAACACAGCAACTTGGATGGTTGCGTTGGCTGTGTGCTGTCTGATTTTGTTACATGAACTCAAAATATAGACAAAAGACATGTGGCAAAGGACTTAAGAAGCAAAAGAAAAATGCCAACAATATTTCACACAGGAGCAATGGCCGAATAGTGTTATCGTTAAACTCTTAATCCAGAAACTCAGCGAATGTTCCAAGGACCCTGGTTCGAATCCCGCTATGGCAGCTGGTGGAATTTGAATTCAATAAAAAATAGCTGGAATTAAGAATCTACTGATGACCATGAAACCATTGTCGATTGCCGGAAAAACCCATCTGGTTCACTCATGTCTCTTTAGGGAAGGAAATCTGCCGTCCTTATCTGGTCTGGCCTACATGTGACTCCAGATCTAAAGCAATGTGGTTGACTCTCAATTGCCCGAGGGCAACTTGGGATACGCAATAAATGCTGGCCATGTTCCGCGAATGAATTTGAAAAAGCTAATAGTTCCTCTCTATCTACCAAAATCCTTTCATCACCTTAAGCATCTCAATTAAATTGCTCCTTAATCGTATATATTCTTAGGAATGTAAACCTTGTTTAAGCCACCTTTGCCCATAATTCAACCGTTTTAGGCTAGTCCTGATAACATTCTGGTGAATCTAGCTCCAAAACAAATATATCCTTCCTAAGGTTTGATGCCCAGAATGGAATCCAGTATACTAGATGAAAGCTAACTAGAGGGTTGTACAATTGTAACACTAACATGCACCCCTTTGTATTCCAGCTCCCTTAACATAAAATGACTAACTTAACATTAGCTTTTCAGATTGTCTTTGGACCTGTCCACTAGTTTTTAATGACTTATGTACGCAAATCCTTCAATCCCTCAGAAGAATGAGGGGGGAATCTCATAGAAACCTAGAAAATTCTAACAGGACTGGACAGGGTAGATGCAGGAAGGACGTTCCCTTAATGATGGGGATGTCCAAAATCAGGGGTCACATTCTGAGAATACAGCGTAGACCGTTTAGGTCAGAGATAGGGAGAAATTTTGTTACCACAGAAAGTAGTCCAGGCCAAAACATTGTGGCTGGAATGTTATGGCAGTTCACACCAGTGGGATTTTCCCATCCCGCTGCAGTGAACGGAGATTTGGCTGGGCATCAAATTATCCGACTTCGCTGCAGTGGGAGTGTGGCCTGAATAGCCAGTTAGGTTATTGATTTTATTATTTTTATTTATTTATTAGTCACAAGTAGGCTTACATTAACATTGCAATGAAGTTACTGTGCAAATCCCCTAGTTGCCACACTCCGGCGCCTGTTCGGGTCCACTGAGGGAGAATTTAGCTTGGCCAAAGCACCTAACCAGCACGTCTTTCAGACTGTGGGAGGAAACTGGGGCACCCAGAGGAAACCCACGCAGACAGGGGAGAACCTAAAAACTCCGCACAGACAGTAACCCAAGCCAGGAATCGAACCCGGGTCCCTGCCGCTGTGAGGCAGCAGCGCTAACCACTGTGCCACCATACTGCCCAGTAAGATCGCGCCCTGTATGCTTTCAAGATGCAGTTAAATATAACACTTAGGGCAAAGGGTATCAAAGGATATGCAGGAAAGGCGGGATCAGGCTATTGAGTTGGATGATCAGCCATGATCATAATGAATGACTCCTATTTTCCACGTTTCTAAGTAATGTGAGTTACAATTCTATGTTTTCATCTCTATGTTTTCATGCACTCCCTCTTTCTATTAAATTCTCACTTGTACAAAGCTCTTCTCCAGCAGGGAAATATCCTTAACTTCCACACGATAGGGCGGCACGGTGGCACAGTTGTTAGCACTGCCGCCTCACAGTGCCAGGGTCCTGGGTTCAATTCCAGGCTTAGGTCACTGTCTGTGTGGAGTCTGCACGTTCTCCCTGTGTCTGCGTGGGTTTCCTCCGGGTGCTCCAGATTCCTTCCACAGTCCAAAGATGCGTGGGTTAGGTTAATTGGCCATGCTAAATTGCCCCTTAGTGTCAGAGAGGTTAGCAGGGTAAATGTTTGTGGTTACGGGGAGATGTTGTGAGTGCAGACTTGATGGGCTGAATGGCCTCCTTTTGCACTGTACTGATTCTATGTCACTAATACAAGCTTATCATCAGCAAATCAGGTGCATGACTTTGCAATCCAAATTGACCCTTTAGCCGACAGAACCTTCGAGGCTTCAAAGCAAAGCAGGCCATTTGACCCACAATATCTTTGCTCTTTGTTCTGGCAATCCAAAACTAATCTTATTGCTTTCTCCTAATGTCTTTCATCTTCCTCTGTCACAAATGTTTATCTACTTTTCTCTTAAAAGATGCAATGCTCTCTGCCTTAAATAAATGTACTGTAAGGAGTGATTTTTGTCACAAGTAGGCTTACATTAACACTGCAACGAAGTTACTGTGAAAATCCCCGAGTTGCCACATTCTGGCACCTGTTCGGGTACACTGAGGGAAAATTTAGCATGGCCAATACACCTAACCAGCACGTCTTTTGGACTGTGGGAGGAAACCAAAGCACCCGGAGGAAACTCATGCAGACATGGGGAAAATGTGCAGACTCCGCACAGAGTGACCCAAGCCGGGAATCAAACCCGGGTCCCTGGCGCTGTGAGGCAACAGTGCTAACCACTGTGCTACCGTGCCACCCTGCAATGCTTCAGAAAAATCTGGATAAAAACATTTCTCCTAATCTCTCTTTTTAGCTCCTTCGTGATAGCTTTAAACTGGTGACCATTGTCACAGACACCCTAATCAGAGGAAATAATCCTTCAATATTTATTCTGTGAAATTATTTCATAATTTTAATCAATCACATCTCCTCAAAGCCTTTTCTGCTCCTTTTGAAATAGTTCCAGGATCCCAAATCTCTCATTACAATAACTACAATCCCTCATTCCTGGCATCACCCTGGTGACTTAATGTTCACAATGAGTTTGGTGGTCTTCTTATAATGAGGCACTCAAAGCTACACATAGTTCACTGTTGCCTTACCATCCATTGCTTTGTATAAACTTATGAGCAGATGCACTTGTTCTTCTCCCTCAGTGGAAATGCATTGCAATTTGTTCTTGTTCCATGCCAACTAATATCATCCTATATTCAGCGAGGAACGTATATATCTGCATGTTGCAAGTTGTTTTATGCTTTTCTGATTTACCCATTCTACTTAAGACTAAACACACATTCTTAGCTATGTGCAATGGCAAACAGTTCTGTTTCTTAAATTAATTTGTTGGACGTGGGTGTCACTGGCTGATGCGCTATCAATTAGGCAAAAGACTACTTGTGTGCCAATACAACTGTAGGCTTTTATTCATTACAGAACCAGGAGCACATCCCAACAGATAACCGACCCGAACTGAACAAGGGGGAGGAAACAGCCACCTTTATACTAGGTGACAAGGGGAGGAGCCGGCAGGGGATGTGTCCAGGCATGACAAACACACAACGGTGGTCCAGGCAGGACAAAGGCCCAACTGAAGTCCACCACACTGGCTAGACCAGCATTTATTGCCCATCCCTAGTTGCCCTTGAAGAGGTGGCAGTGAGCTGCCTTCTTGACCGCTTCAGTTCCTGAGGTATAGGTATACCCACAGTGCTGTTACAGAGGGAATCCCAGGACTTTGACCCAGTGACAGTGAAGGAATGGTGATGTATTTCTAAGTCAGGATGGTGAGTGGCTTGGACGGGAACCTCCAGGAGGTGGTGTTCACATGTATCTGCTGCTCTTGTCCTTCTTGATGGCAGTGGTCATGGGTTTGGAAGGTGTTGCCTCAGTAACCTTGGTGAGTTCCTGCAGTGCATCTTGTAGCTTGTACACATGGCTGCCACTGTTTCTCGGTGGTGGACGGATTGAATATTTGTGAAAATGGTGCCAAGCAAGCAGGCTGCTTTGTCTTGGATAGTGTCCAGCTTTGTGAGTGTTGTTGGAGCTGCACTCATTCAGGCAAGTGGAGAGTTCTCCATTAACTCCTGACTTGTGCCTTGTAGATGGTGGGCAGGCTTAGAGGAGTCAGGAGGTGAGTTACTCACTACAGGATTCCTAGCCTTTGACCCGCTCCGGTGGCCACAGTATTTATATAGCTAGTCCAGTTCAGTTTCTGGTCAATAGTAACCCCCAGGATATTGGTAGTGGGGGCTCAGTGATGATAATGCAATTGAATGTCAAGGAGCAATGGTTAGACCCTCTCTTCTTGGAGATGGTCATTGCCTGGCATTTGTGTTGCATGAAGGTTAAATGCCACTTGTCAGCCCAAGCTTGGATATTGTCCAGGTCTTGATGCATTTGGACATGGACTGCTTCAGTTTCTGAGGAGTCATGAATGATACAGAACATTATGCTTCATCAGTGAACATCCCCACTTTTGACCTTATGATGGAAGGAAGATCACTGATGAAGCAGCTGAAGATGGTTGGGCCGAAGACACTACCCTGAGGAACTCCTGCAGTTAAATCCTGGAGTTGAGACCTCAGGTCACAACTATCTTCCTTTGTGCCAGGTATGACCCCAACTAGCGGAGAGCTTTCTCCCTGATTCCCATAACTCCAGTTTTGCTAGGGTTCCTTGATGTCATAATCAGTCAAGGGCAGTCACTCTTACCTCATCTCTGGCATTCAGCTCTTTTGTCCATGTTTGAACCAAGGCTGTAATGAGGTCAGAAGCTGATTGACCCTGGCAGAACCAAACAGAGCCTTTCTGAGTAGGTTATTGCTGAATAGGTGGCGTTTGATTGCATTGTTGATGACACGTTCCATCACTTTACTGATTATCAAGAGTAGACTGATGAGGCAGTGATTGGCTGGGTTGGATTTGTCCTGTTTGTTGAGTACAGGACATACCTGGGCAATTTTCCACATTGCCTGGTAGCTGCCAGGGTTGTAGATGTACTGGAACAGCTTGGCTGGGGACATGACAAGTTCGGGAGCACAGGTCTTCAGTGCTATTGCTGGAATATTGTCAGGGTCCATAGCATTTGCAGTATCTAGTGCCTTCAGTGCTATTTCTATCAAGGCATTAATCTATATTAAACAGGTTTCATGTACTGCATTAGGGAGAGGAATTAGATATAAATAAATTAAACCCCCACAATAGCACTGTTCACTGTAATCTCTAGGTGCTGGAGTTGACTACTGTTATAAAAATGAACTCACTTTAATTTCCTTCATCAATAATAATATGTTTTGGATATGCAGCACTATATCCGCCAATAATACACTGGAAATGATTGTGAGTGATATTATTGTCTGTAATATGCTCATATCAAATTCACTTCACTGTTACTATAAGAGAGATGCTAAGCTTTTGATTTCATATGGATTCATGCCTTTTTAAAATAGCAGAGAGATAAATTCATTTACAAATAAGTTAAGCATCCACACAATATCAATCATAGTAATTTCCAGACCAGTAATGTTCTTCTTATACTGATAGGTTGATCTAGCTAAAGGATATGTTTAACTAATGGTTATAGCAATAGAGCTCTAGCACTTAAGAACTAGATGTGGAGATGCTGGCGTTGGACTGGGGTGGGCACAGTAAGAAGTCTCACAACATCAGGTTAAAGTCCAACAGGTTTATTTGGTAGCACGAGCTTTCGGAGCGCTGCTCCTTCATCAATATTCCAGTAACACCGTGCACCTTTATCCAAAGACTGCCACGTAAGATAAAGGTGCACGGTGTTACGGGTAATGTGTTAGCATGGATAGAGGATTGGTTAACGAACAGAAAGCAAAGAGTGGGGGTAAATGGGTGTTTTTCTGGTTGGCGATCAGTGACTAGTGGTGTGCCTCAGGGATCAGTGTTGGGACCGCAATTGTTTACGATTTACATAGATGGTTTGGAGTTGAGGACCAAGTGTAGTGTGTCAAAATTCGCAGGTGACACTGAGATGGGTGGCAGAGCAAAGTGTGCAGAGGATGCTGAAAGTCTGCAAAGGGATATAGATAGTCTAAGTGAGTGGGCGAGGGTCTGGCAGATGGAGTACAATGTTGGTAAATGTGTGGTCATCCATTTTGGTAGGAATAACAGCAAAATGGACTATTATTTAAATGGTAAAAAATTGCAGCATGCTGCTGTGCAGAGGGTGTCCTTGTGCATGAATCTCAAGGAGCTGGTTTGCAGGTGCAGCAGGTAATTAAGAAGGCAAATGGAATTTTGTCCTTCACTGCTAGAGGGATGGAGTTTAAAAACAGCGAGGTTATGTTGCAGCTGTATGAGGTGCTGGTGAGGCCACACCTGGAGTACTGTGTACAGTTTTGGTCTCCTTACTTGAGAAAGGATACACTGGCATTGGAGGGGGTGCAGAGGAGATTCACTAGGTTGATTCTGGAGTTGAGAGGGTTGGCTTATGAGGAGAGACTGAGTAGACTGGGGCTATACTCATTGGAATTCAGAAGAATGAGGGGAGATCTGATAGAAACATATAAGATTATGAAGGAATAGATAAAATAGAAGCAGGGAAGTTGTTTTCACTGGTGGGTGAAACTAGAACTAGGGGGCATAGCCTCAAAATAAGGGGAAGCAGATTTAGGACTGAGTTGAGGAGGAACTTCTTCACACAAAGGGTTGTGAATCTATGGAATTCCCTGCCCAGTGAAGCAGTTGAGGCTACCTCATTGAATGTTTTTAAGGCAAGGATAGATAAATTTTTGGACAGTAAAGGAATTGAGGGTTATGGTAAGTGGGCGGGTAAGTAGAGCTGAGTCCACAAAAATTTCAGCCATGATCTTATTGAATGATGAAGCAGGCTCAATGGCCTACTCCTACTCTTAGTTCTTTTGTTCTTATCAGGTGAATGGAGATTTGGGTTCACACACAAGGCATATATAGACAAAGACTCAATTGCAAGATAATGGTTGGAATGCGAGTCTTTACAGGTAATCAAAGCTTTACAGGTACAAACAATGCGAGTGGAGAGAGGTTTAATCACAGGTTAAAGGGGTGTGAATTGTCTCAAGCCAGTTAGTAGGATTTTGCAAGCCCAGGCCAAATGGTGGGGGTTACACGTAGTGTGACATGAACCCAAGATCCCGGTTAAGGCTGTCCTCATGCGTGCGAAACTTGGCTATCAGTTTCTGCTCAGCAGTTAAGAACAGGTTCTACAGACACACAGACATGCACATATATTAAAATATTAAACATAAATATTCTGGCCTCACTGGCAATAGACATTTTCAAATAGTTTTTACTTTTGCCGTATACTGGATGCATACATATCCAAGACTGTCCATTAAATGTTCATCAAAATTTTGCGTTGCCACTGAGTTGAATGAATATTTTTCTCATTGCAAGACTTGATTAGAAACCAGATGTGCTAGTTAATGATGTTTAATGGAAAATGTTCACTAATCTCCACATTAAATGCCAGGATGCATCCATTAAGTAAATGGGAAAAAGGTCAATTGCTTTTTTCTTCACAACAGCAGTGAGAAGCCCCCATAATCTATAAACAGATAGGAGCTGTGGAATAATTCAAGCATCTACTGAACATTAAGGAAGAATTGTCATCTGGAGTGAACTATCTTCCCTGCATTCATTCTTGACTAATTTATTTACTGGCAGCCCTGCTCATTAACTGTAACCCAATTGTTTCATTTAATGAGTTCTGCAGCGAGCAATGATGTGAGACCGGATGATCCACACCACTCTGAAGGCAACCACAGGAGAAAATAACAGGCTCTCAGTGAAGTCTGACACAAAGCCTGACACAGTGAGACCGCACAAACTTAGTCTCAGTAAAGGTCAGCATTGGACTCGGTGATGCACCAATAGCAATCGTTTGTGACATGGTGGCACAGTGGTTAGCACTGCTGCCTTACAGCGCCAGGGACCTGGGTTCAATTCCAGTCTCGGGTCACTGTCTGCATGGAGTTTGCACGTTCTTCCTGAGTCTGCGTGGGTTTCCTCTGGGTGCTCCGGTTTTCTCCCATACTCCAAAATCATGCAGGTTAGGTGAATTGGCCATGCTAAATTGCCCCTTATTGTCCCAAAATATGTAGGTTAGATGGGATTAGCCATGGGAAATGTGTGGGATTACAGGGATAGGGCCTACGCAAAATGGCCTGTCAGAGAGTCAGTGCAGACCTGACGGGCCGAATGGCCTCTTCTGCACTGTGGGGATTCAATAATCTTCTAAGAAACATTATAGGACCATTTCATGAGGTTGTGCTTGGAGCTTGGAATATTGCTGGTGATGAGAGCAAGGGTTATAAAATCAGGCCCTCATCCCACCCCATTTCACTCAGACTTGCACACCTGATTTGCGACAATCATACCCAATTTTGAAGCATGATACTGGACTACCAATAGAATACGTCAGCGTTGGAGGCAAGACTTCCAAGAATATATCTATGTTTTTGCATGAGATATTAACAATATAAATAAAATGGTACACTTTTAAAGGTGGTGCAGGAACAGAAAGACTAGAAATATACTTGAAGTTAAAAAGGCTGTTTGAAGACCATTTTGGATCCTGGGCTTTATACTTAAGGGCATAGAGTACAAAAGAAAGTCAGCTACGGGAAATCTTTATAAGATACTGCAGTATTGGTTTAACTCTGGGTACCTTGCTTTGGGATTCATAAAATCATAGAATCCCTACAGTGCAGAAGGAGGCCATTCAGCCCATCAAGTCTGCACCGTCCACAATCCCACCCAGGCCCTATTCCCATAACCCCATACATTTATCCTAACTGGACCCCCTGACACGAAGAGGCAATTTAGCATGGCCAATCCACCTAACCCGCACATCTTTGGACTGTGGGAGGAAACCGGTGCACCCGGAGGAAGCCCACACAGACACGGGGAGGATGTGCAACTTCCACACAGATCGTGACCCGAGGCCGGAATTGAACCTGAGTCCCTGGCGCTGTGAGGCAGCAGTGCTCACCATGGATGTAAAGACCTTGAAAAAGATGCAGATTAGGTTTACCAGAATGGTACCAGTGATCAGGGGCATCAGTTACCTTCACAGGTGAGAGATGCTAGCATTGTTTTATCTCAGGATTTATTGTCTTCTTGCCTTCTGGAAGAGATCTTGCTGGAGGCAATGGCCTTTTCTTCAAAAACATTTATTTACATGCTAACTATTTACAAAGTTTAATGAAAAACCAAGACATTGCTGGAGCTATGCTCTGAGGAGCTTTGCAAGCACCTCTTCTCAGTGAGTAATATCACTGGTGTGTAGCCCCTTATACACATGCTCAACAGCTTCCATTGACCCTTTAGTCCTCAGTTCATCTTGGAGCAGAGAAGGCCAGAGGGAGATTTAATAGAACTGTTCAGAATTAATTAATAGAGTTGAAGGGAGAAGTTGGAGGGAGAGAGCTGCAACAAGAGGACACGGATTTAAAATAATTGACAAAACGTCCAGAGGGGACTTGGGGAGAATTTGTGATATAAGATTTACTAGGATGCTACCAAGACCTGATGGTCTGAGTTATAAGAAGAGGCTAGATAGACAGGGACTCTTTTCCCTGAAGTTTAGGAGACTTAGGGGTGATCTTATAGAGGTCTATAAAATAATGAGGGGCGTAGATCAGCTAAATAGTCAACATCTTTCCCCAAAGGTAGGGGAGTGTAAAACTATAGGGCACAGGTTTAAGATGAGAGGGGAGAGATACAAAAGGGTCCAGTGTGGCAATTTTTTCACACAGAGGGTGGTGAGTGTCTGGAACAAGCTGCCAGAGGTAGCAGTAGAGGCAGGTACAATTTTGCCTTTTAAAAAGCGTTTAGACAGTTACATAAGTAAGATGGGTATCGAGGGATATGGGCCAAATGCAGGCAATTGGGACGAGCTTAGTGGTTAAAAAAAAGGGGCGGCATGGCCAAGTTGGGCCAAAGAGCCTGTTTCCATGCTGTAAACCTCTATGACTCTGACTCTAAGCAGTGATCTTTTAGGATCTGAATGTATTACCTGAAAGAGTCAAAGGTTTCCTGGTACTATTTCAAACAAGTGCAGGGGAGATCTCCTACTGTCCTTATCACTCAAACAAAAGGTTAGGGTGGGATTCTCCAATCTCATTCCTTCCCGCCCAGCAGCCCCAACATGTGAAAATTACCTGACCTCCCACTTAATCCCATTTACCAGCACCTGGCCCATAGCCTTGAATGTTATGAGATGCCAGGTACTTTTTAAAGGATCTGAGGCAACCTGTCTCCATCAACCCTCCCAGGTTACGATTTCCAGACCATCACCACGCTCTGGGTTAAACGTTTTTCCTCACATTTCCCCAAACTTCCTGCCCCTCACCCTGAAGTTGTGTCCCCTCATGACTGACCCTGAAACTAAGGGGACAGCTAATCCCTATCCATCCCGTCCGTGCCCCTCATAATCTTGAATACCTCAGTCAGGTCGCCCTTCAGTCTTCTCTGCTCCAACGAAAGCAACCCAAGCCTATCCAACCTCTCTTCATAACTTAAATGTTCCATCCCAGGCAGAATTCTGGTGAATCTCCTCTGCACTCCGTCCAATGCAATCACACCCTTCCTATAATGTGGTGACCAGAACTGCACACAGCACTTCAGCTGTGGCCTCACCAAAGTTCTGTACAACTCCAACATGACTCCCTGCTTTTGTAATCTATGCCTCAATTGATAAAGGCAAGTGTCCCATATGCCTTTTTCAACACTCCATTAACATGCCCTTCCACCTTCAGAGATCAATGGACAAACACGCCAAGTGCCCGTTGTTCCTCAAAACTTTCTAGTGCCCTACCATTCATTGAATACTTCCTTGTCAAATTACTCCTTCCAAAGTGTATCATCGCACACTTTTCATCCTGTCTGCCACTGGACACTGGCTTTCAACCACTAAAGCAGCCTTCTGTCATCATCCCCTGTTTCCTACAACTAAGCCAATTTTGAATCCACTTTATCAAATACTCTGTCTCTCATGTGCATTTGCCTTCTTTATAAATCTCCCATGTGGGACCTTGTCAAAGGCTTTCCTGAAATCCATATAAACTACATCAACTGCATCACCCTCATCTATACCCCTGGTTACCTCCTCAAAAAATTCAGTCACATTTCTTAGGCATGACCTCCCTCTGACAAAGCCATGCTGATTATCCCTGATGAAGCTTTGCCTCTACAAGTGGAGATAGATTCTCTCCTTCAAAATTTTCTGCAATAGTTTTCCTATCTCTGCGGTGAGACTCACTGGTCCCGACCACCATATATGAGAGCATGTTGCATTCTAAGATCATTAAAGGTGCTATGAAAATAAAAGCTATTTATTTTATTTTCGTAGGTGCATTAAACAACTTAAAATACATGGGTTAAGGTTCCTGTGAAATAACACCCAGAAAATGTGACACAAACATGTTAAGGATTTGTTACTGAGAAACAGCATATTGTCATTTCCAGGCTATGCTTTTCCATGAATTTATTTGAACCGACTGCAAGCATCCTTGCTGCATGTTTTTACTCCTCCCAAAAAGTTGGTGAAGGAAAGTTAAGAGAAAACTTAAAGCCTGTCATCCAAGGACTATTTGAATGACATCGTAGTTCTGTTGCTTCATCAATCTGAGTGGATGTGGGTCACTAATGGAATAGCCAAAGGGGCAATGAAACCATCAATCATCTTCAAGGTGTCTGATCTCCATCCTGTGTGAGGCAATTTATTTGTTTGTCTCTCTGTACTTTTTTTTATGCGATTGTCAACACTTGCAACTTGCTTTGTGATTGATTACGTACAATTTTAACCTACTGATTTACTGGATGGAAAGGACAACGAGAAGCTATCCCTCGCCTTCTGTTTCTGTGTATCACGTGGATTGAAACAATAGTGCAAAATCAATAGATTGTTAAAGAAATCGCAAATGTTGGCAACGCAGTGCAAACTGAAACTTAAATTATTTATAGTTAGGAAAACCACAAAGTGAATTTAATTTGATCTCTGATGCATGTGATGAAAAGGCAAGGTTGGGAGTGGGGGATGGCGGGGAGATGAACAGCAAGTAACCCATTAAGCGTTAGAAATAAAAAGATACACCTGGAGTGCTGGAATTAGACTGATAACCAAAAGAAAGTTGGAATTGCATAGTAGCTCAGCTGGGGCCGATAAGGTAAATCATAGAATCATAGAATCCCGACAGTGCAGAAGGAGGCCATTTGGCCCATCGAGTCTGCACTGACCACAATCCCACCCAGGCCCTATCCCCATAACCCTACCTATTTACCCTGCTAATCCCCTGACACTAGGGTCAATTTAGCATGGCCAATCAACCTAGCCCGCACATCTTTGGAGTGTGGGAGGAAACTGAAGCACCCGAAGAAAACCTACGCAGACACGGGGAGAAAATGCAAACTCCACACAGACAGACAAAGATTTTTTTATTGTTATTGTTTTATTTCCTGATTGGAACTATTCTGATGATGGATGCTCACCCTCTCAATCTTGTTCTACTCGTTGAAGATGCTCCTTAAAATCTATCTTGTAACCAAAATATTTGACATCTGTCCTAATATTTTGTTTGTGGCTTGGTGACAATTTTTATTCGACCAAGCTTCTGCAAAGTGCCTTGAGACATTTTACCATGTTCAAGGTACTGTTTGATGCACCTTTTAGTGATTCAGCAACTTGTGACTGATTTGCCCCATTATTGACTTGTCTGCAATTATTGTCAAACTCATTGTTACTATTCAGCATTGTTTGTAATAGATTTTGATTTCATTTGATTTATTATTGTCACATATATTAGTATACAGTGAAAAGTATTGTTTCTTGCGTGCTATAGAGACAAAGCATACCGTTCATAGGGAAGGAAACAAGTGAGTGAATACATTGTTACAGTCATAGCTAAGGGTGTAGAGAAAGATCAACTTAATGTGAGGTAGGTCCATTCAAAAGTCTGATGACAGCAGGGAAGAAGCTGCTCTTGAGTCAGTTGGTACGTGATTTCAGACTTTTCAATCTTTTTCCTGACAGAAGAAGGTCGAAGAGAGTATGTCTGGCATGCGTGGGGTCCTTAATTATGCTGGCTGCTTTTCCAAGGCAGCGGAAAGTATAGACAGGGTCAGTGGATGTACAGATTCTAGATGAAATGAGATAAAGCATTGGGTACTTTTTCAAAATCTTTATTGGTTTTGAGCTGCCTCAACCTTGAGGAGGCAGTGACGCAGTGGTATTGTTATTGGACTAGTAATCCAGTGATTCCGGGTAATGCTCTGGGGACTCGGGTTCCACTGCAGATGATGGAGTTTAAATTCAATAAAACAGAATAGAATCATAGAATCCCGACAGTTCAGAAAGAATCCATTTGGCCCATCGAGTCTGCACTGTCAATAATCCCACCCAGGCCCTATCCCTGTAACCTCAAGTATTTACCCTGCTAATCTCCCTGACACTAAGGGGCAATTTGGCATGGCCAATCAACCTAACCTGCACATCTTTGGAATGTGGGAGGAAACCGGAGCATCCGAAGGAAACGCACGCAGACATGGGGAGAACATGCAAACTCCGCACAATCAATGAGGCCAGACTTGAACCTGGGTCTCTAGCACTGTGAGGAAGCAGTGCTAACCACTGTGCCAGCGTGCCACCCACCTGAAATTAAAAGTCTTATGATGGCCATGAAACTACTACCGATTGTCAGAAAAACCCATCTGGTTCACTAATGTCCTTTAGGGAAGGAAATCTGCTGCCCTTGCCTGGTCTGGCCTACATGTGACTCCAGAGCCAAAGGAATGTGGTTGACTCTTAAGTGCCCCCTGAAATGACCCAGCAAGCCACTCACAAGAGCAACTATGGATTTGGCAATAAATGCTGGCCTAGCCCGCAAAGTCCACATCCTCCAAATCATTTTTTAAATAAATGTTTATAGTTGTTCATTTCCCACGATGCTCCAGTCAATGCTGATGAGTGAGAAATTCAACTTGCCTTGCTTTTGACTCAGAACATTGAATCATAGAATCCCTACAGTGCAGAAGGAGGCCATTCAGCCCATCGAGTCAGCACCGACCACAATCCTACCCAGACCCCATAACAAAATGCGAAGAGGGGTGATTCTCCCAGATCACTGCAGTGCTTAAGCAGCGCAGTGGGCTGGGAGACATCAGCGGATGTTGTTTTGCGGGCCTCCCGCAAGGCACCCAGGCCTCCATGCGTCTCTGATTCCATGTTTTTGAGCACCGTCAGCTCCACGCCGGAAATTGGCGCAAAGCTGATTTCAATATTATAATTCCCATTTGCATCCATTAGCAGTCCTGGGACTGAGGTCTGCGGGTCTGCTCGCGTCTTCCCCCACCCTGCCAATAGTAAACTCCAGCGGGGTTCACTACTGCTCCCCACTAAAGGGGAACAGGCAACCATTGATTCCCCCCCAGGAGGTCAGGTAAGGGATGGGGGTGGGGGGTAGGGAGGTGCCCCGGGCAATGCCAGCTGTGCCCCCAACACTGTCCAAGAGGGGTCAGGGCCTTTTGTATCCAGGGCCTAGTGGGGGCAATCGGTGGGGCTAGGGGGTCCTGCTGCCACTTTGCACGGGGATTGCAGACAGAGGGAGGGTGGACGGCAATCGGGGCTGGCCATCCAGGTGGGGGAGGGGGGGGGTTTGGGGGGGGGGGAGGGTGGGGGAGTGGGCGGCGGTGGTGGTGAGGGATCGGGTCTGCTGGGGCCAGTGTGGGGGCTGTGGAAGGTCGGGTCTGGCCAGGGGTCAGGGAGATCAGGGTGGGCTGGTGTGAGGGGCTGGCCTGGAGACGTTTGGAAGGCCAGCAATCGGAGGGTGGGGGGTGGTCGGAGGAGCAGTGATTGGGGGTTGCGGAGCTGGCCAGCGATTGGGAGGCCGGCAGTGCGGGCCACTGTGCGTGCGCCAATTTCCGCACTGTGCAGATCGGTGCATGCACAGTAGCCCACTCAGCGCTATGCTGCTGGCTTCTCCAGCAGGGATAGGCCCCGCCACTGAATTTGAGAGGGAATCCCAATCCATCACGCAAACCAGCCTCCCATCCATTGACTCTGTCTACTCTTCCCGCTGCCTCGGCAAAGCAGCCAGCATAAATAGGAAACCCCATGCACCCCAGACATTGTCTCTTCCACCTTCTTCCTTCGGGAAAAAGATACAAAAGTCTGAGGTCACGTACCAACCGACTCAAGAACAGCTTCTTCTCTGCTGCTGTCAGACTCTTGAATGGACTTACCTTGCATTAAGTTGGTCTTTCTCTGGTTATGACTGTAACACTACATTCTGCACTCTCTCGTTTCCTTCTCTCTGAACGGTATGCTTTGCCTGTATTGCGCGCAAGAAACAATACTTTTCACTGTATATTAATACATGTGACAATAATAAATCAAATCACATTGGGCACTCTGCAGTGCTGAGGGTGTCAGAGAATCAATCTGAAAATCCTACTGAAAAACCAGCGGGACTTACTCCCTTTTTCAAGCGAATTGGGGATTTTGAATTTTTTTGGGAGAATCCCGGCCCATATCTTTGAGAAATAAGCTGCACTTTAAATCTTGCCAAGTGAAGCATAGACGCTGACAATGCACAAATCACCAGGGTCGAAACAGCTAAGAAGATGAGTTGGATAAAGAGTTGATCAGTGACTAGACATCTAAAACCTTATGATACTTGACCTAAGAGTTCTGCAATTAAATTCAAACATTTATCAGGGAAATATTTCAATAATACACACCTGATATTTTAATAAAAACTACACCTTTATAAAATTAGCCTCAGAGGTTATTTCTATTTTAATTTCTCCATTTGCCATCATAAAATATTATCTTGAGGAACCACTAATTATTGTACATCAATAAAATCCTGTCCCTTGTCATGCCATTAACTGTAATTATCCCCAAGTGTTTCACTTTAATAATCATTATCGGCAGCATCATTTTCTTTGGTCTACATAGCCATGTTTCAATACAATTAAAAATCAAACCCATTAGCAAGAACATCCTAAACTATTCATATTTTGAACTTGGATGCAGCAGTATTTGTCTCTCTGATTCCAGTTTAAATTTCACAAAAGCAGTTAAGAAAGACCCCAATTGGCATACTTGCCCATAAAATGAGCACTGAAATATGCCATGGTGCTACTAAAAACAAAGATTACTTTTTTAAAAGGAGAAGCTTACCTTGACTGCAATAGATCCATCCAGGGAGAACAGACATAATGGAAAATAAATAAAGATGCGATGCCTCTACATTTCAATACTTTGCTCAAACCCATCGTTCTGGCTTACATACGGAAAGTAAATATTTCTGCAGTTGGCAGAGAAAAGTCAACTGCCATAGAAACAAGCACTAGTTAGAAGTCAGTAACTGCATAGAGTCATAGGCCAGAATTTTACCGGCAGGCCCGCCCTGGAATTGGGGCAGATGAAGCTCGCAGAATGGAATTCTCCGTTGGCCTTGGGTGGGATTTTACGAGCCTCGCTCCCGCGAGGTCATAAAATACCAGCCATAGAATCCCTACAGTGCAGAAGAAGGTCATTTGACCCATCAAGTTTGCACTGGCAACAATCCCACCCAGACCCTATCCCAGTAACCCCACATATTCTAGTCCCTCTGATACTAAGCATGGCCAATCAACCTAGCGCGCATATCTTTGGAATGTGGGAGGAAACTGGAGCACCCGGAGGAAGCTCCTTTACCTATGCTCTAAACTTCATCTCTCCCTGTGGTGATGAGTTGCACATTCTCACCACTCTTGGCATAAAGACATTTCTTTTGATTTCACTCTTGGATTTCATACTGTGCAGAAGGAGGCCATTTGGCTCATTGTACTGACCCTCCAACAGGGTCCTTTCATATAACCTCATATATTTACCCCGCTAATATCTCTAATCTACTAAGGGGCAAGTTATTATGGCTAATCGATCTAACCTGCCAATCTTTTGATTTGATTTGATTTGATTTTTTATTGTCACGTGTATTAATATGCAGTTTTGTTTCTTGCGCGCTGTACAGTCAAAGCACACCGTACATAGGAACGGAAAGGAGAGAGTGCAGAATGTAGTGTTACAGTTATAGTTAGTGTAGAGAAAGATCAACTTAATGCGATGTAGGTCCTTCAAAAGTCTGTTGGCAGCAGGGAAGAGGCTGTTTTAGAATCGGTTGGTGTGTGATCTCAGGCTTTTGTATCTTTTTCCCGACGGAAGAAGGTGGAAGAGAGCATGTCCGGGGCGTGTGGGGTGCTTGATTATGCTGGCTGCTTTCCCAAGGGAGCGGGAAGTGTAGGCAATGTCAGTGGATGGGAGGCTAGTTTGAGTGATGGACTGGGCTTCACTCATGACCCGTTGTAGTTTCTCATGGTCTTGGGCAGAGCAGGAGCCATACCAATCTGTGATACAACCAGAAAGAATGCTTTCTATGGTGCATCTGTCGACATTGGTGAGAGGAAACAAGAGCACCTGGAGAGGAGAAAGTGCAGACTCCGCACAGTCACCCAAGGCCGGAATTGAACCCGGGTCCCTGGCGCTGTGAGGCAGCAGTGTTAACCACTATGTCACCGTGCCGCCTGTGAAGTACAAAAACATACAGAATTAAAGGCAACGGGGTAGATCTTCAGCTTTGGCAACAGTTCAGAAATTGCATACAAATGCGTTTGAAATTCAGATCAATATTATGATTTTTGGACATGTGTGTTTCCTGTCCACTGAAGGGTGGCTTAGGAACACCCATAAACTAAATTAGTTATGAGACAGAAAATATTTCGCTTTACTTCAACTCATTGCAGTTCCCTTTTGTCATAAAAGAAATTAGAAATCGCACAGCACTCTGCATATTAGTGAACAAAGTAACAATTAATTTGGGCCAGAATTGTCACTGAACAGGATCAAGACTTGTTTTGGGCCACTCTGACTCTCTTCTAGGCTAGACTGGCTTGTGCTGTCTCTCTTGGCGGAACTTAACTGACCCAAAACATCTGGCTCTTTGTTATCTCAAGGCAACTCTTGGCATAATTTGGTAATTGGAGTCCTTCCCTATAAAGAGGTTGGTCTGTAAAGCAGCCAATTAATTTGGATGTCGCCCATGTCTGGGTATGGACTGCATGAAACTAAGGATGGAATTCTCCCATTTGGAGACTAGGTGCCATGGTGAGATGCTTCACCATAGCAGTTGGGGGCAGACCATGCAAAGGTCCGTTGACCTTAGGCAGGATTTTCCGGTCTTGGGGCGAGCACGGCTGGAAAATCTCACCCTATGAGTACAAAATCTATGCTGCCTTTCCACTGCAGTGCAGAGGGAGCACTGCTGTGTCCATGGTGCCATCTTCCAGATGAGTTGTTAAACCAAGGTCATGCCTACCCTTTCAGACGTATGCGGGACTATTTTGTAGAAAAACAAGTTCTCTCTCACATCCTGTATTCTTTAATCAACACCAAATGATCTGGTCATTTTTCTCACTGCTATTTGTGGAACTTTGCTCTGTGTGAATTGGCTTCATAGTTTCCTACATTACAACAACTACTCAACAGATATCTAAAGAAAGATGTGAAGGAAAAGTGCTAATGGATGGACCTGAAGTAATGTCAGGCACTGTAGAATGCATGCAAATCTTCGTTGCTTTGGAAAGTTGGATCAAATTTCCATCTTCTCTGTACTTGAAACTAGGGAGGTGAGAGACCCCTTTGAAAAATATTTCTTGTATTTTTGTCCTTGTTTTCAAATCTTTCCATGGCCTTGCCCTTTCCTATCCTTGTAATCTCCTCCAGTCCATCAACCCTCAAGATATGTGCTCCTCTAATTCTAACCCCCCTGCCATTCTTGATTTGAATTACTCTACTATTGGTGGCTGCATCTTGACTGGTCTAGACCCCAAGCTCTGGAATTCCCTCCCTAAATTCCTCTTCCTCTCTTTGCCGCTTTCCTCTGGACTGGGGTAAGTGAAATAATTTGATATTAAGATTGATATTAAGATGAACATTAACAGCTTTAAAGTTTATTTATTTAATTAGTGTCACAAGTAGGCTTACTTTAACACTGCAATGAAGTTACTGTAAAACTCCCCTAGTCGGCTGTTCGGGTACACTGAGGGAGAATTCAGCATGGCCAATGCACCTAACCTGCACATCTTTGGAGTGTGGGAGGAAACCGGAGACCTCAGAAGAAACCCACACAGACACGAGGAGAACGTGCAGACTGCGCACAGACAGTGACCCAAGCCAGGAATCGAACCTGGGTCCCTGGCGCTGTAACGCAGCAGTGCTAACCACTGTGCCACTGTTAAAGTAAACAAGTGTACTTATGAGAGCTCTTTCCAAGCATGATGGGAAATATAGTCAACACATCGGCATGATGGGTTTGGCAATCAAACCAGCAATCACAAGTCATTAAAGTGAATGACCTTTACAGGATGGATAACACCTCCTTCAAGGCATTCCTTAAACATACCTTTTCTAAAGCTTTTGATCATCTGTCTTAAGGGCTGGAATTCTGTCATCCCACCCACCACTGGAATTTTAGGGGGACGGACCATGTAAAGGTCCATTAAAGTCAGGTGGGAATCTCCGGTTTTTAGGCGAGTGCGGCCAGAAAATCCCACCCAATATCTCTAATGCTCGCCCTAATATAAGTGCCTCAGTGTCAAATGATGTTTTCTAACACTTCTGTGATGTGCTTTTGTTTTGTTGCATCGAAGGTGTTATGTGAATGCAAAGTTGTTGTTGTAACTGCCGTACTAATTCGATATTTTGGAAGTATGAGATTGCCATTGCCACTTCCTTCATAGGAAATGTATTGAAGGCTAATCCATAAATATGCATAAAAGCATGTTAAAACGATAACTCAAAATTAACTCTCCCTATAGGCAGTAATTAATGAGGTAACGACTACTTCAAGTCATCATTAAAATGCAATAAATCACGTATAATTAACATGGCAAAGGACCTTGAAAAATGATAGTCTGTTTTAAATAACTTGCCCTGGGATATTGTAGACTGTCGAAAAATTACACTGCTATAAAGGAATGTTCAACATTTCCTTTCTATTCATATGGCATCCTTGTTAGGATGGTTATAGGTTAATGGCTCAGATTGGATGATATACAGATCTTAGGTCAAATTACACCACGAGAGAAAAGCTTAAACGGCTCTGCAACAAAATTAAATCAAAGATAAATTGTTATCTTTTGTTACCAATTGACTTTGCATTCAATTGCGCAAACATAAAGCAAAAGTTATGCTTCTGAAAATTAATCCCCGTGAGCTGTGTTGCTTTGCAGTCCTGTCACATCTGTCCTGTTACACCAGCTGTGTGGCATCACAGGGTTTGGGCCCAGGTTCAGGGTAGGAAAATAGTTAAAATAAATTGGTCATTTAAAGAGATTGCCTGCAGTTTGATGGCACTGTTCAGTGTAGGCAATGAGACTTGAACAATGAAATGGGACATATGGGTGGCACGGTGGCACAGTGGTTAGCACCGTTGCCACACAGTGCCAGGAACCCGGGTTCAGTTCTGGCTTTGGGTGACTGCCTGTGTGGTGTTGCACGTTTTCCCCCTGTCTGCGTGGGAGTCCTCCAGGTGCGCCGGTTTCCTCTCACAGTCCAAAAATGTGCAGGTTAGGTGGATTGGCCATGGTAAATTGTCCCTTAGTGTCAGGGGGACGAGCTGGAGTAAATGCATGGAGTTATGGGAATAGGGCCTGGGTGGGATTGTAGTCACTGCAGACTCGATGGGCTGAATGTCCTCCTGTTGCACTGTTATATTCTATGATTCTAAGATGTGTAGGTTAAGGGGATTAACAGGGTCAATACGTGGGGTGATAGGAATAGGGCCTGTGTGAGATGCTCTTTTGGAGATTCGGTGCAGATCGGATGGGCCAAATGGCCTTCTTCCGCACTGCAGGGATTCTATGATATATTTTGTTGATCTTCAGCAGTTCTCTCCTTGACAGGATATTAGAATTAAAGTAAATCTGCTGAGCTTTCCTGCTAAACAGTCTTTCTTCATTAATTGATTCCAACAATTAAATGTAATTCCTATTGAAACATTCTGAAGTAAATGAGGTCACAGCGGGATCAGTAGCTATTATGGTTATGAAGAATTCAAGAAAGACTGATATTTATTGCCCTCGCTATATATGTGCTATAAATGACTCCATAGGCAGGATTTAATGGCCAATAATACCACTTGAAATCATTTAAACCCTCCAGTGCAGAAGGAGGCCATTCGACCATCGAGTCTGCACCGACAACAATCCCACCTACACCTTATCCCCATAACCCCACATATTTACCCTGCTAATCCCTCTAATCTACGTATCCCAAGACACGAAGGGGCAATTTAGCATGGCCAATGTGCCAAAACCAAACATCTTTGGACTGTGGGAGGAAACTGGAGCACCCAGCGTAAACGCACACAGGCACAGGGAGAACGTGCAAACTTCACATAGACAATGACCCAAGACGGGAATTGAACCCAGGTCCCTGGAGCTGTGAGGCAGCAATGCTAACCACTGTGCCACCGTGGTTCCAGTGCTACCTTCATTAAGCACGTGCACTCAGATTCGGCAGCGATCCAGTTTGTCAGCCTGTGTATAATCATGCTTGGGGCTCAACATTCAATCATTAATGTGTGGACTTTTAGCTGTCTGAAGGCTAAAGAGAGAAAAATCAAGTAAACTGGCAAAGTACGATTTGTATGGCTGAGATAGTGGTTTTTTTTTGAATGTATGTCCTTCAGGTACTCTGATCTGAGAATCAGAATAATGTATAACATATAGCCCTTGTATTTTATTTATCAAAGTTAAGTGCTGTGCCTCAAGAGGATGAAAGTATGATTCGTAGGAGTAATGTGCTCAATGCAATGGAAAAGAGGGAAGACATGGATTAGAAGCTAATCAGCAAAATGCCTCACTCTAAAGTAGCATTGTTTGAGAAGGCCCACCTGGGAATGTATATTTAATTATCAAGTAGCTATCTGATTCATCTTTTTTATTAGATTCTATTGCTCTCAGCTTTTCATCTTCAGCTAGTGTTTCCTCAGGCATGACTCTTACGGGGACAAGCTAAGATGGCACATCAGCCTAAGTGGAAAGTTTATTTGATTTCAGTTTTAGTTCTCTCGGCCTATTTTTTCGGCATCGTTGAGCACTCAAGTGAACAGCATCGACTAATAGGGGCTGGTTCATGTGTGTCACACTCTATGATCTCGCCGCACCCTTAGAGTCCTTAGCTCTTCGGCGATAAATGCATAAGCTAACATTATCTTCAGCCGATTCAAATTCCGCACATTGTTGTGCATTAGCTTTGATTCGTCACTGTCATTCTAACTGGCTTAAAGTGATGCAGGGCTTAACTAATTAAAAGTACCGAGTGGAGGGTTTTGCCAAGCATAGACATTTTTCCAAATCACTTATGGCTGGAATGCACCATATTGAGATTCTGAAACTCATAAATAATTCTTCCCATTGATGTTTAGACCATGATAGCTTGAGAGGCAGGATTTAGCGAAGCAGACAGATTGACAGGGAGGTAAATAGATGTTGAGGACATCAGATTGCATTCAGAATACAGCACAAGGGAAGTGTAGTGTCTGAAAAGGTTCACTGAAGAATTGGCCTAGTGGTATTATCGCTAGACTATTAATCCAGAGACTCAGCTAATGTTCTGGGGTCCCAGGTTTAAATCCCATCACAGCAGATGGTGGAATTTGAATTTAACAAATAATATCTGGAATTAAGAATCTATTGATGACCGTGAAACTATTGTCGATTGTCGGAAAAACCCATTTGATTCACTCATGTCCTTTTGCGAAGGAAATCTACCGTCCTTACCTGGTCTGGCCTACATGTGACTCCCGAGCCACAGCAATGTGGTTGACTCTCAACTGCCCTCTGAAATGGCTGAGTCAGCCACTCAGTTGTATCCACAGCATGTGGACTGCAACCTTTCATGAAGGCACCACCTTCTCAAGGGCGATGATGTGGAAATGCCGGCTTTGGACTGGGGCGGGCACATAAGAAGTCTCACAACACCAGGTTAAACAGGTTTATTTGGAATCACAAGCTTTCTCACCCGGTGAAGGAGCAGCGCTCCGAAAGCTCGTGATTCCAAATAAACTTGTTGGACTTTAACCTGATGTTGTGAGACTTCTCATGTATCTTCTCAAGGGTAACTAGGGATGGGCAATAAATGCTGGCCAGCCAGCGACGCCCATGTCCCAAGAATGAATTTTTAAAAAATTCGAACCCTTCTCATCTTTGTAAAACTCCCATGTTAATAATGTTGAATGCAACAAAGGAAAGTTCACAATTCTATCGCAACAATAATGCAAAGGCAGCTTGCCCTCTCTGCAAGAGGCGATGATTTCCCCGTCCAGTTTACACAAGAGTTCTGTGACATTTTTGCATACTTCTTGTGTGCACTGAATCATGTAACTGTGTTCATTAAAGCGAAACCAATCAATTATTTCCATAACTTCAAACAAAATTTCAGTAGTTATTAACAAAGACGTGTAAGTAGACAGGACAGGGCATATAATGAGTCTCGGTTCACGTAAATTATTTAACTCATGCTTCTGTCATTAACTGCAAGAAATTTGAAGTGGCTTAAATTTAGATGAATGCACTCACCAGATTATGACTATTAAAAGTTAATGGATGAAAGTGATTTTTCAAAGAATCTTGTCTTTCAAAAGGCATTGCTAATGTATATTACTCCTTTTGGTTTCATTAGATCTCTCGGTTTGTACGGTTCTTTTATTAGGTGCCAATCTTTCTGTTTCAGGGATCTCATCTCTTAGGAGCATATTTGATTTTCCATCTGAATTAACTAGCGGATTAAATGATACACAACATGAGGAACAAATCACAGATTATTCAGTCCTTCAGGTAGTTGATGTTGTCATGCGAATCAAGGGCTTTTAGAGAATCTGAAATCAAATTATTACACAGAGGAATGATCAAAGAAATCGCAGACACATTAGAAAGATAAACCTTCCATAAATCAAGGATGACATCATTCTCTTGATCTTAGCATGCTATCCCCTTTCTTTGGTTTGACATACTCAATGGAGGAACATGTTGATGCAAAGACAATGAACACAGATACGGCAAATCCAAAGTAAAAACAGGCTATGACTGAAATATGCAACAAGCCCAACAGGGTAGCATGGTGGCACAGTGGTTAGCACTGCTGCCTCACAACGCCAGGGACCCGGGACCAATTCCCGGCTTGGGTGACTGTGTGGAGTTTGCTCGTTCTTCCCGTGTCTGCGTGAGTTTCCTCCGGGTGCTCTGGTTTCCTCCCACAGTCCAAAGATATGCAGGTTAGGTTGATTGGCTATGCTAAATTGACCCTAGTTTCGGGGGGATGAGCAGGATAACTATGTGGGGCTACGGGAATAGGGTGTTGTCGGGGCAGGCTCGATGGGCCGAATGGCCTCCTTCTGTACTGTAGGGCTTCTATGGAGTCGATGGAACAGCTTCTGGAAAAATAAAAGATTTCCCAACATTCTAGTGTGTACCAGTACTGACGGATTTTCACATCAATGTTGTTATGAAGGCAAATGCAATGGCCAATTTGCAGGCAGCAAGGTCCCACAAACAGTACATGTATGATTAGATAATTTACGTATGGCAATGTTGTTTATTTATGATGGTCAAGCTACTCAGAGAATGTCATAGAATCTCGACAGTGCAGAAGTAGGCCCTTTGGCCCATCAAGATTGCACTGACAAGTACTCTCAAGTCCCTTTGTATTTTTCTTTATTCATTCGTGGGACATGGATGCCGCTGGCTGGCCAGCATTTATTGCCCATCCCATTGTGTTGCAGCCTTCTGCAGCTTTTCGCCATTTAAATGATACTCTGCTCTTTTGTTCTCCCTTCCAAAACGAACAGCTTCACATTTTTCGACTTTACTCTCTATTTACCAACTTTTTACCCACTTACTTAACCTATTATTATCTCTCTCTGAACTGTTTGCATCCTTCCCGCAACTTGCCTTTCCACCTATTTTTGTGTCATCTGCAAATTTGGCTAGAGTACATTCACTTCCTTCCTCCAAGTCACGAATATATTTTGTAAACAATTGAGGTTCCAGCACTGATCGCTGTGGAACTCCACTGGTTACAGGTCACCAACCTAAAAAAAACACCTTATCCCCACTCACTGTTTCCTGCCCTTTAGCCAATTCTCTATCTATGCCAATATATTACCCCCAACACCATGGGCTCTTATCTTATGACCTAACTCTTTGTCAGGTGCCTTTCAAATGCCTTCTGGAAGTCCAAATAGAATACATCTACTTGTCCAAATATAATACATCGACATATCTTCCTTAATAATTAATTCCAACATTTCTTAACAACAGATGTTAGGCTAATCGGCCTATAGTTACCTGCCTTTGCCTCCCTCTTTTTTTGGATAGGGCTGTCACATTGGCAGTTTTCCAATCCTCCGGTACTTCACCACAATCCAAGGATTTTTGGATAATTACTACCAAAGCATCCACTATCTCTCCAGCTACTTCTTTTAGGAGTTTTGAATGTAAACCATTAAAGCCAGCGGAATTACCTGCCTTTAGCCCCATTAATAACATTGATAAGCAATCTGCAGTCTGCATACTTAGAAGTTCGCAATAAATGACTAACAACTAAAGGGATATCAGTGGGATTAATAGGGTAAATGTGTGGGGTTACGGGGATAGGGCCTGGGTGGGATTGTTGTTAGTGCAGGCTCGATGGGCCCAATGGCCTCCTTCTGCACTGTAGGGATTCTACTCTATTCTAACTAGAAATACTGACAGAAATTAAAATGTAACATTCACTTTTGGACGCTAAAGATTGGGAGAGCTATTAAAAGGATGGTCCCTTTTAATTCCACATACGGACAGCATGGTGGCACTGTGGTTAGCACTGCTGCCTCACAGCACCAGCGACCCAGGTACAATTCCAGCCTCAGGTCACTGTCTGTGTGGAGTCTGCACATTTTCCCCGTGTCTGTGTGGGTTTCCTCTGGGTGCTCCGGTTTCCTCACACAGTCCAAAGATGTGCGGGTTAGGTTGATTAGCCATGCTAAATTGACCCTAGTCTTAGGGGATTAGCAGGGTAAAAATGTGGGGTTACGAGGATAGGGCCTTGGAGGGATTGTGGTCAGTGCAGACCTGATGGGCCGGATCGCCTCCTCCTGCACTGTAGGGATTCTATAAAACTTACAAGTTATTTGTGTTGTCAACAGTCTAAAAATGATCCAACTCCCAGCGCTGTATCTCCACTTAAGCACACACACCAAATGAGGTTTTTATAAGGTCCCATCAACAATAAACACAATCTACATAAGGAGTAGCAAAGCATGAATGATTAATGCCAGTGTTTGCAACCTTGGTTTATACAGAATCGACAAATTAAAAATGCATATCTGTTTCAAATTCCCACTTAATTGAAGGCTGCTGTTCATAAACTTGTTTTTGAATCAGGCATTTGAATATATTGACCATTATAAATGAAGAAATATGAAACCAAATATCGGATGCTCGCATATAATAAATGATGTGGTAACTTCAGTCACAGCTTCATTCTCCACTCATGAGTTGCTAAGATTCATTTACCACAGAAAGTCTGTACTCATCACACATGCTTGCTTCACCCTTTGGCAATAAAAACATATTTTGCAGCCATTTCCCATAAATTTTGAAAGACTTCATCAACTACAGTAAATCATTAGGCTCTAACATGGTTCATACTTTGTCTAGTGAATTTCTAGTTACTAAAAGTAATAGATATTAAGTCGTGGAAATCCTTTCCAACATAAACAAAACTTAATGCTGCTTCATTTGTTACTCTGTGCTGCCAAACAAAAGCAATTTTGCTGTTGTCACTTCATTATTATTCACTAAATGGGGGAAGAGAACAGAGCATTTGTTACACTCTCTTCTCAGCTCCAGCTGGCTTTATTATACCAAGTGTCCAGATGACCCTCATTTTCAGGACATTCCCAATTTCCTTTGAAGCCATTGGAACATCATTTCTGCACCAAAGAAATGGGCCATTATCCTCCAGGTGGTCAGTTTCAAATGACAAAAAGACCTTTCAGAGCTATTCTTTATACTCCACAATTGCTAAACTTGGTGGCACAGTGGTAATCTCTGCTGCGTCACAGCCTCAGGAACCCGGGTTCAATTCCAGCCTCGGGTCACCATCTGCGTGGAGTTTGCACATTCTCCCCGGGTCTGTGTGGATTTCCTCCAGGTGTTCCAGTTTCCTCCCGCAGTCCAAAGATGTGCAGGTTAAGTGGATTGGCCATGCTAAAATGTCCCTTAATGTCCCAGGGGATTAGTGCAGTAAATATTTAGGGAGAGAGCATGGGTAGGATTCTCTATTGGTGGGTCTGTGCAGACTCGATGGGCTGAATGGCCTCTCTCTGCACTGTATGGATTCTATGATTCTCCAGAACCCCCTTGCATTTGGTAATATTCTCCATGTCCAGTGTTTTCCCAGTTAGTCTGTTCTACAAGTTTACTGCTTTCTCTGTCGTTAATCTAAATTAATCCTGAAAACCTGTGTGTAGTTCGATGACTCAATAATCATCTCATTACTGTTTGTAACTGATTGTATGAAAAATATTTGAAAGTTAACAACATTCACTGCAGTTTCATCAAATTCACTTTACTGTGGTATTTGAGAGATGGAATCGATGCTACATGATTGAAATTAACCCTCTTGACTCTGAGGCAGAAAGGTGTGGGATCAAGGCCAGGATCTGATCAGATTGATGTAAAAGTTCCCAGGGCAGTATCAGTGGTAATGCTGTGCCAGTTGTTGTTCAGTTGGCAGTACCCTCTCTGCTCAGTCAAAAGGTTGAATATTCAAGTCCCACTCAAGGCTTTGAGCATAACACTGTGGTATGGAGGAAAAGATGTGTTACTGGAGGTACCTTCTTTTGAGTGCGGCATTAAATTAAGGCCACATCTGTCCTATTAAAGCTCCAATGACACTACTTTGAAAAAGAAACAAAGAAGCTAGAAGTGGGAGTAGGCCATTCGGCCCTTTGAGCCTGCTTTGCCATTCATTTTGATCATGGTTGATCATTGAATTCAATATCCTGAAGGTAAAGAATGGTTCGAATGAGAGTCTTTACAGGTAATCAAGTCTTTACAGGTGCGAACAGTCTACATGGAGAGAGGGATAATTAAAGAGGTGTGAATTGTCTCAAGCCAGGACTCCCTCTTTTCCAACCATTCTTCACATTCTAATCTGTAATTATCTTGCAATTGTGTCTTTGCCTATATGTGCCGTGTCTTTGAACTAACCTCCATTCACCTGATGAAGGAGCAGCGCTCCGAAAGCTCGTGATTCAAAATAAGCCTGTTGGACTTTAACCTGGTGTTGTGAGACTTCTTACTGTGCCCACCCCAGTCCAACGCCGGCATCTCCACATCATGGCTACTAACTGAGAAGGAGAAGCATGAGGAGGTGGAGAAAAGATGGGAAGAGGAAATCACCACATCTGCATTCTGTTTGGGCGATCTGAGCACTTGAAACAGTGCCGGTGAACTTTAACTGGAGCCAACCACTCACAATATTTATTCCTGCTGATGTATCCAGCCAAAGAACAACATAGTTAGTGCTGGCTGTTTGCAGAAATCACTCAAATTAGCAGGTAGCACCAAGCTGTAGCAGGACTTGCAATTCAGTCATTTGTACACTGCAACCTGCCACCTCTGTCCAGTGGCTATATGCATATAACTGCCTACATTTTTATAAGCTGCGATATATTTTGTTTCAGCTACCATTTTGTTCAAAAATTTCCAATATTAATTAAGCCTTTCATTCAGATAGCACTTAAGTCACATTTTATGATACGTGACTAATAACTTCTTTAAAAGCTATGGCGAATGGTTAGCGGCAAACCTGGTGTTCAGTACTGAAAGGAGCTGATTATACTGCACATCATGAACATTGATATCAATGTGCATTGTACTCTAATTGAATATACTTTCCCTGTTCTTAAACTAATTGAGTTCTTACATGTAATGACTTTGTATGCAATCAACTGAACTGGAAGCTGCATTACAACATTTTTGAAAATTGCAATGAGTGCAGATAATTCACATAATTATAGTCTTACACCGATGTTATTGCCCATTGATTGTTACTGGCTTTGATGTAGGTATTCATTTCTAATAGTGGTTAGAGTAAACCATGAGGAAGTGTAAAATGCACGCTTTGCACTGATGCAATTCAGTTTCAGTGCTGCATTGACTTAAATAACTTTGGGTGTAAGGCTGTATTAAATCGACGCAGTGAAGTCCTGTCAGTTCCTCAGAAATGTTTGGATGCTGGTCTGTACAGTTCTGTATTGTGTTTCCATGCAGAGTTATGGTTTCCCTCAACAACTGAGCAGAGTCAGCAGTGTGAATTTGTCTTCTACGTTGCTGTCCCTGTGCGCTACCCTAGCGAGTGGCACGGTGGCACAGTGGTTAGCACTGCTGTCACACAGCACCAGGGACCCAGGTTCAATCCCAGCCGCGGCTCGCTGTCTCTGTGGAGTTTGCACTTTCTCCCCGTGTCTGCGTGGGTTTCCTCCTGCAGTCCAAAGATGTGCGGGTTAGGTTGATTGGCCATGATAAATTGACCTGAGTGTCAGGGGGATTAGCATGGTAAATGTATGGAATTGCGGGATTAGAGCCTGGGTTGGATTGTGGTCGGTGCAGGCTCAATGGGCCAAAGGCCCTCCTCTGCACTGTAGGGGTTCTATGATTCTATGAGGTACTCTCAAAAAGCTGAATCAAAAGTTTTAAAGGAGATGTACAAGGCAGATTTTTTACACAGAGAGTAGTGAGTGCCTGGAACCCGTTGCCGGGGGAGGTAGTGGAAGCAGATAGGTAGTGACTTTTAAGGGGCGTCTTGACAAGTACATGAATAGGATGGGAATAGAGGGATATGGTCCCCGGAAGGGTAGGGGGTTTTAGTTAAGTGGGGCAGCATGGTCAGTGCAGGCTTGGAGGGCTATAATTCCTGTGCTGTAATTTTCTTTGTTCTTTGTAACAGTATCTCAATGCTCTTGAATAGGGTCCAATTCCATGGTTGGGAAAATCAATTATTTGGTTTTCTGCCCGTACACATCTCCCGTTCATACCACTTCATTCTTGGTCATTTATTTGTTTACATGCCCATTTACTTTATCATCAAAAACACACTCTCAGAGTAACTGAAATGTAGAGATTGCCCCCCTGCTGTGTTTCCAGCCAATGAACAGCACAGTCAGTGCTGGTTCGTTGCAGACATCACTAACTGAACAATCATGGTGCTTGCATGCCAATCAAATGGCATGGGTTACCTGGTTTATGAACAAATTGATTACACCAATCACACACCAAATTCCTGATGAGGTAACGGAAAACCAACAAACCTTTAGCAAAATAAAGAGTGAGATGTTTTTGTTTTAATTTCTCACAGAGTGTCACATACATACTGTATACCAGTAGGCAGAATATCATATTTTCATATTATCAAGCAGTGGACATAGTCTCCTGCTTCTTCAAAACAGACTCCTGAGAGCATTACATGCAACGCAAGAGGTGTTTTACAACAAGTGAGAGTAGGTCAAAGAAACAATGGCTCCCTGCCAGCTCTGCCATCTCCCACTCTTCACAGCTTTCCTGGTTTTCACTTATTTGTGATGTGGAGGTGCCGGCGTTGGACTGGCGTAAACACAGTAAGAGTTTTAACAACACCAGGTTAAAGTCCAACAGGTTTATTTGGTAGCAAACGCCATTAGCTTTCGGAGCGCTGCTCCTTCATCAGATGGAGTGGAAATCTGCTCTCAAACAGGGCATACAGAGACACAAAATCAAGTTACAGAATACTGATTAGAATGTGAATCTTTGCAGCTGATCAGGTCTTAAAGATACAGACAATGTGAGTGGAGGGAGCATTAGGCACAGGTTAAAGAAATGTGTATTGTCTCCAGACAGGACAGCCAGTGAGATTCTGCAAGTCCAGGAGGCAAGCTGTGGGGGTTACCGATAGTGTGACATGAACCTTGTTCACGATAGTGTGACATGATCAGCTGTAAAGATTCGCATTCTAATCAGTATTCTGTAACTTGATTTTGTGTCTCTGTCTGCCCTGTTTGAGAGCAGATATCCACTCCATCTGACGAAGGAGCAGCGCTCCGAAAGCTAATGGCATTTGCTACCAAATAAACCTGTTGGACTTTAACCTGGCGTTGTTAAAACTCTTACTGTTTTCACTTATTTACCATACGGTGGCACAGTGATTAGCACTGCTGCCTTACAGCGGCAAGGATCCAGGTTCAATTCCGGCTTCGGGTGACTATCTGTGTGGAGTTTGCACGTCCTCCCCGTGTCTGCATGGGTTTCTTCCGGGTGCTCCGGTTTCCTCCCACAGTCCAAAAAATATGCTGGTTAGATGTATTGGCTATGCTAAATTCCCCCTCAGTGTACCCGAACAGGTGCCGGAGTGTGGCAACTAGGGGATTTTCACAGTAACTTTATTGCTAGTGTTAATGTAAGCCGACTTGTGATTAATAATTACACTTTAACAAGTAAGCTTACATTAACACTGCAATGAAGTTACTGTGAAAATCCCCCAGTCACCACACTCTGATGCCTGTTTGGGTACACTGAGGGAGAATTTAGCATGGCCAATGCACCTAACCAGCACAGTTTTCAGACTGTGGGAGGAAACCAGAGCACTCAGAGGAAACCCATGCAGACACGAGCTGAACATGCAGACTCGACACACACAGTGACCCAAGCCGGGAATTGAACCCAGGTCCCTGGCGCTGTGAGGCAGCAGTGCTAACCACTGTGCCACCATACCACCCACTTCGACCATTGTCTCCTGTCAGATAGGTTGCCACTTGAAAAAAAAAACGAGCGGGGAAAGGATTCACTTGTCAGTAAACATGCTTTCTGAGTTTTGAGTCAGAGTTCCTGCTCATCATACCATTAAAAAGATATTTACCTGCCAGATAAAAAAAAGTGATGTGACAGATCTGACATTTTTTTGTCAAATTTATTGAAATAACATTTGATTGTTAGGCACATTGATTTCATAGATTTTCCCTTTCAGTTGCTCAGTACATTGACAGAGAAGGGCAAAAACATCCCTGATTATCATCATGTATACATCAGCTCCCTTGGTGAAAGCGGAAGGAAAGTTCTCTCGATTAAAGAGCGAATGTCAACCTTACGCTGAGCAGAATATATATAACATTGATGAAAGTAATGTACATTAGTACAACAAAAAATGACTTTGAAAGGATCCTATCAGCAGCCACATTTTGTTGACTTGAGCTGCAGGCAAGGTGACAACTTGATGTCTACATTAGCAGCAGCAATTAAATCAGCTTTGCTCAAATGCGACCCAGAGGTGACTTTGATTCACAGCTAAGAATTACATTTCTTTTTATTTTGTTGAGGTTATATTTAAGAATCACATTTGGTGTTGAGGTTTCAGTTAAAACACAGTCCACAGTCCAAAGATGTGTGGGTTAGGTTGATTGGCCATGTTAACTTGACGCTAGTTTTGGGGGATCAGCAGAGTAAATATGTGGGGTTACGGGGATAGGGCTGGGGTGGGTTTGTTGTCAGTGCAAGCTTGATGGGGCAAATGGCTTCCTTCTGTACTGTAGGGATTCTATGAAAACAGCATTATTACAATGTTCCGCAAATGTTGCATCTGTAACAGTCCCGAGCATTTTGAAGTGTTAGACACACTATACTTGCTTGAATTGTACAATTTAAAAATGCAATGTAGCACAGCATGCCGGTGACTTAAGCGCTGTTCCAGAACATGAGGCCATAATTTAGATTGAGAGTTCTATTTAATACTGCAGGAGTTCAGTATTCTTCAGGAATGTTCTTTCTGATGACATGTTGAAGCTGCAATGTCTGTTCTAATGGTTGGGGGGGGGGGGGGGGGGAGGGGGTGGGGGGGGAGGTGGGGGAGTGGGGATTGAAGATCCTGTTGCACTCGTTATTTGAAGAAAAACAAGAAGGTTATCCTGGCCAAAATAAAAGTCAGTTAAGTACTGATCAACCTTGATCAAAGATAGTGCTCTTGTCACCTCGTCAAAGGTTTTGTTCAAAGCCCACATCAAAGGCTCGAGCAGGTAACCTAAACTCGTCCTTTGGTGTTCGGGTGAGCCACCGTTCAGAAGGATGTCAAAGATCCAATGACACAATTTGAAGAAGAGCGTGGAAGCTCTCTTATTATCGTGGCCAACATTTATTCCTCGCCAAAAGTATCACAAAAATAAATGATCTTATCAGGAAAAACCTCCCCTTCTCCCTGGAGTGGAGGCAGAACTTCTCATGACATTATTTGTGGCAAGTGAGTTTTCCCAAGAGTCTTTTGCCAGATCTTAATCTTTCAAAACACATTGCAGATTATCTCTCATTGCTGTTTTGTGGGACTTTGCTGTTTTTTGTGTTATGGTGTTTGCATTTCAAAGGTGCTCGTAAGCACATCGCAATGTCGTGATGTCATGAAAAATGTCATTCAAATACAAGTCATTTATTGTCAATTGTTGCTTCTTGGATTATTCTGTTTCAAATTGTCTATTGTATCTGGAAATGTAACTGTCAGTGTACGTCAAGGTCATGAATTTTATATGAATCATTTTGACTGCAATAATTTATAATAGAAAATGTTTGATTTGATTTGATTTATTATTGTCACATGTATTAACATATAGTGAAAAGTATTTCTTGCGTGCTATACAAAGCATACCGTTCATAGGGAAGGAAAGGAGAGAGTGCAGAATGTAGTGTTACAGTCATAGCTAGGATATAGAGAAAGATCAACTTAGTGTGAGATAGGTCCATTCAAAAGTCTGACAGCAGCAGGGAAGAAGCTGTTCTTGAGTCGGTTGGTACATGACCTTAGACTTTTGTATCTTTTTGTAAATTTTGTAAATGTATAATTCATGGAGTTGAAGAATTGATAGCACTGCAATTAAAAATATTTGATATCAAATTTCCTGTAACCATCTAAATGCTTTTTAAAAGATAAAATTGTACCCGCCTCTACTACTACCTCTGGCAGCTTGTTCCAGACACTCACCACCCTCTGTGTGAAACTCACTTTTTATATATCCTTTGTCTCTCCCACAACCAATCAGTGGCTGCTGAAGTAATTCTCTTTAACCCTGTGTTTTGGATCTTAGTACTTCCCTTTTTGCACCTTCTGGAATGCAGTTATGAGCGCCATCTTCACAAAGTCTGCCCTGAACTCCTCTGGGAGAAAAAAATGAAATGTTTCTGTGCAATTTTAACTTGGCAATGCATTCTTAAATTCATTCATTGTACATTAGGGGATAAAATACAACTGGCACAGTGGTTAACACTGCTGCCTCATAACCCCAGAGACGTGGGTTCGATCCTCGGCTTGGGTGACTTTCTGTGTGGAGTCTGTATGTTCTTCCCGTGTCTACGTGGGTTTCCTCTGGGTGCTCTGGGTTCCTCCCACAGTCCAAAAGATGGGCTGGTTAGGTGCATTGGCCATGCTAAATTCGCCCTCAGTGTACCCGAAAAGGTGCCAGAGTGTGGCGACTAAGGGATTTTCACAGTAGCTTCATGACAGTGTGAATGTAAGCCTACTTGTGACACAAACAAATAAACTTTAAAACTTAACTGGATTTAGAGTCACGTCCCCAGGCTACGTTGATACAAATGTTGTGATAGTCCAGTGTTGTCTCTTAACAGTTAGCTTGAGAGAAGAGTGAAGCTGCACATTTCAAACAGAAGTTTACTGTGCGATTTGTTCAGTTGTGTGCATGGACTAACACACAACAAATTTTACATTCATGGGGAGCAAGAATCGCTGACACAGTTATACATTGATTGCCCTAGATAAGGTTACGGTAGGTTGCCTTTTGTACACTTATAGTCCTTGTGGTGTAGGTGCAACCATAATGCTGTTAAAGGTCAAGTTCCAGGATTTTGACCCTGTAGCATTGAAAGAACAGCAATTCCAAGTCAAGATAATGTGCAACTTGAAGGGTAATGGTGGTGCTTCCCATGTACCTGCTGCCCTTGAACATGGTGGTAAAAGTTGCAGGGTTAGAAGCTGCTGAATCATAGAAATCATACAGTACAGAAAGAGGCCATTCGGCCCATCGAGTCTGCACCAACCACAATCCCACCCAGGCCCTACCCCCATAACCCTACATATTTTACCCGCTAATCTACGCATCCCAGGACACTAAGGGGCAATTTTAGCATAGACAATCAACCTAACCCGCACATCTTTGGACTGTGGGAGGAAACCAGAACACCTGGAGGAAACCCACGCAGACAATGTGCAAACTCTACACAGATAGTGACCCAAGCCGGGAATCGAACCCAGGTCCCTGGAGCTGTGAAGCAGCAGTGCTAACCACTGTGCTACCGTGCCGCCCTGATCGAGTCTTGTCAAGTTGTTGCAGTGTATCTTGTAGGTGGCTCACACTGCTCCCACTGTGAGCCAGTGGTGGAAGGAGTGAATGTTTAACATGGCTGCCAAGGGAACAATCAAATGTGTTTCTTTGTTCTGAATGTTGTCGAGCTTCTTGAGAGTTGTTGGAACTGCACTCATCCAGGCAAGTGGAGCGTATTCCATCACACCCAGACTTCTGTCTATGGAAAAACTTTGAGAAGTCAGAAAGTGAATCATTAGTTGCAAAAATACCCAGCTTCTGACCTGCTTTTGCAGCCACCACATTTATCATACTGGGCCAGCTTTCTTTCTAGTTGGGGAGACCCCATGATTTTGATGATGTGAAATTCAATAATGATAATGCCATTGAAATTCAAGGGGAGGTGGTTAGACTCCCTCTTTTCGAAGTTGGTCATTAGTTGGAACTTGTCTGCAACAAACATTAGTTGCCACTTATCTGCCAAGCCTAAGTGGTGTCCAGTTGTTGCTGCAATGAGTGTTTCATTATCTGAATTATGAATGGAAATGTACACTGTGCATTCATCAAAGAACATGTCTATTTCAGACTTTCTGCTTGGTGGAAGGTCATTAATGAGGGAGATGGAGAGGTTAGGCCAAGGACACTAACTTGATGAACTCCTTCAAAGATGTCCCAATATTGAGATGGTTGACCTCCAACAACCATTTTCCCTCGTGTAGGTTTATATCCAGCCAATTGAGAAATTCCCCCCCCCAATTATCATTGCCTTCAGCTTTGCTCAGGTTCCCTAATGCCACATTTAGTCAAATACTTCCTTGATGTCAGGAAGGGCAGCCACTGTTAACTGCCATCTTGAGTTTAGCTCTTTTGTCCATGTTTGGACGAAGGCTAGAATGAGATCAGAAGCTGAATGGCCCTGGTGGAACCCAAACTGAGCATTAATTACACGTTATTGACGTGTAAATGTCATTCACGAGCAGTGTCAATAATACTTTCCATCATTTTACTAATGATTGAGACTAGACTGATGGGATGATAGTTGGCTGGGTTGGATTTGTTCTACTTTTTCATGGACATGACATACCTGGCCAATTTACCACTTTATCAGGGAGACATGAGTGAGGAATGTAGCTGTACTGGAACAGCATGGCTAAGTCATAGAGCCATAGAGGTTTACAGCATGGAAAGAGGCCCTTCGGCCCAACTTGTCCATGCTGCCCTTTTTTTTTCAAAACCCCTAAGCTAATCCCAATTGCCTGTATTTGGCCCATATCCCTCAATGCCCATCGTACCCATGTAACTATCTAAATGCTTTTTAAAAGATAAAATTGTACCCGCCTCTACTACTACCTCTGGCAGCTTGTCCAGACACTCACCACCCTCTGTGTGAAAAAATTGCCCCTCTGAACACTTCTGTATCTCTTCCCTCTCACCTTAAACCTATGCCCTCTAGTTTTAGACTCCCCTACCTTTGGGAAAATATATTGACTATCTACCTTGTCTATGGCCCTCATTATTTTATAGACCTCTATAAGATCACCCCTCAGCCTCCTACGCTCCAGAGAAAAACGTCCCAGTCTATTCAGCCTCTCCTTATAACTCAATCCATCAAGTCCCGGTAGCATCCTAGTAAATCTTATCTACATTCTTTCTAGTTTAATAATATCCTTTCCATAATAGGGTGACCAGAATTGCACACAGTATTCCAAGTGTGGCCTTACCAATGTCTTGTACAATATTAACAAGACGTCCCAACTCCTGTATTCAATGTTCTGACCAATGAAACCAAGCATGCCGAATGCCTTCTTCACCACTCTGTCCACCTGTGACTCCACTTTCAAGGAGCTATGAACATGTACCCCTCGATCTCTTTGTTCTCTAACTCTCCCCAGCGCCCTACCATTAACTGAGTAAGTCCTGCCCTGGTTCAATCTACCAAAATGCTTCACCTCGCATTTGTCTAAATTAAACTCCATCTGCCATTCGTCAGCCCACTGGCCCAATTGATCAAGATCCCATTGCAATTGGAGATAACTTTCTTCACTGTCCACGATGCCACCAATCTTGGTGTCATCTGAAAACTTACTAACCATGCCCCCTATATTCTCATCCAAATCATTAATATAAATGACAAATAACAGTGGGCCCAGCACTGATCCCTGAGGCACACCGTTGGTCACAGGTCTCCAGTTTGAAAAACAACTCTCTACAACCACCCTCTGGCTTCTGTCAAAAACAGTAAGAAGTTTAACAACACCAGGTTAAAGTCCAACAGGTTTATTTGGTAGCAAAAGCCACACAAGCTTTCGAGGCTCTGAGCCCCTTCTTCAGGTGAGTGGGAATTCTGTTCACAAACAGAACTTATAAGACACAGACTCAATTTACATGAATAATGGTTGGAATGCGAATACTTACAACTAATCCAGTCTTTAAGAAACAAAACAATGGGAGTGGAGAGAGCATCAAGACAGGCTAAAAAGATGTGTATTGTCTCCAGACAAGACAGCCAGTGAAACTCTGCAGGTCCACGCAACTGTGGGAGTTACAAATAGTGTGACATAAATTCTGATTCTAGGATCGCATGATAAAGACTCAGGAGGAAAAAAGCAGAAATATTTATGTGAAATAGTGTGACATAAACCCAATATCCCGGTTGAGGCCGTCCTTGTGTGTGCGGAACCTGGCTATCAGTTTCTGCTCCGCGACTCTGCGCTGTCGTGTGTCGCGAAGGCCGCCTTGGAGAACGCTTACCCGAATATCAGAGGCCGAATGCCCGTGACCGCTGAAGTGCTCCCCAACAGGAAGAGAACAGTCTTGCCTGGTGATTGTCGAGCGGTGTTCATTCATCCGTTGTCGCAGCGTCTGCATAGTTTCCCCAATGTACCATGCCTCGGGACATCCTTTCTTGCAGCGTATCAGGTAGACAACGTTGGCCGAGTTGCAAGAGTATGTACCGTGTACCTGGTGGATGGTGTTCTCACGTGAGATGATGGCATCTGTGTCGATGATCCGGCACGTCTTGCAGAGGTTGCTGTGGCAGGGTTGTGTGGTGTCTTGGTCACTGTTCTCCTGAAGGCTGGGTAGTTTGCTGCGGACAATGGTCTGTTTGAGGTTGTGCGGTTGTTTGAAGGCAAGAAGTGGGGGTGTGGGGATGGCCTTGGCGAGATGTTCGTCTTCATCAATGACATGTTGAAGGCTCCGGAGGAGATGCCGTAGCTTCTCCGCTCCGGGGAAGTACTGGACAACGAAGGGTACTCTGTCCACTGTGTCCCGTGTTTGTCTTCTGAGGAGGTCGGTGCGGTTTTTCGCTGTGGCGCGTTGGAACTGTTGATCAATGAGTCTAGCGCCATATCCTGTTCTTATGAGGGCATCTTTCAGCGTCTGGAGGTGTCTGTTGCGATCCTCCTCATCCGAGCAGATCCTGTGTATACGGAGGGCTTGTCCGTAGGGGATGGCTTCTTTAACGTGTTTAGGGTGGAAGCTGGAGAAGTGGAGCATCGTGAGGTTATCCGTGGGCTTGCGGTACAGTGAGGTGCTGAGGTGACCGTCCTTAATGGAGATGCGCGTGTCCAAGAATGCAACCGATTCCGGAGAGTAGTCTATGGTGAGCCTGATGGTGGGATGGAACTTGTTGATGTCATCATAGAGTTGTTTCAGTGATTGTTCACCATGAGTCCAAAGGAAGAAAATGTCATCGATGTATCTAGTGTATAGCACCGGTTGAAGGTCCCGTGCGGTGAAGAAGTCTTGTTCGAACCTGTGCATGAAGATGTTGGCATATTGAGGTGCAAATTTGGTCCCCATGGCTGTTCCGTGTGTCTGGATGAAGAACTGGTTGTTGAAGGTGAAGATATTGTGGTCCAGGATGAAGCGGATGAGATGTAAAATTGCATCTGGAAACTGGCACACCTGAAGAAGGGGCTCAGAGCCTCGAAAGCTTGTGTGGCTTTTGCTACCAAATAAACCTGTTGGACTTTAACCTGGTGTTGTTAAACTTCTTACTGTGTTTACCCCAGTCCAACGCCGGCATCTCCACATCATTCTGTCAAAAAGCCAATTTTGTATCCATTTAGATACCTCACCCTGAATCCCATGAGATTTAACTTTATGCAACAACCTACCATGCGGTACCTTGTCAAAGGCCTTGCTAAAGTCCATGTAGACAACATCAACTGCACTGCCCTCATCTACCTTCTTGGTTACCCCTTCAAAAAACTCAATCAAATTTGTGAGACATGATTTTCCACTCACAAAGCCATGCTGACTGTCCCTAATCAGTCCTTGCATCTCTAAATGCCTGTAGATCCTGTCTCTCAAAATACCTTCCAACAATTTACCCACCACAGATGTGAGGCTCACTGGCCTGTAGTCCCCAGGCTTTTCCCTGCAGCCCTTTTTAAACAAAGGCACAACATTTGCCACTCTCCAATCTTCAGGTACCTGACCCGTGACTATCGATTATTCAAATATCTCGGCAAGGGGACCCGCAATTTCCTCCCTAGCCTCCCACAACGTACTGGGATATACCTCATCAGGTCCCGCAGATTTAACTACCTTGATGCGCTTTAAGACTTCCAGCGCCTCCTTCTCTGTAATATGTACACTCCTCAAGACATCACTATTTATTTCCCCAAGTTCCCTAACATCCAAGTGCACGGCTAGTTTTGGAGGATATATCTTCAGCACTACTGCCTCGATGTTGTCTGGGCTCATCCGTAAAAATCCATACATAAAAGTGTGCTTTTGATTTCAGCTGACTGTTACTCAAATCTACTAGCCTGTTTCGAGGTACTGAACTATTCAATAATCTGGAACTTCAAAAGAAACAGGGATTTCTGCTAGTTAAAATATAAGGAAAGACCATCATGGGCTGGATTTTCTCTTTGAAATGGGAATCAGGACTCAGGTCATTTCCTGACATTGCAATCCTGCTTCCTGATCACACCCATCATATTTTCACCCTTGGAGTCGGGCTGGGATGGAGTCAGTGCTGCAGTCCCCTGGCACAGGGTGGAGGTGAGAATAGAGGCAGGCAACTGCAAAGGTGGTCAGATAAAAGGACCCTCCTCCATTCACTGGGACATTGGTCCAGCTCCGTAGATGAGTATGAGGCTCCCTACCATCGTCCTCACTCACCTCTCACTCCCTGTGCCTCCCATGGCCTGACATCACATGCTCCCTTATCCTTTCACCCTCCTGCCCACTCACCCAGTATCCACCATGTATAGAAATCTTGAGTCCCATAATAATATTGGTAAGTCTTTGAGATGCTCATGGAACTGTCAAAATAAACTCGCTCATTCACAGACCACATTTAAAAATATAATCTTAACTGGTCTTAAGATTGTCTCGATAAACAAAATAATAAGTCTCCTTGACAGTTGTTCAACAAGCCCTGCTAAGCTGAATCCATTGGCGGAGTTTGAATCTCACCCAAGTGTACATAAAAAGATTACATCGCACAGCTGTATAAACAAAGTTTCCAGGCTAAAGATAGTGAAATCTTCGGAGTCAGTGAAATCCCACGGCCATTTATTCAAGGGTCAGATTTGTAAACTAGCTTTCAATTAATAGATTAAATCATTGGGGACAAATCAATCAAATTTGAACAACAGTACTATTCACTGCAGAAGAGTACTTTATCCATTAGATAATGTAACCTAATGCATTTTGTTCATAACTCACTGATGTTAAAAAGTAGAGTATTCTAAATCCCAGAAGGGAACCTTGGAATGCTGGCTCTCAACTGTTTTACACAATTTGGTATAATGTGAGAATAGACCTGAGGACCATTGAAGAATGTCTCAGATGTTTCTGTGATGATTTTAAACAATGTCAATGCTTATTAAACAGTAAAACACACAAGAAAGTAAAGTAAAAATATACTTAATTGCATTATTGGCTGTATATGGTATATTTAAATATACCCAGTTCCAAAATCCTCTATTTCCCTCATCAGAATTAAACCTCCCAAAACAACATGCCAAAGGTTTTAACACTGTGTACAAAATCCAGCCATAGTTACCACACCAGGCACCGATATCCTTTGGATTTTTTCTGACTTAGAATAGAGACAATTGGTTTCTCATATTGACTTTCTTCCAGGCACAGCTTATTGGGAGTGGACACAGCTTGCTGCTGTGTTTTGCAATCTTAAAACAGTTCCCTTGCATAGGGTGAACTGGCCTCTGAAATAGCGTTTTTCCCTTTTGTTTTGCCCTTATTTGAACTAACATTAGCAGAAATCATGTTTCATTACTTCCATTACATGCATTCACCTTCCAGAATGTAAGTGTGAAATTCACTCACATCTTCTCTTTTGAACTTTTACCATCTTTAACTTCTGACACTCTACTTGCCTTGGTAAACATTTGTTTGTCGTGTTGCTAGGCTAATCAGCATATCAAAAGTGTTATTCCATTAACTCAGCCAACCTGTCTTACTACAATTTCCATTTCAAAAGAACTTATTTTGCTTTAACCATAAAATCACCAGACCACATTCCCAATTATTGGATTTCTTGGGGTTTTTTTCATTTTATTGTGATTTCCACACAATCTAAACACTTTTCCACTTTCACAATGCCAGTCACTTTAATGGTCTTTGAAGAACAAAGCTCTATCATTAATCATGTTAATCACTGTATTAAAAACATGTTTCACTTATCATAGAGCATTACATTATAGCACGTGAAGTAATCAATGTCTCTAAATTCACCTGTCAAAAGGTCTTCAATTCTGGATTAGGAATCCACTCTGATTCACCTCTGAGTTGTGGTGAAGCAAGTCTACCACCAAAATGGATCTGGCTCTTGTGAAAATAGCAGTGGGTCCAAAATGACCACCGCTGCTTGGAGCCAGCAAGTGTGGTTGTACTGTGCGTGGGGTCGCGACCCACCTCATGCCAATCAAAATAGCCAGTGAGCCTGTTGCAAAGTTGGGTAGAGCAACTGCCACCTGCCAGAGCTAACAGCTCTCAACTCTCTTCTTGAGAGAGAAAGAGAGAGAGAATCACTGGCTCTCAAAGCTTCATCTATGTCTTAGAGAAAGCACCAGCTAGATAGCAAAGGTACCAAAGAAGAAAGAAGTTCCAGACAGAAGAATCAACAGAGAAGGCCCAGAATATTCCGGAAGACACAAGACCTGGTTGTAATTTAGAGAGTGACTAAATTCTATTTTATTAATGAGTGGGAATTATATTTATTGAACAGCGTACCATTAGAATCTTGTTTTATTTGGGAATAGTTAATAGTTAGAAGGGATTATTCGGTTTGTTAATAGTTTAGTTAATTTGCTCACTGTTAGTTAGATAAATAAATTGTTGATTGTTGATTGTTGATTTCAGAGTGAGTGTCAGGAATTTATTTTGTATTTAACTACGAGGAGTTGCTGAAGAGCAGGTCACACCATTTCACACACACTTTTTACAAATTATAGGGCGAGGTACTCCTTTTTGGGTGTTTTAGTGCTGGTTCTCAGAGGGGGGGAATCAACTTCTGCTTTATAACAACAGGAATGGCAGCAGGACTTCCCCCTTCAGGACCCACGCACTTCCATTTTGATCTGCCTGGTGCAGGTTTGCCCCTGTGTCAAGATGGAAAAAGATTTGGCCCCACGTTTATAAAAGGTATCATTTATCATAAAGATTTTGAGCTTTTAATAGCTTTCTCTATTCCAAAGAGGTAGGGTAGTCTCAACATCCACTATAAATACATAGGATATCATTAAATCAAATATCTATTTAATCTGCTTCAATTTTCTAATAATAATGGAGTAAGAATTATATCCCACTAGTGAACTGTGAATCTGACCTTGCTATAATTTCTGATGTTTGGCCATTTTCATAAACTAGGTCAGGGTCCATTCGAATATCTTGTGCACTTTCCAATGGTGGCTGCATAACATCGCAACTGGCAGCTGCATGATAGGAATAATAGGTACCATCTTCCTATTTCAGACAACCAATTTTAATTTGACCATGTTTCAACTTGTGGAGAGTTCCAGACCTTATCCTCAACCTACAACATCAATGAACAGGCACTGGTATCTTGCTTGGGTCCATTTTGTTTGCTAAGGGGTGGAAAGAGCTCTGAGACTGATTAGTAGATGGTGCCCCCTTCCAGGCCCACCTCCTTGGTTAAATACAATGGGACAGAAATAATTCACTCACATCTATCCAGAAAAGACTAGTGAACGACGATGTATCGTTTGGACTGAACAGTACTTGGCAGTGATAACCGCAACTTCAAGCTTCATGCCTGACGATTGACCAGTAATGTGAGGTATGATAGGTTGATCAAGGATCTGTGCAGGAGCAAGATTCAATGGCAGGATTTTCCCATCCCTGCTGGTTGAGGCAAGAAAACTGGCAGCACTCTGTGCAAAATAAAATGGAAGCTTGGCCCATGCCATCACACTGGCTGATAGGGCCGGAACAAGCCGGCAATGTCAGGATTCCCAAGATCCGGGCACCATTTTAAAGGATGCCATGATTTCCGATAAAAACAGGAACCCCACACACACATGGAGAACCCCGGTACACACCCGATCATGCCCTCCCAAATTCCCCAGACTCACACTTCTTCCTCAGGATTGCTTATTAAAAATGTTTTACTCCATTCTTAAAGTTACAAAACTAATATGCAGAATGGACCGGGCAAATCCAAATCCATTCCTTGCTTGCTCCAAAAAACATATTCAGAATCCAATTGAATCCAATTCAAGGTCCCCGTTAGAGAGACAAACAAGATCCAAGCTGACAAGATAAGGCTTTGCACTCCATCTTGGGCTTGAGTACAGGCAGTGGCCACTCTCTTCTGGCATGACAGTGACTATAGACCGGTTGGCCAAGAAAATTGGCCAGCAGCTCTCTAGGGTGGGACTTCATGCTCCTAAAGGTTGCAAGTCCCCCCTCTGACCCAGTTAGGACCACCCCCAGCATATTTTGAGGAGGTGATGACGTAGTGGTATTATCACCAGACTATTAATCCAGAAACTCACCTAATGTTCTGTGGACGTGGATTGGAATCCCGCCACAGCAGATGGTGGAATTTGAAGCCAGTAAAAAACAAATCTGGAATGAAGAATCGACTGATGACCATGAAGCCATTTTCAATTGTCGTAAAAGCCCATCTGGTTCACGAATGTCCTTGAGGGAAGGAAATCTGCCGCTCTGAAATGGTCTGGGCTGCAAGTGACTCCAGATCCACAGCAGTGTGGTTGATTCTTAACTGCCCTTGGGCAACCAAGGATGGGCAATAAATGCTGGCCAGCTAGTGATGCCCATGTCCCATGAATGAATAAAAAAATATATATTTTCACTGCGGACAGCAGATTTCATGCTGGCAAGGTGCAGACTGACTTTTAGCTTGGCAGGTAATCTGACCCCAATAAAATCTACCTCAGGTTATGACCTTTCAACAGGTCGTGACCTTTCATCTCTCCACGAAGCTGCTGAATATTTACATCAATTTTTTTTAACCTATTTTAATCTTGTTTCCTTCTTTATCACTGATCTGAAGGTCAATGTGCTTTGCATCGAACATTTCATTAGTTACCTCATATAAACTGCTCTCCTTATTTTAAGAACCTCTTTGCTTTTAGTGAAAAGAGTTTCATTTATCTTGATCTTACTTTTAATGCATTGCCTCCAGTTTCACTCAGGCACCATGGGAGATTCTGACCCCTGCTAAGTGTGGGGAAGTTTGAATTTTTAACATCTTTTTCATATCGTGTTAAAAGCCACAAGTAACTAGAGGCACATCACCAAGGTTTAGTCTAATAATGCATGAATAACATTACCGTTCCGCACTCATGATTTCCAAATTCTCCCAATGTACCATTTTTCTTTGTCAGTGAACTCATTAATCATTAATCCATCCAAAGAAGATTTGTTGTTTGCTTAGATTCTTATGGAGTTCACAGCTGGCTATATTCCTTTCATGCCATTCTCGCGGTTAATGCTATTTTTGTTTCCCTTCAGTTCTAAAATTATGCAAAATGAAAGCACTAAGTGGAAAGATTCTGGATTGAAGGACATTTGTGCACACTTTCTGGAAAGAAATTGGAAAAAAGCTTTAACCTAAAAGCAAAAATATTAATTGAAGTAATTCAATTATAAACTGGATTCAGAAACTCACCAGACTTATTTGGATCGATCTGGCTTGCTAATTGTGGGCATCAGGTTAGAGGGTCCAAATTCTTCACTCCGTGGGTGACATGAATACTCAAGGTATGTCTTATGCAAGGGATAAATTCCATTCCCAGGTTTTCACTCAAACATTATGAACTGAAAAACAGTCAGCCTAAGTATGATCAGCAATGATTCCAAACCTATTCTTTCAAGTCTTGATAGTGATAGGGACCAGGTCAGAAACTCTTGAGGTACATTATGAAGTTAGCCCAGACCCTGACTTTTTTTTGATTAGTGCAAAGCATGAGGTGTTTCACTCCAGGTGTGAGTCTATTAAAACAAACTTTATTTAGCAACACAGTTAAAATATAACAAAAAGAATTAGCATAACATTTACCAATTGAAATATTTAAACATACCAAGGTATAATTCTTAACAGCTATCTATCTCTATAGTTCCAATTTAAGCAATACCCCAACAAGCATAAATCCCTCTTCAGAACAGTTAGCACAAAAAACAGATAGGCTTACATGGATGTTACATTTCTAGCTTTTATCCCCTCTGGACAAAGATACAGAAAGACATCTGTCTTCTGACTCCCATACAGCAACTTCCAGAGAAAGATTTTTCTTCAAATAGCAGAACATCAGAGAAAGAGACTTATATCCTGGCAGATCCCAGTCACCAAATCCAGAAAGAGATAGAGAGACATGGAGAGCTGCTCTCTAACAATTCCCAGCAGCATCTCTCCTGGTCTCTATGTAAGCCCAGTCCCACCCAGTCGCATGATTATTCCTATCAATTAACCACATCAAGCCCCACTCTGAAAAACCCTGGGGGAAAACACTAAAGTAACAGAACCACATTATCCCATATTAAAAACAATCACTTTAGCAATTAGAATCAATTATGATTCGGCAGTATCAATACCAGCAGCCGGTTATAAACTAAACGATGGCGGGTGAACAGAACAGACTTCTAAAAAAAATCCTGCACAAGAAACATGACACAAATACATTTCTAAAAGGCGCAGTGTTGTCGCAATAGAACCATTTATAGTGAGACTTTAGGCATCCGAATGAGTGCAATATTTGTGGCTTCTCTTATATCACCTTCAATCACTTCTTTCAGCAAGAAACTATCCAGCACCTATTCAAAATTTGTTACCGTATGCATGGCGAGGTGATGCTCTTGTGGTATTATCATCAGACTATTAATCCAGAAACCCAGCTAATGTTCTGGGGATCCGGGTTGGAATCCTGCCGGGGCAGATGGTGGGATTTGAATTAAAAATACCTGGAATTAAGAATCTACTGATGACCATGGAACAATTGTTGATTGTTGGAAAAACCCATCTGGTTCACTAATGTCCTTTACGGAAAGGAATCTGCCGTCATTATCTGGTCTGGCCCACATGTGACTCCAGAGCCACAGCAATGTGATTGACTCTCAAGTTCCCTCTCTGAACAAGGGCAACTAGGGATGGGTAATAAATGTTGGCCAACCTGTAAAGCCCATGTCCCACAAATGAATAAAAGAAAAGCTTGATTGTTTTCACGGCAGTGAGTTCTAACATGTAATAATGTAGATAATTAATAATTTACCTACACTGTGGAAAATTAATTCTGGTGAGTACAACATCAATTTGAAAAGTGCCATTTCCTTCCTACAGGTGATAGATATGAGAATCTATTTTTTGACCATTATTGAAACAATCCACAAAAGACTTGGGAAGATTAAGAACAGTTAACCAGCCTTACAGCAAAGTGGTTACAGTACACAGAGCTCTGATTAAGGTTGGACATAATCAATTATTTAAAACCCTTAATTAAATGGGTTTAATTGAACATCTGTCCTTAAACACAATGTTATTTGCCAAGCGGAGACTGCAATTAAAATAAGAAAGACATATTTATGCGGCAAGGCAAGATTTTCATGTAAATCCATCACAAAATAAAGGTTGAATGACAAAGATTATTTTTTTCCAAGACTCTGGAGTGTAAGATGAATAATCAGGGCATTAAAATCTGTTTTTTCAAGATTAGAAATACTTTTGGTGCTTTTGTACATTTTTATCACATGATAGAATATATTATTGTTAACATCTGCTCAGAAGTTATTTTCTATATAAAGGTCTCATCCATAATCATGTGTTCAATGTTCTGAATATTAACAAAACCCAGGGATTTGATCTAATCCTATTAATACATTCCACTGATCCTAAACACTGAATATAATGAGTCATTATGAAGATGTGGCATTCATGATAATGTTTGTGTAGTATCTCTGCCTTTCATAATCACAAGATGGGACTCTGCAAAAGGAGACCATTCGGCCTGTAACATCCCTTTATTAAAACTGTCCAATCAATCCCACTCCCTTGCTTTTTCCACATAGCCCTGTACTTTTTTCCATTCAAGTGTTTAGCCAATTGAATGTTGTTATTTAATCTGCCTTCACCATCTCTTCAAGCAGTGCCCTCCATATCACAACAACTTGTTCTGTGAGCAAACGATTCCTTGGGTCACCTCGTCCTTTGCCAATCAACTTAAATCTGTGTCCTTTGGTTTTGATTTAATTTTGATTGTTTGGTTCTTGACACATCTGCCACTGTTTCTCCTTGTTTGTTCCATCAAAAACCTTTGAACACCTCTATCGTGAGCGCGATTTTCCGGCCATGCTCAACCCAAGGCTGGAAATTCCCGCCCGAGGCCAACAGATCTTTGCATGGTCCGCCCTCGCCTGCTACGAATCCTGCGGTGGGCAGGACGGGAAAATTCCACCCCAAATCTGCTCCTATACTTCCCTGCATCAGGAGATTATCCCTGGTATTTCCAGTCTCTCTGCATTACCGAGGTTAATTTGTGAACCTGTTTCAGTAATGTCGGTTTGGGGATAAGTATTGGGATCAGAGCATCATGCGGCACAGAAAGAGGCCAGTTAACCTGTCATTCCTTTAGAGCAGTCAAATTTAGTCCCACATCCTCTTCCTCTGATTATGTTCTGGCTACCAACTGCTCATAATATTGAATACATCCATTATCTCTCCCCTTAACCTTCTACTCTAAAGAGAAAAGTCCCAGCTTCTTCAATCTTTCCACATAGCTGAAGACTTTCATTCCTGGTATCATCCAATAAAACCCACCTGTACCTTTGTACCTTCTCCTCGGGGAAGCGGTGTATAATGGTATTGTCACTGGATTAATAATGCAGTGACCCAGAGTATTGTCCTAGAGACCATGGTTCAAACCCCACCATGGCAGATGGTGAAATTTAAATTCAATGAAAGTCTGGAATTAAAGCCTACTGGTGACCATGATACCATTGTCGATTGTTGTAAAAACCCATCGGGTTCACAAATGTCCTTTAGGGAAGGAAATCTGTCGTCCTTACCTGGTCCGGCCTACATGTGACTCTAGAGCCACAGCAATGTGGTTGACGGTTAAAATGCCCTCTGAAATGGACTAGCAAGCCACTCAGTTAAAGGGCAAGTAGGGATGGGCAATAAACGTTGGCCCAGCCAGTGACGCCCACTTCCCATGAATGAATACTAAAACTTTGCCTGACATCAAGACTTCTGACCGGGTCATTGAATTTCCTGCAACAGCTTCCCCCAGAAAATCCCAGCCCTTGGTGAGTCACCATTTCAACTATTAACTGGAATTTCAAATTTCTTTTTAAAATCTATCAACCTCGACAGAGGTCATAACAAAATTGGAGCTTTTGCGGAAATTTGAAGTCACAGGCTGGGACAAGTACACAAGGTTTTGCCAGAGATAAAATAAAAAAGATTTTGTAGTGAGTTATGCTGTAATTATTGAAACATTAAAATGTCTATGTCTATTGCTTGATAAGGAGGACTTGTCTTTTGAGTGCCCTGCAACAATGAACAAATGTTAATTTCAACATGAAAATGTTAGAAATTGATCTAAAAGTAGGTGCCATGATGTCAAAAAGGGTTGAACTGTTGGTTCAATACTTGAAACATTGAGTGGGGAAAAAGGTAATCCAGATAAGACTCAGATTGTAACAAAACTAAGAATGATAAAACTACAAATTAAGCAACTCGAAATTAAAATATTTCAATTTGAAAGAGAGTAAAAAGAGAAAGAAACAGAAAAAGAAAGAGGAATGTGGAAATTCAAACTTGAATTCAAAAGGGAAAAACTAGAAAAAAGGAAATGAACAGATAAAGAGTGTGAAAGTTTCAAAGAGTAAAAGGGAAGCCTTGAATTGCAAAGAGAAAGGGAATTCCGAAAATGTGGTGCCCAAGATTGTAGACAATACTCTAGCTGAGGCTCAAACAGAGATTTATAAAGGTTTTGCATGATTTTCTTTGGTTTTGTATCCCATTTTCCAATTTGCAAAGCCATGCTTCCCATCCATTTTCTTAACCATCTTAGTAACTTGACTTGCTATCTTCAAAGACTTGTGAATGTGAACCCCTCGGTTTGCTGCAAATCCTCACTATTCAGTCTGGTTTTAGCACTGGGAATATTGGGGTAGTGCACTCTCAGAGTTAGACCAGTTTGATTATCCCTAGATCTTCCAACCTCTTCAATTCCACCTCAAGTTTTTGATGTAATGCATAAGGGGCAGGAGAGGCTCTAAAAAATGTTGCTGTTGACCGAGGGTTCACGTCAATTTTAGCCTTTATGAAAATCCTCTTTGACAATCCTCTTGATATGTATACAATAGAAGCATTGAAACTAGAAGCAGGAGTTGGCCATTCGGCCCTTTGAGCCTGCTCTGCCATTTATTATGATCATGGCTGATCATCAAATTCAATATTCTGATCCTGCCTTCCCCCCATATCCCTTTAGCCCCAAGAGCTATATCTAATTTCTTCTTGAAATCAGGCAATGTGTTGGCCTCAACTACATTCTGTGGTAGTGAATTCCATTCCCAGGGTGACAACATTTCTCCTCACCTCAGTTCTGAAAAGCTTACCCCTTATCCTCAAACTATGACCCCCTGGTTCTGGACTTCCCCACCATTGAGAACCGTCTTCCTGAATCGACCCTGTCTAAGCCTATTAAAATTTTATAAGTTTCTGTGAGACTCCCTCTCTCTCTTCTAAACTCCAGTGAATATAATCCTAACCAACTTAATCTCTCCTCATATGACAGACCTGCCATCCCAGGAATCAGCCTAAAAAACCTTTACTGTATAACTCCCTCTTTAGCTCAGAAAACACCATCTGTGATGTTAAATATTCCCTGCCAATTCAATTTAATTAGCTTCAACCAGTCTTGCCCCATAAGGCTAGGCCTCTGCCCTTTCACAACTGTCAGGGGTAGCTGAGCAGACTGGTGGTGTTAAGACATCATGCCTAATAACTTCAGCATCTCCCCTTTGTAGATTGCCAACTTTGCTGAGGTTTTGCTGAGCCTCATGGGTTGCTGATCTCCTTGCAAATAGTTACAGGTTTGTTCACCATTTACCGTGGTCGAAGCAATTGCCCCCCGCCCCACACACACCCCGCGCTGAGTGATGAACTCACCGGCAGCATCTGGCGGGTTCTGCATGCCAGGTGCATGCCAGAGGAGACCAGTCGTGGTTCACGTTGGCATGCCATAGAAACATAGAAACATAGAAGATAGGAACAGGAGGAGACCATTTGACCCTTCGAGCCTGCTCCACCATTCATTACGATCGCCCCAAGTGCTATATCCAGCCGCCTCTTGAACTCATTCAATGATTTGGCATCAACTACTTCCCATGGTAATGAATTCCACAGGCTCACCACTCTTTCGGTGAAGAAATGTCTCCGTCCTAAATGGTCTACCCTGAATCCTCAGAGTGTGACCCCTGGTTCTAGACTCCCCCACCATCGGGAATATCCTCCCTACCTGTCTCGTCCTGTTAGAATTTTATAAGTCTCTATGGGATCCCCTCATTCGTCTGAACTCCAGCGAAAACAATCCTATCCTAGTCAATCTCTCCTCATACATCAGTCCTGCCATGCCCTCACATTATATAATGTGGGGGTGGATTATCTTGTGTATAAGCCTGATGTTACTGTTAGCTAATGGGGATTTCTATTACGGCTCTTGTAGGGGGCAGAAACAATTGCGTTAGGAAATCCCGTGAGCATAAATGGCTCCCCCTGTAGGAAGTCCTGCTCCTGCCACCATTCCCGCCTGCGAAAACGGGAGCAGAAATTTCCTTCCCCGGAGATACATGTTTGGAGTGAAAATAAGGACATTGCTTGCGGACAAAATTACATTTTGATTTTCAGAACAATGTAGAAACTTTTGTAATTACTGAGTGTGATCAAGCAGAAATTTATTTTTAGCTCTTTAATTATTGCAGAACAAAACTAATTTGCAAATTTTGAAATGTGCTTTACAAATCATGTCGCTCATGACACAACAATTGGCAAGCTTTGGGAATACTGCCCACTTATAAATCAAGTCGTCTCTGAATCTCTTGTTTTATTTTCTCCTTTCATGTTAAAATGAAAGAGTTTAAAGTTTATTTATCAGTGTCACAAGTAGGCTTGCATGAACACTGCAATGAAGTTACTGTGAAAATCCCCTAGTCGCCACACTCCGTCACCCGTTTGGGTACACTGAGGGAGAATTTAGCATGGCCAGTGCACCTAATCAGCACGTCTTCTGGACTGATGGAGGAAACCGGAGCACCCGCAGGAAACCCACACAGAACGTGCTGACTCCGCACAGACAGTGACCCAAGCCAGGAATTGAAACCGGGCCCCTGGTGCTGCGAGGCAGCAGTGCTAACCACTGTGCCATCGTGCCACCCAGAACAGTAATGACAGGGAAATACATGCATTGTTCTGAACCACGTGTTCTATTTTAAGATATACAAGACCAGTTCTGACAAAGAGTCATCCAGACTCCAAGCGTTGGGCAAAATCTGACCAAAAAATGTTGGTTCCGGTGAGAAAGTCTTCTCTCCAGATCTTACCACACAAAGAAACAGGTAGGCACGTTTCACACCATCAACTGGGGGGTGGGGCTGGGGGTGATTAACATGCCAGCAACGCCCGGCTGTGCTGAGATTGGGGAGTCCTTTAAATATGGCATGGTGCAAACCTGGCAATGCCAACCTGGGCCCACCACAGGGCAGTGCCAGGGGTCATTGCCAGAGCACCGCCTGGTCATGCCCCTCTACCCTGGGGGCTATACTCATGTTTATGCCCCTGAGGGATTCCCACGACAAGTTCACATCTGGATGAGCATGTTGTGGGCTGTGCCAACATGACGTCACATCGGTGCGGTTTGAATAAACGTGGGCCGGGGGGAAGTGGGGGGGGGGTGGGGGGGGGGGTGGGGGGATGGTGTGCCAATAAGTGGTGGGGGGGGGGGGGGTTAATGAGATGTAGATATATTAAAATGAATGTAAATCAGATTTATACCCATAACGGACATGAACCTGATTACGTCACCAACGAGGAATGGTGAAAATAGGAAGTCGTGATCTTGCCGGCAAGATCCATGACTTCTGCGGTTTCACTGAATCTTGAGCCCCATTGTTCCCGTGGATGGCGAGTGTGGGCTCAAGATTTCCCCCTTTGCTCCGTTCTCTCTCCTCAGACCTGCTGATATTTTCCAGCATTTTCTGTTTTGTGTCTTATTTCCCAGTTTTTGCTGTTTTTTTCCCCCATGTCCATTTAAATGGCGCCATTTTATTTAGCATTGATTAATGCTAATGCACAAGGGGCGGCATGGTGGAACAGTGATTCACACTGCTGCCTCACAGTGCCAAGGACCCCGGTTCGATCACCGGCTTGGGTCACGATCTGTGTGGACTTTGTACATTCCCCCAGTGTCTGCATGGGTTTGCTCCGGGTGCTCCGGTTTCCTCCCACAGTCCAAAGAGGCACGGGTTTGGTTGATTAGCCATACTAAATTGGCCCTTAGTGCCAGGCCCTATCCCCATAACCCCTTGCATTTACCCTAGTAAATGCATGGGGTTATGGGGTAGGGCCTGGGTGGGATTGTGGTCAGTGCAGAATCGATGGGCCGAATGGCCTCCTTCTGCACTGTGTGGATTCTATAATTCTATGAATTCAAGTAACTGGATATTGCAAAATATATGTGCAGGAATAACCTTGAGCCAACTACAATCTAGCCATTAAATTCTGCACTTAAATAAAGCTGAATATGTGTTAGGGACAGGAAGCGTGACAACAAGCAAATAAACTTTGACTGTAGCCATATATAGCGTGGACTGATATGAGTTTCGGCATGAAGAGAAATTGCACATTAGAAAATAGCTCTCCATCAGACAGGAGGAAACAGTTGATTTGGCAGACTCAGTTCACGCTGGCAGATACAAAAGGTCAAAACATAAATGTCTGGAGCAGAACACAAAAAGACTTCCCCAGTCATTTTGTTTCAGTAGATATTATCATCACAAAAGAGGAGAAAAGCATTTCATCCATATAAGGGTGGCACAGTGGTGAGCACTGCTGTCTCACAGCATCAAGAACCCGGGTTAGATTCCGGCCTTGGGTGACTCTTTGTGCGGAGTCTGCACGTTCTCCCCTTGTCTGCATGGGTTTCCTCCCGGGTGCTCCGGTTTCCTCCCACGGTCCAATGATGTACAGGTTAGGTGGATTTGCCATGCTGAATTGCCCATGAGTGTCCCAAGATGTGTAGGTTAGCGGGATTAGCCATGGTAAATGTTTGGGGTTAAGGGGATAGTGTGGGGAGTGGGTACGATACCCTGTCAGCGAGTCAATGCAGGCTCGATGGGCCGAATGGCCTCCTTCTGCACTGTAGGGATGTTATGATATAGAAGAGATAGATAGGTTCTTGATTAATAAGGGGATCAGGGGTTATGGGGAAAAGACAGGAGAATGAGAAAAATATCAGCCATGATTGAATGGCGGAGCAGACACGATGGGCTGAATGGCCTAATTCTGCTCCTATGTCTTATGGTCTTATATGAAGCCTTTCATGACCACTGGATTCCCCAAAATACTTTGCAGCCAAAGAAGTACTTTTTGAAGTTCATAAGTTCGTAAGATATAGGAACAGAATTAGGCCATTCTGCCCATCGAGTCCGCTCCACCATTCGATCATGGCTGATGTGCTCCTAATCTCCATTTTCCTGCTTTCTCCTCATAACCCTTCAACTCCTCCTTAAATTTACTTACCGTCCCAGAATCCACCGCACTTTGGGAGAAGTAGTTTCTCCTCGAATCTGTTTTAAATTTGTTAGCCCTTATCCTACGACTATAACCTCTCGCCTTAGAATGCCCCACAAGAGGAAGCATCTGCTCCACGTCTACTTTATCCATACCTTTTATCATCTTGTATACGTCAATTTGATCTCTCTTCATTATTCTAAATTCCAGAGAGTACAGCGTTGTCACCATTGACATGCAGGAAACAGGACAAGCTGCATAGCATACATCATTTGGCTAACAGCAGTGTGATAATGACCAAATAATCTGTTTTTGTGATGTTTGTGGGACACACATTGGCCATGAAATTGGTGATAACTGTCCTGTTCAACCAATTGGTGCCATGAGATTGTTTAGATTTTCCTGAGAAGGCAAATAGGACTCTGAACAAAGAACAACAAACAAAGAAAACTACAGCACAGGAACAGGCCCTTCGGCCCTCCAAGCCTGCACCGAACATGCTGCCCAACTTAACTAAAACCCTTACCCTTCCGGGGACCAAATCCCTCTATTCTCATCTCATTCATGTACTTGTCAAGACGCCCCTTAAAAGTCACTACTGTACCCGCTTCCACTACCTCCCCCGGCAACGAGTTCCAGGCACCCACCACTCTGTGTAAAAAATCTGTCATGATGTGGAGATGCCAGCGTTGGACTGGGGTGAACACAGTAAGAAGTCTCACAACACCAGGTTAAAGTCCAACAGGTTTATTTGGTAGCAAATACCATAAGCTTTTGGAGCACTGCTCCTTCGTCAGATGGAATGGAAATGTGAGTGGAAATTTCCACTCCATCTGACGAAGGAGCAGTGCTCCGAAAGCTTATGGTATTTGCTACCAAATAAACCTGTTGGATTTTAACCTGGTGTTGTGAGACTTCTTACTGTAAAAAATCTGTCTCATACGTCTCCTTTAAGCCTTGCTCCTCGCACCTTAAACCTGTGCCCCCCAGTAATTGACTCTTCCACCCTGGGAAAAAGCTTCTGACTATCCATTCTGTCCATGCCTCTCATAATCTTGTAGACTTCTTTCAGCTCAACCTCCGTTGCTCCAGTGAGAACAAATCAAGTTTCTCCAACCTATCCTCATAGCTAATGCCCTCCATACTAGGCAACATCCTGGTAAATCTTTTCTGTACCCTCTCCAAAGCCTCCACATCCTTCTGGTAGTGTGGCGACCAGAATTGAACACTATATCCCAAGTGCGGCCTAACTAAGGTTCTATAAAGCTGCAACATGACTTACCAATTTTTAAACTCAATGCCCCGGCCGATGAAGGCAAGCATGCCCTCTTGACTACCTTCTCCACCTGCATTGCCACTTTCAGTGACCTGTGTGCCTGTACACCCAGATCCCTTTGTCTATCAATACTCTTAAGGGTTCTGCCATTTACTGTATATTTCCTAACTGTATTAGACCTTCCAAAATGCACTTTGGAAGGTCTAATTAAAGTAAACTCTTAAAATTCTGCTTTAATGTTTCATCTGGAAAGTAACATAGCACACCCTCAGCGCTGCAATAGAGTGCACCTCGATTTTCATAGAATTGTCGAATCCCTACAGTGCAGAAGGAGGCCATTCAGCCCATCGAGTCTGCACCGGCCACAGTTCCACCCTATTCCCATAACACCACGTATTTACCCTGCTAATCGCCCTGACACTCGAGTTAATTTAGCATGGCCAATCAACCTAACACGCATATCTTTGGACTATGGGAGGAAACCAGAGCACTCGGAGGAAACCCACACAGATATAGAGAGAATATGCAAAGTCCACACAGACAGTGACTCAAGGCCGGAATTGAACCCATTAACACTGTGCCATTGAACACTGTTCAATGTGGCATGGTGGCACAATTTTCAGGGGTTGAACATAAAATGTTCAAGTAGGACTTGAAATAAGTTATCTTTGCTTTTCAGATATGCTTTTATGGTATAACTATGACTTAATCACTTCACCCATGTAAAATGCTGCCACAAGATCCTCAGCAAAAGACTAATTAAACATTCTATGGTATACTGGGATGTCATGTCCAACAGTTAGAGAAATGTGTTAATAATCAAACAATCTTGCCACAGCTCATTATATCCTATCATGCAATAAATAGCCATTCCTCATTTATTAAAGATTCAGAATGACAGATTGCAGAACGATTACGTGAAGGTCACAGAGTGACGTGACAACCCAGACAAAATATTCTAATGTCAATCTCATGTGAGGCTTTAATGTGGTCCTACTTATTCTTAATTGAACACGGCATCCACCTCTTAACAACAAACCAAAGTTAGTTTATTTATTAAAAGCAAATTACTGCGGATGCTGGAATCTGAAACCAAAAGAGAAAATGCTGGACAATCTCAGCAAGTCTGGCAGCATCTGTAAGGGGGAAAGCTGACAAACGGTTGTCTGGACTTGAAACATCAGCTCTTTTCTCCCCTTACACATGCTGCCGGACCTGCTGAGATTTTCCAGCATTTTCTCTTTTGGTTTTAATTTATTTATTAATGTCACAAGTAGGCTTACATTGACACCGCAATGAAGTTGCTGTGAAAAGCCACACTCCGGGAGAATCATACACTGAGAGAGAATTTAGCATGGCCAATGCACCTAACCAGCACGTCTTTTGGACTGTGGGAGGAAACCGGAGCACCCGGAGAAAACCCACGCAGACACGGGGAGAACATGCAGACTCCACACAGACAGTGACCCAAGCCAGGAATTGAACCTGGGTCCCTGGCGCTGTGAGGCAGCCGTGCTAACCACTGTGCCACTGTACCATCCACAGATACCCTGAACCAGAAACCAGATACCCTGCAAAAAATAAATCATGACCAACTTTCAAGAAGGAATGTTTATCGACGCTGTTGCAGCTGAATTTGTCACACCGATGTTTCATGAATGATATGTTTTACCCCAATTAATCTTTCATAGAATTTCAGGAACAGCAGCTTTACTGTCATGGACAACAAGCTCCTCACATTGTCGGCAATTGTGAAGGTGAATACAGCAGTCTAGTTGCAGAAAAATGGGCCGATGGAGAATCAATAGTGCATTTTATGCGCCAATTTTTCTTTTCAATTGAAGAGAACTGATCATGCAAACAGGTATATTCCTTGTTGTGAGGGATAACTGAACCATGACTACATAAAGGACAGGACAGGTAGCTAAATATTATCGGATGTAACATATTTAGGAATGCTAGACAGAAGAATGGGGTGAGGTCGAACAAAAATGCACTGTGTTTGTCATGGCTGTGTGGAAAATGAGATGCAACTAGCACTAAAATAGAACAACTCTGGATTGCAATGAAGCATCAGAATGGCAGCACGGGGGCACAGTGGTTAGCACTACTGCTTCACAGCATCAAGGACCCGGGTTCAATTTCAGCATCGGGTCACTGTGCAGAGTTTCTCCCCGTGTCCACCTGCGTTTCCTCCGGTTTCCTCTCACAATCTAAAGATATGTGGGTTAGGTTGATTGGCCATGCTGTATTGACCCTAGTGTCAGGGGGATTAGCAGGGTAAATGTGTGGGGTTACGGAACCTGGGTGAGATTGTGGTCGGTACAGGCTTGATGGGCCAAATGGCCTCCTTCTGTACTATTGGGATTCTGTGATTCTAAGAGGGGATCACGCACACAACCATGTTCCTTGGTGCCAGGTATGACTCCAACCAGTGGAGCGTTTTCCCCTGATTCCCATTGACTTCAGTTTTGCTAGGGCTCCTTGATGCCACACTCGATCAAATGCTGCCTTGATGTCAAGGGCAGTCACTCTCACTTCACCATTTTAGTGCAGTTCTTTTATCCATATTTAGCCCAAAGTCATTATGAGGACAGGAACTGAGTGGCCTTGGCAGAACCCAAACTGAGCATCAGTGAGCAGGTTATTGCTGAGTAAGTGCTGTTTGATCGTGCTCTAAATGACACTTTCCATTACTTTCTTGATGATCAAGAATAGACTATGGGTAGTTGGTCGGGTTGGATTTGTCCTGCTTTTTGCGGACAGGGCATACACGGACAGTTTTCCACATTGATGGGCGATCTGAGTGTTGTGGCTGGCATCTGCCCATCTTGAGTTCGTAACTGTATAAATCCCTTATGTACTAAAAATCTATCAACCTCAGTTTTGAAATGATCAATTGGCCTACCTAGCTCAACAGCTTTTGAGGGAGGGAGCTTCAGATTTCCACTACGCGGTTTCTGAGAAGGAGCCCTTTCACACATTGCCCCTGAACAGCCTAACTCTAATTTTAAGGTTATGCCCTCTTGTTCTGGACATAGGTCTCTCTGTCTACCCTATCAAATCCTTTAATCCTCTTAAGCACTTCAATTAGATCACCACTTAATCTTCTACATTCAAGGGAATCGAAGCTCAGTCAATACAACCCGCTCTCAAAATCTAACCCTTTCAGCAGTGAGAAATATTCAAAACGCTGATCATATATATGAGCGTCACAGTGGCACAGTGGTTAGCACTACTGCATCACATTGCCATGGACCCGGGTTCAATTCCCGGCTTGGGTCACTGTCTGTGGGGAGTTTGCACGTCCCCCCCGTGTCTGCATGGGCTTCCTCCGGTTTCCTCCCACAATCCAAAGATGTGCGGGTTAGGTTGATTGACCATGCTAAATTGACTCGAGTGTCATGGGGATTAGCAGGTTAAATGTGTGGGGTTACGGGACCTGGGTGAGATTGTAGTTGGAACAGACTCAATGGGCCAAATGGTCTCCTTCTGTAGGGATTCTAAGAAGGGATTACATAGAACATAGAACATAGAACAGTACAGCACAGAACAGGCCCTTCGGCCCACGATGTTGTGCCGAGCTTTATCTGAAACCAAGATCAAGCTATCCCACTCCCTATCATCCTGGTGTGCTCCATGTGCCTATCCAATAACCGCTTAAATGTTTCTAAAGTGTCTGACTCCACTATCACTGCAGGCAGTCCATTCCACACCCCAACCACTCTCTGCGTAAAGAACCTACCTCTGATACACAACCATTTTCCTTTTGTGCCAGGTATGACTCTAGCCAGTGGAATGTTTTCCCCCTGATTCCCATTGACTTCAGTTTTGCTAGGGCTCCTTGATGCCACACTCAGTCAAATGCTGCCTTTCTGTCAAGGGCAGTCACTCTCACCTCACCATTTTAGTGCAGTTCTTTTATCCATATTTAGCCCAAAGTCGTAATGAGGACAGGAATTGAGTGGCCTTGGCAGAACCCAAACTGAGCAGCAGTGAGCAGGTTATTGCTGAGTAAGTGCTGTTTGATCGTGCTCTAAATGATACTTTCCAATACTTTCTTGATAATGAAGAGAAGACTATGGGTAATTGGTTGGGTTGGAAAATGTCCTGCTTTTTGTGGACAGGACATATAGGGACAATTTTCCACATTGATGGGTGATCTGAATGTTGTAGCTGGCATCTATCCATCTTGAGTTAGTAACTGTTTAAATCCCTTACGTAATACAAATCTATCAACCTCAGTTTTGAAATTATCAATTGATCTACCTAGCCCAACAGCTTTTGAGGGAGAGAGCTCCAGATTTCCACTACACTGAGAAGGAGCCCTAATTCTAATTTTAAGGTTATGCCCTCTTATTCTGGACATAGGTCTCTCCACCCTATCAAATCCTTTAATCCTCTTAAGCACTTCAATTAGATCACCACTTAATCTTCAACGTTCAAGGGAATCAACACATTTCAATGCAGCCCGCTCTCAAAATTTAACCCTTCTAGCAGTGAGGAATATTCAAAAAGCTGATCATATATGTAAGCCTCATGGTGGCACAGTGGTTAGCAGTGCTGTGTCACAGCGCCAGGGACCCGGGTTCAATTCCCGGCCTCAAGTCACTGTCTGTGTGGATTTTGCACATTCTTCCCATGTCTGCGTGGGTTTCCTCCGGGTGCTCTGGTTTCCTTCCACAGTTCAGAGATGTGCAGGCCAGGTTGATTGGCCATGCTAAATTGCCCCTTCCTGTCAAGGGGATGAGCAGGGTAAATACATGGTGTTACGGGGATAGGGCCTGGGTGGGATTGTTGTTGGTGCAGACTCGATGGGCCGAGTGGCCTCTTCCTGCACTGTAGGAGTTCTATGAATCTTCAAGGAGGCACAGGGACTGAGCATGTGCATACACAAGTCTTTGAAAATGGCATGATATAAGTTGGAAGGGCTGTTTAAAAAAGTAAAAATGATCCTGGGCTTTATAAAAAGAGGCATCGAGCACAGAAGCGAGAAAGTTATGCTACACCATTATAAAACACTGATTAGATCCCAGGAGCAGCCAATTCTGGGCATCATTTGTCAGGGAACATTTCAAGGTCTTGGATAGGGCACAGAGGAGATTTACTGGACTTATACTCAGAGATCAAAGACTTTAGTTATGTGGAGAAGCTTTAAAAACTGTGGTGGTTCTCCTTAGATCAGTGAAAGCTGAGTTCTGAGATGAACAAAGTATAGAAAATAATGAAGGTTTTGATAGAAAAAATTGTGATTCCAGTGCCAGAAGTGACAGTTACCAAAGGACACAGATTGAAGATAATTGGTAAAAGATACAGGAGCCAAAATTAGGAAGAATATTTCTGAGGTGACCAGCTGTTTGTATGTGAAATACAGTGACTGAAAGGGTGGTGGAAACAACATGAATAATAACTTCCAAAAGGGAATTGGATTTTTTTTCATTCATTCGTGGGACATGGACATCGCTGGCTGGCCAGCATTTATTGCCCATCCTTAGTTGTCCTTGGATTGCAGTTGAGATTCAACCACATTGTTGTGGCTCTGCACCCACATGTAGGCCAGACCAGGTAAGGACAGCAGATTTCCAAGCCTAAAGGACACTAGTGAACCAGATGGGCTTTTCTGACAATCGACAACAGTTTCATGGTCATCAGTAGATTCTTAATTCCGGATGTTTCTTATTGAATTCAAATTCTGCCGTGACGGGATTCGAATCAGCTGATTTTCTAAGCATAACTGTGGTTTACCTTGACAGGAAGAAGTAGAAAACTTGCTGACTACTACAAACTGTGATGGGCAATATTAGCAACACGGAAAAGTAAAAAAAAAACTAAAGCAAAATGCTGCAGGTGCTGGAAGACTGAAATAGAAAGTAAAAAGCCTGGAAATTGCACCTGTGGAGAAAAAAAGAGTGAATATATGAAATAAAAGGGTTCATAGAATCATAGAAACCCTACAGTGCAGAAGGAGGCCATTCGGCCCATCGAGTCTGCACCGACCACAATCCCACCCAGGCCTGACCCCCACATATTTTACCCGCTAATCCCAGGACTCTAAGGGGCAATTTTTTTAACCTGGCCAATCAACCTAACCCGCACATCTTTGGACTGTGGGAGGAAACCGGAGCACCCGGAGGAAACCCACGCAGACACGAGGAGAATGTGCAAACTCCACACAGACAGTGACCCGAGCCGGGAATCGAACCCGGGACCCTGGAGCTGTGAAGCAGCAGTGCTAACCACTGTGCTACCGTGCCGCCCAATCAATAAAGGAGTTTCATGCATCCCGTTCAATAAAGGAGTTTCATGCAACACGATTTCTATGTTCATTACTGCATAGTGCAACTCCAACTCAAAGAATACTCAAAGAGAAGATTCAATTGACGGTACAACAAACTTTCTCAGCAGGATATCGGTTCTGTCGCGCTGCTTTTTAAAATTTCACCAACTTCTGCATGTGATGTTATGGAGAGGAACACAGAATTGAAAAGCAGGTTGGGGGGGTGGGGGATGGGGGGAGACTCCAGCAGGTCTGGAGACTTCAGTCCGGGGCCTGTTGATTACACTCAAATCAACATTTAATTCATTTATGCAGCTTGGCACCGATTTCTGGCGTGGAGCTGCCGGGGCTGGAAATCCGGCTGGGTGATTCAGGCTGGGAGAATCGGCCCCGTGACGGTTAGCTCTCACTGGCTTTATTATCGAGTAAGAAGTTTAACAACACCAGGTTAAAGTCCAACAGTTTATTTGGTAGCAAAAGCCACACAAGCTTTCGGAGCCCCAAGCCCCTTCTCGGCTTGGGGCTCCGAAAGCTTGTGTGGCTTTTGCTACCAAATAAACTGTTGGACTTTAACCTGGTGTTATTGAACTTCTTACTGTGTTTACCCCAGTCCAACGCCGGCATCTGCACATCTTTATTATCAAGGCCAGACAGCAGTTTTGACTGTTTTGATCCAGGGGTTTGTGAATTCTGCTCCACTCCTAATATATTTGTGCTACTTGAGCTTCACAACTGCCTTTCCTGTCCACAGTAAGAAGTCTCACAACACCAGGTTAAAGTCCAACAGGTTTATTTGGTAGCAAATACCATAAGCTTTTGGAGCACAGCTCCTTTGTCAGATGGAGTGAATATCAAGGGATATTCACTCCATCTGACGAAGGAGCTGTGCTCCGAAAGCTTATGGTATTTGCTACCAAATAAACCTGTTGGACTTTAACCTGGTGTTGTGAGACTTCTTACTGTGCTTACCCCAGTCCAACGCCGGCATCTCCACATCATGATTTCCTGTCCACAGCATATCTGTGAGGTGCATTCACAGGAATAAACATTCGTACTGGGGGGAACCAAAAGCAGAAAATGATGGAAAATCTCAGCAGGTCTGATTGCATCTGTGGAGAGAGAATAGAGCAAAAGTTTTGAGTCAGGATGACCCTTTGTCAGCTAAGAACAAGGAAAATCAGAAGAGATTTGTATAATTTGACAGAGGAAATGTAAATGATGGTGAAGAAGACTGAGAAAGGTGCAAAAAGTGTCCATGAAGTGATCAGAATGTCTGAATGGCAGGATAGAGGTACAGATTGTTAAGGGACTATAACTATCTGAGGAATGTGGCAGTTTCCCTGAAAATTTCGGGGATGGGGGAGGGGGGGTGCGCGGGGGGTGCAGGCAGGTGGAGGGGGGGGGGGGGTAGTTTAGGGGCAAGGTGGAGAGCAAGAATGGAGAAGTGGAAAAATGAAAGCAAGAATGAAGGCTGATAGAAATGGATAAATGAGATGAAAAGAAGAAATGAAAGAAACTAAATGGAAATGGGGTGAAGGTGGAGGGGAGAGTTCATGTTCTGAAGTTGTTGAACTCAATGTTCAGTCCAGAAGACTGTAAATTGGAAGATGAGGTCCTGTTCCTCCAGTTTGCATTGGGGTTCACGAGAACATTGCCAAAGGCCAAGGACGGACAAGGGTGGACAGGAGAGCGGTGTGGTGTGTTGAAGTGGCATGTGACAGGAAGGTCTGGGCCATGCTTGCTGATGGAACGAAAGTGTTCTGCAAAGCAGTCACCCACTCTGTGCTTGGTCTCTCTGATGTAGAGTAGACCACATTGAGAGCAGCGAATGCAATAGACCAGATTGAAGGAGAGGCAGGTGAAATGCTGCTTCACCTGAAAGAATTGTTTCGGCCCTGGGTTGGTAAGCAGAGAGGAGGTAAAGGGGCAGGTGTTGCACGTTCTACAATTGCATGGGAAGGTGCCATGGGCAGTGGGTGAGGTGTTGGGTGTGATGGAGGAGTGGACCAGGGTGTCCCAGAGAAAACAGTCCCTGCGGAATGCTGACAGGGGGAGTGAGGGGAAGATGTTTTGAGTAGTGCCATCATGCTAGAATTGGCAGAAATGGCGGAGGATGACCCATTGAATGCGGAAGCTGGTGGGATGAAAAGTGAGGAAAAGGGAGACAAGGCAGCAGGGTGGCACTGTGGTTGGAACTGCTGCCTCACAGCTCTAGGGACCCGGGTTCGATTGCCGGCTTAAGTCACTGTCTGTGCAGTCTACACGTTGTCACCGTGTCTGCGCAGATTTCCTTCAGGTGTTGCGGTTTCCTCCCACAGTCCAAAAGACGTGCTGGTTAAGTGCTTTGGTTGTGCTAAATTCTCCTTCAGTGTACCTGAACAGGCGCCGGAATGTGGCAACTCGGGGATTTTCACAGTAACTTCATTGCAGTGTTAATGTAAGCCTACTTGTGGCACTAATAAACCTATCCTGCTTCTGGGAGGGAGGGCAAGGGGTGAGAGCAGTGGCCTGGAGGATGAGTCAGACGCGGTTGAGCGCCCTGTCAACCACAATGGGTGGAAAACCACGATTGATGAAGAAGGAAGACATATCGGCAGCACTATTTTGGAAAGTGGCATCATCAGAACAGACACAGCAGAGGCGAAGGAACTGAGAATGGGATGGTGTAATAACACGATGTGGGGTGTGTAGAGCTGTAGCCAAGGTAGTTGTGGGAGTTGGTGGGCTGGTAATGGATACTGGTGGACAGTTTATCACCAAAAATGGAGACAAAGAGATCAAGGAAGGGAAAAGAAGTGTCAAAGATGGAGCATGTGAAGGTGTTGGAAGGGTGGAAATTGGAAGCAAAATTGAAACATTTTTCCAGGTCAGGATGAGAGCATGAAACGGCACCAAGATAGTCATCGATGTACCGACAAAGGAGTTGTGGGATGACCTTTTATCAGAACATTAAAATATATCAGGTTGCATTCTTTCCTTTCTGCTTGAATTTATTTTGCAAAAAAAGTGTCATTTTAATGTGCCACACTTCGAACATGATTATCTCTCAACGATGACAGAAAGGGGAGATAATGGCCTAGTGGTATTATCACTAGACTATTAATCCAGAAACTCAGCTAATGTTCTGGGGACCCGGGTTCAATCCCGTCATAGCAGGTGGTGGAATTTGAATTCAATAAAAAATATCTGAAATTAAGAATCCACTGATGACCATGAAACCATTGTCGATTGTTGGAAAAGCCTATCTAATTCACTAACGTCCTTTAGGGAATGAAATCTGACATCCTTACAAGGCCTGGCCTACAAGTGACACAGTAAGGAGTCTAACAACACCAGGTTAAAGTCCAACAGGTTTATTCGGTGGCGTTTGCCACCAAATAAACCTGTTGGACTGTAACCTGGTGTTGTTAGACTCCTTACTGTGTTTACCCCAGTCCAACGCCGGCATTTCCACATCATGACTACAAGTGACTCCAGAGCCACGACAATGTGGTTGACTCTCAACTGCCCTCGGGCAACTAGGGATGGGCAATAAATTCTGCCAAGCCAGCGACACCCATGTCCCATGAATGAATATAAAAAAACATGTTATGCATTAATCAGTCAGCACGGTGGCAAAGTGGTTAGCACTGCTGCCTCACAGTGCCAGGGACCCGGGTTCGATTCCAGCCTCCGGTTACTGTCTGTGTGGAGTTTGCATGTTCTCCCCGTGTCTGCGTGGGTTTCTTCCCAGTGCTCCAGTTTCCTCCCACACTCCAAAGATTAGGTTAGGTTGATTGGCCATGATAAATTGCCCCTTAGTGCCAGGGGGGGCGAAAGGGTAAATATCTGGGGTTACGGAGATGGAACCAGGATGGGATTGTTGTTGGTGCAGGCTCGATGGGCCAAATGGCCTCCTTCTGCACTGTAGGGATTCTATGATGTCAGTGGGAACCTATGAAGGTTGAGGTGATGGAAGCCACTGGAAATCTCAGAGAAACTTGAGGAATCATTTTGACTTCCAATCCAGGTAATCATATTTTTCCTGTTAGTACGCATAAAAAGTGCATGGTGTTGGGAAGATTTATTGAAATTGTGGGAAAAAGCGAGGGGACATGACGGATGAGCTATCACCAAAGCAGACCTTATTGTTGTTCATATACCTAAAGATGTCATGTATCTTTCAGACAGCGTTGACATACATGCTTTTTGCGTTTTCTACTTGAAAGGATATTTGTTTGGAACATGAAGGCATGCAGATAAAGTACTATGCCTGAATGAGTCCTTCAGGAAGTGAAGAACATTCAAAATAAATCAGGAGAAAGAAAAAAAAATACTTTTCCCATTCATAGTTGTTCTGATTCCTGTTGCAAACAGATCATTTTACCTGCTGCATTTTTGTAAATCCGTTGGCATTTTTTGAGTGAAAGCATTCTTTGCTATGGCCTGGTTTTAATTTTATAGAATTCGCTCGTGTTACATTTATGGCTTCGCATTCAACTAATTTATCACAATATTGGCTCATGCAGTTATCAGGCAAAATCAAAAGCTAAGACTAACATCTTTCTATTGTGCAGAACTCTTTCTTTTGCAAGGTGCTGAGTTAAGCTGGGAATGCTTTTGCATCCAGCAGTCTCTCTCAGCTATCCGCATCCAAAAAGTCATTTGTCATGCTTAATCCTGTTAAACCTTGAGTTATTCTCCAAAGGTAGGAGTGGGAGTGGGGTAGAATCACAACAGCAGTCCTTTCGCATCACCCATCCAGTTAAACTGAAATTCTTTTCGGGAAATGTTTTTGCCAATAGTTTTAATGTTGTTACATAATTAAGAAAACCCTGGATAACACATTAGACCAAATCTCCGGACGGGAAACCGAGGTATCAAATAGTAATGAGGTGGCCATGTTAAAAAGCCACTGACAGATGCACTTAACAGATTTCCGGGTTTTTCATACGCTGTCAAGTCCTTCCGCCCCTGATGTGTCTGCACATTAAAATCCACCACATGTCCCACTCAAGCAGCATCACTAAATTATTTATGAGCTGAGCTTTAGGTTTTCCCTGTGGTACGGAGGAAATGGTTAACTACTAATCACAAGACAAGGAAGTACCACTGGGTTTATCCGCATGGAGTCACAGTGTGTTGTGCTTTCACATTACTGTCAATGTCAAAGCCCAAACTGCATATGAAGCAGACTGAGCAAACTGACAAATGGAAGTACTTAAATCAGCAAAGGAAACACAGTGTGTTCCACCACTCTGTCCGCGGCAAAGAACAAATGGTGGACAGAATTTTACAATCCTGCCCACCATGGGAATTGGAGCGGGCGAGGGATGGACCATGGAAAGGTCCATCAACCTCGGGCAGGATTTTACAGTTTTGGGACGAGTGAGGCCATAAAACCCTGCCCTATATTCTCAATTATCAGCCCGTGATTTGATTTGATTTATTATTGTCACATGTATTAACATATAGCGAAACGTATTGTTTCTTGCATGCTATGCAGAAAAAGCATACCATACATAGGGAAGGAAAGGAGAGAGTGCAGAATGTAGAACAAAGAACAACAAAGAACAAAGAACAATACAGCACAGGAACAGGCCCTTCGGCCCTCCAAGCCCGCGCCGCTCCCCGGTCCAGGATTGAATCCTGAATCCAGGATCCCCGCCCAATTTTCCAGCCTATCTACATCCTAATATCCTATCCACCGAGCTGTCCCTCACAGCTACGACGCTTTGTTCATCACAACCTATTAACTCACCCCCACCCCCCCATTCCAGACCATGTGATCTCCAGGGAGAGGCGAAAACCCAGAGTGAAAACCCCAGGGCCAATATGGGGAAAAAAAAAATCTGGGAAATTCCTCTCCGACCCCCTGTGGCGATCGAAACGAGTCCAGGAGATCACACTGGCCCTGATCAGAAAATGCTTCCCAACCCTATTCATTTCCACTTCTGCTTTACGAACACCATCTGAATTCCCTGCCCCCGAGACAGGTTCCCAACTATCCGCAGTCTCGCTCTGTACTGGCACCAGCAAGATGATCATAGAATGAAGCCTTGAAACGAGAAACAAAGAACAATTAGCCCGCGCCGCGGGCTACATTTTCTGAATGTAGTGTTACAATCATAGCTAGGGTGTAGAGAAAGATCAACTTAGTGCGAGAGGTAAGTCCATTCAAAAGTCTGATAGCAGCAGGAAAGAAGCTATTCTAGAGTCAGTTGGTACGTGACCACAGACTTTTGTTTCTTTTTCCCGACGGAAGAAGGTGGAAGAGAGAATGTCCGGGGTGCGTGGGATCCAGTTTATTCATATAATTCTTTAACACAGATGCAAGGGTAAAAATAAAACTCCCTTACTCGTAATAGCATGTGACGTGCAACCATTTAGAAAGTTACAATTATTCGCCAACCAGCCATTTTCCCAAAGTCAATGGGCTTTTCAGATTATATTTTCAGATCACATCCTTAAAGCAAATTTTTTTAAAATTTTAATCTTCAAAACCTGTGTTGTGGCAAAGATAAATCTTTCTATTTGAGATAGATTTCCCGTTTACTTTGATGTTCTAATGCTTTGGGGCACGCAGTCCTAATCATAGAGAGTACCCTGTTGAAATTTAAATGAACAGCAACTTGTCTGACAGCAACTTTTTAAAGTTATTCGAACCTTCCGAGCAATAACACTTTCTGAAATCTGAGCAAAATTAGATATTTCTGTTGCTATTAATGTATGTCATTTTTCTACCACCGCAATGCATGCAAGGGTACATTCTTATTGTCAATTACGAGGCTTAAACTAAGAAAGAAATGTGTATATTTTTATAGCATCTCTCCAAAATGCCCAGGAGCATTTTAAGCGCAATGACTGTTGTTAAGTGGATAAAGGTAGCTTGTCGTTTTCCACTCAGCATGATCCTCAACAATTACAAAGAGATTAAATAACTAACTTGTCTGTTTCCAGTGATGTGAATTGGATGGCAAATGCTGTTCAGGAGAATTTTTTGATATTTATTTGTTCATGGGATGCAGGTGTCACTGCATTTGCTGCCCATCCCTGAGGGCATTTAAGAATCAACCACATTGCTGTGACTCTGGAGTCACATGCAGGCCAGACCAGGTAAGGAAGGCAGATTTCCTTCACGAAAGGACATTAGTGAACCAGATGGGTTTTTACGACAATCGACAATGGTTTCATCGTCATCATTCTGAAGGGGGAGGGTGAGCAGCCAGAAGTCGTTGTGCACGTTGGCACAAATGACGCAAATAGCAATAGGGAAGAGGTCCTGAGGAGTGATTATAGAGAGCGAGGAAAAAGGTTAAGAAGTAGGACCTGAAGGGTGGTGGGGGCGGCACGGTAGCACAATGGTTAGCACTGCTGCTTCACAGCGCCAGGGTTCAATTCCCGGCTTGGATCACTGAGTGTGTAGAGTTTGCACATTCTCCCCGTGTCTGCATGGGTTTCCTCTGGGTTCTCCGGTTTCCTCCCACATTCTGAAAGACGTGCTGGCTAGGTGCATTGACCCCAAACAGGCACCAGAGTGTGGCGACTAGGGGAATTTCACAGTAATTTAATTGCAGTGTTAATGTTAGCTTTACTTGTGACTAATAAATAAACTTAAAAAAAACTTTAAAACTTTTCCAGTGCCACGTCCTAGTGAGGGTAAGAACAGAAGAATATGGCAAATGAATGCATGGCGAAAGAATTGGTATAGGGCGCAGGGATTCAGATTCTTAGATCATTGGGATCTTTTCTGGGGCAGAGGTGACCTGTTTAAGAGGGATGGGTTGCATCTGAACTGGAGGGGGACCAATATCCTGGGGGGCAGATTTGCTCGTGCTACAAGGGAGGGTTTAACCTAGATTGGTGGGGAGATGGGATCCTCAGCAGCAGGGAAGCAAATGAGGGGCTGAAAGGAGATGCAGTACTCAGCAACGGCAAGCTGAATAGACATGATGGGCAGGAACACGGCAGGGAGCAGGAAAAACCTGTTGGATTAACTTACATCTATTTCAATGCAAGAGGGCTGACAGGTAAGACTGATGAACCAAGGGCATGGATTGGTACGTGGGACTGGGATATTATAGTCTGAAACATGGCGAAGGGAGGGACAGGACTGGCAGCTTAATGTTCCAGGGTACAGGAGCTCTAGGTGCGACAGAGATGGAGGAAAGCGAGGAGGGGGAGTTGCATTTTTGATTAAGGGGAGCATCACAGCAGTAGTCAGAGATGAAATAACTGATGGATCATCCAGCAAGGCTTTGTGAGTGGAACTAAGAAATCAGAAGGGAATGGTGACTTTATTGGGGTTGTACTATAGGCCCCCAAATAGTCAACAGGAATTAGAAGAACAAATATGCAAGGGAATTGACTCTTCCACCCTTTTTTCCAGGGTGGAAGAGTCAATTACTAGGGGGCACAGGTTTAAGGTGCGAGGGGCAAGGTTTAAAGGAGATGTACGAGGCAGAGTTTTTACACAGAGAGTAGAACTCGTTGCCGGGGGAGGTAGTGGAAGCGGATACGGTAGTGACTTTTAAGGGGTGTCATGACAAATACATGAATAGGATGGGAATAGAGGGATATGGTCCCCGGAAGGGTAGGAGGTTTTAGTCAAGTCGGGCAGCATGGTCGGTGCAGGCTTGGAGGGCCGAAGGACTTGTTCCTGTGCAGTAATTTTCTTTGTTCTTTGTTCTTTGAGATTGGGGAGACTTTCAGGAGTAGTAGGAATGCCATAGTAGTTGATTTTAATTTTCTTAACATAGACTGGGACTGCCAAAGTGTTAAGGGCTTAGATGGGGTGGAATTTGTTAAGTGTATTCAAGAGAGTTTCCTCAGGCAGTATGTGGAGGGTCCTACTCGGGAATTGGCAAAACTTGACCTACTCTTAGGAAGTAGGGCAGGGCAAGTGACTGAGGTGACGGTGGGGGACCACTGAAGGACTAGTGACCATGGTTCTATGAATTTTAAAATAGTTAAAGAAAGGGACAAAACTGGTCTCCAGGTGCAAGTTCTAAATTGAGGCAAGGCAAATGTTGGTGGAATTAGACAGGAGCTTGCAAGGATTGATTGGAGTAGCTTGTTTGAGGGCAAAGGGACCTCCAGCAAGTGGGAGGCCTTTAAAAGTGAAATAGCGAGAGTTCAGGGTCTGTATGTTCCTGTTAGGGTGAAGGGCAAGGCTGGCAGGAGTAGGGAATCCTGTATGACAAAACATATTGAGGTATTGGCCAGGAAAATGAAGGAGGCATGACTCAGGTACAAGCAGCTGGAATCAAAGGATTCCCTGGGGATGAACAGGTATGATGTGGATATGCCGGCGTTGGACTGGGGTAAACACAGTAAGAAGTTTAACAACACCAGGCTAAAGTCCAACAGGTTTATTTGGTAGCGAAAGCCACAAGCTTTTGGAGCCTTCAGCCCCAAGGGGCTTAAGGCTCCGAAAGCTTGTGGCTTTTGCTACCAAATAAATCTGTTGGACTTTAACCTGGTGTTGTTAAACTTCTTACGATGAACAGGGATACAGGAGTATACAGGAAGGGGACATGCAATTGCTTTGGTTGAGAGAATTAAGGTGAATCTAAAGGGATTCTTTAAGTATATTAAAGGAAAAATAAAAACTAGAGAGAGAATAAGACTCCTCAAGGACCAAAGTGGACCAAAGTGTAGAACTATGGAAGATGGATGAGGTTCTCAATGAATATTTCTCCTTTATATTTACCTTGGAGAAAGACATGAAGATTTGGGAACCTGGGAAGGTTAGTGGCGATATATTGGGACAGTTTGCATTACAGTAGAGGAGGTGATGGACATATTAAGATATATGAAGGTGGATAAATCTCCTGGCCCTGACCAAATATATCCAAGAACACTGCGTGAGGCGAGAGAAGAAATTGCAGGAGCCCTGGCTGAGATATTTACATCATCGTTAGCCAAGGGTGAGCTACCAGAAGACAGGAGGGGAACAAATGGTGTGCCCTTATTTAAGAAGGGCTGCAAAGAAAAACCTGGGAATGATAGACTGGAAGCCTAACATCTGTGGTGGGTAAGTTACTAGAGAGGATTCTGAGGGATAAGATATACAGGCATTTGGAAAGACAGGGTTCGATTAGGAGTGGCCAGCAAGGCTTTGTGCATGGGAGATCATGCCTCATAAATTTGTGAGAATTCTTTGATGGAGTGACAACGAAGGTTGATGAGGGCAGGGTGGTAGACGTAGTCTATATGGGCTTTAGTAAGGCCTTTGATAAAGTTCCACATGGTAGGCTGCTCTGGCAGATTAGATCACATGGAATCCAGGGAGAACTGGCAAATTGGATATACAATTGGCTTGATGGTAGGAAGCAGAGGGTAATGGTGGAAGGATGCTTGTCAGACTGGAGGCCTGTGACTAGTGGTGTGCCTCTGGGGTCAGTGCTGGGCCCACTGCTGTCTTTTATCTATAATGATTTGGATGAGAATGTACAAGGCATGATCAATAAGTTTGCAGATGACACTAAAATAGATGGTATTGTAGACAATGAAGAAGGTTATCAAAAGTTGCAGCAGGATCTTGATCATCTGGGGAAATGGGCCGAGAAATGGCAAATGGAGTTCAATACAGATAAGTGTGAGGTGTTGCATTTTGGAAAGTCAAATCAAGGTCGTACTTTCATAGTGAATGCTAGGACCTTAAGGAATACTGTGGAACAGAGGGACCTTGGAGTTCAGGTGCATGGTTCTCTGAAGATAGAGTCACAGATAGATAGGGTAGTGAAGAAGGCTTTTGGCATGCTAGCCTTCGGCAGTCAGGGCATTGAGTATAGAAGTTGAGAAACTACTTTCTCAGAAGACTAAGCAAATTTGACATGTCAGCTACGACTCTCACCAACTTTTACAGATGCACCACAGAAAGCATTCTTTCTGGTTGTATCACAGCTTGGTATGTCTCCTGCTCTGCCCAAGACTGCAAGGAATGACAAAAGGTCGTGAATGTAGCCCAATCCATCACGCAAACCAGCCTCCCATCCATTGACTGTGTCTACACTTCCCGCTACCTCGGCTTTCCAAGGCTGCAGGAAGTGTAGACAGAGTCAGTGAATGGGAGGCTGCTTTGAGTGATGGACTGGGCTTCATTCACGATCCTTTGTAGTTTCTTATATGAAAATCACGCACCACGTGCATCTGGTCTCTTGCCAGTCAAGGGCTGGAATTGATGATTGGGCACGATCTTACCGGCCATTCATGCCACGTTCCCACTGCAATGAGGCTGGAGAATTTGGATCAGAAAATCCCGCCAGCATGAACGGCCATCAGATCCCGGCCAGAGCATTGATTGGGAACAATATCCTCACTTGGTTTTCAGGTTCAGAACCTTCCTGCAATTCTCTTGAGCAGATTCAGCCCCTTAACCTTGCTCTGCCATAGATACAGGCCGATTATCACTTCAAATCCACTTTTTCATCTTTGCTCTGTATCCTTCCATACACTTTATCATCATCATCATTCTTCACTAATAAAAATCACTCAGCCTGAAAAATAAGAAAGAAATATAAGCATGAAATAGTAAGTGCAGTCAGGCTCTTGTCAATCTGATTTCCAGAGATCTCTAGCAACAGAAAAATCATGGCTGTAGTGTTTGGGGGATCCCAAGGTTAATATTTTAGTTTTAAATTAATCATCAGAATAGTAGACGTGCTTTTAAGACATAACTGGATCAGTGTACGAGAGAGAAGGGAATAGAGTTGGACGGGGGAAGACTGGAGCATAAATGCTGGCAAGGCCTGCTGAGGCCAAATGGCCCTCTTCTGTGCTGGAAGGTCATTCATTATAATAATACTACTTAGTTCTATGCACTTCCAAATTAGAATTAATGATTATTTCTCTAGTTTCCTTTCAATCAGCTTGAAAGAGATTTGAAATATGGGCCTGAATTCTCCAGGCTTGGGCAGCACGGTGGCACAGTGGTTAGCACTGCTGCTTCACAGTGCCAGAGACCCAGATTCAATTCAAGGCTTGGGTCACTGTCTGTGCGGAGTTTGCACGTTCTCCCTGTGTCTGCATGGGTTTCCTCCGGGTGCTCCAGTTTCCTCCCACAATCTGAAAGATGTGCTGGTTAGGTGCATTGACTCGAGCAGGCACTGGAGTGTGGCGACTCAGGGAATTTCACAGTAACTTAATTGCAGTGTTAATGTAAGCCTTACCTGTGGATAATAAATAAATTTTACTTTTTTGCGTGTCCTGCATCCGCTGCCAGCGAGAACGGAGAATTTGTCACTTAGCCAAATCTCCTTTCACAGCAGCAAGACCAAATAATCCCAGCCGCAGGCAAAGTTGGAGAATTCTGGCCAAGAGGCAAATTTTCCAGTCCTGCCTGCCATGGTGAAGCGTCGCTGCAGGGTGGACAAATTTACGGAGTATTTAAAGGTCCTTTGACTTTGGGCAGGTATTTCTGGTGTTGAGACAGATATGACCAGAAAATTCCTGCCCTGTATGTGCAATCATATAATGCTACTTTGTTGAAGACTGAAGAAGTATCAGACGCTATATTTCCCTGTTTTTATTTGTGATGTGGAGTTGCCGGTGTTGGACTGGGGTAGGCACAGTAAGTTTTTACTGTTTTTATTTGGAATGTTGTTTGTACCGAGTGTCTTGATGAGGGTCGAAGAAATAGATCAAATTCCATCAAGCACTGATCCTGCTCGTGTGCATAAGTTTGACACATAAATTGTATGGAGCAAGTCGGCACAAGCAAGGTGGCACAGTGTTTAACACTGCTGCCTCACAGCACCAGGAACCTGGGTTCGATTCCCGGCTTGGGTCACTGTCTGTGTGGAATCTGCACGTTCTCTCTGTGTCTGCGTGGGTTTCCTCCGGTTTCCTCCCACAGTCCAAAGATGTGTGGGTTAGGTGGACTGGTCATGTTAAATTGCCCCTTCGTGTCAGGGGGATTAGCTGGGGTAAATTCATGGGGTTATGGGATTATGGAGAGAGGGCCTGGTTGGATTTTGGTCGGTGCAGACTCGATGGGCTGAATGGCCTCCTTCTGCACTGTAGGATTCTATGATTCTATGACTTTAGGTATATCTCTGGCATCTGTCTGTCCCAGAAAAAAAAAGTTGGATGTGCCTTCATATCATGCTTTCCATGACCACTGGGAATCTGAATGCACATTTCCAGCAAGTGAAGCAGTTTTGGGAAGGAATCATTATTATAATGTAGAAAACGTGGCAGCTAATGTCTGCACAGTGAATTCCCACAAACAGCAGTGTGACAATGGAAAGATTTTCTGTATTTGTATTGATGTTAATTGAGGGACAAATATAGACCAGGAAACCAAAGATATTTCCCTCTGCACTTCTTCAAGATAGCACCACAGGATATTTTATGTCCACCCAATCAATCCGAGAGGGAAGGGAGGGGTCAGTTTAACAGCTCAACGAAAGACAGCACCTACGATATTATCAACCTTGATTTTTGTGCTGAAGCCCTGAAGTGGGATTTGAACCCAGACCTGGTGATTTAGAGGTGAGAGCGCTACCACAGCTGGCACACCACTGACGTGCGGCATGGTGGCACAGTGGTTAGCACTGCTGCCTCACAGTACCAGGGATATGGGTTTGATTCCAGCCTCGGGACACTGTCTGTGTGGAGTTTGCACGTTCCTCCCATGTCTGCGTGGGTTTCCCACGGGAATTCCGGCTTCCTCCCACAGCATGAAAGATGTGCAGGTTAGGTGGATTGGTTATGCTAAATTGTCCCTTCGTGTCAAGGGGATTAGCAGGGTAAAAATATGTAGGGTTTCTGGGATAGGGCCTGGGTTGGTGCTGGCTTGATGGACCAAATGGCCTCCTTCTGCACTGTAGGGATTCTATAATTTTTCTCATGCCCACAAAAACTCTGCTTTTTTTCCCTGTTGTGGGAGGGGATTGCTTATCTCACAGAGCAAAGACTTGTCATTGTCCTGGGGGCTCCACCATTCTCCCATTTGAGTTACACTGGGAGGTCAGCAGAGCTCCTGCACAATATGAGGGTCGATATTGTTTAACGTTTGAAGTTTATTTATTAGTGTCACAAGTAGGCCGGGTGGCACAGTGGTTAGCACTGCTGCCTCACAGCGCCACAAACCCGGGTTTGATAACTGGCTTGGGTCACTGTCTGTGCGGAGTCTGCACGTGTACCCAAACAGGTGCTGGAGTGTGGCGACTAGGGGATTTTCACAGTAACTTCATTACAGTGTTAATGTAAACCTACTTGTGACATGAATAAAATAGACTTTAAACTTTCAAACATTAACACTGCAATGCGACCGGGGCATTGAGTTTAAATATTGGCAAGTCATGTTGCAGCTTTACAGAACCTTAATTAGGCCGCACTTGGAATATAGTGTTCAATTCTGGTCACCACACTACCAGAAGGATGGGGAGGCTTTGGAGAGGGTACAGAAAAGATTTAACAGGATGTTGCCTAGTATGGAGGGCATTAGCTATGAGGAGAGATTGGAGAAACTTGCTTTGTTCTCACAGGAATGACGGAGGTTGAGGGGCGACCTGATAGAAGTCTACAAGATTATGAGAGGCATGGACAGAGTGGATAGTCAGAAGCTTTTTCCCAGGGTGGAAGAGTCAATTACTCGGGGGCATAGGTTTAAGGTGCGAGGGGCAAGGTTTAAAGGAGATGTGCGAGGCAAGTTTTTTACACAGAATGTGGTGGGTGCCTGGAACACGCTGTCAGGGGAGGTAGTGGAAGCAGATATGATAGTGACTTTTAAGGGACGTCTGGACAAATACATGAATAGGATGGGAATAGAGGGATATGGTCCCCAGAAGGGTAGGGGGTTTTAGTTCGGACAGGCAGCATGGTCAGTGCAGGCTTGGAGGGCCGAAGGGCCTGTTCCTGTGCCATAATTTTCTTTGTTTTTGGAACTTACTGTGAAAACCCCCTGGTTGCCACACTCCGGCGCCTGTTCAGGTACATTAAGGGAGAATTTAGTGCAATCAGTGCATCTAAACAGCACGTTGTTTGGACTGTGAGAGGAAACTGGTGCACCCGGAGGAAACCCATGCAGACATGGGGAGAACGTGTAGACTCCCGCTCAGATACTGACTCAAGCCGTGAATTGAACCCGGTTCCCTGGTGTTGTGAAGTAACAGTGCTAACCACAATGCTACCATAAAAAAACATACTTTATTGCGCACAAATTATCTCGCACCTTGCTTTCAACAGTGTTGCAGGGTGCACTATCACAGCCTCCCACCAGGGTGAGCTGGAATCCACAAGCTGATTGCCAGATTTTCTATATCTGCTTGTCAAATAAAAATTGGAAATCTCTACGATTGTGGCCCCCCACCCCCCGCTCCTGAGCATGATTCCTAAGAATAGCCTGTCGTGTTTTTAACCTCTTTAAGCTTCCTAGCCATAGCAACCACCTCTGTTAATGTCAAGTTCCAAGTGAGTTGCAATTGCTTTGACAACTTGCTGCCTTTGAGAGCCATCGTGTTTCCTATCCTGCTGTAACTTGTTGTGAAGCTGTGCAGAAGTGCAATAGGCATCGAGCTTGGTAATCAAACTGTCCGCAAGCTCATCTTCACCTTGCTTTGTTTGATTGGATTTTTTTCTATTCTTTGTCCATGACATTTTGACGCATTGCAAGTGATCCGTCAAATTTCTCTTTGACAGGTTCAGGTTGAATTCAGTCTCCTGAAATACCAGGGATCATCTGCGTACAAAGTACATTCCCTTGCCCTGACTCCAGTAAATAAAGATATCGGCAATTTGACACTCAGGCAGTCGCAAGGTTGTTCTCCAGTTTCCGTCTGACAATACTGCCTTTCCTGAAGTCCATCAAGGATCATTGTTCTCCAGAGCTTGAATCTGATTTCAGTTTGCAATTCCCCACAAATGCCATTTTGAATTATAAAACGGTCTGGGATCACCCTGCATCAAGCCGTTGGACAAACCAGCAGAGACAACCAATTCAAAATGTTCAAATCCCTGTAAAAATCAATAATGTTGGGACGAGCATTTTGATTTGATTTGATTTATTATTGTCACACTGTAGGCAGTGAAAAGTATTGTTTCTTACACGCTATACAGATAAAGCATACCGTTCACAGTGTAAATTGGAGAAAAGAAAAGGCACAGCGTGCAGAATATAGTGTTACAGTCATAGCTAGGATGTAGAGAAAGATCAGCTTCATATAATGTAGGTCCATTCAAACGTCTGATGGCAGCAGGGAAGAAGCTGTTCTTGAGTCGGCTGGTATGTGACCTCAGAATTTTGTATCTTTTTCACGACGGAAAAAGGTGGAAGAGAGAATGTCCGGGCTGCGTGGGGTCCTTGATTATGCTGGCTGCTTTTCCGAGGCAGCGGGAAGTGTAGACAGAGTCAATGGATGGGGAGCTGGGTTTGCGTGATGGACTGGGCTACATTCCCAACCCTTTGTAGTTTCTTACGGTCTTGGTTGGAGCAGGAATCTTGCTGTGGCTCTGGAGTCACATGTGGGCCAGATCAGGTAAGGACAGCAAATCTTTTTCCCAGATGGGTGTTTCCAACAATTCACATTGGTTTCATGGCCATCAGTAGATACTTTATTTGAGATTTTTTTTATTGAATTTGAATTCTACCAGCTGCCATGGCGGGATTCGAACCGGGGTCCCAGAACATTAGCTGAGTTTCTGGATTAATAGACCATCGCCTCCCCATGTAGATATATATATATATATATATATCTATATATTTCATTTCTTCCAATTAAATGTCTATCCTCAGTGTAAATAATCAATAAAGTCTTGAAAGAACAACACTTATATAGTGCCTTTGTCCAATGTTGGGCTACCTCACAATGATTTACAACCTATGCATCATTTTCTTGTAATTTTCTTTCATGTTCTTGACAGCAAGTCACCATTCCATGAACTTCATAACATTTTGCCATCTACATTTAGTTTGTTTTTGGCATTTAGCTGAATTTTAAAATGCAAAGCATGCATTCTTACGAGAAACATTATCAGCCACGATTGAATGGCAGAGCAGACTCTCGTTGGGCCAAATAGCCTAATCCTGCTCCTCTAACTGATGGTCTTATGGTCTTATTGTCCTGGATGCTTCTGTAAACTTGTTGGATTCACAGTTGAGCAACCGTTCAAGCATTAATTCACAATTAATTTGTGAGTAGCTGAAGGTAATAGCATCCCTGAGTGTGCAGCACTGAGACAAGCTCCCTATAATGTGATCATTTGGGTTGTTGGTGGTGGTGGGGGGCGGTTGGAGGGGTGGGGGGCAAGGGAGGTGGGAGGAGGTGGGAGGCAACGGGTAAGCATTCAGAAGCAAACAGAACTACCTGTGAAAGTGAGCATTCCCTGAAGAACGATCCTGATGCTGAGAATTCAGAAATGTTCCCGGAGGATTGAGGGAACGTGAATAAGTTGTATTTATAGCAACAAGGAGGCAGAGAAAAAAAAATAAGATTAATTAGCAATTAAAAGGCTCAATTTAATAATCTGAATTTTTCTAATGAATTACAAAAGCCTTTCTCTACCTGCTCAAACAATTCCCTGAAGGAGACGCGTGAAAGGCACATTATTCATGGGCAGCATGTCGCTATGCTAAGCAGAGTTTAAGAAACTGCATTGCCAGATTAGAAACAAAGCAAATAAATTCAAATGAAAACTCTAAGTGTGCTATTTTATTAATTTGAAATTATGCTGTGTGAATATTAACATATGGGCACTTTAGAGGGCTGATTTTACGAATGCATATTACCAAGAGGGATTTTTAATGGCTGCCAATGTACCTTAGAAGTTCAACTCATCTTGACCATGAATTTTTGACCATTCACATCCAAGAAAAGTGTCAGTGGAAGCACTCTCGCTTCTGATTCAGAAGGTCATAGGTTTGGTCGTCACTCAAGAGATTTGAGCACACAATCCAGGCCGATCCTTCAGTGCAGAATTGAGCAAGTGCTGCGCTGTTAGAGGGTGCACCTTTTAGTTCCGACTTTAGATCAATCCCCCATCTCCTCTCTCTGTCGAGTGAACATAAAAGCTCCCGTGGCAAAGACCTTATCTGGTCATTGATCACATTTCTGTTTGTGGGAGTCTGCTGCTTGTAGTTTGAAACATAGAAACATAGAAACTAGAAGCAGGAGGAGGCCATTCGGCCCTTCGAGCCTACTCCGCCATTCATTTTGATCGTGGTTGATCATCAAATTCAATATCCTGATCCACCCTTTCTCCCATATCCCTTTAGCCTCAAGAGCTTTATCTAATTTCTTCTTGAAATTACACAATGTTTTGTCCTGAACTACTTTCTGTGGCAGGGAATTCCACACATTCGCCACTCTCTGGGTGAAGAAATTTCTCCTCACCTCAGTTCTAAAAGGTTTACCCCTTATCCTCAATCTATGACCCTGAGTTCTGGACTCCCTCCACCATTGGGAACATTCTTTCTGAATCTACCCTGTCGAACCCTGTTAGAATTTTATGAGTTTCTATGAGATCCCCTCTCACTCTTCTAAACTCCAGTGAATACAATCCAATCCGACTTAGCCTCTCCTCATTGTTTGTTGCTGCTTTGCCCTACATCGGCATGGTGGCACAGTGGTTAGCACCGCTGTCTCACAGCGCCAGGGACCCAGGTTCGACTTTCGGCTTGAGTGACTGTCTGTGCAGAGTCTGCACGTTCTCCCCGTGTCTGTGTGGGTTTCCTGCTGGTGCTCCAGTTTCCTCCCACAGTCCGAAAGATGTACTGGTGAGGTGCATTGGCCATGCTAAAATCTCCCTCAGTGTATCCAAACAGGTGCTGGAATGTGGTGACTCGGGGATTTTCACAGTAATTTCATTGCAGTGTTAATGTAAGCCTAATTTGACACAAATAAATAAACTTAATACCTAAACTTGGAAACGTGGCTACATCATAAGTACTTTGTCAACTGTGAAATACCTCTGGATCTTATGAAAAACACTAATTAGATGTAGATTCTTCCTTTATTCTTGATCAGACAGTTGTTGCTTTTGCATGCTGATAATTCCAATATGAGCTGCTGGCTGGGAGAAGAACACATGGGCCTGAATTTTTCAATGGTGAGGTCTCGCTTCCCACCATCCAAAGTATCGGCAGGAAACACATCCCCGCCAGCTCCAATGCTCCACAGCCATTTTACGCTTGATCAAACATCAAGTGGCTGCAGATGAGACTTCCACACATCACTCAGAAGAAAGTCCTGCCTTTGGGAGCTGCCTGCTAAGCTGAGGCCACATTCGGGCCTCACCTGGGGCCAGAGCACTCTTCCCCTCTGAGTCCTTGCCTGCCCCAATGTAAAATATCTTTAGCGTCAGGGCAAGCGGGAATTCAGAGGGAATCCCTTGAATTTCATATTCTCTCTCCTCCAGCCTAAAACCTCACTGGCAAGGGAGAGTAAAATTCTGGACATAATCACAGCCTCAAAGAACATAGAACAATACAGCACAGGAACAGGCCCTTTGGCCCACCAAGCCTGTGCCGATACATGGTTTCTATCCCTCTGTTCGCCTCCCTTTCATGTGTCTATCAAGATATGTTGGCCGGAATTTTACCGTCCCGCCTGCCATGGGAGTTGGAGCAGGCGAGGAGTGGACCATGGAAAGGTCTGTTGATCTGGGACGGGATTTTATGGCTTCAGGATGAACAAGGTTGTAATATCCTGCCTGTTATGTTAACGTGAAAATATAGAATCATAGAATTGTTACAGACCATTCAGCCCAGAATGTTATCAAGGTCTACCATAACTTCTTTGCTTTTGTACTCTATGGCTTTATTTATAAAGCCCATGATCCAACACCTTCTCAACACTTTTCTCAACCCACTTTCCCACCTTAAATGATTTTAGAAACTGAAAGTGAAACCTGGAATTCACTATGAAAAAAAACCTGCCCAAAGCACATGACCTGCCACCCAGTCATAAATTCCAAGTCAGTGCAAGAGATCCAGATTAAAATAAACAAAACCCCATTTAAGCCATTGAAGCAGCGATAAAAGGACTTCTAACAGACAGCTCAGCAACAATTAAACCAAAAGGCCAGCTTACAACTGCAGAGAACATGATTTAAAACACAAATTCTTAAAGGTACACAAGCAACACATTGTTGGACGTTTCAAAAGTTTCAATGGCACGATGCAAAGAAAAACACTCGAGTTATCCTGGCCAATATTCATTGCTAAATCAGTATCACTAATAAACAAATTACCTGGCCATCATCACACTTAATAGTTGTCAAACTTTGTTGTGTGTAAGTTGGATGCTGCATTTCCTAATATTACACTTTACAGCACTTTGGTTTAAGTTAAGTTTATTTTATTAGCGTCATAAGTAGGCTTACATTTACACTGTAATGAAGTTACTGTGAAAATCCCCTAGTCGCCACACTCCAGCGCCTGTTCAGGTACACTGAAGGAGAATTCAGTATGGCCAATGCACCTAACCAGCACATCTTTCAGGCTGTGTGAGAAAACCCACACAGACACGGGGAGAACCTGCAGATTCCGCACAGACAGTGACCCGAGGCCAGAATCGAACCCAGGTCCCTGGCGCTGTGAGGCAGCAGTGCTAACCACTGTGCCACCATGCCGCCCTCAAAGTGGAGAATTTGGGCATCAATCCCACTACCTCTCACATGCTAAGCGAGTGCTCTACCATTTGAGCTAATATCCCCAAGTTGTTCTGAGGCCATAAAAGTAACAAAATGATTGCAAGTCTCTCTTTTCTGCAAGCAGCCTCACTTTGATTTTCACAAAACTAGACAAGAAAATCAACCAAGAAGATAAAAATATTGCTTCATGGGACTCAGAGTTTGTGTGTGAAACCTTTCGGTACAGTACCTATGTATTCCGTGGTCTTTCAATTAAAAACACATTCAGGCACTCAAGGGGATGTAACAGGTGAAAGCTTGGATGAATATGTACGTGTGTATTGATCTGGAAGACAATGAACCTTTATAATGCATCCCTGTGGTTTGTGTGGGTTGAAGTATGGACACTGAAAGTGTTGTGTGATCCAACAGCAACACCGACTGTAATTACTGTTATGACCAGGTGAGAACGGGTGAATTGGGTCCCCTCTATTCAACCTCCTCTGTCGGTCATGACAAAATTTTAAGTTTCCTTTCCACAAGAATATTTCTTCTCCGAATCAGAATGCACGTGAGCTGTCAGCAGTAAGGTGCCAATCAAATCAGGTTTTAATGCGTTGACCATACACGGACACACAAGTATAAGCATGCACACACAAATACATGCACACAAATACATGCACACACATACACCTACACACACATAAACAAATAAATGCATGCACACACAAATACACACACATACAAAACAAATACATGCACACAAATACATGCATGCACGCACACACCATCCTTAAGCTATAGATGGGCGGCACGGTAGCACAGTGGTTAGCACTGTTGCCTCACAGCTCCAGGGACCTGAGTTCAATTCCCAGCTTGGGTCACTGTCTGTGTGGAGTTTGCATGTTCTCCCCATGAAATTAGGAGAGCGAGAAGGGGTCATGAGAAGGCCTTGGCGGGTAAGATTAAGGAGAATCCCAAGGCTTTCTACAAATATGTCAAGAGTAAAAGGATGAGATGTGAAGGCATAGGACCCTTAAAAGGTGAAGGGGGAAAAGTTTGTGCGGAACCGTTAGAAATGGCGGAGCTGCTTAATGAATACTTTACCTCGGTATTCACGGTGGAAAGGGATCTGGGTGGTTGTACTGCTGGTTTGCGGTGGACAGAAAGGATCGAGCATGTGGACATAAAGAAAGAGGATGTGTTGGAACTATTGAATGGCATCAAGGTTGGTAAGTCGCCGGGACCGGATGGGATGTACCCCAGGTTACTGTGGGAGGCGAGGGAGGAGATTGCGGAGCCTTTGGCGATGATCTTTGCATCGTCGATGGAGACGGGAGAGGTTCCGGAGGATTGGAGGATTGCAGATGTGGTCCCTATATTCAAGAAAGGGAACAGGGACAGCCCGGGAAATTACCGACCGGTGAGTCTAACCTCAGTGGTTGGTAAGTTGATGGAGAGGATCCTGAGAGACAGGATTTATGATCATCTAGAGAAGTTTAGTATGATCAAAAGTAGTCAGCACGGCTTTGTCAAGGGCAGGTCGTGCCTTACGAGCCTGGTTGAGTTCTTTGAAAATGTGACCAAACACATTGACGAAGGAAGAGCGGTGGATGTGGTCTATATGGACTTCAGCAAGGCGTTCGATAAGGTCCCCCATGCAAGACTTCTTGAGAAAGTGAGAGGGCATGGGATCCAAGGGGCTGTTGCCTTGTGGATCCAGAACTGGCTTGCCTGCAGAAGGCAGAGAGTGGCTGTGGAGGGGTCTTTCTCTGCATGGAGGTCAGTGACCAGTGGAGTGCCCCAGGGATCTGTTCTGGGACCCTTGCTGTTTGTCATTTTCATAAATGACCTGGATAAGGAAGTGGAGGGATGGGTTGGTAAGTTTGCTGACGACACCAAGGTAGGTGGTGTTGTGGATAGTTTGGAGGGATGTCAGAAGTTGCAGCGAGACATAGATAGAATGCAAGACTGGGCGGAGAAGTGGCAGATGGACTTCAACCCGGATAAGTGTGTGGTGATCCATTTTGGCAGATCCAATGGGATGAAGCAGCAGTATAATATGAAGGGTACCATTCTTAGCAGTGTAGAGGATCAGAAGGACCTTGGGGTCCGGGTCCATAGGACTCTTAAATCGGCCTCGCAGGTGGAGGATGCGGTCAAGAAGGCGTACGGCGTACTGGCCTTCATTAATCGAGGGATTGAGTTTAGGAGTCGGGAGATAATGCTGCAGCTTTATAGGACCCTGGTTAGACCCCACTTGGAGTACTGCGCGCAGTTCTGGTCACCTCATTACAGGAAAGATGTTGAAGCCATTGAAAGGGTGCAGAGGAGATTTACAAGGATGTTGCCTGGATTGGGGGGCATGCCTTATGAGGATAGGTTGAGGGAGCTTGGTCTCTTCTCCCTGGAGAGACGAAGGATGAGAGGTGACCTGATAGAGGTTTACAAGATGTTGAGAGGTCTGGATAGGGTAGACTCTCAGAGGCTATTTCCAAGGGCTGAAATGGTTGCTACGAGAGGACACAGGTTTAAGGTGCTGGGGGGTAGGTACAGAGGAGATGTCAGGGGTAAGTTTTTCACTCAGAGGGTGGTGGGTGAGTGGAATCGGCTGACGTCGGTGGTGGTGGAGGCAAACTCGTTGGGGTCTTTTAAGAGACTTCTGGATGAGTACATGGGATTTAATGGGATTGAGGGCTATAGATAGGCCTAGAGGTGGGGATGTGATCGGCGCAACTTGTGGGCCGAAGGGCCTGTTTGTGCTGTGGCTTTCTATGTTCTATGTTCTATGCCTGCCTGGGTTTGGGTGCTCCAGTTTCCTCCCACACTCCAAAGATGTGCGAGTTAGGTGGACTGGCCATGCTAAATTGCCTTTTAGTGTCAGGGAGGTTAGCAGGGTACATATTTGGTTTATGGAGATAGGGTCTGGGTGGGATTGTTGTCAGTGCAGGCTCAATGGGCTGAATGGCCTCTTTCTGCACTGTAGGGAGTCTATGATTCTATGTTAAACACAGTGGCCGATTTGGGTTAGCTGGGTCAACGGATGCTGTTAGATGTCAAAAATGTTGCAATTATTCCAAGAGCTCAGATGGGAGCTAGAGCTAGCTTCTCGGACTGGTTCACATGCTCATTCCAAAAGAGCGACGGGGAAAGAGAGCAACCTCAGCCTGTTTTCTCCGGTAAAAACGTTCATGACATCACCTGTGACACTTGCAATCTCTCTCAAGTGGCTGGGCAGCTTTGCCTTGAAATACTTCAGCCATTGTTTATTTCCAATAAATTCTGGGTGTGTCTGTCTGTCTGTGGCAGCTGCAGTTTCAGTATCTATGTCTCCCACTTGTCCTTAGACAGTGAAGAGTTTCAATGGGTGTCTTAATTATAGGAATTATCTCTCTTCACAGTCCCCTGAGAGCAATGTTCATTTTTCTCCTTCACCTTGGAAATTGCTTTGAGTTTTTAAGTTATCTTGTTCTGTCTCAGTTCAAATGGAAAAAATGCCAGTAGGAAGTTGAAAAATCATATTTTCAAAAATAAAGGAGAAAAGCCTTGTGATAATAGTCAGAAAGAAAATGATTTGATTTGATTTATTATTGTCACATGTGTTGTGACACAGTGAAAAGTATTGTTTGTTGCGTGCTATGCAGGCAAAACGTACTGTTCATAGAGTATGTAGGGCAGGAGGAAAGGAATAGGGTGCAGAATCTAGTGTTGCAGTTACAGATAGGGTGTAGAGAAATATCAGCTTAATATATGATAGGTTCATTCAAAAGTCTAATGGCAACAGGGAAGAAACTGTTCTTGAATCTGTTGGTTCATGTTCTCGAACTTTTGTGTCTTTTTCCAGATGGAAGAAGGTGGATGAGAGAATGTCTGGGGTGTGTGGGGCCCTTGATTACGTTGGCTGCTTTTACGAGGCAGCGGGAAGGGTGAACAGAGTCTCATTGCAGTGCTAAACAAAAAACTCAAAAACTAACTCAGCCGCAGGGAAAGCGTTAAAAACAGCAGGGTTCTCAAGCATAAATCCATACATGCCCAGGAAGGTAGCGTGCTGAAAATACTTGATACTTCTTTTACAGATCAAAATAGAAGTGGGCCAAAACTAATTTCACTTCTGCGGCCAATGCTGATCACACAGGGGAAGGAATTTGGTTATTAGTGGTGAAAGACATGTTCCCAGCTGTACTAGACCATCGGCTATTGCTGTAAGATGAATGCCCTATTAGTGCAGTGATACCATGTGTCACACCCAATATCAATACATGTGGTCAGCCAATGGGGGTCAATTTCCAGCATCCACAGCACTTTGCTTTGGTTCAGCTTGGGCGGCACGGTGGCACAGTGGTTAGCACTGTTACCTCACAGCACCAGGGACCATGGTTCGATTCCCAGCTTGGATCACTGTCTGTGCAGAGTTAGCACAGTCTCCCCATGCCTGCGTGGGTTTGCTCTGGGTGCTCCGGTTTCCTCCCACAGTCTGAAAGACATACTGGTTAGGTGCATCGGCCATGCTAAATTCTCTCTTAGTGTACCCGAACAGGCGCCGGAGTGCGCGAATAGGGGGATTTTCACAGCAACTTCATTGCAGTGTTAATGTAAGCCTGCTTGTGACATTAATAAGTAAACTAAAACCAAAAGAGAAAATGCTGGAAAATCTCAGCAGGTCTGTAAGCATCTGTAAGGAGAGAAAAGAGCTGGTGTTTCGAATCCAGCCGACCCTTTGTCAGCTTCATTCACATTAATTTCATTGCAGTGTGAATGTAAGCCCACTTGTGACACTAATAAATAAACTTTAAAACTGTAGACTTTTTTTCACTCAATGTTTCAAGGGTAAAAAAAGCATGGAATTATCCTGTTACGTCGAAAGTTGATGGACATTTGGCTGCTCTCCAATTTCCTGGTCCTGCCTGCCCCAAGTCCCATCACAGAGGTGGGAGCGGAAAATCCCGGCCAATGTGCATTGTGAAAGAAGAGCACTACTTAGTTTAGTTCCCTTGCTCCGATTTGCATTATTCAGTGCTTTCATAACAGGAAGGCTGAACATGTGGGTAACTCAATGTATAGATAATGAACACAATCATCATTCACACCAAGCAGTCTTTGTTGTCTAAACAATAACTGTTTGTCGAATTGTTTGACACTCAACATCATTACAAATTGCAAAACTAAACTAATCATGTCGTTCCACCAGACAAAACGCTACACAGCCGGTGCAGAGGCTGAGGTAGTTTGCATTTTGCCTGTGCAGGCTGGTGGTATGTTGTCACATTAACTATAGTTCAACATTGTGAAGAGCACATTAAATAAGTTTAAGGTTTAAATTAATTCATTAGTGTCACAAGTCGGCTTACAATAACACTGCAATGAAGTTACAGTGAAAATCCTCTAGTCGCCACACCCAGCGCCTGTTCGGGTACACTGAGGTAGAATTTAGCGTGGCCAGTGCACCTAACCAGCACATGTTTAAACTGTGGGAAGAAACCAGACCACCCGGAGGAAACCCATGCAGGCATGGGGAGAATGTGTAGACTCTGTGCAGACAGTGACCCAATTGAACCTGGGCCCCTAGCGCTGTGAGGCAGCAGTGCTAACCACTGTGCCACTGTGCTGCCCATGCACAGATTCTCAATCATGTGGAGGGCCATTGTGGAGAATCTAAATGGGTTATGTGTGAATTCTATGGAGCAGATCGGTTTACATTCCATTTAAAATTTCCCTCGCTCGGTTAGGGCTCAAGAGATGAAGGCCTTCAAACAACCAAATTTCAGCCAAAAAAAAACAATTTGTGAGTCCAAGATCTTTTATGATGTTTTTGGATCTCATTCCATGGTGGATGAATAACTCAAATTTAGCTTTTACATAGGATTATATGAGCAAAGGAACACAAGGCCGCTCAGTCCTTCGAGCCTGCTCCGCCATTTAATAAGATCATGGCTGATCAGACAGTAACCCCATATCCGGATCCTGCCTTTTCCCCCGATAACCTCTCATCCCCTTTGCCGACTAAGAATCTGTCCACCTCTGCCTTAAAAATATTCAAAAACTCTGCTCCCATAACCTTTTCAGGGGAGGCGATGGTCTAGTGGTATTATCGCTGGATTATTAATCCAGAAAAACTCAGCTAATGTTCTGGGGTCCCGGGTTTGAATCCCACCATGGCAGGTGGTGGAATTTGCATTCAATAAAAAAAACCTGGAATTAAGAATCTGCTGATGACCATGAAACTATTGTTGATTGCCGGAAAAACACATCTGGGTTTAAAGAAGGAAATCAGCCAGCCTTTCCTGGTCTGGCCTACATGTGACTCCAGAGTCACAGCAATATGGTTGACTCTCAACTGCCCTCAGGCAACTGGGGATGGACAATAAATGCTGGACAGCTAGCGACACCCATGTCCCACAAATGATTAAAAAAGAGTTTCAAAGACTCATGACCACAGGAAGTAGTTGATGCCAAAACATTGAATGTATTCAAGAGGCAGCTGGATATAGCACTTGGGGTGAATGTGTTCAAAGGTTATAGGGAAAAAGCAGGATTAGGCTATTGAGTTGGACGACCAACCATGATCATAATAAATGGCGGAACAGGCTCAAAGGGCAAATGGCCTCGTCCTGCTCCTGTCTTCTATGTTTCTGTTTCTATGACCCTCTGAGAGAAAAAACTTCATCTTATCTTTGTCTTAAATGGTGACCCCTTTTTAAACAGTGACCTCTAATTTTAGATTCTTCCACAAAAGGAAACATCCTCTCCGTATTCATACTGTCAAGACCCCTCAGGACTGTACAGATGTACCCTATAGAAACAGGCTATTTTGCCCAACTGGATTAAGCTGATGGTCATGATCCCTTGGAGTTCCTCCCATCCTCATTCAACCTTATCAGCATAAATCTCTCTTTCGTTCTCCATTATGTGTTTATCTAACTTCTCTTAAACATATCTATGCTGTTCTCCTCAACATCCTCCAGCGATCGTGAGTTTCAGGTTCATTTTCAGAAATGCTGGACATCACATTCCACAATTCCATGCATTCTTCCTGGCCCTGAATGTGTACAATTTTGATTGCTCCGGGATTGTTTTCTCCAAATGGTTCGATCATATTATCATGTTACCTGACTTTGTTAACAGTTCTCTCTTCTCATTTTCTGTCCCCTTCTCCTTCAAGTCTACCATGATCTCATTTTTCTCAAAAAAAACAATCCATTGTCCCTCTGTACTTGAAAATACAGCCCCATCTCTAACCCACCCCTTTTTCTTGATGAAACCCTTGAATGTGTTGTCACCTCCCCAATTCATGCCCTTCTTTTCTGGAACTCTATGTTTGACTTCCTCCAGTTTAGTTCGCCTGCCACAGTATCGAAAGAGCTCTTATCGAAGTCACAAATGACATCCAATATGACTATGACAAAGGCTCTTCATCCTTCCCAACCTCTCTACAGCCATTGACCACACCAAGGACCTCACGCACCCCAGACATACTCTCTTCCATCTTCTTCTGTTGGGACAAAGATACAAAAGTCTGAAAACATGTACCAATCGACTCAAGAACAGCTTCTTTCCTGCTGCCATCAGACTTTTGAATGGTCCTATTATATATTAAGCTGATCTTTCTCTTCACCCTACCTGTAACTGAAACATTATATTCTGCACCCTCTCCTTTCCTTCTCCCTATGTACTCTATGAACATATGTTTTTGTCTGTAGCAACTCACAAAAAACAATACTTTTCACTGTATCCCAATACATGTGACAATAATCAAATCAAACCAAATGTAATACTTCCCCACAATCAGCCATCTGCTTCCATTCTTATCTATTTCATCATAGCTGAGAATCGAAATCAGTGATATCTCTCCTCATTCCCACACTGTTACCTCTGGTATGTGCCTACCAGCCCTTACATCTGCCCTTCTTATTTCCAATCTGCATGCTGACCACCAACAACAGAGTTGCACGTTCTCCCCGTGTCTGTGTGGGTTTCCTCTGGGTGTTGCAGTTTCCTCCCACAGTCCAAAGACGTGCAGGTTAGGTGGATTGGCCATGCTAAATTAACCCTAGTGTTTGGGGGGGCTAGCTAAGGTAAATGCATGGAGTTAAGGGGATTGGGCCTGGGTGGGATTGTGATCGGTACAGACTTGATGGGCCGAATGGCCTCCTTCTGCACTGTAGGAATTCTGTGATTCTATGAATATCATTCACAAACACAAAGTCAGTTTCCATTTGTACGCTAGTGATGCCAAGCATTAACTTACCAACACCTCTCTCAACTTCACCACTCTCGCTAAATTGTCAGACTGCTTGGCCAACGTCCAGTCCTGGATGAGCAAACATTTCTTCCATTTACAAATTAGGAAGGCCACTGACTTCCCTCCCCAGCCCATCTCTGATCCCTTGGACTCCTTCCCTCTCCCTGGCAACTGTCTAAGGCTGAACCAGCCTGTTCACAACCCCAAAATCATACTTGACCCTGGGTCCAGCTTTCAACCACATATCTGCAACATCACTACCATTGCCTATTTCCACCTCCATGACATTGCCTGAATCCATCCTTGCCTCAGATTTTGACTATTGAAATCCTCATCAGTTTCCATGTTACCTCTAGATGCATTCCTGATCTGTCTCCTACATTCTACCCTCCTTTAGCTTGAAGTCATTGAATATTTTTTTGCCTGTGCCCAAGCTCACTTCAAATCACAATCACACACCATCCCTGTGCTCACTGACCTGTATGGAATTCTGATTAAACTGCTCCTCACTTTTGAAGTTCTCATCCTTGATTACAAATTCCTCTGCGGCCGGTTCCTTCTTATCCCCTCAATCTCCTCTGACCCAACAACCGTCTGAGATAGCCGCAGTCGTCTAATTCTGACCTCTAGAGCATCCCTGATTTTAATGTCTCCACCATTGACCATCAGACCATCAGACATAAGAGCAGAATTAGGCCACTCGGCCATCGAGCCTGCTCCGCCATTCAATCATGATTTTTTTTCATCCCCATTCTCCTGCCTTTTCCCCATAACCCCTGATCCCCTTATTAATCAAGAGCCAATCTATCTCTGTCTTAAAGACACGCAATGACCTGGCCTCCACAGCCTTCTGCAGCAAAAGAGTTCCACAGATTCACCACACTCTGGCTGAAGAAATTCCTCCTCATCTCTGTTTTAAAGGATCATCCCTTTAGCCTGAGGTTGTGCCCTCTGGTTCTAGTTTTTCCTACTAATGGAAACATCCTCTCCATGTCCACTCTATCCAGGCCTCACAGTATCCTGTAAGTTTCAATAAGATCCTGTCATCCTTCTAAACTCCAACAAGTACAGACCCAGAGTCCTCAACCATTCCTCATGTGACAAGCTCTTCATTCCGGGGATCATTCTTGTGAACCTCCTCTGGATCTTTTCCAAGGCCAGCACATTCTTCCTTAGATATGGGGCCCAAAACTACTCACAATACTCCAAATGGGGTCTGACCAGAGCCCATTGCTAGCCATGCCATCAGTTGCCTGCATCCTAAAGTCTTGAATGACCCCCTTGCCCTCCTCCCCCACACCTACAACTCTCTGCCTCCCTACTGTACTTTCACCAATTACCGCACCACACAGATTTTTACAGGTGCACTATAGAAAGCATCCTTTCCCGATGGATCACAGCTTGGTATGGCTCCTGCTCTGTCCATGACTGCAAGGAACTACAAAGAATTGTGAACGTAGCCCAGCCCATCATGCAAACCAGCCTCCCATCCATTGAAGGCGTCTACACTTCATGCTGCCTTGGAAAAGCAGCCAGCATAACCAAGGACCCCACGCACCCCAGACATACTCTCCCCGACCTTCTTCCATTGGGAAAAAGATACAAAAGTCCGAAAGCACGTACCAACCGACTCAAGAACAGCTTCTTCCCTGCTGCCATCAGATTCTTGAATGGACCTTCCATATATTAAGTTGATCTTTCACTACACCCTGTCTGTAACTGCAACACTATATTTTGCACCCTCTGCTTTCCTTCTCTCCTATGTCCTCTATGAACGATATGTTTTGTCTGTATCGAGCGCAAGAAACAACACTTTTCACTGTATCCCAATATCCCAATATCACTGTATTCCAAAACTGTATCCCAACTGGGGCGGCACAGTGGCACAATGGTTAGTATTGCTGCCTCACAGCGCCTGGGACCTGGGTTCAATTTCCAGCTTGGGTCACTGTCTGTGTGGAGTCTGCACATTCTCCCTGTGTCGTGTGGGTTTCCTCCGGGTGCTCCTCCCACACTGCAAAGATGTGCGGTTTAGGTGAATTGGCCATGCTGAATTGCCCCTTAGTGTCAGGGGGACTAGATAGGGTAAATGCATGGGGTTATGGGGATAGGGCCTGGATGGGATTGTGGTCGGTGCAGGCTCGATGGGCCAAATGGCCTCCTTCTGCACTGCAGGATTCTATTCTATAATGTGGCAATAATAAATCAAATCAAATCAAATCCTACTTGAAGACTCTCCTTGAAATCTACTTATGTGATAAAACTTTTGGTCATCTGCCCTAATGTCCCCTTATGTGGTTCGCATTTTGTTTGATTCTGCCTTGGTGAAGCACCTTGGGATGTTTTATCACATTAAAGATGCAGTGGAAAAATAAATTGTGGTTAAGACTCACACAGAAAGAAAACAAACACAAATCAGTGCTTCTTAGACCAGCAGGAGTTCATTTTTGTTGTCAGGGCCTCAGAGGAATACATAGCTGAGCTATCCTTCATCTCTTCCTGCTTCCCCTTGCCTGCAACACAGTCAAACACACTTGTATAGCAAAGAAAGAATTGGATTGAAGCATACTCAACATAAGTTAAGCAAATAAAGTGTTACATTCACATTTGTAATATTTTTCTCCCATTGTTATATTTTAATTTTTATGAGGTCGCGCAGGAAATAGCCCCAGTCGCAAGAGCAGCTGTATCACACACATCAGCAGTGTTAGAAGCAATGCGTTTTCTTCTGTCCTGCTGGTTCCACTGTGCGCTTAAAAAGCCCTTTTTTTGGGGGGGGGCACAGTGAGGGGTGACCGAGGGGTTGGGGGAAGTGGGGGAAGGTGTGTGATATCCTCCATGCCGAAGAAACGATTCCAGTCACACGGAATTTAGCAGACAAACAAATGAACAGTGTAAATTGGCTCCATGGAGAAAAGCATCACGCTGTTATTGTTGATGCTGTTCCTCAGCCCTTTTGTTGCTGAAGTGCTTTCAGTGTTCTCGTACATTTTTGAACTGACAATATTCCCAGAGAGGAAACAGGTATTGTACCATTAAGGGACATGGTCCATTTATTATATAAGGGTGAGAAAACTTAACCCCCTCCTTCCCTTTAAATGTTAAAATGTTGCAAAAACAAAGAGGGCAATCTTAACTGGTGTAACAGAAGTGAACAATTGGCTGTGCACCATATGAACAGCAGGTTCCCATTGAATTGGGGGACACTGCACATTGATATTCCAAGGTCACCTGCTGACAGAGGCGGCATGATGGAACAGTGGTTAGCACTGCTGCCTCACAGCGCCAGGGAGCCGGGTTCGATCCCTGCTTGGGTCACTGTCTGTGTGGAGTTTGCACATTCTCCCCGTGTCTGCGTGGGTGTCCTCGAGACGCTCCGGTATCTTCCCATGGTCCAAAGATGTGCAGGTTCGGTGGATTGGCCATGCTAAATTGTCCGTTAGTGTCAGGGGGACTAGCTAGGGTAAATGCATCGGGTTATGGGGGTAGGGCCTGGGTAGGATTGTGGTCAGTGCAGACTCGATGGGCCGAATGGCCTCATTCTGCACTGTAGGATTCTATGTACCAGAACCTAGAACATGGGCTGGTCGTCAAGGTGACACCCGCGTAGCAATCTTAGAACTCTTTGCAACTGTGCATGAGAATGTTTATAACAGCGAGAAGCAACGCAGCTCGGAGATCCATTGATCTGATTTAGGTAGCTAAATGGATACAAAATTGGCTTGATGACAGAAGCCAGAGGGTGGTTGTCGAGGGTTGTTTTTCAAAGTGGAGGCCTGTGACCAGCGGTGTGCTTCAGGGATCGGTGCTGGGTCCACTGTTATTTGTCATTTATATTAATGATTTGGATGAAAATATAGGAAGAATGGTTAGTAAGTTTACAGATGACACCAAGATTGGTGACATAGTGGACAGTGAAGAAGGTTATCTCGGATTACAATGGGACCTTGATCAACTGGGCCAGTGGGCTGATGAATGGCAGATGGAGTTTAATTTAGATAAATGCGAGGAGATGCATTTTGGTAGATTGAACCAGGGCAGGACTTACTCGGTTAATGGTAGGGTGTTGGGGAGAGTTACAGAACAAAGAGATCTAGGGGTACAGGTTCATAACTCCTTGAAAGTGGAGTCATAGGTGGACAGAGTAGTGAAGAAGGCATTCAGCATGCTTGGTTTCATTGGTCAGAACATGGAATTCAAGAGTTGGGACATCTTGTTGAAGTTGTACAAGACACTGGTAAGGCCACACTTGGAATACTGTGTACAGTTCAGGTCACCCTATTATAGAAAGATATTATTAAATTAGAAAGAGTGCAGAAGAGATTTACTCGGATGCTGCCGGGACTTGATGGTTTGAGTTATAAGGAGAGGCTGGATAGACTGGGACTTTTTTCTCTGGAACGTAGAAGGCTGAGGGGTGATCTTATAGAGGCCTATAAAATAATGAGGGGCATAGATCAGCGAGATAGTCAATATCTTTTCCCAAAGGTAGGGGAGTCTAAAACGAGAGGGCATAGGTTTAAGGTGAGAGGGGAGAAATACAAAAGTGTCCAGAGGGGCAATTTTTTCACGCAGAGAGTGGTGACTGGAACAAGCTGCCAGAGGTAGTAGTAGAAGCGGGTACAATTTTGTCTTTTAAAAAGTGTCTTTTAGACAGTTACATGGGTAAGATGGGTCTGGAGGATATGGACCAAATGCTGGCAATTGGGACTAGCTTCAGGGTTTAAAAAACAAGGGTGGGATGGACAAGTTGGGATGAAGGGCCTGTTTCCATGCTGTAAACCTCTATGACTCTATGACTCTATGACTGACTTGCACATGCAATATAGCCAACAATGCACAAGATGGGTGTGACATTTACCGAGTATGTTTGAAGCAGCCCTTTCACATCAATGCTTGTCAGTTTGGCACCTCATTAAGCTAAAAAAGGGGAAAATTCTGGAAATTCAGGGCAATTTAGATGTAAAATCTATTCAAAATATTGGTCTATTTTTGGATGATAGCGGGTTTCCAACAATTTTTCGACTTATCTCAGCATTTAAACTTCTTTTGACCTCAGTATAGTAAATGTTATTATCATATTATTTATTTATTTTTATTCGTGTCGCACGTAAGCTTACATTAACATTGCAATGAAGTTACTGTGAAAATCCATTCGTCGCCACACTCCGGCACCTGTTCGGGTCAATGCACCTAACCAGCACCGCTTCCAGCGCACCTGGAAGAAACCCTCAAAGAGACGGGGAGAACGTACAGACTCCACACAGACAGCGGCCCAAACCAGGAATTGAACCCGGGTGCCTGGTTCTGTGAGGTAGCAGTGCTAACCACTGTGCCACCATGCCACTCCAGTGTTCAACTGGAGGAAATGGTGGCTCATCTTGGACTGGATGTCGGGAAGGCAGTCTGACAGAGGCATGGACAGGGTCAAGAGAAGCAAGGGATAGAGTCATTGCTGAAGATACTTTGGTTATAATCTCACTGGAACGACGGAGGTTGAGGGGTGACCCTCTACAAGATTGTGAGTGGCATGGACAGAGTGGATAATCAGAATTTTCTTCCCAGGGTGGAAGAGTCAATTACTAGGGGTCACATGTTTAAGGTGTGAGGGGCAAGGTTTAAAGGAGATGTACGAGGCAGACTTTTTACACAGAGGGTGGTGGTGCCTGGAACTCGCTGCCGGGGGAGGTAGTGGAAGCAGATACGGTAGTGACTTTTAAGGGGCGTCTTGACAAATACATGAATAGGATGGGAATAGAGGGATACGGTCCCTGGAAGGCTCGGGGAGTTTTAGTTAAGTCGGGCAACATAGTCAATGCAGGCTTAGAGGGCCGAAGGGCCTGTTCCTGTGCTGTAATTTTCTTTATTCTTTGTTCTTTATATAGATATAAACAAAGCAAAGTGAGCACAGTGCCATTCAGCAGAGAGATGGGTTGAGGGTGGATGGTGTTGTTGACTGTGTGAAAGACTGTAGAGTTTGAGTGTGACCAGGTTGGATAGTACACCAATGTAACAGTCACAGAGGTTGCCACTGGTGCTTTCTTTAGGGATATTTCTGTACTTTATTGGAGGGGAGTCTGACTGGAGAGATCAAACACAGTGGCTGGGATTTCTGGTGCCAGCAATGGAAAATTTGGAGAGGCAGTCCATTGACTTTCGATGGGGCCGGAAAATCAGAGCTGCAGGCAGGATCAGAAATCCTGACCAATATTTTAGATAAATAGGCATGGATTCTTTAAATGTTTAATAGGCTGTTCTTAAAAATACCCAACAACAATGACTGAGGCAGTTTCTTTGATTTGATTCAACACTGCATGTAATCAAATGGCAAATGATCTAAAATAAAGAAGAAATTTGCTCAATTATAAGCAGGAATTCTGTTTAAGCATCTTTCCTTCTTCTTGGTTTGTAAAAAATCATAATTAAACTCTTAACACTTGATCAGTGCTGGAACAGTAAAACGATTCATTTGTAAATGCCCTTAGCATATGAATCTAAATTTTAGAAAAATGAATATAGTAATTCTTTCCTTTGCTCTCCTTATCAATGTGCTCAGTGCACTAGGATCATAAATTTTGCATTAAAATCTTTGCCCTGCTTGTGCACAATTTTGCAGCACTTATTAAATACATCTTGCGGTAATTCCCAGTGTTGTCATCTCCTTAAATTTTTCTATTCCCACTGTAATATGTTAGAGACTGAACTGACAGCTACAAATTTGATTCAGAGCAATAAATCCACTAGAGCTAGTTTTGTTAGATTAAATATTTCTCAGTTAAATGAGGACTAAAGTAAAACGACTAACATGGGAGATTATAAAGCGAACATGTAAAAGAAGTCAGCATTGGCTCCAGAAAGGACTAAAAGATAGATCCGTGTAAATTTTATTGAAAATCCCTCTGTCGAGTTTTATCAATGATTCAGTCGACTTATCCCATGAAGAAACATTCAGGGCACTTCACGGAAAAGTAAGGAAACAAGCCAAAGAAGCAGAGATTGGATAAATGCAAAATACTGCGGATGCTGGAATCTGAAACAAGAACCGAAAAATGCTGGAAAATCTCAGCAGGTCTGACAGCCTCTGTGGAGTGAGAATAGAGCCAACGTTTCAAGTCTAGATGAGCCTTCGTCAGAGCGGAGGGTCATCAAGATCTGACGAAGGGTCATCTAGACTTGAAACGTTGTCTCTATTTTCTTTCCACAGATGCTGTCAAACTTGCTGAGATTTTCCAGCATTTTTCTATTTCTGAAGCAGAGATTGGAAACTATTTTCAAGCAAGGTGGGGCATCACATGGAGAGGCAGACTCCATCTACACTTGCGGCTGCCTTGGAAAAGCATAATCAAGGACCCTGCCCTCCCTGGTCATACTCTCTTCCACCTTCTTCTGTTGGGAAAAAGATACAAAAGTCTGAGGTCACTTACCAACCAACTCAAGAACAGCTTCTTCCCTACTTCCATCAGACTTTTGAATGGACCTGCCATTTATTAAGTTGATCTTCCTCTACACCCTAGCTATGACTGTAACACTACATTCTGCACTCTCTCCTTTCCTTCTTCCCTATGTACTCTATGAACTGTATGATTTGTCTGTATAGCATGCAAGAAACAATATTTTCATTGTATCCCAATCCATATGACAATAATAAATCAAATCAAATCAGAGGGGTTTAAAGGGAGATTGGCAGGTTGTCTGCTGATGACAGGGCAATGTCAACTATGAAAGTGGAGTATTGCCGATAAAGATGCATGTTGTGGAATTGCATTAATATTGTGTCTTTCACATTCTCAGGTCATCCCAAAGCAATTTTCAGTAAATATGTTTGAAACGTAGGGCGGGATTTTCTGGCTGCGCTCACCCCAAAACTGGAAAATCCCGTCCGAGGTCAACGGACCTCTGCATGGTCCGTCCCTCGCCCTCTACGATTCTCATGGCGGACGGGATGGGAAAATGCCCCCCCCTTGTCACTGCTTTAATTTAGGAAACATGACAGCAAAATTTACACACAGCATGTCCCCACAAACAACAATGTCTGACTGATCAGGTCACGTGCTTTTGGTTGTTCGCTAAGTATATGGTATCAGTTAATGGTAGGGCGTTGGAGAGAGTTACAGAACAAAGAGATCGAAGGGTACATGTTCATAGCTCCTTGAAAGTGGAGTCACAGGTGGACAAAGTGGTGAAGAAGGCATTCAGCATGCTTGGTTTCATTGGTCAGAACATTGAATACAGGAGTTGGGATGTCTTGTTGAAGTTGTACAAGACATTGGTAAGTACACACTTGGAATACTGTGTACAGTTCTGGTCACCCTGTTATAGAAAGGATGTTATTAAACTAGAAAGAGTGCAGAAACGATTTACTAGGACGCTACTGGGACTTGATGGTTTGAGTTATAAGGAGAGGCTGCATAGACTGGGACTTTTTTCTCTGGAGCGTAGGAGGCTGAGGGGCGATCTCATAGAGGTCTATAAAATAATGAGTGGCACAGAACAGCTGGACAGTTAATATATTTTCCCAAAGATAGGGGAGTCTAAAACTGGAGAGCATAGGTTTAGGGTGAGAGGGGAGAGATACAAAAGTGTCCAGAGGGGCAATTTTTTCACACAGAGGGTGGCAAGTGTCTGGAACAAGCTGCCAGAGGTAGTAGTAGAGATGAGTACAATTTAGTTTTTAAAAAAGCATTTAGACAGTTACATGGGTAAGATGGGTATAGAGGGATATGGGCCAAATGCGGGCAATTGGGATTAGCTTAGAGGTTTAAAAAAAGGGGCGGCATGGACCGAGGGGGGCTGTTTCCATGCTGTAAACCTCTATGACTCTATGACTCTATCGACCAGAGCACAAAGGATAACTCTCCAAATAGTGACAATGGATCTTCCATGTCCAGCACCTGGGAAGGGAAGATGGAGCCTCAGTTTAACATCTTGTTCAAAAGGTGGCAGCACCACAAATGCAAAATTTTCTCAGTACAAAGAACAAAGAACAGTACAGCACAGGAAACAGGCCCTTCGGCCTTCCAAGCCTGTGCCACTCATTGGTCCAACTAGACCATTCGTTTGGATCCCTCCATTCCCAGACTGCTCATGTGCAAGAAAGGATACGCTGCAAGAAAGGATGTCCCGAGGCATGGTACATTGGGGAAACTATGCAGACACTGCGACAACGGATGAATGAACACCGCTCAACAATCACCAGGCAAGACTGTTCTCTTCCTGTTGGGGAGCACTTCAGCGGTCATGGGCATTCGGCCTCTGATATTCGGGTAAGCGTTCTCCAAGGCGGCCTTCGCGACACACGACAGCGCAGAGTCGCTGAGCAGAAACTGATAGCCAAGTTCCGCACACACGAGGACGGCCTCAACCGGGATATTGGGTTCATGTCACACTATTTGTAACTCCCACAGTTGCGTGGACCTGCAGAGTTTCACTGGCTGTCTTGTCTGGAGACAATACACATCTTTTTAGCCTGTCTTGATGCTCTCTCCACTCACATTGTTTTGTTTCTTAAAGACTTGATTAGTTGTAAGTATTCGCATTCCAACCATTATTCATGTAAATTGAGTCTGTGTCTTTATATGCTCTGTTTGTGAACAGAATTCCCGCTCACCTGAAGAAGGGGCTTAGAGCTCCGAAAGCTTGTGTGGCTTTTGCTGCCAAATAAACCTGTTGGACTTTAACCTGGTGTTGTTAAACTTCTTACTCATAAGTCAACCAGGGGATCAAGATCAATGGTGGCACTGTGGTTAGCACTGCTGCCTCACAGCACTAGGAACCTGAGTTCGATTCGCTCACTGTCTGTGCGGAGTCTGTACATTCTCCCCATTCCTGCATGGGTTTCCTCGGGTGCTCTGGTTTCTGCCCACAGTCTGAAAGCCGTGCTGGTTAGGTGCTTAGCCATGCTAAATTCTCCCTCAGTGTACCCGAACAGGGGACAGAGTGTGGCGACTCGGGGATTTTCACAGTAACTTCATTGCAGTGCGAATGTAAGCCTCCTTGTGACACTAATAAATAAACTTTAAGTTCAACATTAAGATGGCCCACGATCATTTTCTCAGAGCAACGTGTGCAATAAATGTTGTGCTTGCCAGCAGTGCCGGTATCTTGGGAATGACTTTGTTTTAAAAGACTCAGGTGCGGGAGAGTTAGTTTTGAAATGTTGAGATAGTTAATACATCAGGTCCACTTCCTGTGTTCGCAATGTAGTAATGACAGTGTGCTAATCAGGCTTGGGCGTGAATATGTTTCCATTATTTATCATCCGCAGCCATTCACAAAACATCGATTTCCGTCGGTTTAAATATCAAAGAGGTAGAACAGGGAAACAATCAACGCAATCAGGCACCCAAGGAGAATATTAGCATATGATAAAATGAACAAGGAGAGTTTGATCGTTTCAATTGCTGAAATCAATGCTATAACTGATATATTCCTCTTAAGAATATTTGTCCCTTGAGGAGAATTGTAATATTTAGTTCATATTACACTGCAATTGTTAAGAGGCACAGCATAAAATATGAGGGAAATCATTCATATTTTGAAATTAATTTGGTATTTTTGCTGCAGTCAAATCCCTCGAGCTCAGTACAGTGCTGGTTTTTAATGTCTCTCAGAGTCTCTACATATGGCAAGAATTAGTTGTTACAGAGTAGCTGAGAACACTACTCAATGCATTGGTGTTTGGTTAAATGACCATTGATTAATGAACGCAACGCTAGCATTCAAATGATATAGCTCTTTTGTTCTACTGAATTTCTGTTCCAAGCAAAAAAAAGGCAAATATTTCCATCCTGCCAGGATGCACTGCTCAGTATTGGAAACTGCGTGAAGCTTTTATTCATTCATTTCATTGGAGCATAAAGATTGACAGGAATGTTTTTTTCCAGCGTGCTATATCTAGAAAATTGTGTGTTTTGCTACACAGAAGAAATCTTCGCTCCCCCCCACCCCCCGCACCACACCATGTAAATGCATCATAAGAAATTGTAACATCTATTTCCCAGATTGGATGGGGAGCTGATATTAATAGGGCTGATGATATGGCACAGTGCAGCAAAGGGGTACATAAACAGGAGTAGGTCTTTCAGCTTTGTGAACTTGTTCCACCATTCAATTATATCACCGCTGATCTGTTCTTCAATTCCATTTACACTTCTTTAATCCATATCCCTCGATGCTTTTACCTAATAAACAGCTGTCGGTCTCAGTCTTGGAGGTTTCAATTCACCCAACTTCCACAGCCTTTGGGAGAGAGAATGCTATATTTCCACTGACCTTTGTGTGAAAAGTTACTTTCTGATTTTGTTACCAAATGACCTAACGAAATTTATGATTGTGTCCCCGAGTTCTGGATTCACCCACCAGAGGAAATAACTTTGCTGTATCTACTCGATCCAATTTTTTATCATTTTTAACGTGTCTGTTCAATCATCCCACAACATCAAGGGAATAGAAGAGTCTTTCCAGCCTGTCCTCATAAGTTAACTCTTTAAGGTTCAGCCTATGTTTGGTGGACCTGTGCTTTGCACTCACCAAGGGCAACCCAAACCTCCAGATGAGACCTGACCAATGACCTGAAGCCTAATTTGCTCCTCTTTAGACAGAATTACCTTTGTAATTTCCCACTCCCATCTAAACCCACCTCCTCCTAATTTAGAGTGACCTGCAATCTTGGGCAGAATATTATGCCCTTGTCATGGTGAGGGGTGGGCCACAAAAGCCAGAGAGCGTGGGCAGCACGGTAGCACAGTGGTTAGCACTGCTGCCTCACAGCTCCATGGACCCGAGTTCGATTCACAGCTTGGGTCACTGCCTGTATGGAGCTTGCACATTCTTCCCGTGACAGCTCGCCAGTCAGTTTTCCACTAGGAATTTAGGATTAGAGAATTGCCTCTATTTTTTATTAAAATAAATTATCCCAATCCTTCAAGACACTATGTGGGAGATAAAGCATACCACTATAATAGAGAGTAGGTTTTAAGCTACGGTACTTTATCTTGTGTTAGTCATAGATTAATAAATAATGCATGTGACCCCTGAAACGTGGTATAACAGAGTGTTGTTTGGTGAAGAGCTATTATACCTCCTTTTAATGGTGTCATGTATAAATCGATATGGATGTACCAGAGTTGTACTAATTAACAAAATACTGTCGGAATTTCTCTTAACATGACAGCTCTGCATCTGATGGTAGATGGAACGTAGGAGGATTGCATATAGTACCACTTTGTAAAGTACTCCACAAGATACTAAAAATATAATAATTGTTCCATAATCTCCTGCTTTATAGGTCGGCACGGTGGCACAGTGGTTAGCACTGCTGCCTCACAGCGCCAGGGATCCGGGTTCAACTGGGTCACTCTGCATGCGGAGACTGCACGTTCTCTCCGTGTCTGTGTGGCATTGGATTCCTCCAGGTGCTCCGATGTTCTCCCACAGTCCGAAAGGTGTACTGGTTAGGTGCGTTGGCCAAGCTAAATTCTACCTCAGTGTATCCGAACAGGCGCCGGAGTGTGATGACTGGGGGATTTTCACAGTAGCTTCATTGCGGTGTTAATGCAGTATACTTGTGAGACAAATAAATAGACTTTAGAAATTAAAAGAAGTGCATTTTAATTTTCTCCACTACATCAAGCCTCCATCCATCTGGTGTTCAATCGTTGATAATCTCAGTCACAAACACTGAGAGAAGGCATTGCCAGAGAGTTCCTGGTCCAGAAAATTGACTTTGTTTCAGTCTGAAATCCTAGTGAGGAGACAGTCTAGATATTTCAGCAGTTACGACTGTATACCCAATTGCTACTAAATACTGAAATCCAATTGATCCAGATTGACATCCAAGATTGAAAATAAACCTATTCTGGAATGGAGACTGGTTCTTGATAGTATTCATGGCAGATGTCTGATGACTGCCTCCGAGCTTACTTTATATTACATTTTCTATTTTACAACAGTAACTTCAAAAGTACTTAATTGCTTATAATGCTCATTGTTGGTCATGAACAGTGGTATATGAATGCAATGGGGCAATGGTGGAGTCGTGGTATTGTCACTGGGCTAGTAATCCAGAGACCCCTGGTAATTCTCTGGGGACCTGGTTTCAAATCCCACCCCGGCAAATGGTGAAATTTAAATTCAGTGAAAATCTGGAATGTCCCTGAAAACCATTGTCATAAAAAAAAGAGGGCGGCACAGTGGTTAGCACTGCTGCTTCACAGCTCCAGGAACCTGGGTTTGATTCCCGGTTTGGGTCACTATCTGTGTGGAGTTTGCACATTCTCCCCGTGTCTGCGTGCGTTTCCTCCGGGTGCTCTGGTTTCCTCCCACAGTCCAAAGATGTACGAGGTTAGGTGCATTGGCCATGTTAAATTACCGCTTCGTGTCCTGGGATGCACAGGGTAGAAGGATTAGCGGGGTAAATATGTGGGGTTATGGGGATAGGGGCTGTGCAGGATTGTTGCCAGTGCAGACTTGATGGGCCGAATGGCCTCTTACTGCACTGTAGGGTTTTTATGGTTTCTTAAAGCCGACCTGGTTCATGAATGTCCTTTAGGGAAGGAAATCTGCCCCCCTTACCTCATCCGGCTTCCATGTAATTCCAGATCCACAGCAATATGGTTGACTCTGAAATGGCCTAGGTCAATTCAAGGGCAATTAGGGATGGACAATAAATGTTGGCTTAGTCAACAACCTCCTGAACAAATAAAAAAACCTTCTGTTTTATAACATGGAATAAAGTAAGGAAGTTCTCCCTGCACCTCCTAAAGACCATGCAAACTTTTCCCTATCATTGAATGTTTCCAGTGCCCTTCATTCCAGATATGGCTGAATAACCAATAGTAAAGATTCTAGGGGGAGGAAACCTTAGAAAATTGCACTTTAGCCCAGAGGAGGTTATTGTAGGTTCAGTATCAATTTTGCATTAGATATCCATTTGCCCAACTTATACCGCCATAACTAATTTTGCAAGGTGTCTATTCTAGTCTGGTGCAATCTGCCATCCTAAAATCCTGTTCAAATGTAAATTATAAATATGATTGTCCCTGAATCAGAGGTATTTGTTTCAAGCATCAATCCATGCTGATGTGAACACATTACTCAGGTAGCATTCTACTTTTAGAGCAACAGCATTTGAGATGAAATGTTAAATCAAACACTTAACTCCTGTCATGGGAAGTGGGCGTCGCTGGCAAGACCTGCCCTAGTTGCCCTTGGGTTGAATGACTTGCAAGGGGCCATTTCAGAGTCAACCACATTGCTGTGGGTCTGGAGTCACATGTAAGCCAGACCAGGTAAGGACAGCAGATTTCCTTCCCTAAAGGGCATTAGTGAACATGATGGGTTTTTTAAATAATTGACAATGGTTTCATGGTCATCATTAGGTTCTTAATTCCAGATTTTTAAATATTTATATCGATTGAATTCAAATTTCACCATCTGCCACAGTGGGATTCAAACCTGATACTGTGTAATCCAGGTCCAAGGAACATTACCCTGGATCTCTGGATCTGTAGTCCAGGGAAAATACCACTACATCACTGCCTCCGCTGTTCAGGTAGATGTAAAGAATGACATTTGAGGAAGAATGGACAGTTCTCCCAGTCTACAACTATTTTTGTTCCTTCTCACAATCACCTTCTGGGGGTGATTTTCCGGTTCTTCCCGCCAGCAGGAGCTTCTGGTCCTACCAGTGGGGACCACCCTGCCGTGGGAGGAGTTAAGGGAAACCGCAATGGTAATAAATCCACCCGACTGTTTGCTTTTAATTCATCAAATGCTTCATAATGTTAAAAGCATTTATTAGCTCACTCCTCTACCTTACCTTTTCTAGAGAAAACAGGCCTAGCTTCTTATTTCCTCTCTTGATAGCTATTACTGATTTCCTGAATCTCTCTGCAACTGACCTTCAAATTTGCTCTCTGTTGCAATTTAACTATAGTGTGCAACTGAGATTTTAGCCGAGGTGTTGGGGAATCCAACACTTCTTCTTATTTACCCCAGTATCTTTAATCTATCTGCTCTCTATCGCTTATACATTAATTTGCGAAGCTATGTCTGACTAAAGGTTGGTCAATATTTACTGTCTAAGATGGAACTTTGGAATACAAAGGTCTAATGTTTACAGACTTTGAGACCAAGGCAACATTTGGCATTACACCATCGGGATTCAGACACTTATAAAAATATATTTCATTGGATGTGTGCATCATTGTGCTTGCATTTATTATCCATCCCATAATTACCCTTGCGAAGGTGATGGTGAGCTGCCTTCTTGAACTGCTGAAGTTCATCTGATACACCCTTCCCTAGGAAGGGAATGCCAAATATTTGACCCAGTGACATTGCAGCCATATAGTTCCAACTGAATATGGTGCGTGGCTTGGAGGGTGTTGTGTATGTGGTGTCTGTCTCTTTAAGACAACACAGCAGAAGAGTCACCTGACTTGAGAAACCAATGGGAACCGAGAGTAAGTGATCACACCATAGGATGAAGTCCTCTCTCGGGCAAATTCCTCCAGCAGCCACGTAGTTAACATTATTATCTCTGTGTCTTTTTTATATTTTTTTCTGGGTGGCACAGTGGTTAGCACTGCTGCCTCACAGTTCCATGGACCCGAGTTCGATTCCCAGCTTGGGTCACTGCCTGTATGGAGCTTGCACATTCTTCCCGTGTCTGCATGGGCTTCCTCCAAGTGTTCCGGTTTCCTCCCACACTGCAAAGATGTGCAGGTTAGGTTGATTGACCATGCTAAATTGCCCCTTAGTGTCAGGGGGACTAGCTAGGATAAATGTATGGGGTTATGGGGATAAGGCCTGGGTGGGATTGTGGTCAGTGCAGACTTGATGGGCCGAATGGCATCCTTCTGCACTGTAGGGAATTCTATGATTCTATGATTATGAAGGCAGGAGCATGACTCTAGGGCAGCCTAGAGCTGAACTGCTGCAAATAGATTCTCTTTCCAATTAATACTTTTTGTTCCTAATGAAGTCTGAAATCTCTTGATGATGCTGGAATGCCACAACATAACAGAGGGATAAAGGCAAAATACTGAGGATGCTGGAATCTGAAACAAAGAACAGAAAATGCTGGAAAATCTCAGGTCTGACAGCATCTGTGGAGAGAAAATAGAGCCAACATTTTGTATCAGGACAACCCTTCATCAGAGCTTTATAACAGGGACGAATTTGCAGATGGTGGCATTCCCATGTGCCTGTTGCCCATGTCCTTCTAGGTATTAGAAATCATAAGGTTGAAAGTCCTGTTGAAGGAGCCTTGGTGAGTTATTTCAGTGCATCATGTATATGGTACACACTGCTGTCATTGGGCACCAGTGGTGAAGGGGGTGAATGCTTAGGGCAGTGGGTGGAGCACTGATCATGCAAACTGCTTTGTCCTGGATGATGCTGAGCTTCTTGAGTGTTTTGGGAAGCGCATTCATCCACGCAGATGGTGAGTATTCCATCACTCACTTGACTTGTGCCTCAAAGATGGTGGGCAGGCTTCGAGGAGTCAAGGAGATGTGCTACTCTTTTGAATAAGGAATTCAAAAATCTCACGAGGTCACAGGCACTGAAGATGAGGAACATCTGCCACAAAATAATACACATCACCGGAATCTAACATTGAATTAAGCAGTGGCAATAACATTTGATTGAAGCTGTGTATTCTCTTCGCAGGAGTGCTTTTTTGTATCCTTATTGCTTAATGTTACTCCTCACTCATCAATTGCACTATTTCGATTTACATAAATGTGTAATATTGATCAGTTGGGTTGTAAATGATCATGCTTTAGTAGAACAGATTAGCTCAACCAGAGCTGGTTTGCCATTAACAAAATTAATCTTCATTTAAGTGCTTATTGTATTTTGCATAATTATATTGCACAACATAAAAATATACGCCGTTTTAGCGTTGGACCAACTTGCTGATGAACCTGGTATTACTGAGGAGTGTATGAGCTGGGTACATAACTATCAGTGGGCCCGTCATAGAGGGAATAGCGTTCTGCATTCGCAAAGTCCGGGCAACTCATTCTATTAATACTCACACACCACCTGCATTTTCAGTTGCAGCAATGTATCCAAACAGGGCAGCGAACTCCCACTCGTCTCTGTCCTCTCTGCAAAGCAGTCAACCGTCGGAGATTTCTGAAGATCAGCAGGGAACTGTATGGATGCAGAGGTCAGAAAAAAGAGCTGAAACGTTTTGAGATATTCATTAAGAGAGAACATCAGAATTCTCCAAAACACTCCAGCAGCTGTGACTAAAGTGTACCTACCCAAACCAGCACAGAATAAATAACGGGCGATAATACATTCGATCATGCATTATAATCAGGCATTTTCAAATCCAAGCACACCTATGTCGCAGTGCTTTTCATTATCGCTTACTGAATTTATAAACACTTTGTCGAGGATATTTAGCCAGGCAGTGGCTTTTGTTGAGGTTACAATGAAAGCACTCAATAATGTGCCTGATTGTGCAGCAAAATGGGTAAAAATGTCTCCCATTATGTTGTTAATTAATTTACATTAGTATAATTATAAAAGCAATGTTGACAATGATATTGCAGTGCCCTTCATGCTCCACCTATTAGTACCAGGCTCTCAGCAACTCTCCAGCAGTCCTTAAAGGGAGACAGGGTGCTCTTAAAAAAAGAAATCCAGAGTCATTTTTAATATTTTCTTTGGTGAATCAAGGAGGAACAGTAATGGAGTCACAAAATGGAGACATGCAGGTCAATGAAAACAGATCAACAGAAACCATTTGGATTGGATTGGACTTGATTTAATTTATTATTGTCACATGTATTGAGATACAATGAAAAGTATTGTTTCTTGCATGCCAAGCAGACTAAACATACCGTTCACAGAGTACATAGGGCAGAAGGAAAGGAGAGGGTGCAGAATGTAGTGTTACAGTCATAGCCAGGGTGTGGAGAAAAATCAGCTTAATATAAGGAAGGTCATTCAAAAGTCTGATGGCAGCAGGGAACTTGAGTCGGTTGGTACGCGTCCTCAGACTTTTTCCCGACAGAAGAAGTTGGAAGAGAGTATGTTTGGGGAACGTGGAGTCCTTGATTGTGTTGGCTGCTTTTCTGAGGCAGCGGGAAATGTAGACAGTGTCAACGGATGGGAGGCTGGTTTGCGTGATGGATTGGACTACATTCACGACCTTTTGACGTTTCTTGCGGTTTTGGGGAGGTTATCTGATAGGGCAGCTGAGGAAGTAAATCCAACCATGCCATAAATTGTATAGATTTCCACTACAGTAGGTATGGTTGGAATTAGGGATACACCTGTGTGTTAGGGGGAGTGGGAGATGTTGGGAAAGGGGGAGTAGAACTTGCTATCACCTCTAAAAGACCTGCTTTGGAATATCATTGAATCATTGAAGTTTTATGATGCAGATCATGGAGGCCATTCAGCCCATTGGGTTTTTAATAGCTGTTTGTAAGACCCATCCAATTAGTTTCACTTCCCTTTTCTTTCTTTCATGAGTCTGCAAGATTTTCCTTTCCGGGTGTGGGGTAAGCATGAGAGTATGCTGTTGAAATGGATGTTCGACCATGATCAGATTGAATGGCGGAGCAGGCTCAAAGGGCCGAATGGCCTACTCCTGCTCCCATTTTCTATGTCTCCATGTCAAAATCCATTTTAAATGCAATAATTAAACCTGCTTTCCCTGCACTTATAGACAGTGCATTCCAGAACATATGAACACCAGGTGGAGAAAAAAAATCCTGATCTTCCCCGTTGTACTTTAGTCAATTATCTTAAATCTGCATTGCCTCATTCATGATCCTCCTGCTAGTACTGCTTTCTTTATCCAACAACATCCTTCATAATTTTGAGAACTATTCTTAAATCTCCCCATAACCTTCGCTGTACTGAGGAGAACAATCCTAGCAACTCTAATTCCTCCATTTAACTGGAGTCCTTCGTTAAATTTATACTTGCCCCAAGAGCATGCTTTATCTACCATTACCCTGAATGATAATTAACAATGTGGCAGCCTGACCACCCATATTGATGGTCTTCACTCAGTTTGCTGATTACCACCTCCTCAATTTTCTCCAGAGAGTTCTTTGGACAAGAGGATAATCATCCAACGGATCATGTAGATGAGCAGAGACTCTTCAATACAATGTTTACCTACTCAGTTCACTGCTCCCAGAATCAATATACATGTAAAGACTTGATTACCTGAAAAGGTTTGCATTCCAATCATTACCTTGCAATTGTGTCTTCGCCTATATGTGCCGCGTTTGCAAAAGCTACCTCCCCACTCACCTGATGAAGGAGCAGCTTTCTGAAAGCTCGTGATTCCAAATAAACCTGGTGTTGTGAGACTTCTTATTGTGCCTCGTCCAACACCGACATCTCCACATCATGCCCAGAATCAAAGTAATTGCATACCACTACTGAAATTCTCACCCTCAAACTCACTCAATATTTGTTTAACACAGACTGGTTTTGGAAATACAATCAAGAAATCTGCAACAGGTTCCGTTAATGTGTGAGAGGAATAGAGTGCAGAGGTAGGGAAATCTGGTTACAACTATACAGGGCGTTGGTGAGACCACACCTGGAGTACTGCACGCAATGTTGTCTTAAAGAAGGCCAGCTTTCATTGGAAGTAGTTCAGTAAAGATTCACTCGGCTGCATTGTGGGATGACAGGGTTGTCTTGAGGAAAGTTCGAACAGATTGGACCTATACTCACTGGAGTTCAGAAGAATGAGAGATGATTTATTGAAATATATAAGATTCTGAGGGGACTTGGCTGAGTAGACGCTGAGAGGATTTCTCTTGAGGGGTGGGGGGGCGGAATCTAAAACTGGGGGTCACAGTTTGAAAATCAGGGATCTCTCATTTACGACAGAATTTAGGAGGAAATTCCTTGCTCAAGTGGTGATTAGTCTTTGGCCTTCTCTTCCACAGGGAGCAGTGGAGGCTGGGTCACTCAATATATTTAAAGCTAGGTTAGGCAGATTTTTAATTGGCAAGAGAGAAAAGGATTATGGAGTTAAGGCCACAATCAGATCAGCCATGATTTTATTAAATGACGAAACAGGCTTGATGGACCGAATTGCCTCCTCCTACTGCCATTTCATGTGACATTCGTATTTTCGTATAACAAAATCGAGATGGATTAATTGACGTTACTATTAACATCCTTTGTCATGTTCCTGCTCTAGCTGCTTCCTCTTAGCACACTGGCAGTTAATGCATGTTCCAGAACACTACCCTACTAATGATGTAACAGTCATTTGCTGTATTCTGTGTCTGATGCCAAATGTTTCATCGTGCACCTGGTCTCTGAGTGTAGCCAAGCAAGCTAGAAATCTGTGCTAACATCCTTACCACTAACACTTCTCAATTCACCGATGCGTTCTAATCCTTTGGCAGAAGCGATGGTGATTAAGAAGCTCTGGGATTTCAGAGCATCTGTGTTATGTAGAAAGTGTGATATAAACCAGTCTGGCACCTTGCCTCTCATTTTAATCAATACATAAAAAGTAATCCTGAATGGCCACTCTGGCTGAATAGGTTCATCAGCCACACAGTAGACAATAATTGCCTTTTATTTATAGAGCTGTGTTGCTTCCATATTTACATATTTGTTTTAATAATATAAGTTAGAACTCATTGCTTACAACATTTCTATGTTGTGCCATCTGCAAATGTGAAATTTGTGTCCTCTGTCATTTGAATGTGTCTATTGTAACACTGGTCCTAATAGGAACATAGGGACAGAAATAAGCCATTTAGTCCTTCAAGGCTCTTCCATCATTCAATGAGATAGAACCATGGAATCCCAACAGTGCAGAAGGAGTCTGCACCGACTCTCTGACAGAGTATCTTATCCAGGCCCACCCTATCCCCATAACAGCGCGCATTTACCATGGCTGTTCCACCTACACATCTTGGGACGCTAACAGAGGAATTTTCCGTCCCACCCACCACAGGAATTGTAGCGGTGGAACAGGCCATGCAAATGTCCGTTGACCTTGGGTGGGATTTTCCGGTCTTGGGGTGAGCGTGGCTGGAAAATCCCACTTTAAAGGGCAATTTATCATGACCAATCCACTGAACATGCACATCTTTGGACTGTGGGAGGAAGCCAGAGCACCCGGAGGAAATCCAGGCAGACACAGGGAGGCCGAAATCGAACTCGGGTCTCTGGCGCTGAGAGGCAGCAGTGCCAACCCACTGTGCCATCGTGCCGCATATAGCTGATCTGTCACCAAGCTCCACATACTCACCTCTGTCCTATGCCCCTTAATACCTCTGGTTGATAAAAATCTATCAATCTTAGTTTTAAAAATAACAATTGATCAAGCATCAATTGCAATTTTCCGGAAGAGATTTCCAAACTTCTACCATCCTTTATGTGTGGACACATTTCCTAATTTCATTCCTGAAAGGTCCAGATCTAATTTATAGACTCTGCCCTTAGTCTGAGTGGAAATCAAAGAACAAAGAACAAATAACAGTGCAGCAGAGGAACAGGCCCTTCAGCCCTCCAAGCCTTAACTGATCACATTGTCCTATCTAGACCAACCGCTTATATCCCTCTATTCCCCGTCTGTTCATGTGTCTATCCCAGGTAGTCTTAAATGTCGCTAACGTGTCTGCGTCAACCACCTCACTTGGCAGTGCATTCCAGGCTCCCACCACCCTCTGTGTAAAAAACTTCCCCTGCACATCTCCACTGAACCTTTCCCCCTTACCTTGAACTTGTGCCCCCCTTGTAATTGTCATTTCTACCCTGGAAAAAAAGCTTCCAACTGTTCACCCTATCTCTTCCCCTCATAACTTTATAAACTTCTATCAGGTTGCCCCTCAGCCTCCGTCTTTCCAGGGAGAACAATCCCAGTGTATTCAATCTCTCCTCAGTGGAATATCAGTGGAATATTTTCACCCTAATTATCCAAACTGTTCCCCTTACTATGTTGAAAACCTCAGTAAATTACTCCTTCACCTTCCAAATTCCAAAGAAATGCAGCATCATTTTATGCCATCCTTGTGAGTTAACCCTTTGAGTCCAGGTTTCATTCTGATAAATTTTACGCAGCCTCCCAACAAGGCCAGTCTATCCTTCCTAAGGTGCGGTGCCCAAAATTTCTCACAGTCCTAATATCAACCCTCGAGACTCACCACTGTATGTTTTCTTCCAATCTGACAAACAACCGATCACTTTGCTTCCTATTCCTGACTAATTTCAGACCTCTGCTGCAAATGCCATTTTATTCCTAATGGCTTCCATTTTGCGAGCAAGCCCATTATGTTGCACTTTATCAAGCAGCTTTTGAAAGGCTTTATGGACAATATTTTTCCATTATCTTATGTAATAACTCAATCAAATTTGTCAGATACAATTTACCTTTAGAAAATCCATGTTGGCTGTCAGTTCGTAATTCTTTCTCTCCTCAGCAACATTGAGTTTTGTCCTGCAGTATGCTTTCGAGAAATTTAGCCATCATTTGGCATTAGGTTGAGTGACCTGTAGTTGCCTGGTTTATTTTTTGCCCACTTTTGAACAGGGTTTCAAAATGAATGAGGGAAGATCTCACAGAAACCTATAAGATTCTGATAGGACTAAATAGGGTCGCTGCAGGATGGATGTTCCTCATGGTTGGGGAGTCGAGAACCAGGGGTCACAGTCTGAGGATGTGGGATAGGCCATTTAGGGTTGAGGTCAGGAGAAATTTCTTCAGCCAGAGAGTAGTGAGCCTGTGGAATTCGCTACCACAGAAAGCAGATGAGGCCAAAACATTGTGGGGGGTAATCTTATCTTCTGGCCCCACTGGTTGATGGGTGGGGCGAACCAGTAAGATTGTGAGAGCCAGCAAAACAGGATTTTGCCTCTCCCGATTTTCCCGGCATCGGATATCCAGCGAGATCAGCCTCACGCGCGAAAAGGAAGTGGGGCTGTTTGTAATATTTCAATTCTATGGCAAGGAGAATTTAAATATTACAAATGAGCCTGGGACAGAATCGTCCATTCTCACTTGCCTTAGCGGACTTGCCAGTGAAGGTCCTCACTAGTGAGGATCACACATGGTCCCCAGCAACAGGGACCTGTCGTGATGACTTTAGCAGTAGTACTGGAGGCCACTGCGGCCTCCCTGGGAAGTTGGGAGTGGCGGGTTGCCACTTATGGTTGGCATTGGCACTGCCCTCCAGGCACTCTGGCACTGCCAGCCTGGCACACTTGCAGTGATCAGCGGGCACTGGGCAGTGCCAAGGTGCCTGAAGGGGGGTGGGATCAACTGGGAGGGAGCAATGCCTGAAAGAGGCAGGGCTTAAGGGGGGACAGGTGGGGGGGGGATGCGACACACTCTGCAACCGGGATTAACATAGAAACATAGAAACCCTACAGTGCAGAAGGAGGCCATTCAGCCCATCGAGTCTGCACCGACCACAATCCCACCCAGGCCCTACCCCCACATATTTACCCGCTAATCCCTCTAACCTACGCATCCCAGGACTCTAAGGGGCAATTTTTAACCTGGCCAATCAACCTAACCCACACATCTTTGGACTGTGGGAGGAAACCGGAGCACCCGGAGGAAACCCACGCAGACACGAGGAGAATGTGCAAACTCCACACAGACAGTGATCCGAGCCGGGAATCGAACCCAGGACCCTGGAGCTGTGAAACAGCAGTGCTAACCACTGTGCTACCGTGCCGCCCAATGCTGCACACTCTGTAACCAGCGACAAACTGGGCAGGGCGTGATCAGCTGGTCCATGCGAGATGGGGGGGATGGGGGGGGGTGGGGGTGATTAGCCACGACATGCAGGATGAGTGGAGGGATTGGACAGTCCATGGGGATGGAGGGATTGGACGGTCCATGCATGGTGGGGGTGGTGATCCTCCTGCCTGTGTGGGAGGGGGTGATTGGCTGGCCCATGTACGGTGGGGAAGGTCATAGAGTCATAGAAGTTTACAGCATGGAAACAGGCCCTTCAGCTCATCTTGTCCATGCCGCGCTTTTATTTTAAACCCCTAAACTAATCCCAATTGCCCGTATTTGGCCCATATCCCTCGATACCCATCTTACCCATGTAGCTTTCTAAATCAGTCGCAGAGGCCAGCAATAGCGTGGGGGATGGCAGTGACAGATCTCTGTTGCACAGGGCACAATGGTGTCCTCTGCTGTCAGCTGCCAGCTTCCAGGCAAGCTTAGACCCCATGCCCCCCCCCCCCTGCTGGCAGGAAACAGATCTTGCTTCATTCTTTCCTCAGAGTGTGATAAGATTGGATTTTTAACTCGGCCAAAAAATTGGCGCGATTCTGTTCCATTTTCACGCTCATTTGGCATTTAGAAATGTTTTGGTAAGATTACCTCCTGTATGTTTTCATGAAGGAGTTAAACATAGATCTTGGGGCTAAAGGATATGGGAGGAAATTGAGAACAGGTTACTAAGTTGGATGCATAGAACCCTCAGAATCTCTGCAGTGCAGGAGGAGGCCATTCGGTCCATTGATCTTCACTGACTCTCCAAAACCCCATGCATTTCCCATGGCTAATCCACCTAAACCTAATCAACACATCTTTGGACACTAAGGGGCAATTTAACATGGCCAATCCAGCTAACCTGCACATCTTTGGACCAGGGCACCCAGGGGAAACCCATGCAGACATGGGGGAGAATGTGCAAACTCCACACAGTCACCCAAGGCTGGAATTGAACCTCGGTCCCTTATGCTGTGAGGCAGCAATGCTCACCACTGCACCACCGTGCCACCAAATTTAAATTGCACTCGCTGCCGTGATGGGATTTGAACCTGTGTCACCATTGCATTCACATGTTACTTGGATTATTAGTCCGGTTCCATTACTACTGCCCAACATCCAGTCCTGGATGAGCAGCCACGATTTTCACAGTAACTTCATTGTTGTGTTAATGTAAGCTTATCTGTGACACTAATAAATAAACTTGAACTTGATCATGATGAATGGCAGAAAAGGCTTGAAGGGCCGAATGGCCTACTCCTACTCCTATTTTCTATGTTTCTATGTTTTCTCCAGAACCACTCCCAGACCAGATGCATTTCTTTCCTTCTTGTCATCCTTCTTTAATGAATAGTTAACTCCTCATCCAAAAAATGGAGCAGTAACTGAATTGCTCTGGACAGAATTAAACGGTGGGTGGACAAAACATAAGGTGACAAGATTACTTCCGTCCACCTCTACTCTTAAATGTAACAAGGTGTCTTCAGCGGCAAGGCTTTGCAATTTCAGTGTCACACTTGGAGAAACATTGTGGAGCACAAGCTAATGAAAACATGATCCAAATATTCAGCCTTATTTATTACCTCGGATAGCACAGGAACAGGCCATTTGGCCAAAATAATTCATGCTGGTGTTTATGGTCCACAAAACAGCTTGCTCCCATTCTACTTTATTAGTGTTGACAACATCAATTGGCTTCAAAGCCTACATTCCCCCTAAAAAAGTTGGCTTCGTTTGGCAACTAAAAGACAGGAATCATCTCCTGTCCCTGCACTGAGCTTCGTGTCATGATGCTAAGGGGAATGTGTCATCACGTGTTGGTTTTTCGTTATGCCATGTGACAGAATGTGGGTTGATGCCACGATTCTCTGGAGGAGGTGTGCCTGATAGTAGCTGTCCTATTAATATCATGTTGCAGGCTAACTACAGTGGCATGATTTTCCTCCCACCACAACGCCACCCCCCCCCCCCCCCCCCCCCTCCTCACACCTTTCCCTTCCCCCCGACCCTCTATGGCGTGTTTTGTGGCAGTGAAGGAAGCCACCCAATAGCTGATGGTGGAACAGGAAGACCCTGCTGTTGTCAAAGGGGTTTCCCATTATTCGTGCCCTTTGCCATCGAGGAACATACAGCGGGAGTGGGGTGAGGGGGGTGGGGGTGTGGGGGGGGGGGGGGGGTGGGTGGGGGGGTTGGGTGAGGGGAGGGAGGGGGGGGTGGAATCGTCATCAGTGGGACTGGATGATCCTGCCCCAGATGTTCAGTCACTTGGAGCAAGGAAAATTGGATGTTGCGTTTTCCTGATTGCTCCCATACTCATCTTCAAGAGCAACCCTAGCGTAAATAATAGACATGATGTGGAGATACCGGCATTGGACTGGGGTAAACACAGTAAGAAGTCTCACAACACCAGGTTAAAGTCCAACAGGTTTAGTTGGTAGCACAAGCCAATAGCTTTCGGAACGCTGCCCCTTCATCAGGTGAGTGGGAGTTCTGTTCACAAACAGGGCATATAAAGACACAAACTCAAATTACAAAATAATGGTTGGAATGTGAGTCTTTACAGGTAATCAAGACTTAAAGGTACAGACAATGTAAATAATAGAAGCCAGTCACCTGCTCATACTGTTGAAACAAATAGAACATAGAACATAGAACAGTACAGCACAGAACAGGCCCTTCGGCCCACGATGTTGTGCCGAGCTTTATCTGAAACCAAGATCAAGCTATCCCACTCCCTATCATCCTGGTGTGCTCCATGTGCCTATCCAATAACCGCTTAAATGTTCCTAAAGTGTCTGACTCCACTATCACTGCAGGCAGTCCATTCCACACCCCAACCACTCTCTGCGTAAAGAACCTACCTCTGATATCCTTCCTGTATCTCCCACCACGAACCCTATAGTTATGCCCCCTTGTAATAGCTCCATCCACCCGAGGAAATAGTCTTTGAACGTTCACTCTATCTATCCCCTTCATCATTTTATAAACCTCTATTAAGTCTCCCCTCAGCCTCCTCCGCTCCAGAGAGAACAGCCCTAGCTCCCTCAACCTTTCCTCATAAATGATATATGTCATTGGCAAAATGGGATATACACCAGAATTCTACCACCTCGCCCACCACGGGAATTGGAGAGGGCGAGGAGCGGACAATGGGAAGATCCGTTGACCTCAGGCAGGATTTTCCAGTCTCGAGTCGAGCGAGGCCTTAAAATCCCACAAAAAAGAGTTAATAATATCAACACCTTAATATCTGTGATATTAATAACGAAAACATAAAAAATAGACTTGCACTTTCTTTTCACAACCACTCTCTCAAAGCCAATTAAATACTTTTGTCACTGTTGTAATTCTGAAAACATAGCAGCTGATTAACACAGAGTGAGTTCCCACAAACAACAAGGTAATAATGACCAAATATGCCCTTTTTTGATGTTGATTGGGGGATAAGTATTGGCCAGGATACTAAGGATGACATGGTGGCACAGTGATTAGCGCTCATAACGCCAGGGGCCCGGGTTCAATTCCCGGCTTGGGTCACTCTCTGTGCAGAGTCTGCACGTTCTCCATGTTTGTGTGGGTTTCTTCTGGATGCTCCGGTTTCCTCCCACAGTCTGAAAGACGTGCAAGTTAGATGCATTGGCCATGCAAAATTCTCCCTCAGTGTACCTGAACAGACGCTGGAGTGTGGCGACCAGGGGATTTTCACAGTAACTTCATTGCAGTGTTAATGTATGCTGACTTGTGACAAAAACAAATAAACTTTAAAAAAACAACTTTAAACTGAGGATAACTCCCCTACTTGTCTTCACAATATTACCATGCAATCTTTCACATTCAATTGAGAGGATTGATAGGGCCTAGTTTCAGTATCACATCGTGAAAGAGAGCATCACTTTTGTTATGAAAACTGTCAGTCTTCATTTTTTATCCTCTATTCCTTCTGATGGAAGTGGGACCTTCTGATCTTCAGGCAAATGTACTCCAACATGTTGAAGTTGCACAAGACATTGGTCAGGCCACACTTGGAATACTGTGTACAATTCTGGTCACCCTATTACAGAAAGGATATTATTAAACTAGAAAGAGTGCAGAAAAGATTTACTTGGATGCTACCCGGACTTGATGGTTTGAGTTATAAAGAGAGGCTGGATAGACTGGGACTTTTTTCCTTGGAGCGTAGAAGGCTGAGGGGTGATCTTATAGAGGTCTATAAAATAATGAGGGGCACAGATCAGCTTGATAGTCAATATCTTTTCCCAAGGGTAGGGGAGTCTAAAACTAGAGGGCATAGGTTTAAGGTGAGAAGGGAGAGATACGAAAGTGTCCAGAGGGGCAATTTTTTCACACAGAGGGTGGTGAGTGCCTGGAACAAGCTGCCAGAGGTAGTAGTAGAGGTGGGTACAATTTTGTCTTTTAAAAAGCATTTAGACAGTTGCATGGGTAAGATGGGTATAGAGGGATATGGGCCAAATGCGGGCAATTGGGATTAGCTTAGGGGTTTAAAAAAAAGGCGGTATGGACAAGTTGGGCCTGTTTCCATGCTGTAAACCTCTATGACTATGACTCTATAACTGAGCCACAGCTAACAATGCACAACATATGCTTACGCCATCGTGTAGCAATCCCACATGGCCAGCCTTCTACTCCTTACAGCAAAGAAGATAGGCTAAAGTTGTACAACTAACTTCTAAACAGAGATTTGTCATGAAATCTCTCCCTCTCTGTCTCTTCTCCCTCTGACACAACACAACATAAGGCCAGATACAAGATGTTCGCAGACAATTCTTTATCACTTCTGCTATAATTTTGCAACTTGGGTTACCCAGGCATAGAGCCACCACAGGACTGTTTCTTTCAGAATGAAAATCAGAGACTTGGAAGGTAGCCAAGTCACTGCATTCAGAGATGGCATTTTTCAGATTCTTGAAGCTGTCCTCGGCAACCATGATTAGTGTCGCAATAGTTCAATCCATTGGAATAATACTCAGACAAGTGCTTCCCTTTGACATTTGTAAATGCTGGCATTTTCAACTCTACGGGGGTTTGTGGAAAGTAAGGGAGCTGTGGAGTTGAGAATATTCTTCCTTCTTCTAGTTGGTAGATCCCAGAATGAATTTTTATTTGCAGGTCGTATGCTGCACCTATTTGTGACATTATTCTGCTCCTGGGTAATAACCTACATACTGAAGGATTTTTATTTTGGTAGCTCTTTGAAACCGCGTCGCAATGTTCCTTACAGAAATGTCAGTGCACAAAGTTATTGGTATCCCGTTTTTTGAATTTAAAAATCAATTCAATATCGAGTGCTGCAGGGTCAAGTTTAATGGTGCAAGAACCATGTCACTATTCGATGTGCACTGAATACTCGAGCTCACTTAACCCGCGATGCCATGAGTTTTTGTGTCAGTTAGGTAAATTGGTAGGACTCTGAAAGAGAAAATTGGGTGTTCAAGTCCAGCTCCAGAAACATGAGTGTACAAACCTAAGGAAGGATTTACTTGCCATTGATGGAGTGCAGCGGAGGTTCACTAGCCTGAACCTAGGGTTGGCAGGACTGATTTGATTTGATTTGATTTGATTTATTATTGTCACATGTATTAACATACAGTGAAAAGTATTGTTTCTTGCGCGCGATACAGACAAAACATACCATTCATAGAGAAGGAAACAAGAGAGTGCAGAATGTTGTGTTACAGTCATAGCTAGGGTGTAGAGAAAGTCGGTTGGTATGTGACCTCAGACTTTTGTGTCTTTTCCCCGACGGAAGAAGGTGGAAGAGAGAATGACTGTCCTCTGAAGAGGGTGGCTTTAGTGGGCCCGATTTCACCAGAGATTAAAAGGGTGAGAATAGATCTGACTGAAATGTATAAAATTCTAACAGGGCTGGACAGACGAGATGCAGGGAAGATGTTTCCCCCAGTTGGGAAGTCTAGAACCAGGAGACACAATCTCAGAATACGAGGTGAACCATTTAGCACTGAGATGAGAAAACATTTCTTCTCTTAAAATTAGTGAACCTGTGGAACTCTCTACCACAAGAGACTGTGGAGGCTAAATGACTGACTATTCAAGAAAGAGATAGATGATTTATTTTAGATTTTAATGGCATCAAGAGGAAAAAGTGAGAAAATGGCATTGAAATTGAGGATCAGCCATGATCATATTGAATGGCGGAGCAGGCTCGGAAGGGCTCAATGGCCTACTTCTGCTCCTGGTTTCTTTGAATCTATGAGTCTTGGCTTGCAGTCCAGAGCAGGAGGGAGGAAATTTGGATGTGACATCTTTCAGCTGAAACAGTAAAGTGTAAACGATGCCAAAGGAGAGCAGGGGAGCAGCCTGTCCTGTCTGGTCATAATATCTCAAACAACATCACCAGAACAAACACAGGGCAGCACAGTGGCACAGTGGTTAGCACTGCTGCCCCACAGTGCCAGGGACCCAGGTTCAATTCCCGCCTCGGGTCACTGTCTGTGCGGAGTCTGCATGTCCTCCTCGTGTCTGCGTGGGTTTCCTCCGGGTGCTCCGGTTTCCTCCCACAGTCCAAAGACGTGTGGGTTCGGTTGATTGGCCGTGCCAAATTGCCCCTAGTATCAGAGAGACTAGCTAGGGTAAATATGTGGGGTTACGGGAATAGGGCCTGGGTGGGATTGTGGTCAGTGCAGACTCGATGGCCGAGTGACCTCTTTCTGCACTGTAGGGATTTTATGAAATAAAACGGAAGATGCTGGAAATACGCAGCAGCACCTGTGGGAAAAAACTATCATTTCAGATCGATGACCCTTTATCAGAACTGAGGAAACCTAGAAATATGATAGATTTTGAGTCACTGGAATGGGGGAGGCTCACAGCAAGAAGTAAAGGGAAGGTGCGATAAGGTGGAGGACAGGGGAGATTAAATAACAAAACTTTCATGGCACAAAAGCCAAATGGAGTGGGAATGGACACAGTAAAAAAAACCAAAAGATGTGTCCAGGTGAGTTGTGAATGGCAGCATAACTGTCCCCTGAATGCAGCATGAAGTGATTAAAAAAACAAAGCAACGCCTAATAGCAAAAAAAAATGGAAGTAAAGGTTCTGACCTAAAATTGTGAATCTCAATGTCCAGTCCAGAAAGCCGACTCAAAAGGTGAGGCACTGTTGCTTAAGCTTAGGTTGAGCTTCATTGAAACAGTGTTTTGTTTATTCATTTGTGGGACATGGGCGTCGCTGGCTGGCCAGCAGTTAATGCCTATCTCTAGTTGCCCGAGGGCAGTTGAAAGTCAACCACATTGCTGTGGCTCTGGAGTCACGTGTCAGTCAGACCCAGGTAAGGAAGGCAGGTTTTCTTCCCAAAGGAAATTAGTGAACCAGATGGGTTTTTCGACAATCAATAATGATTTCATGGTCATCAGTAGATTCTTAATTCCAGGTACTTTTTATTGAATTCAAATTTCACCATCTGCCGTGGTGGGATTTGAACCTGGGTCTCCAGAATATTGGCTGAGTATCTGGAATAATAGTCGAGCGATAATACCACGAGGCCTTCACCTCACTGTGTAGCAGACCAATGGCAGAACGGTCAGTGTGGGAGAAAGGTGGAGACTTAATGGAAGCGTTCCACAAAAAAGTCCGTCTTTGGACTGCCCAATGTGGAGGAGGTCACACTGTGAGCAAAAACTGCGATATACTAAATTGAAAATAGTACAAGTAAGTCACTGGTACACTTGGAAGCTGTGGATAGGGGCTTGGATGGCCAGAGGGGACGTGGTACAAGGACAGGTAACACATCTCGTGCACTTGCATGGAAAGATGCCCAAGAAAAGGAAGGAGTGTTTGGGTGAATGAAGAATGAATGAGGATGACTTGGAGTAAAAACATAGAAACATAGAAGATAGGAGCGGGAGGAGGCCATTTGGCCCATCAAGCCTGCTCCACCATTCATCATGATCATGGCTGATCATCCAACTCAATAGCCTAATCCTGCTTTCTCCGCATAACCTTTGATCCAATTCACCCCAAGTGCTATATCCAGCCGCCTCTCGAATACATTCAATGTTTAGGCATCAACTACTTCCTGTGGTAATGGATTCCACAGGCTCACCACTCTTTGGGTGATGAAATGTCTCCTCATCTCTGTCCTAAATGGTCTACCCCGAATCCTCAGACTGTGACCCCTGGTTCTGGATTCCCCCACCATCGGCAACATCCACCCTGCATCTATCCTGTCTAGTCCTGATAGAATTTTGTAAGTCTCTATGAGATCCCCCCTCATTCATCTGAACTCCAGCGAAAACAATCTGAACCTAGTCAATCTCTCCTCATACATCAGTCCCGCCATCCCCAGAATCAGCCTGCTAAACCTTCGCTGCAGTCCCTCGAGGGCAAGAACATCCTTCCTCAGAAAAGGAGACCAAAACTGCACAGAATATTCTAGATGTGGCCTCACCAAGGCTCTGTACAAATGCAACAGCACATCCCTGCTCCTGTGCTCGAAACCTCTCGCAATGAAGACCAACAGACCATCTTTACTGCCTGCTGCACCTGCATGCTTACCTTCAGCGACTGGTGCACAAGGACACCCAATTCCCGCTGCACACTCCCCTCTCCCAATTTACAGACATTCAGGTAGTAATCTGCCTTCTTGTTTTTGCTTCCAAAGTGAATAACCTCACATTTATCCAAATTATACTGCATCTGCCATTGATTTGCCCACTCACCCAACCTGTCCAGATCATGCTGAAGGATCTCTGCATCCTCGTCACAGTTCACCCTCCCACCCAACTTAGCATCATCAGCAAAGTTTGCGATGTTACATTTTGTTCCCTCATCCAAATCATTAACATATATTGAGACTAGCTGAGGTCCCAGCATCAATCCCTGTGGCACCCCACTCGTTACTGCCTGCCAATTTGAAAAGGACCCATTAATTCCTATTCTTTGTTTCCTCTCTGCCAACCAGTTTTCTATCCATCTCAATACACTTTCCCAATCCTATGCACTTGAATCTTGAACGCTAATCTCTTATGCGGGACTTTGTCAAACGCTTTCTGAAAGTCCAAATATACCACATTGACTGGCTCCCTCTTGTCAACTCTACTAGTTACATCTTCAAAGAATTCCAACAGATTTGTCAAGCATGATTTCCCCTTCATAAATCCATGTTGACTCTGTCTGATCCTGCCACTGCTTTCTAAATGCTCTGCTATAAAGTCCTTGATAATGGATTCGAGAATTATCCCCACTACCGCTTACTGGTCTATAATTCTCTGTTTGCTCTCTACCTCCCTTTTTGAATATTGGAGTGACATTAGCTACCCTCCAATCTGCAGGGACTGTTCCCGAGTTTGTAGAATCCTGGAAGATGACCACCAATGCATCCACTGTTTCGAGAGCCACTTCCTTAAGTACTCTGGGATGTAGATTATCAGGCCCTGGGGATTTATCCGCCTTCAATCCCATCAACTTTCCAAGTACCATTTCTCAACTAATATTGATCTCCCTCAGTTCTTCCCTCTCACTACATCTGACAGAGTAAAGAGAGAAGCATGACGGAGTTTCAGCTCCGCCTGTGCATTTGAAAACAATTTGTGGATAAAATGGTTTTAATTTACCCCATCAAAGTGTGATATCATGATGTGCTTCGATTTATGAGGTGCAGCATTCATTTTGTTTCTTAAACTGGAGCTTACACTGCTCAATTCTTGTGCAGAACCATTTGCTTTTTCTGGATCTCAATCAAATAACAAATTGTTGCTCAACTTCTGTAATTATCTTTTGTTCCAACTGTGTCCCGCAACAATATGGTGCAGGCTTTGCTATCAATAACTGTGGCATTAAATGCACAGTGATGTTTCAATGTCCTGTTTGTCATTAAATGAAGCACTTTTCATCAACACAAGTACCTCACTCATTCTTTGACATCTGTTTAGTTATACAAATGAAAGTCACAGTGAAGCAGTGGTTAGCATTGCCACCTCAGTGTCAGAGATCCGCGTTCAAATCTGGCCTGTGTCTGTGTGGAGTTTGCTCATTTTCCCCGTGTCTGTGTGGGTTTTCTCTGGGTGTCCCGGATTCCTCCCACACTCAAAGATGTGCAGGCTAGGTGAATTGGTCATGCTAAATTGCCCCTTAATGCCCCAAGATGTGCAGTTTAGGTGGATCAGCCATGGTAAATGCGCGAGGTTACGGGGATAGTGCAGGGGGATGGGCCTGAGTGAGATGCTCTTTCAGAGAGTCAGTGCAGATGTGATGGTTCATAGAGATTTAGAGTCATAGAGGTTTACAGCATGGAAACAGGCCCTTTGGTCCAACTTGTCCGTGGGTGAAATGGCCTCCTGCTGCACTGTTGAGATTCAATGAACATCTGGAACCCTCATCTTTCACATCAAAAGGCTGCAGATGCTGTGTCAGTTAGAACAAAGAACAAAAAAAATTAAAGCATAGGAACAGGCCCTTCGGCCCTCCAAGCCTGCGCCGACCATGCTGCCCGACTGAACTAAAACCTGCCACCCTTCCGGGGACCATATCCCTCTATTCTCATCCTATTCATGCATTTGTCAAGTTGCCCCTTAAAAGTCACTACCGTATCTGCTTCCACTACCTCCCCCGACAGCAAGTTCCAGGCACCCACCACCATCTGCCTCGTACACCTTTAAATCTTGCCCCTCACACCTTAAACCTATGCCCCCTAGTAATGGACTCTTCCATGATGAAAGATAAATGACTGAGATTGCTAGATTTTTTTTTGGCACGATTTTCAAAGCATATTGGAGCAAAGGAAGGTGAATGGATTGAGGTGCAGGTCAGTGCATGATCTATTTCAATGGTGGGGCAAGATCCATGGGTTGAATGGCTTACTTCTGTTCTTAATGTTCCTGCGAGTAAGGATAACTCGAAGACTAGTCCAGTCCTGCAACCATAATATTCATTTATTTCGAAAGCAAAATACTGCAGATGCTAGAAATCTGAAATAAACCAGAAATTGATTGAAATGTCCCGCAGGTCTGGCAGCACCTGTGGAGACAGAAAAACAGCAGGACATGGAAACATTAACAATGTAACAGCTTTTGTTAAATCCCCTGGCAGTAAGACATCTCCTCAAGAACTACTCCACAGTCAGGCATCGGGGAACACCGATCTTTATTCAGTCTACTCAGTCCACGCTCCAAACGTTCACTGCCCACTCAGGGTGGATCCCAGCCATCACATTCCACATACCCGGTCACATGACCTGTTCCCTCAAGGGGCTTTGCCCCAACAGACGTAACAGCTTTCATGTGGATGGAATGAGGGAGGGGTGGAAAAAGAACAAAAGGGGAGAGGGCAGAAGACCAGAAAGATGAGATGACAGGAGTTGGGTGGGGTAGGGCAAAAGGGAGTGGTAATGAGGCAAATAAAGAAACAATAGACGGGTTCTTGAAGAGATGTGAATTGCACAAAAATTAATAGCTGCCATCCAAAGGCAGATTTTTTAAAAAGTCAAGATTAAGGCCAACAAATGCAAAGGAAATTAAACACAATATGGGGCAAGATTAAGGGCTGAAATTGCTGAACTCATAGTTGAGTCCATAGAATCCACAAAATCCCCACAGTACAGAAGGGGGCCATTCAGCCCAAGGTGTCTGCACCAACCACAATCCCACCCAGGCCCTATTCCCATAACTCCACACATTAACCCTGCTAATCCCCCTGACACTGGGGTCAATTTAGCATGGCCAATCCACCTAACCCACTCATCTTTGGAGTGGGGGAGGAAACCGGAGCACCTGGAGGAAACCCACGTAGACATGGGGAGGACGTGCAAACTCCACACAGACAGTGACCCGAGGCCAGAATTGAACCCGCGTCCCTGGCGCTGTGAGGCAGCAGTGCTCACCACTGTGTCACGGTGGCGAGTCCAGAAGGCTGCAAAGTGTCGAATCGAAAGATGAGATGCTGTTCCTCGAGCTTGCGTTGAGCTTCATCGGAATTCTGAGGCAGGCCACGGACAAGGATATAAGTACAAAAACAAGGTGGAGGATTAAAATGATTGACCACTGGACGCTTGAGGTCATGCTTGCGGACTGAACAGAGGTGTTCCACAAAGCGGTCATCGAATCTGTGTTTGGTAGAGGGGACCGCAATTTGAATAGTGAACGCAGTGTACAAAATTGAAGGAAGGCTCTGTTCATTTGTTTCTTCAGGATTGAATACTCTAGTTTATCAGAGGTGCAGATAATTGTCAAGAGCTGGATCCAAATGATTCCCTATGAATATAATATGTGAATTTGAGTCCTCTCCAGTCAATGTTCAATTGGCAGACATAAGCATTGTGAGAATTTATTACTGTAAATAGAGCAGGAGCAGGTATGGCATTACATTATGATAGCTGCACTGTCAGGTATTTCAAGGAACCATTGCAAAATAAATGACTCATTACTTCTTTAATAGTGACATTTATCAAGTGGACTTGACAATTTGTAATCTATTTTTACAAGTCTGAGCTGCTGTATGAGAAGATGTCCACTCAACGGCAAGGCCTACTGGAGGATCTGTTGCAACCATATCACAACGAAAAAATAGGGGAGACAATGGTGGCATTATCGCTAGAATATTAATCCGGAAATTCAGCTAATGTTCTGAGGACCCGGGTTCAAATCCCATCACAGCAGATGGTGGAATTTGAATTCCATAAAAAATATCTGGAATTAAGAATCTACTGTTGACTATGAAATCATTGGCGATTGTCAGAAAACCCATCTGGTTCACTAATATCCTTTATGGAAGGAAATTTGCCTTCCTTGCCTGGTCTGGCCTACATGTGACTCCAGAGCCACAGCAATGTGGTTGACTCGCAACTGCCCTTCGGGCAACTAGGGATGGACAATAAACGTTGACCAGTCAGCGACACCCATGTCCTATGAATGAATAATAAAGAACAAAGAAAAGTGCAGAACAGGAACATGCCCTTTGGCCCTCCACGCCTGTGCCGATCATGATGCCTGTCTAAATGGAATGTCCGGTTTCCTCCCACAGTCCAAAGATGTGCGGGTTAGGTTGATTGGCCATGCTAAAAATTGCCCTTAGTGTCCTGAGATGCGTAGGTTAGCGGGATTAGCGGGTAAATACATAGGGATGTGGGGGTAGGGCCTGGGTGGGATTGTGGTCGGTGCAGACTCGATGGGCCGAATGGTCTCCTTCTGTACTGTAGGGTTTCTATGATTTCTATGATGATAAACTAAAACCGTCAGTACTTACAAAGCCCCCCGTATCCTTCCATTCCCATCCTATTCATGTATTTGTCTCGTTGCCCCTTTAATACTGCTATCATACCTGCTCCCACCACCTCCCTGGGCAGGGGGTTCCAGACATTCACCACCCTCTGTGTAAAAAACTTGCCTCGCACATCTTCTCTAAACTTTTCCCCACGCACCTTAAACCTATGTGCCCTAGTACTTGACTTTTCTACCCTAGGAAAGAGCATCTGAGTACAAAAAGATTCACTATCCTAAAAAGTAGGCAAGTAGTTGGTGGACTTCCTTTCGACATTCGGATTCAAAATCATGCCATCAACTGGTTAAAGGGCAAGAAATCACGAACCTGCCAATGTTGAAGACCATAGTGCATTCAACAGTTGAGGAAGACATCTCTGTAAATGTTGGCGCTTCACCCTTTCCATGTTTGGGTGTTGTATTATCAGCAGCCATTAACCAGAGGAATGCAGGTTCTCAGGCAGAACCTCAAGCTTGCAAGTCCAGCCCCTTAAAGGTGTAATGGAATTTCCCTCAAGTTCAGAGGGCAAGCTGAAGAGTGATTTTGGCTTTGGGGAAAATGAGTATGAGATCTGATCATTTGCACGGTGCGGGCAGTAAGTTGTGCTTTCCGCTGGCTGGGAGGCCCACTGCTGCATGGGGCGGCAGCTGCCAAACCGTGGTGACCTTCTGGAAGGTTCCAGGGGACAGGGGTGAGAGGCCAATATCCTATTCCGTCAATCTTTGGCTCATGTAGAGGCCTTTCCTGTGGCAATGGCCATCCTCGAGCAAAGGCATTACCTGCCATCACCAACCTAACCCCTTTCCCCAGGGCCTGCCTGACTGGCCCAGCACCCACAAACCCCACTTATCTCAACTTGAGGGGGCAAGTCTATCGTTATGCCCTCTTCCTCCAGGTGCAGACCCAGGCACTTCTGAAGCTGCTGAGTCGTTAGCACTCCGTCCAGCATCTCTTGTGGGCAGGTGGCTGTCCTTCTACAATGCACTGTGCAAAGGTGTTTGGCGGGATTTTCACACCCAACTCTCCGGCAGGATCTTCCTGTCCCACAGATGCCAATGGACATTTGGCTCGATTGCCACATTTACCAGCTGACCAGCAAATCCTGGGCCTCATTTCTCAAGGTTGTGTCGTCTGCCAAATGTAACCACTCATTAAACCTTTGTGATTTTCTTGGCATCACTCAATGTATTTCTGTCAAGCCTTTCAACAGCTTACTAAGATTGTAATCATGTTATAACGTTAGATACTCAGCTTTGCTGCCCAAAATTAAGAGAAAAGCGCTCTGAAATGCAAAAGGGACAAATTTGTTCTTTGGGTATCCACACATTTAAATGAATGGATTATCAGTCAGAAGAGGATTTCATGGAAAGTCAGACTACTTTGCCAATCCTCCATTCTTTTTTGACAGTAATGGTACCATTCAAGTGGTCATGATGACTGCTTCCCTAATCCAAGTTGCCAAATTAAATTTGGAATTCAAGTAGAACGTTGACCACTCTCCAGACGATGAAGGGAAGCACTTCTTATTGCATGACTGTCAGATCCTAGGTACAATGACTGCCTTGCTCAGTGCCAATGCGGACCTTGAATGCCAGTTCCATTCTATCGATGTGATATGAGTAGACATCATTGTTACAGTGCATTCAGCAATAAAAAACTGCATTAATATTCTTGTACTGTCATAGATGCCAAGGTGCAAAACAGCCTCCCATCCATTGACTCTGTCTACACTTCCTGCTGCCTCGGCAAAGCAGCCAGCATAATTAAGGACCCCACACACCCGGACATTCTCTCTTCCACCTTCTTCCTTCGGGAAAAAGATACAAAAGTCTGAGGTCATGTACCAACCGACTCAAGAACTTCCCTGCCGCTGTCAGACTTTTAAATGTCTTACCTTGCATTAAGTTGATCTTTCTCTACACCCTCGCTATGACTGTAACACTACATTCTGCACTCTCTTGTTTCCTTCTCCCTGAATGGTATGCTTTGTCTGGAGAGCGCGCAAGAAACAATACTTTTCACTGTATGTTAATACATGTGACAATAATAGATCAAACCAAATCAAATCAAATCAAAAGACATCTCTCTCAAAAGGACGCCTTGTTCATTTGCCAAGCTGTGCACAGAATGATACAGCTCTGAAGGAGACCACTCAGCCCACCATGCCTGTGCTGGTTACTTCACAGAGATATCCAATAGTCCCATTTCCTTGTTCTTTCCCCCATTATTATCATTCTTTCAGTATAGGGCTAAGTGGAAGGAAGCCTTGTGGTGCTTCTGAGCCAGAAGCTCTGGGTTCAAATCCAGGACTTCATAACCAAGGAAAGTTTTTTTTTATACATTCATGGGACATGGGCGTCGCTGGCTGGCCAGCATTTATTACCCATCCCAAGTTGCCCGAGGGCAGTTGAGAGTCAACACTGTGTGGCTCTGGAGTCACATGTAGGCCAGAGCAGGTAAGGACAGCGGATTTCCTTTCCTAAAGGACATTCGTGAACCAGATGGTTTTACCGACAATCAACAATCGTTTCATGGTGATCAGTAGATTCTTAATTGCAGATATGTTCCAGGTGTATTCATAAAGTGGCCAAGTGGGTTAAGTATCAACTTATAAATCCTTCCATCGTATGCCAATTATAGGCAGCAAGAGTGGGAGAGATTCCTAATCAACATGTGATGGAAAGAAATTGGAGCCTGTACCATCACGATCCATAGCTTCAGGCTGGGGGCATGCCACAGGAACTTGGACACCTTGGGAGGTCGGTTGGCTGGAAGGCCTGTTTGGATCAGATTGGTCCCAAGAGCATGGGGTTCAATCCCTGTTCTTGCTGGGGTAGATTTGGGCCTGCCTCCTAGTCCTACCTATGGTGAGGTTGTGGTGCTGTGGATCAGACCTACCTTGGGGCAGAGAACAGAAGAAGAAGAAGGAGAAGAAGAAGACAAATAAGATTGGGCTAAACATTGCCTCTGCTCAGAATAGGTCACCACACTGAAAGCAGTCAATGGGCGGGATCTTGAGTTCAGTCTCGCTCTCCACGAGCTTGCCAACATGGGCTCAAGATGCAGCGGAATGTGGAAGTCACGGATCTCGCTGGCAAGATTGCAATTTTTGATTTTTGCCACCCCTCGCTACTGGCATAACTAGGTTCATGCCCACAATGGGTATGAACTTGTTTTAAATATATTTGAATGGATTTTAATAAAATTAACATGCCCCCTCCCATCAGATATTGATCCCCTGCCGTATATTCACACCACGGCGATGTGATGTCACTTCAGTGTGGTTTACAACAGGTTCACCTCGATGCGGCAGTGCCAACCTATGCTGGGGGGCAATGACAGGGGTGGACATCAGTGGGAGCCTCATGGGAAGGTTGGGGGGGTGAGGAAGGGTTCATTTGTATGTGGCGGTGGCCGGGAAACCAACACGGGAGCTGGGAATGCCAATGATGTTCCATTTATTTTGGGGGCGGGATGGTTGGCAGTGACTGTGTCGGTGTGGGGGTTTGGGGAGGTGGGAGAAGGGTGGGGGAAAAGGATCCTATATTCAGAGGGAAGGGACGAAGTGTTGGCAGTGACTGTTGGGTGGGGAGTGGGGAGAAGTGTCGACTCCAATCAGTGGGCGGGGAAAGAAGCGTGTGATGTCGTGTAACTTGTCCAGTTTTTTTTTCTTTGACAGTGTGCGGTAAGATCGGGAGAGAAATTGTCTTGTTTCTCTGGAGACAAACATGCCATTTTTCTCACCAGAACCAACACACTGTCAAATTTAAGTATGATTGTCCTTTGTTTAGATCAGAATGAACGCTGCGTTATTTGAAGCTTCATTAACTCAGTGATTAACAACCTGGGTTTCTGAGCCAGAGTTAGACTCACTCTACTTGCTTTCAGACTGCTTAAATGTGATGGGAAAGTATCTGGATTGGGGCATTGACAACCAACCCCCATCCCCACCAGATCTTATCCTTTTTGCATCCTTCCTGGTGGAGCAACAGGGGACAATGGGGGTGGGGGGGTGAACAAAGATTAAGATCTACCCCATCATAAAATATTAATTCATAAACAATGACGGGTACAGCTCTCAGAATATATTATAAAGTGAACCGTATGCATATGTATAGTCGGGTTGGTGAGGGGGTGGGGAGTAGGGAGTGGGGGTGGGCGTCGATGGAGGTTTATGTGCAGCAGTGTAGAATGGGTGATAGTGGGCCCTATTTTACCATCTTGATTCCAGGTACGTAAATGGGAGTGTTTCAGATCCGACTTTTAAACCCATTCTGAGACTCCGCCCCCCCCCCCGCAAAAGCACTCTGCCTGCAAAAATATCAGCAAGTCCAAATCACACTGCACAAGCCTGTGGGCGGGGCTTAACACGCCCAAAACCCTGCAGCTCCGACCGGCGCCTCCAACTGCGCATGCGCAGAAAAAAAAATGATCGAATGCTGCTCCCCTGCCACATCCCTCCCAGGCCGGATAATGTCTCCCCCTGGCCCCCACAGACATTGCCCCACCCCCACAACATTACTGACCCTCTTATTTCCCCCACCAACCCCCCCACCTGGACCAATCGTGGCCCCCTCCTCCCTTTCCCCCACTAATCTCAGGCAGAGTGGCAGCGGAGTCCCCTTCCCCCCCGACTGATCTCAAGCAGAGAGCCGTCAGATGCTCAGCACTTACCTCCTCACTGTCTGGAGCGCCTGAATCGGACTTTTGTAGAGCATGTATGTTTCGCGCCGACTTTGGATGGGCCAACAAGGTGGTAAAGGGGGAAGTGCCGATAAGGTTGGGTGTGCAGCCCATTAAGTCAATTTAAATGCGTGCAAATGCATTTAAATGACCGTCGCGCCCGTTTCAGATGCGGGCCCAATCGCGGTCATTTTCAGGCCTTGGTAAAGGGGAAACCTGCATGGAGGCGACTCATCCCATGCCTGACTTTACCAAGTTTTTGCGCCCGAAAACGGGCGCAACTTGATGATAAAACCGGGCCCAGTGAGTCAGCCCCATTGCACATCAACAAGACTTACATCAGTGTCTTCAAAGGAAAGTATCACCAAGCCAATTTCCTAAATGGGCACATGTTTAGAATTAAGGGGTCACTCATTTAACATGGAGATGAGGAGAAATTTAGTTACTTCATAACTGTAGATCCAAACAAAAACATATTCTTTTGTTGTGTATTTGAACAGGGAGTCACAATAAAATACATATAAATTGGAGGCAACATTAGAATCCAGAACTAACATTAAGAAATGTTGCAGCATTTACTGCAATTAATAAAATCCCTTTCTTAAAATAGAATAGCAAATTCTGAGGTGCTGCTGCCGTCCAGTCTGGACTTTCCGATTGCTGTTACATTCGTATATTTCCCATTTTTTAAAGCGGCTGATGTTAGCATTAAAATAACACCACGTCGTCGACTTACACCGCAAGGAGCTTATTTTTTCACTTATGTTGCGTTTTGCGAATTGGCTATGTTTATTTATTAAAGGCTTTCATTATCGGCGAAGTAATTGTCAAATCTCAATTCATGTCCTGCACTTAGCCTGCCTTGGTGTGCTTTCTGAACTTGTCAAGAGGTAGAAATCCTAATGAAAGTTGACTGACCAGGGAAAATCAATCCATAGTTAATTCATAACTGATTATTTTTTACACAGAGCTGGTACAGAATAAATTTTCAAAAAGAACATGGAAAAAAGCACAAGTATGGCATTTTACATTTATATACGGCAGCAGCACCTCAGAATTTGCTATTCTATTTTAAGAAAGGGATTTTATTAATTGCAGTAAATGCTGCAACATTTCTTAATGTTAGTTCTGGATTCTAATGTTGTCTCCAATTTATATGTATTTTATTGTGACTCCCTGTTCAAATACACAACAAAAGAATATGTTTTTGTTTGGATCTACAGTTATGAAGTAACCAAATTTCTCCACATCTCCATGTTAAATGAGTGACCCCTTAATTCTAAACAGTGACCCCTAGTTCTAATTCCTCCGACAAGAGGTTCCTTTTTTTCTTTAGGAAGAAACACTTCCATTTCATTGAATATTAAACAAAACTGAAATCCCTATGAAGCAGCTGAGCAGTTAAAGGGCAAAGCACTTTCCATAATTCCCCGCACTATGTTTCACCTTCAGATAGTCATTAAGGTTTTTTTTCCCCCTCCATTCAGAGTCCCTGATGCTGCGAGTGCTTATTTTCATAAAATGGATTAATCTTTGATGAGGGTCTTGAATTATTATAAATTCTCGATGAAATATTTACTAAGTTATTCAAAAAGGACATCTAAGTCTTAAGTTATTCCTTCCTTATGTGTGTTCTGCACTGAATAACTAATGGAGCATTAATCAGCAGTACCTAACTAATGAGTGTTCTAATGATTGCGAATTAAGGTGATGTAGGATACACTATCAAGTTCTTTAAAATGGAACAGGCTGACGGCGGGTTAATCGGAACAAGAATGTTCTTGTGCAGCGATTACTAAACAATTTTCTCTTGACAGTAAAATGGCTAAGTTGTCTCTTTCTCTTCAATATTCATACTTTGGGGTGCATTTCTTTCCAATTCTTTTGGGCAGCCGATGCTGCAGCGAAAAAAAAACTTTAGTGTTTTTCACAGCAGTAAATAAAGTAGTTTTGAAATGTAGTCAGCGTTGTAAATCAGGAGACACGGCAGCCAATTTGTGTGCAGTAACGCCCACAAGCTGCAAGAGGAGAATAATCTATTTTAGTGATCCTGTTTGATGATAAATATTGACCAGAAGTTCCCTACTATTCTTTGTAATAGTGTTTTGAATCAATTTGTAATCATCGAGGGGAGCAGACAGAACCTCAGCCTATTGTATCTGAAAGGCAGCAGCTCTGATAGTGCATCACCCCCTTGGTGTTTCTCTTGAGTATCTTATCTCTTGTGCAGGGCTTGAACCCATAACCTTCTGACTTTGATTTGAATTATTATTGTCACATGCATTGGGATACAGTGAAAAGTATTGCTTCTTGGAGCGACATATAGCACAGTGGTTAGCACTGCTGCTTCACTGTGCCAGGGACCCGGGTTCGATTCCCGGCTTGGGTCACTGTCCGCGTGGAGTTTGCACCTTCTCCCCGTGTCTGCGCGAGTTTCCTCCGGTTTCCTCCCACATTTTGAAAGACATGCTGGTTCGGTGCATTGACCCGAACAGGCGTCGGACTGTGGTGACAGGGGAATTTCACAGTAACTTCATTGCAGTGTTAATGTAAGCCTTCTTGTGACTAATAAATAAACTTTACTTGTCTGCTATACAGACAAAGCATACTGTTCATGAAGTATTATTGGGTGGCACAGTGGCAGAGTGGTTAGCCAGGGACCCAGGTCCAATTCCAGCCTCGGGTCACTGTCTGTGTGGAGTCTGCACATTCTCCCCATGTCTGTGTGGGTTTCCTCTGGGTGCTCCGGTTTGCTCTCACAGTCCAAAGATGTGCGGGTTAGGTGGATTGGCCATGCTAAATTGACTCTACTGTCAGGGGGATTAGCAGGGTAAATATGTGGGTTATAGGAATAGGGCCTGGGTGGAATTGTGGTCGGTGCAAACTCGATGGGCCAAATGGCTGTAGGGATTCTATGATACATAGCTGGTGGCACAGTGGTTAGCACTGCTGCCTCACAGCGTCAGGGACCCGGGTTCGATTCCCAGCTTGAGTCACTGTCTGTGCGGAGTCTTCATGGGTTGCCTCCAGGCACTCCGGTTTCCTCCCACAGTCTGAAAGACGTGCTGGTTAGGTGCATTGACCCAAACAGGCGCCGGAGTGTGGCAACTCGGGGATGTTAACAGTAACTTCATTGCAGTGTTAATGTAAACCCATTGTGACACCAACAAATAAATAAACATAGGGGAGAAGGAAAGGAGAGGGTGCAGAATGCTGTGTTACAGTCACAGCTCGGGTGTAGAGAAAGATTGAAATAGAGCATTGTTGGAGAGTTTATCAGAGTTAGAGTACAGTTTTAAAAGCATAGAACGAGAGTAACAGATAGAATTAGAGGGTGTGCTGGGGATGACTCACAAGAAGCTGTCTCACTCCGGCGCCATCTTGAATCATCCTATGCTCCTGCATTGATCCACATCTGACACCTGAATCTCAATTGGAGGTTAAATCCAAATAAAGTTTCCACAATCTTTTGTACTAATAACTCTGGAAGCTGGTCCCACCCATAAACTGACCATGCCCCCCCTCCCCCTGCCGATAAAATTAATGACCATATTGAATTTCTGCGAATTACATGCGTTGGCAGAGTTTCAGGGTCACTCTTAAAGCAAGCTGTTATTTAAGAGCAAGGGCTATAAAAGGCACCTTTCATAAACATTTGTTAAATTATTAAATAACTGACTCCTGCAATCAAATTAATGATACAAGTGTTTTCGATGATTTTGATTGGGCACATCATAGCCCAGAGGACTCAATATTGAGTTTAACAACTTCAGACTGTGACCTTTCCCCTCCCTCTTGATCCTCTTTTTTATATTTGAAACATTTTTGTCCCAATGCAAAAAAAACCCTCCCCTCCCTCCCCCACTGGCCTATCTGCCACTTGTTCTTTAGTTTTGCTTCAACTGAGCACTGAACTTTGTTCTCCCACTAACATATTCTGATATCTTATCATGATGCCATGACTAGCATCTTCACAAGGCTAGTAACACTTTGCCTCGTGACCTACCATCTTTGTTGCAATCTCTCCTAGCTCACACCTATCGCTGACCTTCTGTTCTGCTCCAGCTGTTCCACCACCTCTGATATGGTATAAGGTCCATCACCTAGTCCACTCTTATGAACTCTGAAGAAGAATCATATGGATTTGACACATTGGCCGGAATTTTACAGGACTGGAGTGGCTCGCAGAACAGAATTCTCCATTGGCCTCCAGTGGGATTTCACGAACCTCGCCCGAGCGAGGTTGTAAAATACCGGCCATTAACTCTACTTCTTTCCCCACAGACCTGCTGAGTTTTTCCAGCATTATCTGTTTTTGTTTCAGATTTCCAACATCTGCAGTATCTTGCTTTTATTTCATTATTTAAAATTGGGTCACTCATGGGTGTGAACTGGTTAAAATGCTTATTCTTTGTATTTTCAACAGTCTTAGTAGAATTCTACAAAGTTGCTACCCTTAAATCACTCAAGGAATTATTTTAACTGCAAGCATTTTTAATAAATGCTGTTCTGAATTGTATGCTGATTGCTCAAGCCTGTGCCAGATTTTATGATGTGGATTGTACCAGATTTTATGTCCAGTGATAAGCAAATAATTTAAGCAGAAACTTAAGGAAAATAAAATATTTGATAAAACAAATGCAAATTTGCGTGCAATTTAGGCCTGGATTGTTGATTTTGCCACAGCAGAAACTCCTGGCCAGTACATATGATTAATCAAAGGCACACACACATCCACCACTTCAGATTGACATGAACTGTAATCCCCAAAATAAAAGGCATCTAACCCATTACACGGCTCAGATTGTAGCACCTTAGTTTTAATGAAGATCTCAATTACATCTAATGACAAACAGGGCAGAGTGTGAATGTAAGGTAGTGAAGTTATCACTCTTGAATCACTAAGTAGGAGATTGACTCCTTCCCTATAATCATTGCAACATTGCAATCATATTATTGATAAGGGAATCACACCGACTTCATACTTTGTAGATTTCCTACATCTACATTTTCCTCAGCCAAGAATTCCCTCCCACTCAAGTTGATATGGTCCTCAGATCATCAAATCATAAAATCCTTACAGTGCAGAAGGAGGCCATTCGGCCCATCAATTCTGCACCGACCCACAATCCCACCCAACCCTATCCCCATAGCCCCAAGTATTTACCCTGCTAGTCCCCTTGACACTAAGTGGCAATTTAGCATGGCCAATTAACCTGACCTGCACACCTTTGTATGTGGCAGGAAACCGGAACACCTGGAGGAAACCCACGCTGATACGGGGAAAATGTGCAAACTCCACACAGACAGTGATCCAAGCTTGGAATCGAACCCGGGTCCCTGGCGCTGTGAGGCAATGTGTCCGCCTCATTCCCCGCACTTCTATCCTCACTATTTCCCCTCCCCCCAAGAACCACGATAAGGTTCCCTTTGTCCTCACTTTGCACCCCACCAGCCTCCATATTAAAAGGATTATTCTTTGCCATTTCCTCCAACAGCAGCATGATGTAACACTTTGTCCCCTCCTCTGTCAACATTCCCAAGGAATTGTTCTTTCCGCCACACCCGAGTTCACTCCTCCATCACCCTCCCAACTTTTCAACTACTTCCCACGGCACCTTACCATGTAAATTCAGATGGTATAACACCTGCCTCTTCATCTCTTCACTATCACGGCCCCCAAATACTTCTTCCAGGTGAGGTCACAATTGATAAAAGCAAAATACTGCGGATGCTGGAATCTGAAACAACAACAGAAAATGTTGGAAAATCTCAGCATGTCTGACAGCGTCCGTGGAGAGAGAATAGAGCTAATGTTTTGAGTCTGGATTATTTCTGTCTTCAGCCTGCTGCAATGCTCCAGCGAAGATCAATGATCTTCTGATTAGGAACGTTACAGCTTTCTGTAAACAGAACCTAATATTGAGTTCAATAACTTCACACCAGGAGCTTTGTCCTCCATTTTCATCCCCTCAAGTACCAGTCTGTATCTTGTTCTCATGATTGTCCTTTCACAGCGCTGAACTTAATTCTGCTATCAACACCTACCCAGGACCAATGATTTATGAGTTCAATGCTGTCATTACTATCCCTTTGTCTTGTGCTCCTTCACAATAAGAAGTCTCACAACACCAGGTTAAAGTACAACAGTTTTATTTGGGATTACGAGCTTTCTGAGCGCTGTTCCTTCATCAGGTGAGTAGAGCTCCAAATAAACCTGTTGGACTTTAACCCGGTGTTGGTTGTGAGACCTCTTACTGTGCTCATCCCAGTCCAACGCCAGCATTTCCACATCATGGCTCCTTCAAAATGTTAATCTCCCTCTACCCTATCCCTGACCTTCTCTTTTGCTCCGTCTGCCCCTTCCCCTCTGTGAGATCTCTCTCACTTTTTCTGTCCAAATATTTGGAGACTGGAAGTTCATTCACAGTTAGTCCTGCTACTTTTGCCTTTGTTTTCAGCTGTGAATACTTTACATTTTGCTCCAGTAAACTTTAACCCGTGCCCCCCTGTCTCCATAGTAACTAAGTCACTCAGGCTTCTTCTGAAGGTTGGGGGAGGCATGGTGGCACAATGGTAAGCATTGCTGCCTCAAAGCGCCAGGGACCTGGGTTTGATTCCTGGCTAGGATCACTGTCTGTGCAAAGTCCGCACGTTCTCCCTGTGTCTGTGTGGGTTTCCTCTGGGTGCTCCGGTTTCCTCCCACAGTCTGAAAGATGTGTTGGTTATGTGCATTGGCCATGCTAAATTCTCCCTCAGTGTACCCAAACAGGCGCTGGAGTGTGGCGACTCGGGGATTTTCACAGTAACTTCATTGCAGTGTTAATATAAATCTGCTTGTGACTGATAAATAAACTTTTTTCTTTAACTTTTCTTGGGCAGAATTAGACCTCTTTTCAGGGTATATTGTGAATTAAAGTGATTGCTTAAAACACATGTCCCCCATTGAGGGTTTCAATGGCAGGCAGGGTGGGGGGAGAATTTTATGGGAGGCCCAGAATCCATTTTGAGGAGTGTGTAAGTTTCCCATGGGATCTCCTGTTGGCGCCCACCATAGCAGATTGGGTAGCCCACTGCTGGCAAATACGAGATTGATATACATCCCGCTAATGGGATGCAGATGAAAGCCCGACTGGAATCATCCCCCCCATATCCGATTCTTCACTAGTGGGAAAACATGCCGGTCCGGCACACATCTGGAACAACATGATTTGATTTGATTTATTATTGTCACATGTATTAACATACATTGAAATGTCTTGTTGCTTGCGCGCTATACAGACAAAGCATTCATACAGACAAAGTCCATTCATAGAGAAGGAAACAAGAGAGTGCATAATGCAGTGTTACAGTCATAGCTAGGGTGCAGAGAAAGGTCAACTTAATGCAAGGTAAGTCCATTCAAAAGTCTGAAAGCAGCAGGGAAGAAGCTATCCTTGAGTCAACTGGTACGTGAACTCAGACTTTTGTATCTTTTTCCCGATGGAAGAAGGTGGAAGAGAGAATATCCGGGGTGTGTGGGGTCCTTAATTATGCTGACTGCTTTTCCAAGGCAGCGGGATGTGCAGACAGAGTCAATGGATGGGAGGCTAATTTCCATGGTGGGCAAAAGTCAAGTTATGGTATTAGTCATCCTCAATTCATTCATGCTTTTTGCTTCACTAGCCTGGAGTATGCTAGCATAGCTTCAGCACATAGCACTGCTCCTACCAGAGCCAAGAGAAAACTAATACACTGAGGAATTAGGTGTCATTTGGGTTTGAGATGTACACCAGCTTATACCATAGAACTGAGAAGTGGTCTAAGACACAGTATTGATGTAAAGATGCTCATTCACTGGCTTAGGGGAAAAAAAACAACTCTTTTATTTCCAGATTCAAACTATACAGAAGCTTGCAGCCTCTTGGCTGCAATCAGCTCCCTAGATGACTCTGAGTACAGCAGGCCACACTTTCCAGGGTGATCCCCCTACCCTGCTCCTTCCTCTGGGTCATGTGATTCTCACTCTGCAGATTCATCCTTAAAGGGACAATGGCCACAATTAGTAAATTTGTCACACATCTTCAGTTCCCAATTTGTCTGTTCTTTGATTTTTTTATTCATTGTTGGGACATGGGTGTCGCTGGTTGGCCAGCATATTGCCCATCCCTCGTTGTCTTTGAAGGGCAGTTGAGAGTCAACCATCTGGCTGTGACTACGGAGTCACATGAAGGCCAGACTGGGTAAGGACGGCAGATTTCCTTCCCTAAAGGACATTAGTGAACCAGATGGGGTTTTCTGACAATCGCCAATCGTTTCATGGTCACCAGTCGATTCTTAATTCAGATTTTTTTCTTCTTGAATTCAAATTCCAGCATCTGCCGTGGCAGGATTCGAACCCGCGTCCACAGAACTTTAGGTGAGTTTCTGGATTAATGGTCTAGCGATAATACCACTAGGCCATAGCCTCCCCCATTTTGATCTTCCAATTTGTACCTTAGTAGATCATAGTTGATTCACAGTCTAGCATCGATTGTGATTTGTGAGTGAGTGAGTTACGCACAGTTACTGCCATCTCACAGGTTGGGAGTTTGTTACAACTGCTCACTTTGTTAGCAAACCATTTATAACATGCACTCAGCATGAGTGGATTTCTTAAAAAACAAAACTAAAATAGTAGTTCTGATGGTGACAACCACTTTAAACTACAGCCTGTCTGGACTGTTGATACTGTTTTACGCAGGCAGACAGAAGGGATTTGGTTTTCCTTTCATTTAAAGATCAGAGAAAATTGAGGCCAAAGGATTTGCAAAATCCTGGATACGACTCAATTAACTGGATTGAGCAAAACAAAAAAAGAAGCTAATCTAACTGTTTACTTAACAAAAAAAAAGGTTATGTTCATTTAATGGAAAGAAAATCTTGTACAGCTTTAATTTTGTGGGATATGCTGTGAGTAATTTGACTGCTGTGTGCCGGCAGTGTTACAGTTACAATACTTCAATCGTTTTCTTTTTGCTATGAAGCACTTTGGGACTTCCTGGGGTCTTACTCTTCAGCAGACGAGAATGCAGTTATAATGCGTGCAATCTGTATTTGTTACGACTTTCCAATCCTTCTGTAGGCATTCAGGCCTCATAATGCTGTCCCTGATGTGATTGCTGACCAAATGATTATATCCAAAGTGATGCCAGTTAAAGCTGGAAACACTACCCGGTGGATTGTTTCAATATTGAGACAGATACATGTTTAGCCAAATACAAGCTTATTTTAGTTTGCTCTCCTTGTTCCTATGTTACTTATTTTGGTGATGTGTTGTAAGTTAAACTGGGAAAATTTGGCCATACTTATCAGAGGGGAGGCGATGGCCGAGTGGTATAATCGCCAGACTATTAATCCAGAAACTCAGCTAATGTTCTGGGGATCGGGGTTCGAATCCCGCCACAGCAGACGGTAGAATTTGAATTCAATCGAAAGTATCTGGAATTAAGAATCACAAAGCCAATGGTCACAAAACCATTATCTAATGTCCTTTAGGGAAGGAAATCTGTGGTCCTTACCTGGTCTGGCCCACATGTGATTCCAGAGCCATAGCAATGTGGTTGATTCTCAACTCATCTCTGAATAGGGGCAACTAGGGATGAGCAATAAATGCTGGCCAGCCAGCGACACCCATGTCCCTCAAATGAACAAAAAGGTACAAGTTGAATGAAAATCTACATTGCTTTATTTTCACTGAATTATTACTTTGTGTTTAAGTTTATTTATTAGTGTCACAAGTAGGCTTACATTAACACTGCAATGAGGTTACTGTGAAAATACCTTAGTTGCCACACTCGGGCGCCTGTTCGGGTACACTGAGGGAGAATTTAGCATGGCCAATGCATCTAACCAGCACGTCTTTCGGACTGTGGGAGGAAACTGGAGTACCCAGAGGAAAACCACGCAGACACAGAGAGAATGTACAGACTCTACACAGACAGTGACCCAAGCTAGGGGTCCCTGGCGCTGTGAGGCAACAGTGCTAACCACTGTGCCATTCACACACCCCACCCCACCCCATTGACTAATGTAACATTTGCGAGTTCTCCATGCGAAATGATCCACTTTGTAGCAGCGGCATTTCCTATACTTGTGGAAGCGATTGGATTTAAAGATGTTGCCAGCATAAATTTTGCTACACATCGTCAGACATTTTTGAGTTCTGATTGTCATTTGCAGCGACGATTCATTTGATCCCCGAAAGGTTACACCCGAGATTAATGCAATGCTCTCATCAGCCATTTGGTAAATTGGGTAATGATTCGGCGCTGATTAGCAATCATGCGCAGAATAATATCAAAGGGATTGCCGCCACTCACAAGAAGAATTGATGCCGTCCTAAAGCAGTATAAAATGGCCTGTAGTAGACTTTAATTAGTTTTAATGACTTTCAGTTTCTGTGACAAGTGCTTCACCTGAAGCAATATCAAAAACACATTCACAGCTGAGTGGCTTATTCATCTTCCTTGTCTTCCATCTGCTTGTCATTTTTTGCTTATTATTTCTATCACACGCAACTTGGGATTGATTAGAATATATTAGCGTCTGGTTTGTACCATTCTGTGTTAATTCCTACAAGTAACATGATAGCACACAACAGCTGGCAAAGTGAGGTGCAGGCTCAATGAATGCTGGCTTGCAGCATTGAAGTGCATCTCACACACGGAGAATTCAATCTTCTTAAAAGCATCGGAGTTGCAGTAAGGTACTTCAGTCTTAAAGGCATCAAGAAAGCAGAACCCCCTCCCCCACCACTTTACGTAAGGCACTTAAAGAAATTTTGAAGGCTACAGAATGAAGTGGGGTGTTGACCTATTCTGGATTTTGAAGAACAATCTAGAATACGGAGGTAAGGAGGATGATGTTGAAATGATTTATCGAGCAGTACCAGATGAAATAGCATAGGTGGTTATTGTAAGGAGATATTCTATTCCTTGGACAGGGTTCATGTCCTTCAAGAGCAAAATACTGCGGTTGATGGAAATCTGAAATGAAAAGAGAAAATGTTGCAAGTACTCAAGCAGGTCTGGCAGATTCAGTGGGGAGAGAAACAGGTTCTGACAAAGGGTAAACCCTCCACGATCACAGGCTGACAGCTGTGTCCATTGATAAGTCATTTTTGATTACCATCTCTTTGGAACGCTCCTCTGTCTCTGCAGCATCAGCGACTCGTACATTGGATCATGGGGCTGCGGATGTATGGTCATATCCGATAGTGGGGTGCCTCTCTTTGATCCAATGTGCTCACATTGGATAGTGGGGCACCTCCCATTGGTCCTCCAGCCTGAGGAGCCCACCCTCCTTCTTGAATTAGATGGTGAGCATGCTCCCTGGAAATTAAATAACCAGCTTCCCCTGGTTTGGAGGTTATTAGTTATGAAGAAAGGTCAGACAAATTTTCACTTGAACATTTCACTTGAGGCTGAGGGGCGACCTTATCGAAGTTTATAAAACTATGAGAGGCATGGATAGAATGGAGAGTCAGAGTTTTTTCCCAGGGTAGAAATGTCAATTACCAGGGGACAGAGGTTTAAGATAAAAGGGGGAAAGTTTAAAGGAATTGTGAAAGGCAAGTTTTTTACGTAGAGGGTGGTAAGTGCCCAGAACGCGATGCCAGAGGAGGTGGTAGAAGCAGATGCAATAGCAATGTTTAAGAGGCAGCTTGATAGATACACAAATAGGCAGGGAGTAGAGGGATACGGACCACGTAGAGGCAAAAAGTCTTTAGTTTAGAAGGGCTTCATGTGTCGGCACAGGCTTGGTGGCTGAAGGGCCTGTTCCTGTGCTATAGTGTTCTTTGTTCATCTGTGTTCTTTGTAAAAATTAGATTCTTATATGGTGAGAGGTATAAATAAAATTGAAGCAATCCAAAGACGTGCTGCACGATTTTGCACAAATCAGTATTGGAAATATACCAGTGTCACAACCCTTGATCAAAGATTTGGAATAGGAATCACTACAGCAAAGGAGAGAGAAAGATAGACTGACCATCTTGTATAAAATATGAAATGGACTGGTGGGAATTGACAGAAACATGTACCTGGTGCCCTTAGGCAATGCCAAAACACCAGGTAATCATCCACACAAATTACAAAGACCATGGAGGGTTTTTACCAAAAATATTCTAAGTACAAAATGAACCTGAAAACAGGAGAGAATCGTGTCCATTTTTTGGGTGAGCTCCCAGCTACAAGCTTATGGCACTTAGAAAAAAATATAAGGCAAATTGTGATTCTCACCATTAAGGGGAGTGGATGGAGTCCATTGACACCAGGAAGCCGGCTGCAGACTGCTGGAGGGTGCTATTGCACATGTGCCCTGATCTCCCAGTGCACTGTGTAAAGTGTGCACAATGCACTGGGAATCCATCACTTCCCCCAACCTCCGGACATCGCAATTTCTCGCCATGAATGCCAGACCTGTTGAGTATTTCCAGCACTTAATGTTTTAATTTCAGATTTTTAACATCTTGCGCATTTTGCTTTTATTGTGGACCCTCTGGTTACTTTCCTCCGATTGTGAACTCCTGATCGCAGCCCCCAATTGTGAACACCCGATGGGCAATCGCCATCCCGACTCCCCCCCCCCCCCCCTGCCCCCCCCTCCGATTTCTGCCCCCTGCCAATTACCGTCCCAATTTCCACCCTCGGGCGATCACCACTCTGAGGTCACAGCTCCTAATCAGGCCCTTCCCCCTTCTTGCCTCTCCCCCTTCAGGCCATGCCCCCTCCCCTTAGGCCCCACCCCTTGACATGTCCCGATGCCTGGTGGCAGTGCCAGAGTGCAATTTGGCACTGCCCAAGGGGCACTGCCCTCCCCTGCCCCTGACCATCCTGGAGGCTTCAATGGCCTCCGCTTCCAACAGCGAGGCCATCATATCTGATCCCGTTGATGGGGGACCATACATGATCCTCGTTGGTGAGCGCCTCCACCAGCGAGGCTGTTAAGGCAATGTGAGCCTGGATGGTTACATCTCAGACTCACTAATAATATTGAAAAATCCTTATAAATATCTAATTCAGCCTCGCACCTTTCCAGGGCATGAGACTGATTACGCTGGCAGATCGGGGCCGGTAATATCGTGAGAGGCGAGAAACCAGGCATGAACCTGCTTTTTCGCTTCTCAAGCAATATTACCGGCTCGCTACTCCGATCGCCCGGTGGGATGAGCCAGTAAGATCGCATGTCCTCTACCCCCATTTGTTTCAGTGTAACAACAATCTTTATTCCCAAGGACAATCCCACAATGGAACAAGCTGCCAAAGGAAATAGGCACAGCCCCCATCACTTCAAATCTTCAAGACCCATCTCCAGATTATTTCCACTTGAATGTTTCGCATTATTGGGACTACCATATCAGCAGGTCATGTATGGTTTTGCTAACCCTAACCATATAATGTCAGCAGAATAAGGATGCTGGTCTAAGACAAAAAAAGAAGAAGAAATGGGTGTGAGATCAGGACTCACATTTGATACTGACATCAGGGTCCCGATGCCAACAGAAAATCCAACACATTAACTCTGTTTTTCTCTCTGAGGATGCTGCTCGACCTGCTAGGGGCTGCCAGCATTTTCTGTTTTATTCATTGCTCCCTTTATCTCTGATTAATTACTTTTATGTAAATGAGATGTATTGTTTTCCTGATCTTATTTGAACTTGAGTGCAGGACTTGCATGCAACTGGGACTGCTGACTTGGCGAGGTTGGTCAGATTAGTAAAGTCATTGTGAGATTAGATATTTAAGGGGTATTTCCATTTTCCGATAAGAATGGAATGGTACTGGGATGGCAATGTCAGGACACTGCTGGTTGTTCAATTCCCATCACTGTCGGACCCAGTGCAGGTGTGGAGGAAGGCAAATGCAGGCCACTGAAACGTCTACAATATGGAAAGTAGGGTTGCGCACCATCTGTAGAACTTTGTTGCAGGCTTGTTCGTGGGCACAATGCTTTATCTGCCCAGTGGAACTGAGCAGTGACCTAATAGTCTTAAAGCTCCATCACGACTTTGGTGCGTAGCACTGAACTTTCTTTATTGGCTAAAATGAGCATAAGTGCTTCTTCATGACTCTTGAAGCATCAACTATCCAATTGGCAATTACTCTCGCCTAGAACCTTAAGGTATCTGCTTCCAGCTTGACTGTTAGAAGCTAATTTTGGAATTCTCACCATATTCCTGGATGACCTGCCCAATGTATATTCAAACATCCAAGGTTTGGGATGCTAATTTTTTTTTATTCACTCAGGGGATGTAAGTGTCACTGGCTGGGGTAGCATTTATTACCCATCCCTAATTGCCCGAAGGGACATTGGTGAACAAGATTTTTTTTATGACAATGGAGAATAGTTTCATGGTCATCATTAGATTTTTAATTCCAATCTTTTATCAAATTCAAATTTAAAGGGTTTCTTCTGCTCAGGCAGTGCCTCCCAACCTTTCAACATTCCCATCATCAACTCTCCTCAAAAAACAATGCTTGACCTTTCAATCCTTGGGAACTGCTACCCTAAATTCCTCTCGAACAAGTCCTCATTTTTTCGATCCATGTCCTTCTCTCCCAGAGTATGGGCAGATAGCAGGTGTTGTGGTGGACTTCTTCCAAATAACCCCAGTAGATCCAAGGAAAGATTACAATCATTTGCTCATGCATTCACCGGAGACCATTGCCTCAGAGAAACTCCAAATGACCTCCCTCCTCTAATACAGCTCTCAGCTCCAATCCAGCTCTCACAGGGAGAGCATTTGAATACTGCACTCGAATAAGTCACAGTTACACACTGCCTGTATAGCGCGCAAGAAACAATACTTTTCACTGTATCTCAGTACATGTGACAATAAATCAAATCAAATTCCATCATCTGTCATGGTGGAATTTGAACCTGGGTCCCCAGAGCATTACCCTGGGTCTCTGGATTACTCAGCCAATGTCATTACCACTTTGCCAGTGCCTCCCTGAATTGTACTCATATGTTAGTTTAAGTGGTTTCAATCTGACAATTTCTTGTGCGGTTGCTAAAAATAAAATTTGTGAGTAATAAACTAATCCCATGAGTGAGTTTGGGAAGATGGTGAGGAACAAAGTGTGCAATTTAGAAAATATTCAGTATTATTCAAATGCCATAGAATTACAGAATCACACTGTGCAGAAAAGGCCCCTCGGCCCATCAAGTCTGTACCAACACCCGAGAAACCCCTGAACTCCCAGTTAATCCCTTCTACCAACACTTGACCCATAGCCTTCAATGTTATGACATGCCAAGTGTTCATCCAGGTACTTTCTAAAGAACGTGAGGCATCCCGCCTCTATCATCCTCCCAGGTAGTGCATTCCAGATAGTTGCCACCCTCTGGGTAAAAAAGCTTTTCCTCACATCACCCCTAAACCTTCTGCTCCTCACCTTGAACCTATGTCCCCCTCGTGACCTTTCAGCTAAGGGGAATAGCTGCTCCTTTTCCACTCTGTCCATGCCCCTCATGCGCTTGTACACCTTGATATGTCAGCCTTCAGTCTTCCCTGCTCCAACGAAAACAACCCAAGCCAACCCAACCTCTCTTCATATCTTAAATGTTCCATCCCAGGCAGCATCCTGGTGAATCTCCTCTGCACCCACTCCAATGAAATCACATCCTCCTTATAATGTGGTGACCAACCAGAACATAATTTCTCTTTGGTCACCTGATGGGGGAGGGATTCCTTTTTGCTTTCATTCGTTCGTGAGACACGGCATCGCTGGCTGGCCAGCATTTATTGCTCATCCTTACTTGACCTTGGAGGGCAGTTGAGAGTCAACCACGTTGCTGTGGCTCTGGAGTCATATGTAGGCCAGACCAGGTAAGGACGGCAGATTTCCTTCCCTGAAGGACATTGGTGAACCAGATGTGTTTTTCCAACAATTGACAATGGTTTCATGGCCATCAGTCGATTCTTAGCTCCAGATGTTTTTTGATTGAATTCAAATTCCACCATCTGTCGTGGCGAGATTCAAACCCAGGTCCCCAGAACATTGGCTGAGTTTCTGGATTAATGGACTAACGATAATACCATTAGGACATCACCCCTCCCCATCTTCCTTTTCCACAAATTACATTTTGGCAATTGCTACTTGAGACAAAAAATAAATAGTTTTAAAATGACAAGTTACGGAGACTTCAGGCTTCATTTGTAATTGGTCGAGGTAAAACCATTCACGTAATTTATATGTTCTTAAGTCGTACCAGTGAGGTAGCGCTATTACTGCTGAAGAGCTGCTACACAGGAGAATATGGTGAGTTGTTACTATTTATGCTTTTCGCCTTCAAACTGCAGGTTAGCCATTAGCCAGAAAAACATGGTGACAGATGAAACCAATGGGCTACATTTGGAACTAAAAAGCACCCGAATGAGCTTCTTCAAACAGAGGAGCTTTCTTGGCTAGGTGTTTTTTTTCCATACGAGGGAATGGATAATATGATGAGAGAGCAATGGTATTTAGAAAATGTTGCATCAAGTGACATTGCACTGAATGTGATAATTCCAGACTAAAGATAGCAAAAGGTATATTTCACCTCAAGTCATGCAATCTGATTGTGTTGCCTTTTGTATAATGGTCCTTTTGGAGCTTCAGGGTTAGAGGTCCCTCTCAATAGAAGTGAAATGCTTTCTTGAGGGAAAATTATAGAATTGTTGAAGGACGAAAGGAAGCCATTTGTTGCATTAACTCCAGGCTGGCGTTCTGCAAGAGCTATTCAGCTATTCCCCCTCCCTGACCTTACATGCAACCCTGGAAATTTTTTTTCCCTTAGATGCATATCCAATTCCATTATGAAAGCCCCAACTGAATCAGCCCCAACCTCTCTTTGAGGTAGCACAGTCCCTCCATGTGTGTATAAGTGTTTTTTCTCATGTCACCTTTCGCACTTTCGCCCATCACTTTAAATCTGTGTCCACTGATTCTTGACTCTCCCACCAATGAAAACAGCTATAATTTTTCTTAATTCATTCATGGGACATGGGCGTCGCTGGCTGGCCAGCATTTATTGCCCATCCCTAGTTGCCCGAGGGCAATTGAGAATCAACCACATCACAATGGCTCTGGAGTCACATGTAGGACAGACCAGGTAAGGACGGCAGATTTCCTTCCCTAAAGGACATTAATGAACCAGATGGGTTTTTCCGACAATCGACAATGGTTTCATGGTCATCAGTAGATTCTTAATTCCAGATTTTTTATTGAATTCAAATTCCACCATCTGCTGTGGTGGGATTCGAACCCTGGTGACCAGAACATTAGCTGAGTTTCTGGACTAATAGCCGAGCCGTAATAACACTAGGCCACTGCCTACCCTCTAGCTACCCTCTTGAGACCCTTCATGATTTTTAACACTGGTATCAAATATTCTCTTAGCCTCTTCTTCTCTGAGGACAAAGACCCCAGCTTCTGGAGTCTCTCCATGTAACTGAAATCCCTCATCCCCAAAACCATTTTGAAGAGACTTTTCCAACGGCTCTCCAAAGTTTTCACATCCCTCCTAAAAATACAGAATTCAGCACAAAAACACCAGCTGAGGCACGTCAGTGTTTAAGAACGGTTCATTGTATCTTCCTTGCTTTTGTTCTCTATACCTTTATTTATGTATGGTTCTATAATGCTCAGAACCTCCAAAGATGTGCAGATTATGTGGATTCACCATAATAAATTGATCCTTAGTGTCAGGGGGACTAGCAGGGTAAATCAGCCGGGGGGGGGGGGGGGTTGCTTATGGGCTGGGGGATGGCACAGTAACACAGTGGTTAACACTGCTGCCTCATAGCACCAGGGACCCGGGTTCAATTCCGGTCGTGGGTCACTGCGTGGCGTTTGCACCTTCTCTCCATGTCTGTGTTTGTTTCCTTCAGGTGCTCCGATTTTTTCCCACAGTCCAAAGATGTGCGGGTTAGCTGGACTGGCGATGCTAAATTGCCCCGTAGTGTCAGGGGGATTAGCTAGGGTTGGGATTATGGGGATAGGGCCTGGTGGGATTGTGGTCGGTGCAGACTTGATGGGCTGAATGGTCTCCTTCTGCATTGTGGAATTCTAGGATTCTACGATTCTGCAGGGATAGGGCCTGGTCGGGATTGTTGTCGGTGCAGGCTTGATGGGCCAAATGGCTTCCATCGGCACTGTAGGGATTCTATGATTCCTTATGCCTTTTTAACCACTTTCTTAACCTGCCCTGTCACCTTCGACTATTTGTGTACATACATGCCAAGGTCTGTCTGTTTCAGCACCCCCTTTAGACTTCTGCACTTCAGTTTAAATTGCCTCTCCTTATTCTTCCGAGCAAAACATATCACTTTGCACTTCTCAGTGATAAACTGCATCTGTCATGCGTCTGCCCATTCCACCAGCCTGTACCCCATTGAAGTCTATCATTATCCTCTTCACAGTTCAGTACGCTTCCAAATGTTGTGTCATCCACAAATTTCGAAATGGAGTCCTGTATGCCCAATTCCAAGTCGTTAATTCACTGTCAATCAAGAAAAGTAGTGAGCCCAGAACCAACCCCTGGCAAACATCACTGTGTAATTTTCTCCAGTCTGCAAAACAAACATTCGCAACTACTCTGTGCATCGTGTCACACAGCCAGCTTTACATCCATGCTGCTACTTTCTCTTTTATTCCATGGGCTTCAGCTTTGCAGACAACCATATTATGTGGCACTTTATCAAACGCCTCCTGGAAGCGATGTGCATCACATCAACTGCATTATCTTGAAGAACCTTGTGAAGTGTAGTTGAATAGAATTTTGTTTTATTACAGATACTGTAGTCGTCACACTCCATTGCCTGTTCGGGTGCACTGACAGAGAAATTAGCACGGCCAGTGCACCTAACCAGCATGTCTTTCAGACTGTGGGAGGAAACCGGAGCACCCGGAGGAAACCCACGCAGACACGGGGAGGTCGTGCAGACTCCGCACAGAATGTGACCCAAGCTGGGAATCGAGCCCAGGTCCCTGGTGCTATGAGGCAGCAGTGCTAACCACTGTGCCACCGTGCCGCCCAAGTTGAACCAAAGCAAAGTTCTGTGGATGCTGGAAATCGACCCCCATTGACTGACCATATGTATTGATATTGTGTGCAGCACAAGCTATCACTGCAGTAATGGTGCATTAATTTTACAGGAATGGGCAATGGTCTAGTACAGACTCCACACAGGCAGTGACCCCAGTTAGGAATCGAACCCAGGTCCCTGGCACTGTGAAACAGCAGTGCTAACCATTGTGCCACCGTGCTGCCCATATTGGAAGCCATGTGCGTCATATCAATTGCATTATCCTCAAGAGCCTCTTGCAGTATGGTTGGATAGAATTATAGAATTCGAGTTTTCATGCAAATATTTTGCCTGTGAAATAATAGTGGGGAGTTAGGGAATGTATTTCGCTCTAAGAATAAAAGTTTTTTGCGCAATATCCCCTCTGTTTTGGACATTTTGTGTGCATGTAATTTATTGGAGATCGGTGCGGAGATCGAGGCGGGTGGAGGGGCAATTGAGGCTGGCCCGTACATGTTCACGAAGCCAACAATTGGACCATGGGGAGGTCAGAGGAGTCAGTGATGCAGGGCTGGCCAGCAATTGAATTGGGAAGCCGGCAGTGTGGAGCCACTGCGCATGTGCCGATCTCGGCACTGACAGATCAGCGCACGCGCAGTGGCCCACTCAGTGCTATGCTGCCGGCCTCTGCAGCGGGATATGCCCGCCCATCGCATTTTAACATGAATCACGCTAGTGCACCCAGCAGTGCACAGAATGGGAGATTCTTTTTGAATCTCCTGATTTTAACACTTAGGAATCGCCCCACCCGTCTTTCACTCCCTCTAGATTCTTACCCTGTATTTTGACTCAAAGCTTATCTCATTCACAAAATCTTCTTCTTTGATCTAAATCCCATAAAACTGTTCATCACTCACCTTTTCTGACTGGCTCCCATGCTGGCTGACATTTTAAACGGTTTCATCTCCTCAGGTAGTTTCTCCCAGTCTTCCAAAATTCTCACCATCAACCCTTACTCATGAAACCATCTTGACCTTTCAGTCCTTGAAACCTGCTACCCTAAATTCCTCTTGAACAAGTCCTCACTCTTTCGATCCATGCCTGCCTCTCCCAGAGGATGGGCATAGAGTGGGTGTTGTGGTGGACTTCTAACTAACCACAGTAGATCCAAGGAAAGTTTACAGTTGTTGATTCATGGGTTCATTGGTGACCACTGCTCCAGAGAAACCTCCAAAGCAGCACGTTCCTCTAATGTAGCTCTCAGCTCCAATCCAGCTCTCACATGGAAAGCATTTGAATACTGCACTCTCTTCCAAGTCAGAGATACACATTCACCTGATGAAGGAGCAGTGCTCCGAAAGCGTATGCTACCAAATGAACCCGTTGGACTTTAACCTGGTGTTGTGAGACTTCTTACTGCAGATACACACTGTCTATGCAGTTTAGTCAGTACACAGAACATTGTTTAAAATTCCAATCTTGTCTGCATTGGTTCATTCTTAAACTTTCTCCCAAAAGCAGGACTGCTATCTGCTCCTAGCTGGAGACTACCTGCTCTGATTTAAATAATCAAGGCCTTGCTTGAGGGTTCTGGCTGATCCCATCCTTGAGAGTTTGTAAAGTTCACTTGGGAAATAAGCATTTGACTAACATGTTATTTCACTCGAATGCAGGGGTGTTAGCACTGACAGTCGGAGAGGAAAAGGGTAACCACCAGTCAGAAGAAGGGAGGCAGCCAGATAGTCATGAAAGCCCCACCTCATTTAAGAGGTGTTGTTCTGTGCTGGCGACTGGTGAGAGTGACTGCTCCTCTGTCCTACAAGAGAGGGGGTGATACTTGGACCTAATTTTGAGGAATGAAGTCGGGAAATGGTAGAGGTGTCATTGGTGAACATTTCAGTGGCAGTGACCACAACTCGATAAGATTTAAAATAGTTTTGGAAAAGGACAAAGATGGACCAGAAATAAGGGTGGAATTTACCAGCCCCGCACACCCCAGACCGGAAATTCCTGCCCAAGGTCAACGGACCTTGAAATGGTGCACCAAATTTCCTGTCCCGCCTGCTATGGGGGCAAAGAGTGATGGGAGGTGATCCGTTCTATCAGTGTTGGAAGGGAGGATGCTGAGGGATTAGTTGTGCTCCCCTTGTCAGCGGGATGGGGGCGGGAGGGAGGGTCACCATTTCCGGTTTTGAGGGAGGGGAAGCAGTCTATGAATGTAGATTTTGGGCACTCTTTAAAACAGGCAGATGGTGAAATTCGAATCCAGTATAAATCTGGAATTAAAAGTCTACTGATGACCATGAAACCATTGTCGATTGTTGTAAAAACCCATCTGGTTCACTAATGTCCTTTAGGGAAGGAAATCTGCCATCCTTACCAGGTCTGGCCTACTGCACTGTGGTTGACTCATAAATTAATTGTCTTCGCGAGTCACTCAGTTCAAGGGCATTTAGGGATGGGCAATAACTGCTGGGCCATCCAGCGACGCTCATATCCCATGAATGAATTTATTAAAAAATAGCCAAAGGATAGAATATAAGAACAGAGAGGTTATGACAGAGCTGTACAAAATGCTCATTAGGCCACAGCTAAAGTACTGTGTGCAACTCTGGTCACCACATGATAGGAAGGATATGATTGCACTAGAAAGGGTGCAGAGGAGATTCACCACCTGGGCTGGTTTAGCTGGGGTTATTTTCCTTAAAGCAGAGAAGATTGTGCTGGCACCTCATCGAGATGTACAAAATTATGAGGGACATAGACTGGGTAGAGAGGAAGAAACATTTCCCCTTAGTAAAAGTGTCAATAAACAGGGAGCGTAGATTAAAGGCAGGAGATTTAAAGGGGATTTGATGAAAACCTGTTTCACCCAGAGAGTGGTGGGAATCTGGAGCTGATTGCCTGAAAGAGTGGTACAGGCAGAAAACCTCACAACATTTAAGAAGCATTTAGATGAGCACTTGAAAAGCCATAGCATACAGGGATACGGACTCAGTGCTGGAAAATGGGATTAGAATCGATAGGTGCTTGATGGCCAGCACGGGCAAGATGGGTTGAAGAACCACTTACTGTGCTGAAAGTGTTGACTCTTAGGTTTCTTTTATAACTGGAAGATTGGATTATGAAGGGAAACTTTGCTATAGCTATACAAGCCCCTGATTAGACCACATCTGGAATACCGTGGACTTTTGGGTAATGTCTCATCCCAACAGTTTGACAGTGCGGTATTCCCTTAGCACAGAAGTGTCAGCCTAGATTTTGTACTAATCCTGTGGTGGGACTTGAGTTTGCAATGTTCTGACTCATAGGCCAGAATGATACCACTGAGCCACAGTTAACATCTGTTTTATTGAATATACTTTCCCTTTAATCATAAGATACAAGCGTAACATGACAGGATTGCACAATAAAGATGCTGACAGAGATGCAAAGAGTAGACAGTGCATGGGCAGATTATTATGACAAATGTGCAAGCTGGAAATGTATTCCCGTCACTTTGTGTTACGTATATATGTCATTGCCACGCAAAGCTGAAAGCTAATCTACTCCAGCAGGTCAGCTGTTTCTTACAATAGATAGGGAACATATTTGACTGACTGCGATCACTGAGTGAATAAGTCAAAAACTTTTATTGTTTTAATCATATATGGTCGTAACAATTGGACGCTCCCTTGAATTATTGATGCTTTTTCCATGTCTAACCTCAAAATCAAACAGTCTATTTATTTTTTTTACTTCTTTGCATCCATGGATCTATATTCAAACCAGGAATTTTAGTGTTAAGTGCCGTTATTAAATGCCACATTTACACTTGCACTGCCCTTTGTCTGAGAGCACGATAAAAACACAAGCGGTCTTACAGCATCGCCGCTGGCAAGTTCCAATCCATTATGTACCAGACTAAAGCAGGAATGGTACTGCACGCTTTCTTGAAATGTGATCAATGTTAGTTGTACAGCAGATTATTCAATGGAAAAACTTTATATCGTGCCTTTCATGCCTTCAGACGTCCCTTCAGACGGGGGAGGCGATGGCCTAGTGGTATTGTCGCTAGACGATTAATCCAGAAACTCAGCCAACGGACCCAGGTTCGAATCCCACCACGGCAGATGCTGGAATTTGAATTCAATTGTAAAAAGTCTGGAATTAAGAATCGACTGATGGCCATGAAACCATTGCCAATTGTCAGAAAAAACCCATCTGGTTCACTAATGTCCCGTAGGGAAGGAAATCTGCCACCCTTACCTGATCTGGCCGATATGTGACTCCAGAGCTACAGCAATGTGGGTGACTCTCAACTGCCCTCTGAAATGCCGAGGAAGCCATTCAGTTCCAGGGCAACTAGGGATGGGCAATAAATGCTGGCCAGCCAGCAACATCCATGTCCCACGAATGAATGAAAAAAAAAGCTCTTTGCAATCAATAAACATTTTTGAAGTATAGACATTGCTGTAATGTCGAAAGTGTAATGGACAATGGTTATCTCCCACAAACAGTAATAACACAGATGACCATGGCTAGAATTCTCCAGCCAATCACGCCAGCGAGATTCTTCAGTCCCACCAGCAGCTTACCCCGCCCGTGGGTTTCCTGCTGGCATGGGGTGGTGCCAATGGGAATTCCCATTGACAGCGGCGGGACCAGAGAATCCTACTGCTAGCAAACAACCCGCCATCTCTCGCCAACGGGAAGCATGCGGTTGGGAGGCTGGACAATCTCGCCCCATATCTTTTGTTTTAGGTGTTGACTGAGGGATGAATTTTGGTTGGGATACTTGCGTCCTTCTGCCTCTCCACTTCCTTCTGCTGGCTTCCTCCCTTTCACCTCATCATTCAGTGTGTTGGAACCCCATCCTCTGTAATTCTTTTCCTTATTCCTTCTGCCTCTCTACTTCCCTGCTTTTCTTTAGACCAGTGCCATGGGATTTTTTTTTAAAATTCCATCTGAGAGGGTAGGCAGAGACTTGATTTAACATCCAGTGTAGGAACCTCTTCCTTATCTACTCTTTGCCACAGAAAATAGCTCCAATTTGAAAATGTCATGACAAGGTTATTTCCATCAAGAGACCAGACTTTCTATATCCAGCTTCTGATGCGGATTTACAGACCGCACTTCCATTTAACCACTGTGCTATCTATGGGGCCATTGTTAAACTGGTATTCTTTATAGTAATGGACAACTGTGATGGTTTCTAATTCAAAATCAGCAGACAATTATTGTATTAAAAATATATTCAATCCTTTCTAAATATACTGATCCATCTGCCATGCTAATTAAGATTAATTTCTTGACCACATAAATCAGTAGAAAGATGGTTAATAAATAAGACAAGTGAAAATACCCAAAATAATGAGATACCAAAGAGCAGAAACAATTTGTGCCTGAAAAGGCTTCACTGGAATATATATACTGTGCATTCTAAATTACCTTCAATTAAATGATAACCCCCCATCAATAGTCTACAGTGTTCTATGGAGGTACAGTTGCAAAACAACTTTGACTTAGGCTTTGAAAGAAATTGTTCATCATACATGTGCTTTACCATTTCTAAAGATAATTGTGCTTGTATTTTATTGGTGGCAACTTTAATTTTCCCAACAAGAGACAATAAATAGATCTCTGATTAAAGCATATCAAGGAGGCTAATCAGTCTTCCATTATCAGGGAAATTAGAAGGGGATTTTTCTTAAACATTACTTAAATATTACTTTCAATGATCCTCCCAGAGATGAGGTTTTGCAGTGGTTTCTGCATTAGTTTCTTCTTCCTTTCCTCATTTCTGGGATTTGGGCAACTCTGGTTGGGCCAGCATTGTTTGTTCATCCTTTAATTGCCCATTACGTCATTTCAGAGGGGCATTTAAGAGGCAACCACATTGCTGTGGATCTGGAGTCATAGAATCATAGAAACCCTACAGTGCAGAAGGAGGCCATTCGGCCCATCGAGTCTGCACCGACCACAATCCCACCCAGGCCCTACCCTCATATCCCGACATAGTTACCCTCTAATCCCTCTAACCTACACATCTCAGGACACTAAGGGGCAATTTTAGCATGACCAATCAACCTAACTCGCATATTTTTGGACTGTGGGAGGAAACCGGAGCACCCGGAGGAAACCCACGCAGACACAAGGAGAATGTGCAAACTCCACACAGAGGAGAATGTGCAAACTCCACACATGTAGACCAGACCAGGTAAGGACTGCAGATTTCCTTCCCTAAAAGACATGAGTGAACCAGAGGGGTTTTTACGACAACCAAGAATGGTTTCATGCTCTTCATTAGACCTTTAGGGCGGGATTTTCCAGCCGTGCTCGGTCCAAGACCGGAAAATCCCATCCGAAATCAACAGAGCTTTGCAAGGTCTGCCCCCGCCTGCTACGATTCCCGTGGTGGGCATGACAGGAAAATTCTGCTGTTCCAGATTTTTATTGAATTCAAATTTCACCATCTGCCAGGGTGGGATTCGAACCCGGGTCCCCAGAGCATTACCCAGTGTCTCTAAATTACTATTCCAGTGACACTGCAGCATCACAGCAAAGTAAATGCAATCTTATTTTTCTAATCCAAGTTTTCTAACTAATCTATAAAAGCAAGTTTAATTCAATCATATATGGTGGCTCTCCTCTCCTTTCTCCTGTGATTATTATGTCCATACTGAAATCCAAATATAACATATTTGTAAGTAATTAGAATGGACTATATCTCTTACCATGGGCGTTTTTAAATATTTTGAAATCCGCCCTTGATACAATATGGCCATAGACTGACAAATTGCTTTGATATCCAATCTCATTCTGCCAACAGGCATTCCACAGAACCATAGAATCCCTACAGTACAGAAGGAGGCCATTCAGCCCATTGAGTCTGCACTGACAGTAATGACCACTAAAGGCACCCAAATCCCATTTAGTGTGCTGAAGAACCATCCTCTGGATTTAATGCCTTTCTACTTTCCTCTCTACTTTCTTCTCCTAATATCCATCCCTTCAAGAGTGCCATGGTTGACTTACTGCTTGAGTTTACAGTATAATTATTCTTCCCTTATCTCACTCTGGAGGTGAGGGGGAACTGTGCCTATGCCTGTTCTGGCCTTGTCAAGGGCAATTAGAGATGGACAATTCATGCGGGTTGAGCCAGCGATGTCCATATCCAATGAATAAATAATAAAAAGATAGTCTGATTAAGCTTAAAAAAAACTGTTTTAGGAGTTTTGGATAGGAACAGGAATCTTCATAGAAATCATAGAAACCCTACAGTGCAGAAGGAGGCCATTCGGCCCATCGAGTCTGCACCGACAGTAATGACCACTAAAGGCACCCTAATCCCATTTAGTGTGCTGAAGAACCATCCTCTGGATTTAATGCCTTTCTACTTTCCTCTCTACTTTCTTCTCCTAATATCCATCCCTTCAAGAGTGCCATGGTTGACTTACTGCTTGAGTTTACAGTATAATTATTCTTCCCTTATCTCACTCTGGAGGTGAGGGGGAACTGTGCCTATGCCTGTTCTGGCCTTGTCAAGGGCAATTAGAGATGGACAATTCATGCGGGTTGAGCCAGCGATGTCCATATCCAATGAATAAATAATAAAAAGATAGTCTGATTAAGCTTAAAAAAAACTGTTTTAGGAGTTTTGGATAGGAACAGGAATCTTCATAGAAATCATAGAAACCCTACAGTGCAGAAGGAGGCCATTCGGCCCATCGAGTCTGCACCGACAGTAATGACCACTAAAGGCACTCTAATCCCATTTAGTGTGCTGAAGAACCATCCTCTGGATTTAATGCCTTTCTACTTTCCTCTCTACTTTCTTCTCCGAATATCCATCCCTTCAAGAGGCCTTACCCCCATAACCCCACATATTTACCCTGCTAAGCGGTCTAACCTACACATCTTGGGACACTAAGGGGCAATTTAGCATGCCCAATGCACCGAACCTGCACATCTTGCAATTCCAGAGCATAATATCAATATATTGATTTATCAGTGTGCAGTAGGCCGAAGTAAAATTATCATTTATCTGTTTTGGGGTCGGAAAAATTGTTGCGCCAAAATAGATGTTTTTCCACATCAATATCATGCATCTGTTCTTTGGAAAAAAACATTTTCTGATGTTTTCTGTTCAGTATCAGCATCAAACGGTTTGAATCTAAGGTAGAGCTTCCTTTTTACAACTCAATTGTATCTCAAAATCAGGAAAACACTGCCAACTGCAACCGTGTCCTGTTTTATAAATCGCTGTAATCTTTGAATGAGATCAGTTAGTTTATGCCAGATGATGGGTGATGTTATCTCACGGAAATGAACCCCATTTGAAATTAAGTTGAAATTGAAATCGTGCCAGGCAATTCTTCCCCCACCCCACCCCCATGCCCCCAATCACCCCACCCCGTCGTAACTGTCTGCCTATGAAGCCTGCATCTGTCCAAGAATTGAATACTGCTCACATTTGTTGGAAGACTATCTTAGTGCCTACATGTAGCGTGTCTGTACTCGACTGAAAACTACAAGAAAGCTTTTCATCAAAAGGCTATCTTTTTCCATCTCGAGCTGTCTTCATTTGGATTCTAGATCCTCGCCCACGGCTGGGATTCTCTGGTCCCACTGCTGTGGATGGAGATTTGGCTGAATGTTTTCCCTTCTTGCTGGCAGAAGTGGTGAGGTGTCCGACATCAGAGAATTCTGGCCTTTATATTTGTTTCCCCCTCTCTGTCCTTTATTATAAAATCCCTACGGTGCAGAAGGAGGCCGTTCGGCCCATCGAGTCTGCACCAACCACAATCCTACCCAGGCCCTAGTCCCATAGCCCCACACATTTACCCTACTAGTCCCCCTGTCGCTAAGGGGCAATTTACCGTGGCCAATCCACCTAACCCACACATTTTTGGACTGTGGGAGGAAACCGGAGCATCCAGAGGAAACCCACGCAGACACGGGGAGAATGTGCAAACTCCACACAGACAGTGATCCAAGCCAGGAGTCGAACCCGGGTCCCTGGTGCTGTGAGGCAGCAGTGCTAACCACTATGCCACCTTGCCGCTCTTTATTTTCTTTTTTTTTCTCTAACAAAGTGTGGTGAACCATAGTTGGTTACCACTATGAGTACTGAACCATAGATGGTCAGCACTATGGGTACTTGTAGATATGTTACTGTTGTCACTGTTGGGGTTAGGGTTGGGCTGTTCTACCTGTTGATATTGTTCTGTGGTACACTCCAGTTGGCTCCGCCTACCTGGAGGAGTATAAAGGTCACTGCACTGCCTGGTGACCCTTTAGTCTGGGATTGTATTGTACATAGTGTGCTCCATTCTTGTTAGTAATAAAAGCCTTTATTTCCCGGGTACGATCTAGCCTCCCGAGTGATTTAATCGTGCATCACAAAGAAAAGAGAGCAGGCTGCAAATTTGAAAGCTAATTATTGATTCATTATGTTTTAGAGCAACTACTTTGGAAAGCTATCCAAATTTGATCAGCACTTACTCCATTACTTGATTCATTATCATTTCCCACCCCGTTGGCATAGGTCAGAAAAATATGGTTGCTTGTGTAAGCAGTGCGGTACAGTAGTAACACTCACATGTAGCTGAGTAGAATAGTTGCACCTTATCATTATTGATAAACTCTGCATATATATTCAGTTCACTGGGCCAAATGCATTTCCATCTTGATGTTGAGAGCAAGCTTTCCATGTTTCAGCCCATTGTTTTTCACACATAAAAATAACGGGGGCGATTCACCCATCCCGCTGCGCTGCTTTGTAGCGCAGCGGACCGGCAGACTCAAGCAGAGGCCATTTTGCGGGCTTCCCGCTGGGTGCCACGGCCTCTGTGAGTCTCCGGCAGTCGGATTTCCGGTGCCATCAGCTCCGTGCCAGAAATTGGTCCAAAGCTGCATAATTTATTCAATTGAGACTTTCCCTCCAATTTAAATCTCATTCACGGGCCCAGGACTGAAATCTCCGGGCCCGCTAGCCATTCCCTCCACCCCTACCTCCCCCCTCCACACACACACACACACACACAAGGGGTGTTCCACTCTAGCGGGATTTACAATAGCTCCCCACTTGCAGGGAGCTAACGGCCCGATCCTGCTGAAGTGAAGGGGGGCCATCGAGGGCCCCAGGCGGTCAGGGGTAAGGGGGGAGGTTCCCACTGGGCATTGCCAAGTTGGCAGTGCCAGCCTGTCCCCCTGACACTGCCCAAGGGACAAAGTGACCTCCCACCTCATCCCATCTGCCAGCACTTGGCCCATAGCCTTGCATGTTATGACGTGGTAAGCGCTTATCCAGATACTTTTTAAAGGATGTGAGGCAACCTGCCTCTACCACCCTCCCAGGCAGCGCATTCCAGACTGTCACCACCCTCTGGGTAAAATGGTTTTCCTCACATCCCCCTATCCTTATCTGGGGAAGGATGTCCTTGCTAATGGAGTTCAACGAAGGTTTGCCAGGCTGATTCCTGGGATGGCAGGTCTGTCTCATGAGGAGAGACTAAGTCGGTTAGGATTATATTCACTGGAATTTAGAAGAATGAGAGGGGATCTCACAGAAACTTATAAAATTCTGACAGGGTTTGACAGGGTAGATTCAGAAAGAATGTTCCCAATGATGGGGGAGTCCAGAACTAGAGGTCATAGTTTGAGGATTAGAACTGAGGTGAGGAGAAATTTCTTCACCCAGAGGGCGGTGAATGTGTGGAATTCCCTCCCACAGAAAGTAGTTGAGGCCAAAACGTTGTGTGTTTTCAAGAAGAAATTAGGTATCGCTCTTGGGGCTAAAAAGATCAAGGGATCTGGGAGGAAGGGGGATCAGAATATTGAATTCAATGATCACCTATGGTCAACGTGAATGGCGGAGCAGGCTTGAAGGGCTGAATGGCAAACTCCTGCTTCTGGTTTCTATTTTGCTATGTTTCTATAAATCTCCTGCCCCTCACTTTGAACTGATGTCCCCTTCAACCAATAAACTGGTTGCTTGCAAGTCTACACCTGAAGACCATATCCAAGTGTTCAGTACTCTGGAATAAAATTTCATTTTGCTGTTAGCATGTCGAAGAATCTGTTTGTATTCTGCATGTTTAATGGGCTCCTACCTTATGTAGTTTGCATGTCTTACACACCAAAAGCCAGTACAATTTACTGAAGTACCTCCTAACTCCTTACAAGTTAGGTTTGATCATGTGCGGCTTTATAGCAAATAACGTTTCACTTTTTCTTTCAATATATAGCGGGCAAAGATGCTTCTTTTGTTGCTGTATCTTTTTTTTAAAAAGGGACACTCCATTGCATTTGAAGCATTGTTGTCTGTGCAGTTTGTTGATTGGTCGTGAGAAGGCCATTGCAAGGCATTGTTCCAGACTGTAAGTTTTCTGTCACTGCTGTCTGTTGTTTGTCCCTTGCCAACACAGTCGCCCATGGCATGTATCACAGCATGTAGAAAAGATTAGAAGCCACTGAAATACTTGTAAACAAGAGAATACATCTCCTATGATCAGTGAAATGAAAAATTTATGCAATGTTTTATTTATGCAAATGTGGTTGCAGAATTACCATAACTGCTCTGGTAAATGATGAGACAGATTTCGTTTTGGCAACATTAGAGTTCATTTAACGCATCCGAGCTGATTTGATGTTTCAAAATAAGGCCTTGCAATGAGCGTTAATATCAAAAATATGATTCAACCCAAGACAGAATTTCTATATTTTCACGTGTTGTCAGATATGCAAGTTCTATACAATTTAAAGACTTTGGGGGTAATTTTCCCGTCCCGCCCGCCACGCGAATCACAGTGTGCGGGGAACAGACCATGCAAAAATCCATTCACCTCAGGCGGGATTTTCCGGTTTCAGGGCGAGAGCGGCCAGAAAATCCCACCCTTAGTTGTCATTTTAGTTATCCAATATTCAGAATAAGGTTAAAGAGTAAGACATTGTGAATCTTGCACTTCAATATTATTATTTAGAACAGATGAAGCCCAATTTATGGGGTTAGATCCAAGATCAGTCATGATCTCATTGAATTGCGCGACAAGCTTGAGGGGCTCCTTCTGTTCCTTTGGAAACCCTACAGTGCAGAAGGAGACCATTTGGCCCATCGAGTCTGCAATGACAACAATTCCAGCCAGGCCCTATCCCCGCAACCCCACATATTTGCCCCACTAATCCCACTAACCTACACATCCTGGGACACTAAGGGGCAATTTAGCATGGCCAATCAACCTAACCCGCACATCTTTGGACTGTGGGAGGAAACCAGAGCACCCGGAGGAAACCCAAGCAGACACGGGGAGAATGTGCAAACTTCACACAGACAGTGACCCAAGCCAGGAATCCCTGGAGCTGTGAGGCAGCAATGCTAACCATTGTGTTACTGTGCCACCCCATTTGACTGTTAGATCATATTTTCATTATTTATACTCCTTATTCAAAAGGTTAAGTTTATCCGAGCTGATAGACTATTTTATGCTGGTAAACTGCTTTACAATCACTAAAGGGACTCAAGAGGAGAAATAAAGAAGTCTTGTTTCAATTATACTGGTGAGGCCACACCTAGATTGCTGAATGCATTTTTGGTCTCCTTGGAGTGCAACAAAGCTTCCCGAGGCAGTTTCCTGAGGTGAAGAGATTGTCCTGAAGGAAGACGTTGAGTAGACAAGGCCTATATTCTCTGGTCTCAGAATGCAGGGGTTGGCCATATAGGACTGAAATGAACTCAAAAGGTTATAAATCTTTGGGATTCTCTACAGTAGCGAACCATGATCAATAAGTATCTTCAAGACAGAAACCTGGAGATCTTTGGTCACGAAGGGAATTAAGAGATATGCGGACAATCAGGCGAGAAAGTAATTTTGAGGTAAAGGATAAGCCATGACTTTGTTGAATATCTCAGCAGGCTGGAGGATCAAATGGTCTACTTCAGCTCTTATGTAGCTTCAGGCATGCTTTAAGAACAGTTAAGTTAACTTAGATCATATTATTTCAGGCTACAATTTAATTTGTTACTTCTCCTGAATTCCAAGGATCAATATGCCCTGTAGTTTTTCTTGGTAAATAAATCTTTAAAAAGCAGTAACGTTTTATAGCCATTATATATGAGGACCTGTGCAATTTGAATTTTTTTTAAAAATCACTTTCGCATTTGGATGAGTTTGCAGTATCTCAATAAATATTACATTGTCCCCACTTGCTGCCCTAAACCAAATGCATTTATTCACTTACCTAATTAAACAGCCCCAGTTTAAATGCTTTAGACTATCTCCTAAATTGTTTATTATAGAAAGTTTGAGCACCATATAAAGAGCTTTTTAATTACGCTCTAAAACTACTGTCTGTCCTCGTCTAGCTATCCTGGTAGGAGCAAGCATAGAACCGTGACTTTAATAAGTGCAAGAAATTAAACTGCATGTAAATATTTTTTCCCAAGCAGTAAAATGAACGTAAATAGAAGATTGCACACAATGGGCAGAATTATATGGCTCTGTCACGGAGGGAGCGGGGCTGTAAAATGCAACGAGCCGTTCAAAAGTCCATTGGCTTCAATGGGAACAGAAAACCCAACCAGCGAGAGAGGCCATAAAATTTCTGCCCAATGTATTTCAATAAACAATCATCAACGTGGACAATATTACAAGTCCGTCGTGTGAATTTAAACATTCCAGATGTTTGGACTGGCTCTCATTTTCAATCTAAAATCCAAATTTCACAATGCCCGTTCCGCTTGCAATATTTCCATTGCTCTGAAACCGTGGCAAGCTTTGCAATATTGCACTTGAGGGGAAATGCATGAACCAGTCAACCATTCTAAGATTTTCACTAATTTCTGTTCTGAGGAAGCAAATCACATATTCCAAAATGATAACCTTCTGTACATTACCTCATCAGATTGCAGATCGAGGTCCATCAAGAGCCTTTAGCTCGCTTTTATGCAGATTATTATTCACCATTCCATTATTTGTAGCCCTGGAGGCATTTTGAGTATGACCTTGATTTTGTCCATGTTAAAATGTCCTAGAAGCAGAAATTCAATATTCTTGACTTTTTAACAATTTCCACCGTATTTTGTGATTTGCATAAATCCATTGCTATTAAATATATTCATCCATTCTTTTGTAATATTAATGCTGTCCTGAGGAATTTTTAATATTTATTACAACCCATCAGTACTTTCAGGAACTTCCGATAATAATTCAGCTTTTCTGTTTAAAGTTGCACTTTGTATATTAGTATGTTAATTATCAGTAGGTTTGTTTTAGGATTCGACAACTTCATGAAACTCAACAGAAAAGCAAAATACTGTGGATGCTGGAATCTGAAACAAAAACAGAAAATGCTGGAAAATCTCAGCAGGTCTGGCAGCATCTGTGGGGTGCGAATAGAGCCAACGTTTCGAGTCTGGATGACCCTTCGACGAAACGTTGGCTCTATTCTCTCCCCACATTGCTTTCAGACCTGTTGAGATTTTCCAACATTTTCTGTTTTTGTTTCATCAAACCCAAAAATTGGCCTCCATCTTCTTGGCTGGATTTTGAAAAATCTCTTGCTTTATACACTGTGATCAGTTATCTAATTAATCTTAAGGTGCATTATCTTAAAAGATGGAAGGAAACATAAGAACATAGAAACATAGAAGATAGGAACAGGAGGAGGCCATTTGGCCCTTCGATCCTGCTCCGCCATTCATCACGATCATGGCTGATCATCCAACTCAATAGCCTAATCCTGCTTTCACCCCATAACCTTTGATCCCATTCGCCCCAAGTGCTATATCTAGCCACCTCTTGAATACATTCAATGTTTCGGCATCAACTACTTCCTGTGGCAATGAATTCCACAGGCTCACCACTCTTGGGTGAAGAAATGTCTCCTCATCTCCGTCCTAAATGGTCTACCGTGAATCCACAGACTGTGACCCCTGGTTCTGGGCTCCCCCACCATCGGGAATATCCTCCGTGTATCCACCTTATCTAGTCCTGTTAGAATTTTATAAATCTCTGAGATCCCCTCCTCATTCAAACAAACCTCAAGACCTTCTTCACTTTAATTCCTGCAGCAGAACCAGTTGAATTTTTTTGCATCTATGTCTAGACGTTTATGATTTGCCTATAGTTGGCTTGATTGAATAATCTTGCATGAAGTTACATCAACCTTATGTCAAATCAACCACATTTTCTCAGCAGTTTTTGCAATAATTCCTAGATCTTGTCCATCTTGAGTCAACGTGGTAAAGTTGGTTGTCTAATTTTTGCCCGGAATGACTGTGTTGCCCTCGCTGGGACATTGGCATGTTAATTTTTTTTAGTGACACATTCTCTTCTGGATCACCTGTCTCTCCCCTGGTCAATCCACCTCACATATCAGTGATTAGTTTATTCTTCGTTGGGATGTGGGTGTCTCTGCCAAGGCGTGCCATGTCTCTGATATTTGCCACCCATCCTTAATTGCCCTTGAACTGAATGCTTACTCGGCCATTTCAGGGAGCAACCACACCGCTATGTATCTGGGGTCACATGTCGATCAGACCAAGTAAGGATGGCAAATTTCCTTCCCATTGGACATTATGGGTTCTTCTGACAATCAACAATGGTTTCTTGGTCACTCTTACTGACGTAATTATATCGTCCTTAGGCTCATTACTGAGCCTAGTTTTCAATCCCAGATTTTATTAATTGAATCCAAATTCCAACCAGCTGTCTTGGTGGGATTTGAACCCATTTCCTCACAGCATTAGCCTAGGCCTCTGGATTACTTGTCCAGATACATTACCACTATGTCATTGATACACCGCATGTCAGTCAGAATCTATGGAGAGACCAGACTTGTCCAATCAATACCAGTGAGAGATAGAGAGGGAAATTTTCCGGCCTTGTTGCTCCAGGCGCAGATCATGCCAATACGGAGCCTGGTGATAATCATTTCTGGTCTCCATTAGTGTAGACCAGATGCTGGAGGGGGCTCAGAGGCCATTGAAGCATCCAGCTGATCAGGGACATGGCTGGACAATGCACACCTGGCAGTGCCCACATGGCACCCTAGCAGTGCCCACATGACACCATGGCAATGCCAACCTGGCACACTGGTGATGCTAGTTGGGCACTGACAGCCTGCCAGGGGCAGTGCCAAGCAAGTGGGGCCTGGGTGGGGGTGGGGCCTAAGTGGGGTTATGAATGCGAGGGTGCAGTGATGAGGGTGAGCTATGAAGGGGGGCATGAAGGGCTGGGCATGAAGGGGTGGAGGATGAAGGGGCATCCAGGGGGCATGTCATGAAGAGGGACCCATGGGAGGACCTCAATGCCCTGATGCCACCGATCCCTGTTGGAGAGGGGATGGGCAAACATACCACCGATGGAGGGGGAGGGGGAAGTGTGTCCCAGTGTACGTGGGGGAAGGAGGGGGGTCTCTCAGTGCACTGTAAGATTGGGACACCCTTTCAAAATAGCCTGAGTGCTTTGCAGCCAGTTCAACAGCGCCTCCCAGAACCGACGCACAACTTACCACTCTCCCAAAAAATGACAAAGTGTGTTCCAGACCTTTGGGAAAATCGTTGCCAGAATCTCCTGTGCTGTTATTGTGTGAATTTCAAGTAATCCCAAATCATTCTAGATTCTGTGTGACTGAAGTCCTTCCTTCGTCGCAGGCTAGTGATTTTGTTTAATGGCCATGTCTTGGGTGAAGTTCTATTTGAAGACCATCATTTTCTGTGGCCCCCTTGACTGAAAGCCCTGAGACCAACAACTTCTGACCATCGGCCTAAACTTGGGGGCTGCTTGCACCCAGCTCAACATCCAATCGGAGGCTATCAGGTTGTATTCGAGATGATTAGAATTTGTTCATTTATTAGTGTCACAAGTAGGCTTACATTAACACCGCAATGAAGTTTCTGTGAAAATCCCCTCGTCGCCACACTCGGGTACACTGAGGGAGAATTTAGCATGTCCAATGCACCTAACCAGCACGTCTTTCAGACTGTGGGAGGAAACCCATGTAGGCATGGGGAGAATATGAAAACTCCACACAGACAGTGACCCAAGCGGGGAATCGAACCCTGGTCCCTCACGCTGTGAGGTAGCAGCGCTAGCCATTATGCCATTCTGCTGCCCTATCATATTGTAAAGGCAATACTGCAGATAACTTGGCTAGAAGGCCAAACACGTTCTGCCTGAAGCTGCTATTATATTATTATGTAAGCAGTAGGTGCTTATTCTGTCAGTGGCTTAATTATGACAATCTCATTCTTGATTCCAGTACAATTGCATGTCATAACCTTTTTGTCAATCTGCTTTGAGATGTCATCCTGTTAGGAGCTGGTGATCAGCCTTTGGCAGTTTTTCATGTTGCCATGTATGTGTACTGTAATTTTAAACCAAGAACTTGCTTCTTGACTGCCGCGTATTAAATTTGGCAAGCCATGGTGTCACAAAATGAATCTTCTATTGCCAAAAAAAAATCCTCGTAGCCGCTCTGCCCTGCTGACATTAATTTATCGGGCTTTCGCTCACACATTGAACATAGTATCAAATTTGCTGGCTTGAAAACTTTTGTGAAAACCTGCGCACTTATTCAACACAACTCATTTAAAATGAGCGCACTCTCTTCAACAATTGTAATCCTTGGCTCAGTGCTGGACCACTTGGCTCCAAGCCAGAACATTGCCAGTTCAAACCTTGCTAAAGAAAGCCAAGCACGTAATTCAGACAGACATTTCAGTTCAATACCGAGAACATTTTGTACTGTCAAGGTCTTTCAGCCAGGATGCTAAGTGAAGGCCCTGCCGGAAGTCTGAGGGGGATGACAAAGATACAATAACACGATTCAAAGAGCGCCAAGGGAGTTCTCCTCGTGGCCCGGTCGATGTGCACCGCTCAGACAAGTCATGGAAAAAAAAACGGAGGCCAGAATTCTCCGGCTGTTTACACCGGCGGGATATTCCGGTCCCACCAACCGCCGTGGGTTTCCCAGCGGCATAGGGTGCAATCAATCCGAGATCCCACTGACAGCGGCGGGACCAGAAGATCCCACTACCCAAGATTGGTGTGTCACCACCAACTGCGAGAAAGGCACTGCGGGGAGGTCAGAGGATGCCCCTTCCAGATTGTCTAGCCTATACCTCATTGTTGTATATGGGATTTTTCTGTGTGCAAACTGACTGCCACATTTTCTCAGCACAGCAATAACCACACTTCAAAAAGACTTAATTGGCTGCAAAGCGCTTCAGGGTACACTAAATCCATGAAAAGCATTATATAAATTCAATCTATTTCTTTCTTTAAAGCCTACAGTTTTAATTTTCATCCTTGTATTGCTGTTTGTGTGATGTGTAGATAATTTGATGGATATCTCATTAAGAGATGTAAACAAAAGATCTTTAAGTTCAAGTGTATTTAATTGCCAGTTTGCTTTTCTGCCATTTTCATGTCAGGTGTTCCATTAAAAGGTCATTTTTCTTAACTGTCAGACGTGAAAAAGCAAGATGCAGAAAATGTACACACTGGCTTTTTTTTCTCACAAGCTCAATTTATCAACAATGACTTATTTGATATTAAAAGATGTAATTGATTCAAAGAGGAGGATCTTTTAACATTTTGCAAGCGTCCCAATGGATTTCGTGAGTCATGGTCTGACCCAGGTTGGAGTGCTTGGGGAGATGTTAGAATAGGTTGCCAATGACACAATAAAATGCTTTTAAAATTGAGATAGCAATGAATTATGGAAGACAATTTCAGAGTGTAGGCACTTGATGACATTAGTCCAGAATGGAAGGACTGGGTGATAAGTGGAGGAAGTTACAGTGGTAATCTGCAAAGTCAGAATGAGATTTGTAAATAAATAATTGAAGTCGCTGCCGTTAAGGAAAAGGCCCAGTGGAGCTCATTGAGGAACCATGCAAGCTTACAGTGCTGGAAGAGACTATGGGCCGAATTTTCCCGTTCCGCCCGCCATGGGAATCATAGTGGGTGAGGGGTGGACCATAGAAAGATCCATTGACCTTGGGCAGGATTTTCCCGAGGTCAATGGTCTTTCTATAGTCCAGGATGAACCCGGCCGGAAGATCCCACCCTATATAGCTGGAAGAGACTATGGGTGGGATTTTATGGCCTCGCTCGTCCCAAGACTAGAAAATCCCATCCATGGTTAACAGACCTTTCCATGGTCCTGCTCTGATTCCCATGCCGGGTGGGACAGTAAAATTCTGCCATATATAGATAATGGGGTCATCCTCTATTTCAATTTTTTTAAAGAGATGTAACATAACCAACCTCAACCATTTCCTTTGAAAAAATATTCCTTGCTACAGCAACCATCACTACAAATGCAGTGATACATTTGTAGGCTCTCACCTTACTTTGGTGATGACAATTTCCAATCAATGATCCTTTTGCACTCACTGCCAGCAGAGGAAATAATATATTTCTATTCATCCCTGTAAAACTCTGCAGGATTTTAGAAATGCTGTATTAAATTCTGTCTACATCTTCTCTGCCCCAATGGAAATAGTCCCAGAATCTCCAAGACTGCCCTCTTATTTGTACAAAGAACTATGAAAAGTACAGCACAGGAACAGGCCCTTCGGCCCTCCAAGCCTGTGCCGATCCTGATACCCTAACTAAACTAAGAAAAACCCTCCTGCCCTTACTCGGCCCGTATCTCTCTATTCCCTCCTGATTCATGGACCCATCCAGATGCCTCTTAAATGTTACCAATGTTCCTGCTTCCACCACTCCCTCTGTCAGCGCGTTCCAGGCACCCACCACTCTCTGTGTGAAAAACTTCCCCTGCACATCTCCCTTAAACTTTCCCCCTCTCACCTTGAACCTGTGCCCCCTTGTAATTGACTCTTCCACCTTGGGAAAAAGCCTCTGACCATCCACCCTGTCTATGCCTCTCATAATTTTGTAGGCCTCTATCAGGTCTCCCCTCAGCCTCCGTCTTTCCAGTGGAAACAATCCAAGTTTATTCAACCTCTCCTGGGGCCAGGATTCTCCGACTGGGATTCTCCGTGGCTGGGATTCTCCGGTTCCGCTGCAGTGAACAGGAGAAATTGGCTGAGCGCCAAATTCCCCGTCCGTGCTGGCGGCGGTGGTGGGGTGTACGAGACTGGAAGAATTCCAGACCATAGTTTCTCAATCCTGGTATATGATTCTGCTGATCCCCTGCTGTATATATCTATGGCTTTATTGTCCTTTCTAGAACGTAATGCCTATTTGAACTGCGACCTGACCATTGCCTTGTACAAATTTAACATGACTTTTTTACTTGTATGCGATGTGCCTTATTTATAAAACACAGCATGCAGTTGTCCTTTTGATAACTTTATTTATCTGCACTTGAACTTTGAATTCATGGGTCTTATTATTCATCTACAACCATCAGCAATTTTTCCACTCAATGTTTACTCATGATCCTTTTCCTTTTCTCCAAAGATGCGCCCTCTCATTTATCAATGTTAGCTACATGTGCGCTCTGTCAGCCCATTTTTCTGCATTCCTTTCTCAGCAGGAAGTATTAGAAGCAGGAAATAAGAGGCTGGCTTTTTCCTCTATTTTTACAAAATTTTATCTGTTGAGGCCTGAATGCTCCATGACCACTGCAAAGAAGGTAATTAAGAAGGCAAATTGAATTTTTTCCTTCGTTGCTTGAGGGATGGAGTTTAAAAACAGCGAGATTATGTTGCAGCCGGTGGGGCCACACCTGGAGTACTGTGCACACTTTTGGTCTCCTTACTTGAAAAAGGATATACTGGCACTGGAGGGGGTGCAGAGGAGATTCACGAGGTCGATTCTGGAGTTGTGAGGGTTGGCTTATGAGGAGAGACTGAGTAGATTGGAGCTGTACTCATTGGAATTCAGGAGAATGAGGGGAGATCTTATAGAAATATATAAGATTCTGAAGGGAATAGATAAGATAGAAGAAGAGGAGTTGTTTCCACTGGCGGGTGAAACTAGAACTAGGGGGCATAGCCTCAAAATAAGGGGGAGCAGATTTAGGACTGAGTTGAGGAGGAACTTCTTCACACAAAGGGCCCTATTTTACCATTTTGATTCTAAGTGCTGATTCTGGGCATAATTCAGATCCGGCTTGTAAACCTGTTCTCAGGTGCCCCCATACACACTTAGCCTGAAATAAAAGTCACGGATCTGAATCATGCTGTGGGTGGGGCTTATCACTCCTGAAATACTGCAGCTCCAATCGGAGCCTTCAACGGATCGTGCTACTTGCCTTACGCCCGACTTTACCAAGTTTTCGCGCCCGTAAATGGGCGCAACGCAATGGTAAAATCAGGCCCAAAGGGCTGTGAATCTGTGGAATTCCCTGCCCAGTGAAGCAGTTGAGGCTACCTCATTGAATGTTTTTAAGGCAAGGATAGATACATTTTTAAACAGTGAAGAAATTAAGGGTTATGGTGAGCAGGTGGGTAAGTGGAGCTGAGTCCACAAAAAGATCCGCCGTGATTTTATTGAATGGCAGAGCAGGCTCGAGGGGCCATATGGCCTACTCTTGTTCCTAGTTCTTGTGTTCTTATGAACAGTGAATTTGGCACTCAGCCAAATCTCCGCTCACAGCAGCGGGACCGGAGAATCCCAGCCAGGGATGAGATTGGAGAATCCCGGCTCTGTCTGTTTTGTTTATATACGGCTACAACCACTTTGACTTGAAGATAAATTAGAATGCATTTACTGAAAGTGAAAACTCACTTTATAGATAAAATGTGGAAAACCATAGAGACCAATTAAGGCCTAGCAGTGACATAAATGGATAAATAAGACCAAATATATTGGTAATACCATTCAAGCTGTTGTGCGTTTATATTTTCATAGTGTCCTATTTACAATCATTAATCTCTGTATCGTTGCATCTACTGCACCAACACTACAGCATCACATTGATTAAACCTTAAATGTGTTAAATTTTGCATAAGCAATATTTTCTTATCGTTGGTTTTCCATAATAGTGCAAGTCGATGCCATGTGCAGAAAAGGTAATCTTGCTTTCCTCACAAAACCTTTACTGTGAAGATAGATACTGAGAATGTAACATGTTCAGAGAAATTGGAAGATATTTTCACCCGGCATTCTCAGGTGGGATCCCTCACAGTGTGCCCCATTAGTTGGTCTTTTATCTCTCATCTTCCAGCTCAAATATTTTTTGTGATGCAATTTCTGGAATTCCCTCCCTATACCTCGCGGCCTCTGCTTAGCTCCTTGAAGACGCTTCTTACAACCTACCTCTTTGACCAAGCTTTTGGTCCTCTCAACCAGTGGGCAGGATTTTCCGCCACTTCGCCCCTGTTTTTCAGTGGTGGATACAGCCCAACATTGGGCTGAAGGTGGGATCTTCCAGTCCCGCCGCTATCAATGGGGTTTCATGCTGTTCTCATCCTCCGTCGCCGGGGAAGCTACAGGTGGGGTGTTGCTGTCGGCAGGTCCAGAAGATCCTGCCAGCGGGAATATCCAGACAATCCCATCCATTATCTCCTTACGTGGCTCAGTGTTATACTTTGTTTTATAGTGCTCCTATGAAATGCCTTGGGATCTTTTATCATGTTAAAGATTCCCGGTTTGGGACACTGTGCAGAGTCTGCACATTCTCCCTGTTTCTGCGTGGGTTTCCTCTGGGTGCTCCAGTTTCCTCCCACAGTCCGAAAGGCGTGCTGGTTGGGTGCATTGGCCATGTTAAATTCTCCCTCAGTGTACACAAACAGGTGCTGGAGTGTGGCGACTGGGAGATTTTCTCAGTGACTTCATTTCAGTGTTAATGTAAGCCTACTTGTGACACTGATAAATAAACTGTAAACGTTAAATATATATTGTTGTTGTAATTGTGAACTGAAATGTGATCTGGGGAGAACAAACTGCTGTTTTCTTGAGACAAAGAGCAGAGCAGTGCAAATTTCTGAAATCAAGTGGCAATCAACAATTCAGAGGATGTGTCTTCCTTGCCACATGTTCGATAACTAATTTTCTGGGGAACCGCGCATTGAATTCGTTTTGGTTGCAAATTTTAACAGCAGATTCCAGCCCTTTAACAATTTTCTATGCATGGAAGCTTTGTGAATCCCTTTCTTGCTGTGCCCCTCAACTCCCCACTTCCTTCTTCACATTGAAACAGATCTACATCGAAGCATCGAATCCCTACAGTCAAGCAGGAGGCCTGCACTGACAACAATCCCAGGTTGAATCCCAAGTTATAATTTTAGGGTGTCTCTGCATATGTTTTGTTCTACCTCACCACCCCTTCAGGAAAAGTACCTTGAGTGGTGTATTTCAGCAGTGTGCGTTGAGGTACGTTACTATAGTTCTAAGTAAGTTGCTCTCCTGAAATCCTCGTGAGTAGGTAACCTGTAACTTGGCTGCAAATCAAGGTAAGTGAATCTGGAATGTCCGACTGTGAGGAATCATGGTATATTTCAACGAGTACATGTGATGAACTGTTAACATTTCTTTCTATTCTTGGACAAAATAATTAATATTTGGGGGTCAGCAAACACATCATCTATATGTATTACATGGCGCTTTTGACAGAGGGAATTTAAAAAAATTTATTTGTTCATGGGGCATGGGCGTCGCTGGCTGGACCAGTATTTATTGCCCATCCCTAAATTGCAAGGAAATCATTGCCTAAGGGCAATCGTTGCCCAGTTGCCCAAGGGCAGTTGAGAGTCAACCACATTGCTGTGGGTCTGGAGTAGGCCAGGTAAGAACGGCAGATTTCCTTCCCTAAAGGACATTCGTGAACCAGAAGGGCTTTTCCGACAATTGACAATAGTTTCATGGTCACCAGTAGATGTTTAATATCAGATTTTTGTTGAATTCAAATTTCATCATCTGCCATGGTAGGATGGGTCTCTGGCTTACGAGACCAGTGATGATACTACAAGGCCACTGACTCCCCAATTATACAAGATATCATAGAAATGTGTATCGAAGGCAACAAGCTACACAACCAGATATTGGCAGGCGACCAGAAACTTAGTGGAAGAAGTAGGTTTGAAGAAGCATCTTACTGGAGAAAAGGAAAATAAAGAGGGCTTGGGATGGAATTTCTGAGCTGTAGGACTCAAAGATATGGCCACCAATGATGGAGGGATTAAAACTATTGATGTGCAAGAGGCACAGATATCTCAGAAGGCAAGGCCGTGTCGGAATTTGGAATCTAGGATGTTAATTTTAAAATAGAGGCATTCTTTAACTTTAGCTCAGTGGAGGTCATGGATAAATCTGACTTAGTGCAAGTTAGGATAAGGGCAGCAGTATGAGGAGCTTTTGAGGACTCTGGGTCTGTACTCAATGGAGTATAGAAGGATGAGGGGGGATCTCATTGAATAATGAAAGGCCTGGATAGAGTAGACATGGTGTCTTTGTTCTTTGACCTGACCTGACCTAACCTACCCTCACCACCTAACTCCCCATTGAGCCTCCCCGGCTCTCCTCCCCACGACTTGACCCAACCCAACCTCACCCCCTTCAACTCCCCCCTGATGCCCCATCTCCCCTGGACCCAACCTCACAACCCGACTCCCCATGATGGTCCAGCTTCCCCGACCAATCTGATCCAACCTCACTTCCCATGAGTAGGAGAGGCTGGGATCGGAGGGCACAGCCTCAGAGTAAAGGGATGACCTTTAGAACTGAGGTAAGGAGAAATTTCTTCAGTCAGCAGGTCATGAATCTATGGAATTAATTGCCACAGAAGGCTGCGGAGGCCAAGTCACTGAGTGTATTTAAGACAGAGATAGATAGGTTCTTGATTGGTAAAGGGATCAAGGGTTACAGGGAAAAAGCAGGAGAATGGGATTGAGAAACTTATCAGCTATGATTGAATGACAGAACAGATTCGATGGGTTGAATGGCTTAATTCTGCTCTGATATCTTATGGTTTTATTTTGGTTGACTTTAAGTTTACGGAAGTTGGAAGATGGGATGGAGTGGAGGGTGGGATGGGTGTCGTGTTGACCAAGATTGGGTTAGTTAGTCAAGTCTTGAGTTAACAAAGGGGCCAATGGGGATTTTAACAGCAGATTAACTGAGGCAGGGTTAAAGTCAGGTGATTTTGTTTTGAAAGTGGAAATAAACAGGCTTAAGCACTGACATAGATATGTAGCAAGCCATTGCAGCGATTTTGTTCCTCCAACTTGCATTCTAAAAATGTTCCAGGCAAGTCTTAAAATAATTTGACCTATTGCGCTAAGCAGATGTTTGATATGAAAATTGTTTGATAAAGGGAATGAACTAATGATGACAGTTCCTGTGGCATTTATTTCTAAAGCTGCACTTCACCAGATGGTGGCATGCAAGCAATACTTTAGCACTCTGCAACTTCTGAAAACTAAATGCAATTACATTGCACATTGTGAGTTTCTTCACAAATTCGACACCTGTGATGATTTAAATGCTTCATAAACTCCAAATTTATGTAAATCATTGCAGGAGTCGCATCCGCTGACATTCTGTTCATGAGTGAAAAAATTCCGAAAATGGAATTCCGAATTGATGTCCACTAGTTTACTGTGCTATAATGTACAATGCTCCGATTCACAATGTAACGGTGATTGCATTGTACCTTTTTACTATATGTGCCCAGATCTTCCAATCTCCGGATAGCTGGAGACTGAAGGTAGCCTTTACCCATGCTTCCCCCACCGTCTCTGCCCCCAATTCCACCCAATATGTGCCACTGGATCCCTTGGAAGTCCCAATACAATGAATTTGTGGGAATTGCTGTGGGAAGTTTGAACTTCTGATGAACAATTCCCCTGCTCCCCAGCACCCTCTGAAGAAGTCTCCAAATAGTCAGAGACTTTGGACAGTTCTGTCTTACCTCCCTGGACAATTCCCCAGGAAATGTCAGACAGAAATACCCTGGTCTGATGCCTGGGTAAGATACAACTGACTCCTCTATCACTCACATGGACTTCCCCCCAACTCCTGACTACACCGCCTGATACACCCCACCACCTGATTTGATTTTTGATTTGATTTGGTTTAATCTGATTCATTATTGTCACATGTATTAGTACAGTGAAAAGTATTGTCTCTTGTGCGCTAAACAGACAAAGCATACTGTTCATAGAGTACACAGAGCAGAAGGAAAGAAGAGGATGTAGAATATAGTGTTGCAGTTATAGCTGGGGTGCAAAGAAAGATCAACTTAATGTGAGGTAGGTCCGTTCAAAAGTCTGATGGCAGCAGGGAAGAAGCTGTTCTTGAGTTGCCTCACTGACCTGACTTCCCACCAACTCCCCCAGACCGGTGGGCAGCACATGGCACACTGGTTAGCACTGCTGCCTCACAGCGCTAGGGACCCGGGTTCGATTCCCAGCTTGGGTCACTGTCTGTGTGGAGTCTGCACATTCTCTCCGTGCCTGCATGGGTTTCCTCTGGGTGCACCGGTTTCTTCCCACAGTCCAAAGATGTGTGGATTAGGTGGATTGGCCATGCTAAATTGCCCCTTATTGTCAGGGGGACTAGCTAGGGTAAATACATGGGGTTATAGGGATAGGGTCTGGGTGGGACTGTGGTCAGTGAACAATGGACCAAATAGCTTCCTTCTGCACTGTAGGATTCTATGGCTCTATGATTCTATGACCTGACCTGACCTAACCTACCCTCACCACCCAAATCCCCATTGGGCCTCCCCGGCTCCCCTCCCCATGACTTGACCCACCCCAACATCATCCCCTCCAACTTTCCCCTGATGCCCCATCTCCCGTGGACCCAACCTCACAAACCAACTCTCCCCTGATACTCGAACTCCCCTGACGCAACCTCACATCCAATTACCCCCTGATACCCTGACATGACCTGACTTCAGCAACATTTACCCTCTATGTTCACTGAGTCCCCACTGATTCTCTCCCCTCGCCCTTCAAGTCAACCTGACCCAACCTCACTACCAAATCCATACATTTTCTCAATGACCTCATTGGACCATAAGACCATAAGACATAGGAGCAGAATTAGGCCACTCGGTCCATCGAGCCTGCTCTGCCATTCAATCATGGCTGATATTTTTCTCATCCCCATTCTCCTGCCTTTTCCCCATAACCCCTGATCCCCTTATCAATCAAGAACTTATTTATCTCTGTCTTAAAGACACTCAATGACCTGGCCTCCACAGCCTTCTGTGGCAAAGAGTTCCACAGATTCACCACTCTCTGGCTGAAGAAATTCCTCATCTCTGTTTTAAAGGATCGTCCCTTTTGCCTGAGGCTGTGCCCTCTGGTTCTAGTTTTTGCTATTAGTGGAAACATTCTCTCCACATCCACTCTATCCAGGCCTCACAGTATCCTGTAAGTTTCAATAACATCCCCCCTCATCCTTCTCAACTCCAACGAGTACAGACACAGAGTCCTCAACCGTTCCTCATACGACAAGCTCTTCATTCCAAGGATCATTCTTGTGAACCTCCTCTGGATCCTTTCCAAGGCCAGCACATCCTTCCTTAGATATGGGGTCCAAAACTGCTCACAATACTCCAAATGAGGTCTAACCAGAGCCTTATACAGCCTCAGAAGTATATCCCTGCTCTTGTATTCTGGCCCTCTCGACATGAATACATTCTCATCCCAACTGCTGCCAATTAGTTAAATAGGCTACATAAAAGTTAGAAAGATTGCTTAATAACCAAAATATGAAATAATGGCTTGAATCTTGAGTGTCAGTCACTGTTGGATTGAAACTCTGTTCCTCCTTTTCGATGTCATGTTGAAGTTCCGCATTTCTGGGTGAGGTAAGGAGGTAATGGGTAGAGTGGCAGCTGGGGAGGATGCGGAAGTAAGTGGGTAAGGAGGTAGGACTGTTAAGGGCTTCGAGGAGTAGCATGATAGGGAGGGGGGCTAGGGTGGCAGCCAGCTAGTGTGATAAGGTCAGGGAAGCTGGTGCATCAGTGGGAGTCAGGAGGTTGGGGTGGAGGGGGGGGGGGGGGGGGGGGGGGGTGGCGGTGAGGCGAGAATTGAGGTTGCGTCTGGATAGATAAGGGAGGAGTTAGTGGATTAGGAGGGGAGTCAGGTGGTGAGGTCAGGTCAGGTCAGTTCAAGAAGTTGTTGGGGTCTCTTGGGGGTCAGTCAGGGAGTCACAGTGGAGGCAGGGTGGTGGAGGTCATCTGTATAGATACCCAGCGGTTAGACTAGGATTATTGTATCTAATATTTCCTGGGGAATTATCCAGGTCAGTAACTCAGGGCTGTCTGAAGTCTCCAACTCTAATTCAGTTGGAAACTTTTCAGAGTTTCCCTGGCAACAGGGGAATTGCCCATTGAAAATTCAACCTTCCTGGACAATTCCCACAGATTCATAACATTGAAACTTCCAAGGGAGTCCCGTAACACATCTTGGGGGGTCTCTATCCATCCAGGAACTGGAAGTTCTGGGCCAATATAAAGACACAAATTTACAAAGAAATTGAGTTTAAAAAGAAAAAAACTTTGCAAAAGATGAATATGAAGAAGGGGAGAATATGGAAAAAACCTCCAATATTAAAGATGCAAAAACAAGGCAAAGGAAAGTTAAGGGAGGCTAGGACGATATTTGAAAGAGAATTGTCAGCCAATAGAAAGGTAATTAGCAAAGACATTTGTCAGCACAAAAGTAAAAAGTATTATTTGCATCAATTGAAGTTAAATACATTCAGGTGGAGAACGTTGATTGGATATAAAGAAACACTGATTGACAGAAGAGTGGATTAGAGATAGGAGATATATACCTGTTACGTTTCACTCTGTGAATAAATCTATTCCAAGTAAAGACTTTTTTTTTCACTAACTGACCATAAAATCATAGAATCCCAACAGTGCAGGAAGAGGCCACCTGGCCCATCAAGTCTGCACCCCACACAGAGCCACCCCACCCTCTGACCTTGTGCATTTAGCATGGCGAATCTACCCAAGCTACATAGCTTTGAACTATGGGAGGAAGCCAGAGCACCCGGAGGAAGTCCATGCAGTCACAGGGAGAACATGCAAACTCCACACAAACAGTGACCCGAGTTTGGAATTGAACCCAGGTCCCTGATGCTATGAGGCAGCGGTGCTAACCACTGTGCCATCATGACTGTCTGGTTTAAAAGTAAGCTGTGAAAGAATGGGTAAGGTACTATAATCGATGAAAGATGCCATCTTACACTTGAGAATTTGGAGAATTTTGGGGCGGGATTTTTCCGGTTACGCTCGTCCCAATACCAGAAAATCCTGCCCGAGGTAAATGAACCTTTGCATGGTCTGCCCCCCGCTTCCCACCCCCCCCCCCCCACCCCCACCAACCCTCCCTCCGCCCGCCAAGATTCCCGTGGTAGGTGAGACAGGAAAATTCTCCTGTTCGTGTTAGTGTCAGTTTATAATGAGGGCTGAAGTTGAAAAAAGAAGGGTGAAATCAATATTCAAAAGGAAGCTTGTATTTGAAAATGAACTAGTTGTCAGTACATCAGAGCACAAGTTCTTAAAATCAGGTCTATTGTCGGTCAAATTCACAATTTGTAGTGCATTCAATACTGGGCAGAAAATATGATCGTAATGCAGCAATCCAAACTAGAATGAAAACTAAACTTCAGCCACAATCCTGCTTCCGCAGCCCCCCCCCCCCCCCCCCCCCCCCCCCCCCCACCCCCGCCACCCCCACAGTCCTCGGGAAAGGTTCCTCATGAGAACCAATGACTCGTCACTATTGTGAAGTGAATCAACTGCTGGAATAATGACAGTGTGATCATGCTGTCCACCACCATCAATGCAGAAGAAAACCAGCGACTTTGGTATGGCGGGTACCTGCCGTGAATTGTGAATAGCCATACGTCGCTGGCTTTGCTGCTTCTGAGTTAAACTTGCTAAAAGCAGGAGCTCGTTGTCAACCTTTGCATGAGGGTCAAGAAATTGCTGTACTTGCACTTTCAGTACAAATTAATCTTGCTGTAGGTATATGGGACTGCAAATCCATGCTGTAGAGATCGTGTTAATGACGTGATTCATAATCCTTACATGAAACTTAGCCCTGGAGGCCGAGAAATGTTGTGGGAAAAAGTCCAAATTCTCAGCTCACTGCCTGTTGAGAAGATGCGCCTGTGGCACAGTAGTTCGCACTGCTGCCTCGCAGCGCCAGGGAGTGTGGAGTTTGTACACTCTTCCTGTGTCAGTGTGGCTTTCCTCCGGGTGCTCCGGTTTCCTCCCACAGTCCAAAGATGTGCGGGTTAGGTTGATTGGTCGTGCTAAATTGACCTTAGTGTCAGGGGGATTGGCAGGCTGAATGTGTGGGGTTACGGGAATAAGGCCTGGGTGGGATGTGGTCGGTACAGACGCGATGGGCTGAATGGCCTCCTTCTGTGCTGTAGGGATTCAATGTAAAAATCTGTGGGCCAAATTTCTAATCTTGGTGGGACAAAACTTTGTGGTGTGTTATGATGCCAGGTGACCACGTTAAAGCAGATATGCGATATTCAATCATAACAGTAATCTCATTTTCATTATGAAGTTTCTTGCAGGAGGATCATAAAACTAGGCCGTTTAGCCCATTGAGGCAGCTCTGCCATTCAATGATATCATGGCTGGTCTGATTGTGGCCTTAATCCCACTCTCCTGCCTGCCCCCATGACTCTCAACTCCCTTGTCGATCAAAACTCTGTCATAGAGTCATAGAATCCCGACAGTGCAGAACGAGGCCATTCGGCCCATCGGGTCTACACCGACTACAACCCCACCCAGGCCCTATCCCCATAACCCCATGCATTTACCCTAGCTAGCTCGCCTGACACTAAGGGACAATTTAGCATGGCCAAACCACCTAACCCACACATCTTTGGAGCAATGGCCACTGGTTTATAACAAAAACGTTGTCAAAGAATGGGTAAGGTACTATAGTCGATGAAAGGTGCTATCGTACACTTGAGAATTTGGAGAGCTTTGGAGTGGGATTTTCCAGTCACACTTGCCCCAAAAACAGAAAATTCTGCCCGAGGTCAATGGACCTTTGGAAGCTGAAGTGATCCAGCTTCCACTGCTCTCTCTGGAAAGTTTAGCGTTTATTTATTGGTGTCACAAGTAGGCTGTAAAAATCCCCTAGTTGCCACACTCCGGCACCTGTTCGGATACACTGAGGGAGAATTTAGCGTGGCCAATGCACCTAACCAGCACGTCTTTCAGACCATGGGAGAAAACTGGAGTACTCAGAGGAAACCCGTGTCGACATGGGAAGAATGTGCAGACTCCACACAGACAGTGACCCAAGCCGGGAATCAAACCCGGGTCCCTGGACTATGAGGCAGCAGTGCTAACCACTGTGTCACCATGCCACCCCCTGTAAAAGAGACCTCCAAAGACTAATAACTTTCTGAGAGAAAAAAAGTCCTCCTCACTCAGTCTTCAATGGGGGACCCCTTATTTTGAAGCTATAGACACTTGTTCCAGATTCCTCTTCAAAGGGTAACATTCTCTCATCATCAGACCTCTGTCAGGCCCCTTCAGAATCTTATATGTTTCAAGAAGATCACCTCTCATTCTTCGAAGCTCCAATGAACATAGGCCCAACCTACTCAATCTTTCTTTATAAAACAAACACGCCGCATTTAATTTGAAAAACCTTTTAAATGTTACAGTGATCATCTACACATCCTGGACTTTAGATTGTAGTTGATTTCACTTACCTTCTCCTTGGCTTATCAAAATGGCCACAGCATTCAACTTACCTGGTTTATGGAAGACACTGCCACAAGAAAGGGGCGTGTCTTCCTCAGGGTCCATAGTTTTTGCAGTATCCAATGTCTTCAGCTATTTCTTGTTATCATGTGGATTGAAATGAATTGGTTGAGGACTGGCGTCTGTCATGCTGGAGAAGTCAGAAGGAGGCCGAGATGGATCATCCATCTGGCACTTCTGGCTGAAGATTGTCGTGAATGCTTCAGTCTTTTCTTTTACTTAGGTGCTGGGCCCACCCATCTTTGCGGATGGGGATTTTTGTGGAGCCTCCTCCTCCAGTGAGTTATCCAACATCATTCACAGACGAATGTGGCAGGGCTGCAGAGCTTAGATTTGTTCCGTTGGTTGTGGAATTGCTTAGCTCTGTCAATTACCTGCTGCTTACGCTGTTTGTCATGCCAGTAATCCTACGTTGTACCTTCACCAGGTTGACATCTCTGTTTTAGATATGCCTGATGTTGCTCCTGGCATACACTCCTGCACTCTTCATTGAACCAGAGTTGATTCTCCAGCTTGGTGGTAATGGTAGAGTGGGGTATATGCTGGGGCATGAGGTTACAGATGGTGGTTGTGTACAATTCTGCAGCTGTTGATGGCTCACAGTGCCTCGTGATTGCCCAGTTTTCAGTTGCTAGATTTGTTTGAAGTCGATTCCATTTCGCACGTTAGTAGTGCCACACAACACGATGGAAGGCATCCTCAATGTGAAGATGGGCCTTTGTCTCCATATGGACTGCGCAGTTGTCATTCTGACCAATACTGTCATGGACAGATATATCTGTGGCAGGCAGGTTGCTGAGGATGAGATCAAAGTATGTTTTTCCCTTTTGTTGGTTCCCTCATCACCTGCTGCTGTTCTTGGCTAGCAGCTGTGTCCTTCAGGATCAGCCAGCTCAGACTGTCGTGGTACTACTGAGCCACATTTGGTAATGGACAATGAAGACCCCCATTCAGAGTACATTTTGTGTCCTTGCCACCATCCATGCTTCCTCCAAGTGGTATTCAACATGGAGGAGTTCTGATTCATCAGGGAGCGGGCGATATGTGGTAATCAGCAGGAGGTTTCCTTGTCCATATTTGACCTGGTGCCATTAGACTTCATGGAGTCTGGAGTTAACATTGAGGAGTCCTGACTGTATAGCATTGTGCTGTCACCCCTGCTGGGTTTCTCCTGCCGGTGGATCAGGACATACCCAGGGATTGTGATGGTGGTATGTGGGACATTGTCTGTAAGTTATGATTCCATGATTATGACTACATCAGGCTGTTGCTTGAATAATCTGTGAGACAGCTCTATTAATTTTGGCACTAGCTCCCTGATGTTAGTGAGGAGGACATTGCAGGGTCGACAGGGATGGGGGTTTGCCGATGTTGTTTCCGGTTTCTAGGTCAATGCCAGGTGGCCCATCCAGTTCCATTCCTTTTAGATTCTTTAGCGGTTTTAATAGGCCATTAAGAGTCAACCACATTGCTGCGAGTCTGGAGTCACAGGTAGGCCAGACCAGGTGGGGACGGCAGAACTCTTTCCCCTGAAGATATTAATAAACCAGATGGGTTTTTCAGACAATAGTGGTTCCATGATCATCATTAGACTTTCAGTTCCAGATTTTTGTTGAATTCAAATTCCGCCACCCTCTCCAAAGGCAATTCGGAATGGGAAATAAATGCTGACCTAGCCAGTGACACCCACATCTCATAAATTAATTTTAAAATATCCTTGCCTCAAGCTACTTAATGGCATGCCCACGGTTAATTGGCTAGGCAGGAGAGGCAAGCCGCCAGAACAGGGCCATGCTTGACTGACATTTATTGTAGGTTAGCGTCAGTTGCCTTTCACACAGGTAGAGATAACAAAACAGTAAAGGTCACTTGATTAGAACCTGTAACCTACTTGATAAATGTCATCTAAAGGCATATTTACAGTAAGCAGAAGCTTGTACTCGTGTCAGTGCATTCAGAATGTCTTGACTGAAATTTAAGACTATTATAGTAACTTATGGCTGAGGCACTGAGGTCTCTGGTTCTCCCACTTCAGAAGCAGCTGCCTATAATATTCCATTGCTAGTGCAGTGTTCCATATACATTTGTTGTGGCTTTTAATAAGTTTGCACAAAAACCATGGATGTACAAGCACTTGAGACCCATGTCAATTCAGTGACATTAATGACTTATTGAATCCAAGCCACCAGCACTCTGATTAAGTGGCCAGACTTTTCATTCCCGCAAAAGGGTTCCTTATGAAAAGCACAATGGTTTATCAGAATATTAGATTTTCTGCTCACAGAGTACACACTGAGCAATCGCCTTTCATAGCAGTTTCATTTTCTCACTGTGACTGTTGTAAGGATACGGACATCTCTTGGATTGGATTAGGAAAAGGAAAAATAAATAAGATTTAATCTTCAAGAATTTCACAGCTATTTTTAATGTGGTGGGGGGGGGCGGGGGGGGAGAAAGCACTTTGAATTGAAGTTCCTCATGCATGATTGTGTCAGGTAAGAAGTTTGCGTGGATTGTAAAGTTCGTTGCATCTGCGGAATTTTGATTTTAAGAATGAAAGCTAACGATCCCTATATCACGCCGGAGGTTACATTCAGGATTTTCTAATCTATTTATCTGCGCCATTGTGCTCATCTCTCTTGCGAAATACAATTTATCATCAAGTGGTATTAAAACGGTCAAATAATTTTTTTAAAAACACAACCGTGAAATATTGAGATGTCATTCAGATTTGCAGTTGTCTAGAGTAATGCTATTACTGCTGATCTGCTTACTGGCTATTTTACACCACTGATGCATTCGCCCTCTTATTATACTCAGTGTGCACCACAAAAGCTTCCCATTGTGAAATTAAAGTCTGTGTCTAGACCTCATCAGAATTGAGGTCAAGTGGGAAATAAGCAACCGCATTCTCGTCACAAATCACAATTGACTCGAGATTGGTATCAACTTAAAAACCCATCAATATTGATGAAAAGCTTTAAAAACATGCATTTGTCTCGCCTGGGTTGAGTTGTCATTCATAATTCTTTATTCTTGTACCTGTGACTTGTCCTGCTACTTGCACTTTTCTTTCAAAAAAATAATAGTTAACTGTTATTAATAGAGTTGTGCTCAGAGATGTGTTCTTGACGTGTTTGTTTAAAAGGCCGGTCAGGCGGAATCTGGCCATGGGATTAAATTAGATTGTGATGGTGTTGCCACTATATGGTGCTTTTACGACTGGCTGCTTTCTTTGTTGATTGAAGATGTTCTCATTTCGGTTCTCCAGAGAAAACAAAAAAATAGCAGGATGATTGCAACAGCAGCCTGGATGCACCACTTACTACAGAAGCTGATTGAATGGCTTTACTTAGAGGTGCTGCTCATGGGAAACTTGTTGAGTGAGAGCAGTGCATGGAGGGAGCCCTATGATTGTGCTGATTATTAGATATCAATGGCCAGGAACCGTGCCACCTAGGAAGTTCCACATTCTTCACCGTGCCACCTAGGAAGTTCCACATTCTTCACCGTGTCATGGGAGATTCACTTCACTAATGGCCTGGATTTCAAAGAGGTTTGCACAATCACTGGGGCGAATTTTCCTGTTCCGCCCACCACGGGAGTCGCAGCGGGCGATGGAAAGGTCCGTTGACCTTGGAAGGGATTTTTCGGTTTTGATGCGAACGTGGCCAGGAAATGTCGCCATAGAATCCCTACGTTGCAGAAGGGGACCGTTCGGCCCACCACTGCTCTCTGATGGAGCATCCCACCCAGGCCCACCACCCCGCCCTATCCCTGTGATCCCACACATTTTACCATGGCTACTTCTCCCTAGTCTACACGTCTTGGGACACTAAGGGGCAATTTTAGCATTGCTAATCAACCTAACCTGCACATCTTTGGACTGTGGGAGGAAACCGGAGCACCCGGAGGAAACCCACGCAGACATGGGGAGACCGTGCAAATGCCACACAGACAGTCGCCCTAGGCCGGAATTGAACCCGGGTCCCTGGAGCTGTGAGGCAGCAGTGCAAACCACTGTGCCACCGTGTATTGGCCACTGAGCCACAGCAGTGGTCGCTTATTGCTGGCCATTTGGTTATCCCTCTCAGATCGTTGCCTGGTATCGGTGTCTCTGTGTAAATCAACTTGGCTGCCCTGGTTCCTCGAACTTCTGATTGGATGACATGTCTGCTCCCTGGCATTTAATTGACTGGAGCATTGAAGATTGTGGTGGGCATGGCTAAAGCACACAATAAGAAGTCTCACAACACCAGGTTAAAGTCCAACAGGTTTATTTGGTAGCAAATACCATAAGCTTTCGGAGCACAGCTCCTTCGTCAGATGGAGTGGATATCTGTGCATTAGGATATCTGTGCACAGATATCCACTCCATCTGACGAAGGAGCTGTGCTCCGAAAGCTTATGGTATTTGCTACCAAATAAACCTGTTGGACTTTAACCTGGTGTTGTGAGACTTCTTACTGTGCTTACCCCAGTCCAACGCCAGCATCTCCACATCATAAAGCACACAATGCAGTGTCGGAACATGGAAACACCTCCCATTTCCAGTTCATGAGCCCGGGTTGAAAATCCAGCTCCAGAGGTAGAATTTAGACAGGATTGTTGGGGCTGGTGGGCGATGGCAACACCGGAAAATAGGTAAAAAAAAAAAATGGCTTTGTGTCAGTTAAGTGACATCTTCCCATCTCTCTCTGGCTTTCCCAGGGGCACTTTGGTAATGAAATGGGAAACCTGTGGCTGAAGTGGGCAGTCAATTAAGGCTAGTAAAATGCCAATCAACAGCCCTTTTAAGACTTGCAATTGTGACAAAGAATGTGGACAACTCAAATCAGAAAAGCTGGATTCAAGGCAGAGGTGTGAAATTGACATGAAATCATCTGCATAAAAAAGTAGAAAGCTTTAGGTCAACAACAGCCAAAGGTTGGCTCTGACATGAGCATGTCTTGAAGCAAATATATTTAAAAATATTTGTCAAAAGGCAGCCTGATGCTATTTCATTTTGGAGGCATGTACCATACCAAGGCAGGGCTTCTGATCTTAACCTTTTGTAACATTTATAGAACATTTGAAGCTGGCCTGGTGTGCTTTGGAATATTCATGTCTGCAAGTAACAAATGTGTGCATGGTCTGAATACCATCCTGGTTTTCAAGTTGCTACAGAAGATTATTTTCTTTGTTGTAGATTCATCATGGTACAAATTAATGCACACTAAAGATCAGGGGAATTTTGAACACTTCCAGTATTCTTGAACTCCTCAGGTCTCACTCATAATTTGCTTATTGACATTTTGCAGCAATTTCTTTAGAATATACTGATTTGTTTGAGAGCATGTTTCATGGAAAAAAATGTTTTAATACATCTTGCATTCCAAGAGAGGGCACTATGTACATTTGAAGATTAAATTAAACTCTTAAAGGCATGTAATTCTTTCTTGCAATAAAACAGCATACCATCAAACAAATGGACGATGCAATACAGGATTAATCAATGGCCTTCCCTACAGCACAAGGTCAGAAATGGAGATGTTTGTTGATGATTGAATAGTGTCCTGTTCCATTTACAATTCCTCAGCTAATGAATCAGTCCATACCCACAGGCAGCAAGATATAGACAATATTCAGGCTTGTTTTAATGAGCAGCAAGAAACATTTGCACCACGCAAGTGCTAGGCAATGGCCATCCCAACTAAAGATCTTCCGTTAGCTGTCAGTGGAACTGGAATGGAAATAACTTCCACCATCAACACGAGACAGAGTACAGGAATGAGATAGAGAATCTGGTGAACTGGTGCGGCAACAATAATCTCTCCCTCAATGGCAACAAAATGAAGGAGATTGTCATTGACTTCAGGAAGCAGAAAGGAGAAATGCCCCTGTCTACGTCAATGGGGATGAAGTAGAAAGGGTCGAGAGCTTTAGGGTTTTAGGTGTCCAGATCACCAACAACCTGTCCTGGTCCCCCCATGCCGACACTATAGTTAAGAAAGCCCACCAACGCCTCTACTTTCTCAGAAGACTAAGGAAATTTGGCATGTCAGCTACGACTTTCACCAACTTTTACAGATGCACCATAGAAAGCATTTTGTCTGGTTGTATCACAGCTTGGTATGGCTCCTGCTCTGCCCAAGATCGCAGGAAACTGCAAAAGGTCGTGAATGTAGCCCAATCCATCACGCAAACCAGCCTCCCATCCATTGACTCTGTCTCCACTTCCCGATGCCTTGGCAAAAGCAGCCAGCATAATTAAGGACCCCACGCACCCCGGACATTCTCTCTTCCACTTTCTTCCTTCGGGAAAAAGATACAAAAGTCTGAGGTCACGTACCAACCGATTCAAGAACAGCTTCTTCCCTGCTGCTGTCAGACCTTTGAATGGACCTACCTTGCATTAAGTTGCTCTTTCTCTACACCCTAGCTGTGACTGTAACGCTACATTCTGTACTCTCTCATTTCCTTCTCTATGAACGGTATGTTTTGTCCGTATAGTGCGCAAGAAACAATACTTTTCACTGTATGTTAATACATGTGACAATAACAAATCAAATCAAATCAAATCAATATCCTGTGATGCATAGAAACTCAATGGATCAGCCATATACATGTTACCCGAGTAAACAGAGGCTGTATATTCTGAAAGTGAAAATTTATTTATTAGTGTCACAAGAATGTTTACATTAACACTGCAATGAAGTTTTTGTTAAAATCCTCCAGTCACTACACTCCAGTGCCACGGGGAGAACGTGCAAACTCCGCACAGACAGTGACCCAAGCCAAGAATCGAACTCGGGTCCCTGATGCTGTGAGGCAGCAGTTCTAACCACTGTGCCACCGTGCCACCCCTATGGGAAGTTCTGTGGAATTTAATTCATTAAGTTCTGTGGAACTTAATTCATTTTCTGACACCATAAAATCTGCACCATCAAAGGACAAGTTAGAAGTGGAACGGAATAGTCTGCAGCTGTTCAGATGGATGGGGCTACAGCAACACTCAAGAAACTTGACACCATTCAGGACAAGGCAGTTAGTTTGACCATCATCTCATGCCACTGTGCCAAGTCCATGGAATGCACTGTGCCAATGCATCAAGGTTTCTTCCCTCACCTTGGAGGACATTACTACCTTTGGTAGCAAATTGGGTAGCATGGAAATAAGGGCGGCATGGTGGCACAGTACTTAGCACTGCTGCCTCACCGTGCCAGGGACCCGGGTTCAATTCCCGGCTTGGGTCACTATCTGTGCGGAATCTGCGCGTTCTCCCTGTGTCTGCGTGGGTTTCCTCCGGGTGCTCCAGTTTCCTCCCACAGTTCCAAAAACATGCTGGTTAGATGCATTGACCATAATAAATTCTCCCTCAGTGTAGCCGAATAGGCGCCAGAGTGTGGTGACTAGGAGATTTTCACAGTAACTTATTGCAGTGTTAATGTCAGCCTACTTGCAACACTAATAAATAAACTAATAAGCTATCGTGAAGAATGTCCACAATCACTTTCTAGGACAACTAAGGATAGACAACAGGTCAGAAACATCGGGTAAAGTGCATTCAAAATGGCACTAGTTTTGAGAAGTTTTCATAGAATCATAGAAACCCTACAGTACAGAAAGAGGCCATTCGGCCCATCGAGTCTGCACCGACCACAATCCCACCCAGGCCCTACCCCCTATATCCCTACATATTTTACCCGCTAATCCCTTTAATCTACGCATCCCAGGACACTAAGGGGCAATTTTAGCATGGCCAATCAACCTAACCCGCACATCTTTGGACTGTGGGAGGAAACCGGAGCACCCGGAAGAAACCCACGCAGACACGAGGAGAATGTGCAAACTCCACACAGACAGTGACCCAAGCCAGGAATCGAACCCAGGTCCCTGCAGCTGTGAAGCAGCAGTGCTAACCACTGTGTTACCGTGCCGCCCCACAAAGGATCACCTTTGTTTTCTGAAATTTCTGTTCGAGTTCATTTGCACATTCCCGAATGTAAAATCTCACATGGGCCACAACAATCAGGCAGTGTCTTTATTTATCCATTCATGGGATGTGGGCGCAGCCAGCATTCTTGTCCATGCCTAATTGCCCTTGAAAAGGAGATAGTGATCAGCCTCCTTGAACAATGTGCCCATGTGGATTATGGATTTTAGAACATATTTTCTTGAAAAACAGTTTAAAAATGCGCACTAAGATCTCCTGCCATTGGGGTATTTGTGCACGCAGTGGCGCGCAAATACTTTGGCCATTTCATGATCCATTCTGAACTCACAGCATAGGGGAAATACCAGTTGGTCTTTTAAGTGGCTTAAAGTGCTTTTTTCCTGGAATGTGTGAGAGCTTATTAAATGGTACATCTAATGTTAATTGCATGGGAAATGAGTGCTTGTGGGATTTCCTGGCCTCTTCTGGAGGAGCAAGTTGTGCGCTCAGCTAATCCAGTTTAAAGTAAGTGATTTAAGGAATGTAATATTTTGACTTTTCTGGAAGTGAGTGCTTCAAGTTGCATTTTTGATTGCTACCGTCTAAAGTTCTGAATATGGAAAATGTGTGATTGAGGATTTTAGAGCAGGAGGAGGAAGCCAAAATGAGGATGTGAGAATGTGGGTAATTGGGACTGGTTGGGAGGGCATCATGGTGGGCATGGACCGATTGGGCTGAAGGGCCTGTTTCCATACTGTATTGCTATATGACTCTATGACTCTGTGAGAAGGATTGCTTTACACCATAGGTAATTTGCCTATTGAAGCCCTCCTTATTTACCCATGTTCTACATACCCTCAGTTGAGGTTATGTGTGGTCAGTCGCTTTCCCTGGCTGTGATTTATCAGTGAGATAGTAACTAATCTTTGCCATTGTTTTGGAATCTGACTCAAGAGCAACGTCAGCCACGTGGGTGACAGCACCAGTGCCATTCAAAGTCAACACAGCATTCAACATTAACTCCAGCTCTTTCCAATCTCCTTGAGCACTATTGCAACATCAGCCAAACCAAAGTGCATGGCATTCTCAAGCAGGTCTTCAATATATTGCTTGAGAGAGCAAGCACCTCTGGCAGTTTCCATGCAGGAAGCTGACAGCAGAACAAGTGAACGCTGCAATGTTTCCTCATTGCGATACTCCTGAAAGTCAAGGGCATTACTTATGACCACCTTACAGTCATTCACACAACGCCATGGAGTTCATCAATGGACAGACGGCCAGTGATCTTCAGCAGAAGGTCATGCAGATCAGTGCCTGCTTCCTAGTCTACAGTCACGATCATAGAATCCCTACAGTGCAGAAGGGGGCCATTCAGCCAATCGAGTCTGTACTGACTCTCCAACAGAGCATCCCACCAAGGCCCTATCCCCATAAACTCTTCATTTACCTCACTAATCCTCCTAACTTACACATCTTGGGACATTAAGGGGTAATTTAGCATGACCAATCGACCTAACCTGCACACCTTTGGATTGGGGGAGGAAACTGGGGCACCCGGAGGAAACCCACACAGACACGTAGCCTGATCGGCAGTTCCACCACCAACCGCAACTTGCACCTTCAATATCGGAGGATTTCTCAGGTTCTGTAACCTGACAAAAAATGCCCCCAAACAAAAGAAGGAGATTTTAGACAGGTGACCAAAAGCTTGGTTAGATGGATAAGTTTAAAGCTCGGCGTTGAACGCTAGGCATTGAACGAAGAGTAGAGGTGGAAAAGGCCAAAAATAAAGTAAGAGGTAAAGTTTATTTATTAGTCACAGGTAGGCTTACATTAACACTGCAAGGAAGCTACTGTGAAAACCCCCAGTCGCCACACTCTGGAGCCTGTTCAGGTACACTGAGGGAGAATTTAGCATGGTCAATACACCTAACCTGCACATTTTTGGATTGTGGGTGAAAACCGGAGCACTCGGAGGAAACCCACGCAGACACGGGGTGAATGTGCAAACTCCACACAGACAGTGACCCGAGCCAGGAATCGAACCCAGGTCCCTGGCGCTGTGAGGCAGCAGTGCTAATCACTGTGCCACTGTGCCACCCATACATCGCCACAGTTCTCAGAGAAAATGGTGTTGGGGCAGAAAGTGAAGCCTCAGTGGGAGATTCTCTGGATATGACTGGCTAGGAAAAGATTGAACCTGACGTGGGTAGAGCCGTTCTGCTGGAATGCAATTGAGAGACATTGGAGGAGTATAAACAAAATACTGCCGATGCTGGAATCTTAAACAGAAATGGAAAATTCTGGAAAATCTCAGCAAGTCTGACAGCGTCGGTGGAGAGAGAATAGAGCTGACGTTTCAATTCCAGGTAACCCTTTGTCGGACCTGCTGAGATTTTCCAGCATTTTTTGACATTGGAGGGGTATGGCTGCAGATGTATCGAAAAAGGTGAGCAGTGATTCTGCACGACAGCTACGGTCACGGGATCTAATTTGCAAATCTGATTCGGGTAATTTCAGCACAATGGCAAAAGCCGGATTGGTGAATTTCAAGCATTGATCTGCGGAAAAGATTAGGATTTACGAGGCAATGGGTACATTCAAGGACTTTGCGGAGCAAAGGAGGTTTGGAGATGGAGCAATGGTTGGCAATCATGGACGGGTCAAGGGTGGCTTTTTTTACTTAATTTAACTACCACCAATTACACGCCTTCATCAAAAACGTAAGTGTTGGTGACTCACAATAAAAGCAAACTGCTGCTCGCGATAGAATCTAAGTGCAACTGTAACTTAATTGCATCCCAGTATTTCAGTGATAGCTGAGTTTTTATTAGTGACATAATAACAGGAGCTCTGTTCAATATCCGAGATTACATTGTGGACTTGGGAAGGTTAAGTCCTGTCTTTATTCAACTTATCATTGGAGGGTACCCAGTAATAAAGCTGCTGCTTGGTGATGTGAGCATAAAATGATACAACCACTTTCCCTGAGTAGCTGGAGGTGGCTTCAGGCTGTTAGGCTTTCATGTGGGTATCTGCGGTAGGTCACTGACCATGTTTGTGGTCGTGTTTTTTTTTCAATACATTAGGTAAACCTGAAATCAATTTATTTTTTCAGGGATTATACTCTATCCGCAAACAAATGCTGTCATATTTGTACAGTCTCTGCTTCTCGGAAAACTGTGATCAACTACAACTTACATTCTTAAACTTAATCTGTAAAAGTCTCTTGAGCCTTCCAACTATTAACATATCAAAAACATTTCGCTTTAACTCAGCATAAATATGTTGAAGTTTCACATCACAGAGAATCCTCTTTTAAGTGGCATAACCAAAGAAATGTGGACCACTTTTCAAAGATTTGTATTCAATTAAACTGCTATTATTGAAACAGTAATTGTTTGATTCGAAGCTGCTGAGATGAAGTCCTTTCATTCTTAGTTCAGTATTTTCAGAGCAGGACTCATGTTTAGAAATGTATTTATAGTTGTAGCATTCATATAGAAAAAATGGACGAACGGAACAAGGATATTTCTTCCAAGGCACTATTCAACCTGACCTTGAAATACAATGCCAGCTCCGATGGACGAAATAAATCATGTGAGCTGCTATAGAGGCGGTAGACAACAGTTTTTAGTTCATTCGCATGGTTATGCAGGGCGGAATTTTATGAACAATATTCTAATTGCTAAACGAGTGAGAAAATGGAAGTTTTTTAAGGTGAGTTTAAAAAAATAGAAATCTTATGGACCCCCACCCCCGAGTGATCTGGTTCACTAATGTTCTTTAGGGAAGGAAATCTGCCGTCCTTACCTGGTCTGGCCTACATGTGACTCCAGAGCCACAGCAATGCGGTTGACTCTCAACTGACTCTCAACTTGACTCACAACAAGGGTTGGGCAATAAATGCTGACCAGCCAACGACGCCCATATCCCACGAATGAATAAAAAAAATGACCTCCTTCGACACTGTTGGGATTCTGAGTCTATGGGCCCTATTTTACCATCAGGTTGCATCCGCTTTTGGGCGTGAACACTTGGTAAAGTCGGGTTTGAGGCGAGTACCGCAATCCGCGACTGCCTCCGCGCCCGTTCCCCCTTTACCAAGCGCTTAAAATGGCCGTGATCGGGACCACGCCTGAAATGGGCACAACGGCAATTTAAATGCATTTGCAGGATTAAAATTGACTTAATGGTCTGGACACCCAAACTTACCGGCATTTCCCCCTTTACCACCGCGTTCACCCGTCCAGATTCGGTGCGAAACAGGCGTGGTCCGTAACAGTCCGATTCAGGCGCTCCAGCTTTTGAGGAGGTAAGTTCGGAGCTTCCGGCAGCTCTCTGACTCAGATTGGTGATGGGGAGGGTGGCGGGGGGGGGGGGGGGGGGGTGGTGGGGGCGGGTAGAAGGATGGAGGCGGGTCAGATGGCTCTCTGATGGGGGGGAGGAGGGAAGCGGGTCAGATGGCTCTCTGGTGGGGGGGGCTGCTGGGGGATCCGCTGCCACACTGTGTGCAATTGGTGGGGGGGAAAGGGGGGTCCGCTGCCACTCTGTGTGCGATCGGTAAGGGGGAAAGGGGGGGCAGGGGGCCACGATCGGTCTGGATAGCAGGGTGGGGAGATAAGGAGGACAGTTATGTTCTGGGGGTGGGAAATGTCTGTGGGGGCCAGGAAGGAGGCATTATCCGGTCCGGGAGCGATGTGGCAGGGCAGCGTCTTTCTATTTTTTTTTACTGTGCATGTGCAGTTGAAGGCTCCAATCGGAGCTGCAGCATTTCGCGCATGATGAGCCCCGCCCACAGGCTTCTGCAGTGCGATTCAGAATTGCTGCTATTTTTTTAGGCAGAGTGCGAATGGGGGCGCCAGAAAACAGGTCTAAAGGTCGGTTCTGAAACACTCCCAGATTCAGCACTTGGAATCAAAATGGTAAAATCGGGCCCGATGAGTCTATGAGATCAGCCATGATGGTATTGAATGGTGAGGCAGGCTTGAAGGGCCTGGTGGCCGACTCCTGCTTCTATTTCTGGGGGGCGATTCTCCCAGCCCGCTGTGCTGCTCTAGCAATGCAATGGACCGGGAGACGCGTGGAGGCTGTTTAGTGGGCTCCCAGTTGGGCGCCACGGCCTCTGCGCGTCTCCGGCTCCACGTTTTTTCGAGTAATCAACTCCATACAGGAAATAGGCGCAGAGCTGATTTAAATATATAAATTTCAATTTGCCTACCACTAACAGACCCGGGACTGAAGTCTCAAGGCCCCGCTAGCACCTACCCCATCCCCGCCAGGTCTGGGTCACTGCAGTGGGGTTTACAACTGTTCCCCTGCTAGAGGGAATAGAGGCCATGCTGACCCCCCCCAAGGAGATCGAGGGTAGGGTGGGGTGTTCCCTGGGAAGTGTCTGCATGGCAGTGCCAGCCTGGCCCCAGGCACTGCCCACTAGGCATTGGGCAGTGCCAAGGGGGCGGGAGCAGTGGAGGCGAGGCCAGTTGTGGCAGGGCCTATAGGGGTCTCATTGGTGAGGGTGAGGGGACCCTTGCCACTCTGCAAAGGGATCAATGGCAGAGGGAGGGAGGATGACAATTGGGGCTGGCCATCTGGGTTGTGGGTTGCCAGGAAGTGAGGGGGACACCGGGACTGCCCGGGGGGAGGGCGGGGGGGGTGGGGGGCAGTCAGGGAGATTGAGGTTGCTGAGGGATTGGGGGGGAGACAACATTGAGGCTGGCCCGGATAGGTCTGGGAGGCCAACGATCTGGGATGGGGCGTGTCAGAGGCACAGCAATGCGGGGTCGCGGCCAACGATCGAGCTAGCCAGCAATCGGGAGGCTGGCAGTGCAGGGCCACTGCGCATGCGCTGATCTCGGCGCTGACAAATCAGTGCATGCGCAGTGGCCCGCTCTGCGCTATGCTGCTGGCCTCTCCAGCGGGAAATCCACAGATTTTCAGTGTGAATCACTCTAGGGCACTCTGCAGTGCTCAGAGAGTGAGAGTTTCATTCTGAAAATCCCGCTAAAATATTTGGCAGAAGTTACTCCATTCTTAACGCAAATTCAGCACTTAGATTTTTTTGGGGAAAATTGCCCCCTTGTGTTCGACACTTTTCCCCCCTCTTGTACCCGACGGATCTGCAGGTAACTGGTGGCAAGAGTTTTAAAACCCCTTTGATTCCTTTAAATTGTGCCTTGTGTTGCCTGGCACTTTCTGCCGTGATCCTGCCACTTTGCAAACTTCTCCTTGGCGCAAAATTGTAGGACTACAACTCATTTATATTCATTTAATTTGTGTTTACTTGTCTGTTCATTCATTCGTGTCAATTACCAATGGTTCTAAGCACCAAACCAGAGGGAGGAATTACAAGATTAACACACCAGGGAAAGTCTTTTGTCAATAAATGTTTTTGAATTGTTTTTAAATGGCGCAATTTTAGCACATTGGCCCTCTCCCAAATGCATATTATTTAAAGCCTTTCAGAGAGAGGAACACTGCAAAGCAGACTTCAAATCCAGCACAATGCTGATTGTAGTCACCACACTCTTGAAATCAGCTTCTTGAGCAAAATACCAACCGAGGAATGATTTTCTTTTTACATTTTATTTTGTTTGATACGATGTGAATGCCAAACGTGAGATAAACAGACCTTTCAGTATTGTAGCACTGGGTGATACACTCTATGGAAGAAAGTACAAAAGACAGCTTTTGCAAGATGGTAGTAAATTCCTGCATGATAACGTCTTGCTGCCCCACAATAACACCGATTCTACTGGGAACATACAACCATGGACTCCCTCTCCAATACTGACTGCACCTTCCAAAGGGAATGACTGGGTGAGTGACAAAAATTCAACCAGATTCACCAGGTAAGGTCACGTCTTCACCTTGATGATGTGGAAGTTTTCTTCCCTCTCTTGGTGATTGAGAATTCCGAACATCGTTTCACATTGCAGTTGGTTAGAAGTAAAAAATAAATGACCTTGTGCAATCTTAATAAGTTGGTTTTTGCTCTCACTAACATTGTAAACAGGAGCAGTGGGTGTTCTGATGCTATTGCTGTGATTGAGTCAGAAGTTTTTCAATATCTCTGTTAAAAATAGCACATTATTATGCCAAAAACATCCACGGTGCTTCAATCAACAACTTACAAAATAGACAAACACAGCATTTTGAAACCAGTGAGTTCCCATTAATAGCAATTGAATAAATAACCATTAAGTGTCTGCTTTTGTAGATTTGTTGAGAGAGAATGGGTGATCAAACAGCATCCTGCACGCTTCCCCTTAACGCCACACAGATCCCTCAATTTCAAACCCTACGGGTGGAATTTAAGGGTTACTTCGGCTGGTGGAATTTCCTGACCCCCACTGAACAAAGAACAAAGAACAGTACAGCACAGGAACAGGTCCATCGGCCCTCCAAGCCTGCGCCGATCGTGATACCTGCCTAAATCAAAACTGTATGCACTTACGGAGCCTGTATCCTTCCATTCCCACCCTATTCATGTATTCGTCTAGTTGCCCCTTAAATGTCACTATCATATCTGCTCCCATCACTTCCCCGGGCAGCGCATTCCAGACATTCACCACCCTCTGAGTTAAAAAATGTGCCTCGCACATCTCCTCTAAACTTTTCCCCACGCAGCTTAAACCTATGTCCCCTGGTGCTTCACCCTTCTACCCTAGGAAAGAGTATCTGACTGTCCACTCTGCCCGTGCCACTCATAATCTTGTAAACCTCTATCAGGTCGATGAACTTTTGAATGGCTCACCACATTTTACACCCTCACCGTGCTAATACCACAAAATTCTGCCCAATGCACATGGATTCCAAAGTCTCAAAGGTAGGGGAGTCTAAAACTAGAGGGCCTAGGTATAAGGTGAGAGGGGAAAGATGCAAAAGGGTCCAGAGGGGCAATATTTTCATACAGAGGGTAGTGAGTGTCTGGAATAAACTGCCAAAGGCAGTAGTAGAGGCGGGTACAATTTTATCTTTTAAAAAGCGTTTAGACAGTTACATGGGTAAGATGGGTATAGAGGGATTTGGACAAAACGTGGGCAATTGGGACTGGCTTAGAGGTCAAAAAAAGGGGCGGCATGGACAAGTTGGGCCGAAGGGCCTGTTTCTGTGCTGTGAACCTCTATGACTCTATGACTCATTGTTATACTAACAACCATTATATCTGTGGAAATGATTATATAAAATAAATTATCAGTTACTTCCTCATTTACTTGACATTGTAAGATATCCACTCAGCAGCTCTGCTACAGATTCCAAGCGCTCCCACGCCACCATCTGGTTGGTGATCAGCTGCTGGACTACCCACCCTAGTCCTAGGAATTTCAGGATCAATGGTGTCATAAAGACCACAGAGATCCCAGAACAGCATAGTGTCTCACAGCGCCAGGGAGCCATGTTCAATTCCAACCTTGGGTGACTGTCTGTGTGGAGTTTGCACATTCTCCCCGCATCTGCATGGGTTTCCTCCGGGTGCTCCAGTTTCCTCCCACAGTCCAAAGATGTGCAGGTTAGGTGGATTAGCCATGCTAAAGTTTTTTACCCAGAAGGTGGTGGGTGCCTGGAACTCGCTGCCAGGGAAGGTAGTGGAAGTAGATACAACAGTGACTTTTAAGGGGCGTCTTGACAAATACATGAATAAGATGGGAATAGAGGGATATGGGCCCGAGAAGGGTCGGGGGTTTTAGTTCAGTTGGGCAGCATGGTCGGTGCAGGCTTGGAGGGCCAATGGGCCTGTTCCTGTGCTGTAATTTTTTTTGTTCTTTGTTCTAAATTGCCCCTTAGTGTCCCAAGATGTGTAGGATGGGTGGATTAACCATGGTAATTATGTGAAGGTACGGGGGTGGGCCTGAGTAGGGTGCTCTTCAGAGATTCGATGCAGACTCAATGGGCCAAATGGCCTCCTTCGACACTGTAGGGACGCTATGGTTCCATGGTTGTTTCAGAATAGTGCACAAAATGGTAACTGTAAGCTTCTAATCTGGGCCGGAGATCTCGTGTGCCCGACTACAACGACCAGTGAGAACAGAGAATTTGACACTCAGCCAATTCTCCATTCGCAGCAACAGGACCGGATAATCCTCGCCGTGGGCAAAATCGGAGAATTACGGTCTGGATAACCCCAGCCGCGGGCGAGGTCGGAGAATTCCGGCCCAGACCTCCATCTTTTGAACAACATTACTTTCTCTATTGGCTTCTTTTACAACCTTTTGAAAAAAGTGCTCAGTTTGAATTTCCTGCACCCATGATTTACACCTCGTGACAGCCCTCTTCAGATGTTCATTTAATTGAGAAGGTTGGAAGCACCACTTAGAAAGATGGAATAACAACATTAGAATCCATGTTTCGTTAAGACTCTTTTAGACTCTTTTCAATCATAAATATTCAAACAACTGAGCACTCATGCAATGTCAATACTCAATAATGGAGTGTGACCAGAATTAGTAAACTATGGATCAGCTCATCAAATGTTGTTTACAGTGTTTCAAACACTTGGTATAATATTGGTTTGTGTGCAAACTGGTGAAATGTATCGGTGTATTTCTGCAGTCATCACTTTGTTTCCAGGTCTTGATTAATTATTGGGGTGTACAAGATGTTTTGTGTCCACCCGTCCAATTCCTACTTGTCAAATGAGACAAGATGCAGTCTATAAATATGGGTAGAATTGACTCCTGTCAATCATCTTGAAGAAAGATAATAAGGCCTGTGATTGTAAGGTTACGGAATCTTTGTAACTTTGTTTGATAAGGACGGGTAAGATGTGTTTTTTTTTCATTCTACAAACAATCCTTGGCGCTCCAGTGTAATGGGAAGCTTTTCAATTATCTTAAAATCATAGAATCCTATAGTGCAGAAGGAGGCTATTCGGCCCATCGAGTCTGCCCCGACCACAATCCCACCCAGGCCCTATCCCCGTAACTCCACACATTTACCCTGCCAATCCCCCTGACACCTAAGGTCAATTCCGCATGGCCAATCAACCTAACCTGCACATCTTTGGACTGTGGGAGGAAGCCGGAGCACCTGGAAGAAACCTATTAAACTCACCTCTACTGGAATCATAGAATCCCTACATTGCAGAAGGAGGTAATTGGGCCCATCGAGTCGGTGCCGACTCTCCAACAGATTATCCCACCCAGGCCCTTTCTCCACTTATTTACCCCACTAACCTACACATCTTTAGATACTAAGGGGTAATTTAGCGTGGCCAATCCATGTAACCTGCACATCTTTGGACTGTGGGGGGGAAACCAGAGCACCCAGAGGAAACCCACGCAGACACGAGGTTGAACATGAAAACTCCACACAGACAGTCACCCAAGGCCAGAATCTAAGCCAGGTCCCTGGTGCTGTGAGGCAGCAGTGCTAATCACTGTGCCATCTTTCAAGATCTCTGCAGTCCTCCAATTCTGGCCTTTTGCTCATCCACAATTCGCTTTGTGCCGCCATTGGCAGTTGAATTGCGAGCCACCTCGGCACAAAGCACAAAAACCTGTACGACTCTCTGACAGGATATTGGCAGGGAACAGTGCACACTTGTTACTGACAGCTTCCTCACAGGCATTTAACTCCCTGAAGAGTGTTGCATGGCTGGAGACAGGCATTCTGCCCCCTTCTGAGGAGGAAGCTCTGCGTTAGAAGGATGTCAGCCAATCTAATTGGCTGGAAAGCTCTCTAATCCCAGCAAGAGCAATGGCCACTGCTGTCACAACATTCAGTCGCTGTGAGGAAGGGTCCAAATGAGACAGGTAAGTACTGAAGGTCTATCGGCGGGGCCAGAGCAGTCAGCCCCAGCGGGGAGTGGAGAGGGTTTCAGGGTGGTGGGAGCTCAGTTCCATATTGGGTGATGCTGATGTGGGAGGGCTTGGGGAGTGTAGGTGGAGGAGGCACCTGGAGGAGGCAGACCTTTGGAGAGGGCTAGGATCCCACTTGGTAAGAAGTCTCACAACATCAGGTTAAAGTCCAACAGGTTTATTTGGTAGCAAAAGTGGCTTTTGTTACCAAATAAACCCGTTGGACTTTAACCTGGTGTTGTGAGACTTCTTACTGTGTTTACCCCAGTCCAAAGCCGGCATCTCTACATCATGACTCCCACTTGGGACAGGGAGCCAGTGAAGGAAGTATCTTCACCCTTTTCTGCCCAAGGCCAGAACAAGATAACCTGCCAGACCTATCCCCATCCCTGATTTCTGCAGTCGGGGAGGAGATCATGCTTGAGTGGCCATCAGTTGGCCAATAGAGGGCTTCACTTGCGTCCAGTATAGGTAGGCCACCCTTAGCCTTGCCTGCCTCCCATGAAACTGCGGTCATGTTAGGGGTGAAGAGGTAGACAGTGGGAAGGATACCTGGAGAATTTAAAGCCCCCGCCTCCCCCCCCCCCACCCCCGCCCCACCCCGCCATCCCCCTTGCCTGAAAACCCACTGGTGATGCTGGTAAAATTCTGCCCCTCTATTTCTCTCTTCTATCTTTCAGATACTACCTCTTTGAGCAAGATTTTGATGATCCTTGCATCTTCTTTTTAAACATGGCTTGGTGTAAAATTTGTTTTATGATGCTGTTGTGAAGCATTTTGTTTTGTTAAACGCTGCCTTGCAGAGCCAGGGACCAGGGTTAGATTCCCATCTTGGGTTACTGTCTGTGTGGAATTTGCAAGTTCTCCCCGTGTCTGCATGGGTTTCCTCCAGTGCTCTGATTTCTTCCCACAGTGCAAAAGGCGTGCTGGTTAGGAGCATTGGCCATGTTAAATTCTCCTTTAGTGTACCCGAACAGGCACTGGAGTGTGGCGACTAGGGGATTTTCAAAGTAATTTCATTTCAGTGTTAATGTGAGCCCACTTGTGACACTAATATAGAATCATGGAATCAATGGCATGGCAACGGGACCTTTGGCCCAAAATGGTACATGCCGACCAAAATGCCCATCTATGCTAACCCCATGTGCCTGCATTTGGCCTATATCCCTCTAAATCTTTCCTATCCATATATCTGTCTAAATGCCTTTTAAATGTTGTCAATGTCCCTGCCTCAACCACTTCCTCCGGCAGCTCATTCCACATATGTACCACCCTCTGTGTAAAAAAAGTTGTGATGTGGAGATGCCAGCGTTGGACTGGGGTAAACACAGTAAGAAGTCTCACAACACCAGGTTAAAGTCCAACTGGTTTATTTGGTAGCAAAAGCCACTAGCTTTCGGAGTGCTGCTCCTTTGTCAGGTGAGGGGGATTTCAGTTCACAAACAGGGCATATAAAGACACAAACTCAATTTACAAAATAATGACATCTTTTCCGGAACCTTCAACATGTCATTGATGAAGACTAACATCTCGCCAAGGCTATCCCCACACCCCCACTTCTTGCCTTCAAACAACCACACAACCTCAAACAGACCATTGTCCGCAGCAAACTACCCAGCCTTCAGGAGAACAGTGACCACGACACCACACAACCCTGCCACAGCAACCTCTGCAAGACGTGCTGGATCATCGACACGGATGCCATCATCTCACGTGAGAACACCATCCACCAGGTACACGATACATTCACTTGCAACTCGGCCAACGTTGTCTACTTGATACGCTGCAGGAAAGGATGTCCCGAGGCATGGTACACTGGGGAGACCATGCAGACGTTACGACAACGGATGAATGAACACCATTCGACCATCACCCGGCAAGAGTGTTCTCTTCCTGTTGGGGAACATTTCAGCAATCACGGGCATTCGGCCTCTGACCTCCGGGTAAGCGTTCTCCAAGGCGGTCTTCACGACACACGACAGCACAGAGTCGCTAAGCAGAGACTGATAGCCAAGTTCCGCACACATGAGGACAGCCTCAACCGGGAGCTTGGGTTCATGTCACACTATCTGTAACCCCCACTACTTGCCTGGGCTTGCAAAATCTCACTAACTATCCTGGCTGGAGACAATACACATCTCTTTAACCTGTGCTTAACCCTCTCTCCACTCACATTGTCTGTACCTTTAAGACTTGATTACCTGTAAACACTCGCATTCCAACCATTATTTTGTAAATTGAGTTTGTCTTTATTTGCCCTGTTTGTGAACTGAAATCCCAATCACCTGACGAAGGAGCAGCGAGCGCTCCGAAAGCTAGTGGCTTTTGCTACCAAATAAACTTGTTGGACTTTAACCTGGTGTTGTGAGACTTCTTACTAAAAACGTTGCTCCTCAGGTTCCCATTATTTCCTCTCTTAACCAAAGATGTGCGGGTTAGGTTCCTCTCTTAACCAAAGATGTGCGGGTTAGGTTGATTGGCCATGCTAAAAATTGCCCGTTAGAGTCCTGAGATGCGTAGGTTAGAGGGATTAGTGGGTAAATATGTAGGGATATCGAGGTAGGGTCTGGGTGGGATTGTGGTCGGTGCAAACTCGATGGGCCGAATGGCCTCTTTCTGTACTGTAGGGTTTCTATGATTCTATGATTCTATGAAGTTAAACTATGCCCTCTAGTTCTCGATTCCCCAACCCTAGGAAAAAGGCTGAGCGCATTCACCCTATCCATGCTTCTCATGATCTTACACACCTCTATAAGATCACCCCTCGATCTCTTACACTCCAAAGAAAAGAGTCACAGCTTGTCCAATCTCTCCCTATAACTCAGTCCCTTGAGTCCTGGCAACATGCTGGTAAATTTTTAAACTTTATTAATGCCAGTCATTGAGCTTGGCTATAGAGTCAACACCATGAAGACAGCCTTCAAGGAAGCTTCCAAGGATTCCTTTGAGAAGCTGAAGTGTACAACAATTTCTTGGATGTATTTGGTTTTTAAACTGCTCATTACCTGCTTAGCATTTAGTTGCGATTATAAAAACACTAAGTCAGCTGTCATGAAAGGTGAGATCCTTTGAACATTTTAACAATCCAATCTTGAAAGCAAAGTCTATTTATGATTTTTTTTGACGTTTTCACGAAGTTCGGAGACTGTCGCAAAATGTCCAATTCACAATCGCTGGTTGAAACAAAAGGCTGTATTTTGCTTAAGTAGACGTTTGTACCAAAATAACACCACAGTATTTGATTTACATCTACACTGAGTCTTTTAACATGCCAATCAAAGTGTTTTCATACTATCTGACTACTTTTAGGTCCATGTTATGCATCTTCTAGAGTCACGATGTGAGAACATAATTGCATCAGGCTTTCATCTGTTTCCATAGCAGCTTGGCTCAGAACATTTCCATCAAGATGTCAAATGCTGTTGCTGGAAATTGTGACTTGCACCAGTAATATCCATCGCGCTGTTCATTAGTCATTGAGTGTGACGTCACTCCTCCGGGTTGCAGACCTCTCCTGAGTTCCTTTCCTCTGAAAAGAAGCTCAATAAATAGCTATAACCAATTAATACTGCCGCTATGTTCACATTTGTTCCTCCCACTCAAATTAAAATGCACTTAAAATAGACGAAGGATAAAATTCATAGATCTGTCCCCCAAATGTCTGTAGGCTTTTATTTTTAGCATTTCCTTGCATCCACACGTCAAAATCTTACTAAATAAAGGCACAGTGAAGGGAAAACATGTTTCTGTTCAGAGAAACCAGTTGTTTTTCTCTCGTGATCTTGTGACGCTCTGCCAAAAAAAATCAAAGGGGTGTTTCACATTGTCCTGGGGTGGTGGTGGTGGGGGACAAGGCCTCGACATGCCAGCAAAACTCTGCTGCTCAGAGATCGGGGTGCGTTCTTTAAAGGACACACCGGTCATTGCCTGGGCCCACCACGAGCTCTCCGGGGACTCCCCTCCCCATCCCCCGATCATCGGCCCCTTTCTCCACCAATCCCCAATCGTAGGCCCCTTCCCACATTCTCCCCCGTGTCCACAATGTGAGCTGGTACCCAGTTCCATGCCCCACACCCGCCCAACGCCCATCGCCTGCATCCCTTGCTTCTCCATCCAGTCCTGGCACCACAACCTCTAAATGAATCCCCCCCATCCCTGCCTCCATGAGGCTCCCACTAGGGCACAGGTTGGTACTGCCAGATCCCACGCCTTCTGTGGGATTATGGAGATAACATTGAACTTTGGTACATTGTAGGAATTCTATCACTTTTTACATCCATTATTTTTAAAAGCCAAATTGTATCACTGTAAAACAAGGTTCAAAATTCTGGGCACCATGGTATACTTCTTGGAATATAGTGTTCAATTCTGGTTGCCACACTACCAGAAGAATGTGGAAACTTTGGGAAGGGTACAGAAAAGATTTACCAGGATGTTGCCTGGTATGGAGGGCATTAGCTATGAGGAGAGGTTGGAAAAACTTGGTTTGTTCTCACTGGAACAACAAAGGTTGAGGTGTGTCCTGATAGAAGTCTACACGATTATGGGAGGCTTGGACAGAGTGGATTGTCAGAAGCTTTTTCCTAGGGTAGAAGAGTCAATTACTGGGGGGCACAGGTTTAAGGTGCGAGGGGCAAGGTTTAAAGGAGATGTACGAGGCAAGTTTTTTTACGCAGAGGGTGGTGGGTGCCTGGAACTCGTTGCCGGGGGAGGTAATGGAAGCAGAGATGGTAGTGACTTTTAAGAGGCGTCTTGACAAATACATGAATAGGATGGGAATAGAGGGATATGGTCCCTGGAAGGGTAGGGGGTTTTAGTTAAGTCGGACAGCCTGGTTGGTGCAGGCTTGGAGGGCCGAAGGGCCTGTTCCTGTGCTGTAATTTTCTTTGTTCTTGTTCTTTGTCCTTTGTTCTGAGCAAATTCATTGTATGCTGTGGGGAAGAGGAAATATTTTGGATATTGAAGAGGTTTCACTGGGTCATCTTCTTTCATATTTGTTGTAGGGATGTGGATGGTGCTCGTCAGGTTTTCATTTACCCATCTCTAAATGCCTGAGATGGTGGTGACGAAACACGTTATTGATTTGCTGCAGTCCCTATTTGTGTAGGTGTACCCAGATTGCTGTTAGGGAGGGAGTTATAATGTGTGTTACATACTTGTAAAAGCACCACTTTTTGTTCCTTTTCTTTGCCTCCTGATTTTCACAAACATGCACTATAGGCAAGGTTGTAATGTAAAGTCTCATCACCAGTCATGGTTTCCTGGTGAAATAGACACACACAAGACAAATGCTGGGATTCTGTGGCCCCCCCGGAGTGATTTTCTTGGTGGCGGAATCTACTGGTTCAGTAAGATTTGCCACGCCATCGGGACAAACAAAGAACAGTACAGCAGAGGAAACAGGCCCTTCGGCCCTCCAAGCCTGTGCCGCTCCTTGGTCCAACTAGACCAATCGTTTGTATCCCTCCATTCCCAGGCTGCTCATGTGACTATCCAGGTAAGTCTTAAATGATGTCAGCGTGCCTGCCTCCACCACCCTACTTGGCAGCGCATTCCAGGCCCCCACCACCCTCTGTGTAATAAACATACCTCTGATATCTGAGTTATACTTCGCCCCTCTCACCTTGAGCCTGTGACCCCTCGTGATCGTCACCTCCGACCTGGGAAAAAGCTTCCCACTGTTCACCCTATCTATCCCCTTCATAACCTTGTACACCTCTATTAGATCTCCCCTCATTCTCCGTCTTTCCAGGGAGAACAACCCCAGTTTACCCAATCTCTCCTCATAGCTAAGACCCTCCATACCAGGCAACATCCCGGTAAACCTTCTCTGCACTCTCTCTAACGCCTCCACGTCCTTCTGGTAGTGCGGCGACCAGAACTGGACGCAGTACTCCAAATGTGGCCTAACCAGCGTTCTATACAGCTGCATCATCAGACTCCAGCTTTTATACTCTATACCCCGTCCTATAAAGGCAAGCATACCATATGCCTTCTTCACCACCTTCTCCACCTGTGTTGCCACCTTCAAGGATTTGTGGACTTGCACACCTAGGTCCCTCTGTGTTTCTATACTCCTGATGACTCTGCCATTTATTGTATAACTCCTCCCTACATTATTTCTTCCAAAATGCATCACTTCGCATTTATCCGGATTAATCTCCATCTGCCACCTCTCCGCCCAATTTTCCAGCCTATCTATATCCTGCTGTATTGCCCGACAATGCTCTTCGCTATCCGCAAGTCCAGCCATCTTCGTGTCATCCGCAAACTTGCTGATTACACCAGTTGCACCTTCTTCCAAATCATTTATATATATCACAAATAATCGACAATGGTTTCATGATCATCAGCAGATTCTTAATTCCAGACATTTTTGATTGAATTCATAATTCCACCCATCTGCTGTGGTGGGAATGGAACCCAGGTAGAATCATAGAATCATAGAATACCTACAGTGTGGGAGGAGGCCCATCAAGTCTGCACTGACCACAATCCCATCCAGGCCCTATTCCTGTAACCCCACATATTTGCCCTATTAATTCCCCTGACACTATGGTTAATTTAGCATGGCCAATCAACCTAAATCGGAATATTACCTGAGTTTCTGGATTAGATAATACCACGAGGCCACCGCCTCCCCTGGCGATCTTATCAAAATGTGGAACATATGCGGGAGGCTATATGGCCTACCCCTGCTCTTGAGTTCTTTCATCTTCAGCTCATTCTCACCTTAGTTGGAAAACCAACTTTACTGCAAAGACAAAGACTTGAGTCGATGTAACTAAGTTTTTAACAATAGTGATTTTGGTTCTCCTTCTCCTGGTATCTACTCCTTTATCATGGGATTCATTTTATTTCCTCAACCTTGAGATGTTTTACTACATAAAAGGCATTCTGGGCAGGGTTTTCCAGCCGTGCATGCCCCAAGACCAGAAATTCCTGCCCGAGGTCAAGAGACCTTTACATGGTGCACCAAATTTTCTGTCCCATCTGCTATGATTCCCATGGCAGGGGGGAGGGGAAAATTCCGCCCTCCATTAATCCTTTCAGCAGTGTTGCTACAGTTCTGTATTACTGATTTTATTAATCACTAATTATGTGGTGGAAGTTTGGTTTGCAATATTGCTTTGCAAGAAAGGATAACAGACGGAATTTGCCATTTTTGAGACGAAGTGTGGTGGTGGGCAGCTCTGGCAGTGTCTTCCCCACAGGCTAGAATGGCAGGATCCTCGTGTTAGATGCTGTGCTTGGGACTTCATTAATAATGCACAGGCAAGTTCCTCTCCAAATCTCCTGGTGGACCGATAGCTAATTCATCCTCCTTCCATCAGCGAGTGGATTTGAAGGCGTGGGTGCCATATGTAAATGCCAGTCCGGTATACTCCTATCACTCTCACCAACCCACCGGTCCTCACCAGACCAGGCTGGATGTCCAGAACCCAGAAGCAAAAGGCTAGCATCCTCATGAAGGAATCTGTTCCTTGATTCAACCACCCTCCCCCTGAGCCCATCACCTGTGAGGTGGGCTTCTACCCACCCCGCCTGGTATCTTCATGCATCCACTTCCCTAGAATCTAGAAAACCATAGAATCCCCACAGTGCAGAAGGAGGCCATTTGTCCCATTGAGTTAGTGCTGACTCTCTGAAAGAGCATCCTGCCCAGGTCCAGGTTCCTGGCACTGTGAGACAGCAGTGCTAACCACTGGGCCACCCACTTACTTCCAGTAAACCATGTGGTATTTGTTTTACATCTTTGATTGTGAGTGCTTCATAATGCCTTGTCAGGGTCCAGATTCAAGTTGGGCCAAAGGGCCTGTTTCCATGCTGTAAATCTCTATGAGTCTATGACTCTATGATTCCTTCCCCTTGGTCTTCCCTTTGCCTACCATTCTCATCATCCTCATCCATCTCTTTTCTCCTCAACTTGCCATCATGCCCTCTCACCATTCCACCCCCTCGCCCTTGCATAGCCCTCCTTCCATTTGCCATCCTTGCCTTCATCAGGCCACAGCCACACCCAAAACCCCACTAACCCTGGCCTCACCTCGCACTCCACCCTCGGCCAAACTTTGCCCAATTCTGCGGCAGCTGCTTGAGTCCCACAACACAGTCCATATAGACACTGGTGGGTGGCGCCAAGAGAGGAACGAGACTACTGTACTCCCCAAACTCAGGTGCAGGCAGTGCTGATCCCAGTCAGTGACGCAGGAGGGTCCATGGGTCCAGTAGCATGGTGCTGCTCATGAAGACCAGCTTGACATGGAGATGGAGAGCAGGAATCAGTCTGCCCTTGCAGAGAGTTGAAAAATACATCAAGAGCAGCACTACAGTACAGCAGAAAGGCATTGTTGCACTCATTTCAAAGCCTCAAGCTATCTGGGGGGGCTACCTTGTGCATGCAACAAACTACCAATCATGTTTCAGACCAAGATAATTTCACGCTGGCATGGGGCAAGATTAGATGGCCCGACAGAACACTAGCGGGCAGCTGTTTTGATGTGCAAGCATAAGATGCAAATGAATGTAAATGGCATTCACACCACCAGCCAGCGGGAAGGCTAATTCACGAGTAACCCACCACTGGGAGAGTTACAATGTGACTTTACGCAAGCCGATTTCTGACATTTTGGCTCCCGCAAGATTCTCCACTCCTGCATGTCACCAATCTTTATTTATTTATTTATTTATTAATGTCACAAGTAGGCTCATATTAACACTGCAATGATGTTACTGTGAATATGGCATACTTACCTACATCAGACGGGGCATCGAGTATAAAAGTTGGCAAATTATGTTACGGTCATATAAAACATTGGTTAAACTTCATTTGGAATGTTGTGTCCATTTCTGGTCACCACACTACCAGAAGGATGTGGAGGCTTTGGAGGGAATACAGAAAAGGTTTACCAGGATGTTGCCTGCTATGGAGGGTATTAGCTTATGAGGAGAGATTGAGTAAACTGGAATTGTTCTCCCTGGGAAGACAAAGGCTGAGGGGCGACCTGATAGATGTTTATCAAATGTGAGGGGCAAAGATAGGATGAAAAGTTGGAAGTTTTTTCCCAGTGCAGAAATGACAATTACAAGGGGGCATAAGTTCAAGGGGGGGGAAAGGTTCAGTGGAGATGTGCGGGGGAAGTTTTTTACGCAGAGAGTGGTGGTGGCCTGGAATACACTGCCAAGTGCGGCGATTGAGGCAGGTACATTAGGACACCAAATAATAACATTACAGTGGGGTGAGAAATAAGCAAATAGATAACTGATGCATGTAAAAATGGTACAGAAATTATTATGGGGGGTTTTAATCTACATGTCGATTGGTCAAACCAGGTCGATCAAGGCAGCCTTGAGGAGGAGTTCATAAGATGTATCTGTGATAGCATCCTTGAACAGTATGTAATGGAACCTACGAGGGAGCAAGCTATCCTAGATCTGGTCCTGTGTAATGAGACAGGAATAATTAATGATCTTATAGCCAGGGATCCTCTCGAAAGAAGCGATTACAGTTTGGCTGAATTTAAAATACAGATGGAGCGTGAGAAGATAAAATCCAATACCAGTGTCTTGTGCTTAAACAAAGGAGACTACAAGGGGATGAGGGAGGCGTTGGCTAAGGTAGACTGGGAGCAAAGACTTTATGGTGGAACAATTGAGGAACAGTGGAGGACTTTCAAAGTGATTTTTCACAGTGCTCAGCAAAAGTATATACCAGTGATAAGGAAGGACTGTGGAAAAAGTGATAATCAGCCATGGATATCTAAGGAAATAAAGGAGGGTATCAAATTGAAAGAAAATGCATACAAAGTGGCAAAGATTAGTGGGAAACTAGAGGATTGGGAAATCTTTAAAGATCAACAGAAAGCCACGAAAAAAGCTAGAAAGAAAAGTAAGATGGATTATGAGACTAAATTGGTCAGAATATAAAAACAGATAGCAAAAGTTTCTACAAATATATAAGACAAAAAAGAGTGGCTAAAGTAAACATTGGTCCTTTAGAGGATGAGAAGGAGAATGTAATAACTGGAAATGAGGAAATGGCTGAAGCATTGAACAGGTATTTTATGTTGCTCTTCACAGTGGAAGACACAAATAACATGCCAAAAATTGATGACAAGAAGGCTATGGCAGGTGAGGACCTAGAAACTATCATTATCATGAAAGAGATAGTGTTGGGCAACTAATGGGGCTAAAGGTAAACAAATCTCCTGGCCCTGATGGAATGCATCCCAGGGTACTAAAAGAGATGACGGGGAAATAGCAAATGCACTAGTGGTAATTTACCAAAATTCGCTGGACTCTGGGGTGATTCCTGCAGATTGGAAAACAGCAAATGTGACACCGCTGTTTAAAAAAGGAGGGAGACAAAAGACAGGTAACCATAGGCTGGTTAGCTTAACTCTGTAGGAGGGAAAATGCTTGAATCTATCATCAAGGAAGAAATAGCGAGACATCTGGATATAAATTGTCCCATTGGAAAGACGCAGCATGGGTTCATGAAGGGAAGGTCATGTTTGACTAATTTGGTGGAATTCTTTGAGAACATTACATGCACAATTGACAATGGGGAACCTGTGGATGTGGTGTATCTGGATTTCCAGAAGGCACTTGACAAGTTGCTGCAGCAAAAGCTGCTGCATAAGATAAAGGTGCACAGTGTTACAGATAATGTATTAGCATGGATAGAGGATTGGTTAACTAACAGAAAGCAAAGAGTGGGGGTAAATGGGTGTTTTTCTGGTTGGCGATCAGTGACTAGTGGTGTGCCTCAGGGATCAATGTTGGGACCGCAATTTGTTATGATTTACATAGATGATTTGGAGTTGAGGGCTAAGTGTAGTGTGTCAAAATTCACAGATGACACTAAGATGAGTGGCAAAGCAAAGTGTGCAGAGGACGCTGAAAGTCTGCAAAGGGATATAGATAGTCTAAGTGAGTGGGCAAGGGTCTGGCAGATGGAGTACGATGTTGGTCAATGTAAGATCATCCATTTTGATAGAAATAACAGCAAAATAGACAATTAGTTAAATGGTAAAATATTGCAGCATGCTGCAGTGCAGTGGGACCTGGGTGTCCTTGTGCATGAATCACAAAAAGTTGATTTGCAGGAGCAGCAGGTAATTAAGAAGGCAAATGGAATTTTGTCCTTCATTGCTAGAGGAATGGAGTTTAAAAACAGCGAGGTTATGTTGCAGCTGTAATAAGGTGTTGGTGAGGCCACACCTTGAGTACTGTGTCTAGTTTTGGTCTCCTTACTTGAGAAAGGGTATACTGGCACTGGAGGGGGTGCAGAGGAGATTCACTCAGTTGACTCTGGAGTTGAGAGGGTTGGCTTATGAAGAGAGACTGAGTAGACTGAGGCTATACTCATTGGAATTCAGAAGAATGAGGGGAGATCTGATAGAAACATATAAGATTTTGAAGGGAATAGATAAGATAGAAGCAGGGAGAATGTTCCCACTGGTTGTTGAAACCAGAACTAGGGACATGGCCTCAAAGTAAGGGGAAGCAGATTTAGGACTGAGTTGAGGAGGAACTTCTTCACACAAAGGGTTGTGAATCTGTGGAATTTCCTGCCCAGTGAAGCAGTTGAGGCTACCTCATTGAATGTTTTTAAGACAAGGATAGATAAATTTTTGAACAGTAAAGGAATTAAGGGCTATGGTGAGCGGATGGGTAAGTGGAGCTGAGTCCACAAAAAGATCAGCCATGATCTTATTGAATGGCAGAGCAGACTCGAGGGGCCATAGGGCCTACTCCTGCTAGTTCTTAAGTTCTTGATTAAGACTTGTCTGGATAGACACATGAACAGATGCGGAATAGAGGGATATAGGCGGTTGATCGAGATAGGACAATGTGATCAGCGCAGGCTTGGAGGGCCTAAAGTCCTGTCCCTGAACTTTACTGTTCTTTGTTTTTTGTTCTTTGAAAATCCCCGAGTCACAACACACAGCGCCTGTTCGGGTACACTGAGGGAGAATTTAACATGGCCAATGTACCTAATCTGCACTCCTTTGGACTGTGGGAGCAAATTGGAGCACCCAGAGGAAACCCACGCAGAGATGGGGAGAACATGTAGGCTCTGCACAGACAGTCACCCAAGCCGGGAATTGAACCTGGGTCCCTGGCGCTGTGAGGCAGCTAATCACTTGCCGCGGGTGTGGTGGGAGAATTCCGCCCAATGAGTCTTGAATGAAATTTGAATTACTGTGAGTTTTACCTGTCAAACAACTGACAGAAACAAAATACCAACTAGTACTGTGTCAGGGATTTTAGTATTTTGACTATTTTTAGTTTTTGAGATGGAAGTGGGGCAAACTGTGAATTTTGCCCTCATATCCCTCATTTTTGTGTTTTAACAACCATCGACATTGAACCCACATCCGATGCTGTTCTGTGTATTTATAGCTCTGCATATTAATTTACTGGAAGCCGCAGGCCATCTCTTCCACATTCAGTACAAAATAAGACCCGTGTTGCGCTGTCTTTGTATTACAATGATATAAAAATGGTATCGTTCCCAAAAGGGTTAAGTCACAAGTATCCTGAATGAAAATCTAAATGTATTGTAAATTGGGGTGATTTTTTTTTTCTGCTGTTGCCATTTGCCTTGGGCTGCAATTGCAAAGTTCTTTGTTGAGGATATGGTACAGTATTGATCTGTGGCTCATCACTCACAGCTACTCGATCATTCAGATCCATTGATGATGCCGGTGAAGAGTCTGCAGCAGGTAGAATGCATTAGAGTGCTTGTGGTTTGCCTGCAGTTTCACACTCCTCTTATACTATTCTGGTCATACGAATACTGCAGATCTCAGGGGAGGGTGAAGAGCATTAAACCTTTAGCTTCTGTGTTGGGGGAGGTGTGTGTGAAGGTGGGGGGGGAGATGGTAGTATACATGTCTGTTTGCAGAATCAGAGACCTGTTACAAGACTCTATTTGTAAACCTAAGGAAACGTTCTGCGAGGTAGCTTTCGCTGTCAGGAAATTGTCCGCTGCCAAAGAACACTCCAGCTGTAGTTGGAACAAGACATGTATGTAAGTTCAAGAGCTTCCTAGAATAGTATCAATCATCTGCTTGTAGGATTTATATACAGCGGGTAACGATGGCTGAGCCTATATCATTGTAATTGCATTAATAGTTGCCCACATTTGTAAAACATAATCCTTTAATATAATTGCTTCTTTAAGTAGAATTCTCACTGTTAATATTTTTCTTAAATTGGATCTCTAAAATTCTGACTAACTTTGACTGTATTTGTCTAATGAATGTGGTTGCTGGTAATGGGTAGAAAATTGGATAGGGAGATAATTGCGCAGTGCAAGGAGCTGGAAGAGGAAAAGAGTGACCAGACTGAGTTACAGTAACCGGCAGTGTTTTATGAACTGATGTAGTGCATGGTTATATTGTCATGGTTATAGCAAGGTAACTCTGGGCTAACAATTGAATTCCTGTGATGATTGATTCTTATTCACACTGTCTGATTCAGTAACCCCCTCAGCCATTTCCCCAACAATATCATTCCTTTCAATATTCATAAACAGTGGAGATGTACACGAGGATGTTGATTCTGTTTTTCTGTGAATGTTATTTAAAAGACACCGACAATGCGTTTTTGAATTTAAAGCTAAGAGTTTTATATTTTTAGTTTAGATTCCAGTTTAGCCTGCTGTGTTAAAGAGATGCTGTAATTCTGGTTGACTCTCCAATCTGTTTATTAACAGTTGAGGAGATAGAGTCCCTACAGTGCAGAAGGAGGCCATTCGGCCCATCGAGCCTGCACCGACAACAATCTCACCCAGGCCTCATCCCCCCAACCCCACATATTACCATGCTAATCCCACTAACACAAAGGGACAATTTGGCATGGCCAACCAACCTGACTCGCACATCTTTGGAATGTGGAGGGAAACCGGAGCACCCGGAGGAAACCCACGCAGACATGGGGAGAATGTGCAAACTCCACATGAGTCTGTGCTATCAGGAGAATTAGTTGCATTAGAAAAATCCTCAAGTCTTTGAAACATCAATCAATACAAAAAATTGCAGATACCTGTTGGACTTCTTTTTTGGGTTGTCCTTAGATCAAAATTATATTTTGATTGAAGTCAGAAGCAGTGAGCTCAAATATCCCAATTCTCTCTTTTTAGAAACATAGAAACATAGAAACCCTGCAGTGCAGAAGGAGGCCATTCGGCCCATCGAGTCTGCACCGACCACAATCCCACCCAGGCCCTACCCCCATATCCCTACATATTTACCCGCTAATCCCTCTAACCTACACACCTCAGGACACTAAGGGGCAATTTTAGCATGGCCAATCAACCTAACCCGCACATCTTTGGACTTTTGTCATGCCCGAAAACTAATTCATAACGTTTTAGTATTTTAAGTGGTAGAAAGTTTCTTTGCAATGGAGTGTTCAAAGATAGCCACAAATGTATCTGGATCATTTTACACTTCGCCTTGTGTCTCTCTTGCATCTATGGCAAGGTTTCAGTGATGCTGGAGTGACCACACTTCATTTCAAAAATCACTTGAAATCATAGAAATCATAGAAACCCTACAGTGCAGAAGGAGGCCATTCGGCCCATCGAGTCTGCACCGACCACAATCCCACCCAGGCCCTACCCCCACACATTTTACCCACTAATCCCTCTAACCTACACATCTCAGGACACTAAGGGACAATTTTTAACCTGGCCAATCAACCTAACCCGCACATCTTTGGACTGTGGGAGGAAACCGGAGCACCCGGAGGAAACCCACGCAGACACGAGGAGAATGTGCAAACTCCACACAGACAGTGACCCGAGCATCGAACCCGGGACCCTGGAGCTGTGAAGCAGCAGTGCTAACCACTGTGCTACCGTGCCAAGTACTCCAACATTTCATTATGTTTTTTTATTTATCACTTTGAGGTATTATCATAGAATCCCTCGAGTGCAGAGACCATTCGGCCCATCAAGTCTGCACCGACTCTCCAATATAATGTCCCACCCAGGCTCCATCCCCGTAACCGCATACATTTACCCCACTAATCCCTAAACTACACATCTTGGGAGACTAAGGGGTAATTTAGCATGGCCAATCCATCTAACCTGCAAATCTTTGGACCATGGGAGGAAACTGGAGCCCCCGGGTGAAACCCACTCAGACACGGGAAGAATGTTCAAATTCCACACAGACAGTCACCCAAGGCCGGAGTTGAATCTGGGTCCCTGGCGCTCGGAGGCAGCAGTGCTAACCACTGTGCCACTGTGCCGCTATTATGATTTAATCCATAAAACAAGAGATAATTTTAAGGTACTGGTCTATCAAAATTGTAATACTGTTTATCTCCTATTTGCTCTATGTAATGAAATTCCTTGCCACTAAATTTGGGTGGCACGGTGGCACAGTGGTTAGCACTGCTGCCCCACAGTGCCAGGGATCCCGGTTCAATTCTGGCCTCAGGTGATTGTCTGTGTGGAATTTGCCTGCTCTGCCCATGTCTGCGTGGGTTTCCCCCGGGGACTCGGGTTTCCTCCCACAATCCAAAGATGTGCAGGTTCGGTGGATTGGCCATGCTAAATTACCCCTTAATGTTAGGGGGATCAGCGGGGTAAATATATGGGGTATCAGGGATAGGGCCTGGGTGGGATTTGATGCACCATCAATCAAGCAAAGACTAGTTTGTATGCAAGAACAAATAGGCTTTTATTAGCAAAAGACTTGGAGCACACCCATGCCGATGAACTGGTCCAGAGACTGAGGCAGGGGGTGGGGAGCAGTCACCTTTATACCTGGACCGGGGGGGGAGGAGTCCCGGGCAGGGCTGTCAGGGACGTGTCCAGGCATGTCACACACACAGGCAATAAGCTAACAGTGGTTTACCACAGGATTGTTGTTGTTGCAGGCTTGATGAGCCGAAAGGCTCCTTCTGCACTGCAGGGATTCTATGAATTCTATTCTAAATGCAATTCTTTTCTTTGCTGGAAAAATGTGGCCTGAAGATTGATTTTTCTTTTTTACTTGCAACATGAACAAGATAGCACAATGCCCGACCACAAAATCTCTTGCGCTAAAGAGTAAGGCATCAACTTTCTGTTGAATAGCACTGATACTTTCAATGTGAGCTCCCCAAAATCAACTGAGCTATTGTAAAAATTGTGCAATTTTAAGCGCAGGTCACATCCAGTGCAAATTGAGTCTGCAGAATAATCACTTTAAAAGGGCATCAGTGTAGAACTGTGCCCTATCCCCAAAACTAGCCATGGGCTCAGATTTACACCCCTTCATGAACCATCGAGGCGACTTCTAAAATTAAGAAAGGCAAGCAGTAAATATTGGAATCACTCAGCAAATCAGCTGTAAGGGAACAAGCAGAGTTTATGGGTGGGATTTCCATACCCCTAGCTGCATGTTTTGCAGCCACAGAGGTGGCCCACCATTGCATAGTGGCACCATCTTCTGGTTCCGCCACTGTCAATGGAATTTCCTATTTTTCACACCCTCCACCACCGAGGAGAGTGGTCACCATCAGTGGCACTGGAAGGTTCTGATAGTGGCAACGGCCAGAAAATGAACCTACTTTCAGGTCAATAACCTTTCAACAGAATATCAAACTTTTATCCCCTTTGTCTATCTCTGTCCAATTAATATTAAGGTGATTTAAATCCCCCCCACTGTTGTTTTGTGCTCAAATTCCTAACTTGTCTTATGTTTCTTCCCCACCTCCTTTCCACTAAGTGGCTTCATAGTCCACACCTATTAGCTTGACTGATTATTATATTTTAGCTCTCAAAGAATCAAAGAATCATTGAAAGAGGCCATTCAGCACATCGAGCCTGCACCGACAACAATCCCACCCAGACCCTATCCCCGTAACCCCACGTATTTACCCTGCTAGTCCCCCCGACACTCGGGGGCAGTTGAGCATGGTCGATCAACCTACTCCACACATGTAGGTGGCACGGTAGCACAGTGGTTAGCACTGCTGCTTCACAGCGCCAGGGACCCAGGTTCGATTCCCGGTTTGGGTCACTGTCTGTGTGGAGTTTGCACCTGGGTTTCCTCCGGGTGCTCCAGTTTCCTCCCACGTTCTGAAAGACATGCTGATTAACTGCATTGACCCGAACAGGTGCCGGACTGTGGCGACTCGGGGAATTTCACAGTAACTTAATTGCAGTGTTAATGGAAGCCTTACTTGTGACTAATAAATAAACTTTACTTTATCTTTGGACTAAGAGGAAACTGGAGCACCCGGAGGAAACCCACACAGACACCGGGGGTGGGGGGGGGGAATGTGAAAACTCCACACAAGCAGTTACCCAAGGCCGGAATTGAACCAGGGTCCTAGGTGCTGGGAGGTAGCAGTGCTACCCACCATGCCACTGTACCTCAGCATTTAGATTCAATTTTTTTCTTCAGTAACAGCAGCATCGCTTTTTTTCTATTGCCATTATGTTACTCCTAATAATTGCCGGTACTCCACCTCATCTTTCCCCCTCTCTGTATTTTCAAAATATGTTTAATTCCCAGTCCTTATATTTCTTCAGCCATGTCTTGGTAATACCCCACTATGTCAGTTTCATCTCAATGTATTGTTGCACCCAGCTCCCCTATTTTATTATGGACTGTGTTTTTGATTTTATTTTATTTATTATCGTCACATGTGTTAACATACAGTGAAAAGTATTGTTTCTTGCGTGCTATACAGACAAAACATACCATTCATAGAGAAGGAAAGGAGAGAGTGCAGAATTTAGTGTTACAGTCATAGCTATAGAGAAAGGGGAGGCAGACCTCCCTCTCACCATATAGAGAAAGATCAACTTAATGCAAGGTAAGTCCATTCAAAAATCTGACAGCAGCAGGGAAGAAGCTGTTCTTGAGTGGGTTGGTAAGTGACCTCAGACTGTTGCATCTTTTTCCCGACGGAAGAAGGTGGAAGAGCGAATGTCCAGGCTCCGTGTGGTCCTTAATTATGCTGGCTGCTTTGGCGAGGCAGCGGGATGTGTGGACAGAGTCAATGGATGAGAGGCTGGTCTGCGTGATGGATTGGACTACAAATTCACGACCTTTTATAGTTCCTTGTGGTCTTGGGCAGAGCAGGAGACATACCAGACTGTGTGCAATTGTTAATCAGATTTCCTCTTACTTTATGTTTAACCATCTTTTTTAGATTTCTCTTTTATAAATCCCCTGCCTCAGTGTCCTTCCTCATTTTATTCTTTCCTAAGCTCTCCTTCCCTGTTTATTTTACATTGAGGCTGCTTGTGTTTCTTGTAAGCCCATCCGACCATTTTTGAGTTTAAAGTTTTGTCACCTCCCTTTCAGGTGAGCCCATCGCATTGAAGTTCTTTGAACCATAACTGGATCTTGAATATAATTCAGCAGGAAAACAACTAAGAGCGCCAAAACGAAGATTGATGTATAATTTTCCAATTTCCTGACTTTGTCCTTGTGGGTCCTACTCCTTCTATAAATGTGCCTCTTCATGGACTGAACCCTATTACCTAAGTTTGATCATCTAACAAATTCCAACTTGACAGAGAAGAGTACACAACATTTTGTATCAGTGAAACTTTAAACTTTAAACAATATAGGGCTGTTCTCTCTGGAGCGGAGGAGGCTGAGGGGAGACTGTTCTATGTTCTATCCATTCTTACAGAGTCTCTCCCATCTCAGTCCTGTCTTGAATGAAACTTGCTTGAGCTGGCTTCACCTTTGTAATAACTATGTCCCCAATGATCCTGATAATCTTGTTCTAAAACCTCCAATACATGAATGCCATATTTTACCTAAAATTAAGCGGTGCCTCATATTGTACCTAAAAATCAATCCATTATTCCAAATAGTTTTGCTGATTGATCGATACTGGGTTACAATGAATTAAGAACATAGAACAGTACAGCACAGAACAGGCCCTTCGGCCCACGATGTTGTGCCGAGCTTTATCTGAAACCAAGATCAAGCTATCCCACTCCCTATCATCCTGGTGTGCTCCATGTGCCTATCCAATAACCGCTTAAATGTTCCTAAAGTGTCTGACTCCACTATCACTGCAGGCAGTTCATTCCACACCCCAACCACTCTCTGCGTAAAGAACCTACCTCTGATATCCTTCCTATATCTCCCACCATGAACCCTATAGTTATGCCCCTTGTAATAGCTCCATCCACCCGATGAAATAGTCTTTGAACGTTCACTCTATCTATCCCCTTCATCATTTTATAAACCTCTATTAAGTCTCCCTTTTAACGGAGTGTGACTTTTAAGTTTATTTATTTGTTAGTGTTACAAGTAGGCTTACATTAACACTGCAATGAATGGGGCGATTCTCCCAGAAGTGCTGAATTGGCGAGAAAACTGGTCTAAATCACAACTGTTTTTTCAGTGCAACTTCAGACCCGAATCTCCACACTCTGTGCAATGCAGAGGTCACAATCATGAATTTCACTAAAAGTATAGGGGGAGCCTATTCGCGCTGGAGTCTGACAGTTCTGGAACTCTGCGCATGTGCAGTGGCCCTGATCTGTCAGTCTCCCTGTTTGCTGGCCAGCCCAATCGCTGGCCAACCTGGGACCACCGCAGTGCTACCCCTCCAGCCCCCCCCCCCCCCCCCCCCCCCAACGGCCCGATTGCGGCCCCCACAACAATTCCCAGGCCAGGCCCAACCCCCTCCTCATCCTGGAGCACACCGATGTCCAGCCCACCCCCCCACAGCAGAGACGATCCCGCAGGCCCCACCCCGCAGACCACCCCCCCGGAGGCAGACCTTCCTCTCACCCGCCCCCCCCCCCCCCCGCCCCCCCCCCCCCCCCCGCCCCCCCCCCCCCCCCCCCGCAACCTCCAGCAGAGCACTGTCCCAGCCCGCCTTCCTCCAGCTTAGATCGATCCCCATGCAGAGTGGCAGCGGGACCTCCCACCCCCACTAATCGTTCCCTAGGCCCTGCCCATAATAGGCCCCGCCCCCTCAGCATTGTCCAATGCCCGGTGGGCACTACCAAGCTGTCCCCTGGGCATGGGCACTTTGAACCTTGGGCAGTGCCAGAGGGCACAGGCTGGCACTGCCAGGGTGCCCATGTCCAGGGGCACCACCATCCTGCTGCCCGACTCTCTGGGGGTCCTGAGTGCCCCCCCTTCACTCCAGCATGGTCTCCCACTCATTCCCCGAATGTGGGGAGCTAGTCTGAACCCCTTTGGAGTGAAGTACTCCTGGTGGGGTGGGAGATTCTATCGGGCCCGGCAAGTTCCATGCTGGGTCCAATAATCACATTTAAAATACATTTAAACTATATTAAAAACAGATTAAAATCACTCACCACTCTTCCTGCCGGTTTCCAGCGTAGTCCCGACTGCGCCTGCTCCCTGGCTCTGGGAGACGCACATGCGTCCGGAGTGCAATGGGAGAATCGTCCCCGAAGTTACTGTGAAAATTCCCATGCGCCACACTCTGGCGCCTGTTCGGGTGCACTGACGGAGAATTTAGCATGCCTAAAGCACCCAACCAGCACGTCTTTCAGACCCTGACATTAGGGTCAATTTATCATGGCCAATCAACCGAACCTGCACATCTTTGGACTGTGGGAGGAAACTGGAGCATCCAGAGGAAACCCACGCAGACACAGGAAGAACATGCAGACTCTGTACAGTCACGATTGTGTGCGTATAACGAAAACCCATTGTCATTCCTTCAAACATCAACCGAATGAGACTCACTTCCTAAACCTGTTGGCTGGACAGATAGCTGAGTATTATCAATAGCATTTCTGTAACTACCCTTCTCACTTAATAATGTGTAGAACAGGAGATACTGAACAGGAACTCCTCGGGATGTAAATTTTCTTTTGCCTCCTTCTGCCAACCACTTTTACTTGGATGAAGTTTGTTTACTATACAAGCAGAAGCTTCACCAAGGAAATATCAACACCCACTCACCACCCCTTAAAACAGATCTTTTCCCTTTCTTCATCACATTCTGTTGTCTCCTGTCAAATCAATTCTCAAATCAGCTACCTGAAGTTTCATTACTACTTTCAGACATAACTTTTTTGAAGAGGGATATTTATTCCACTTGATCGAAAAGCTCTCTGTAAACCCAAGTAGATATGTCAATTCAATGGCCTACATCCCGATTTTCATAGAATCCCCACAGTGCAGAAAGAGGCCATTCGGCCCATCGAGTCTGCACCGACCACAATCCCACCCAGACCCTATTCCCGCGACCCCACACATTTACCCTGCTAATCCCCTCACGTTAGGGTCAATTTAGCATGGTCAATCAACCTAACCTGCACATCTTTGGACTGTGGGAGGAAACAGGAGCACCTGGAGGAAACCCACGCAGATATGGGGAGAATGTGCAAACTCCGCACAAACAGTGACCCAAGCCGGGAATCGAACCCGGGTCCCTGGTGCTGTGAGGCAGCATTGCTAACCACTGTGCTACCGTGCTGCCCTAATTTATCAATTTCAAACTAGCCATTCCGATGAAAGGAGACAGGATCGTAGCATCACTCTGGAGTTATTGCAGCACAGCAGGAGGCATTTCAGCCCAGTCCACGCAGTCCATTCAGATCCTCTTCAAGAGAAAATTCCTTCCCAAAGTAACACAGAAAAATCAGCCAAAAGAGAAAATGCTGGAAAATCTCAGCAGGTCTTGCAGCATCTGTAAGGAGAGAAAAGAGCTGATGTTTTGAGTCCAGATGACCCTTTGTCAAAGCTAAAAGGCATAGAAAGTGGAAGATATTTATCCTGTAGGGTGAGGGAATGAAAGATGTGTCACAGCCACAAAAACAAGGGGAAAGCTGCGAATGACAGTCCATAGAGAGAATAAAGGGTGTGAATGGCCAAACGGCAGAGGAACTGAAATCGGAGGGTAAGCTGTGATAGATGAAGATGTTTGGGGGAGGGGGAAGAATGGGTGGGAGAGAGGTAAAATTTAGAAGAAAGGGGGAAGCAAAGGGGGAGAAAAGGTAAGGAAAGGGGAGATAACGTAGGGGGAAAGATTGGGGGTGAAGGAAGATGAAGAAAGACAATAAAGTAATAAAAGGTAGAGAACAGTAAAAAATTTAATAAAATGAAAACAAAGGGGGCCGAGGTGGGGTGGAACTAATCATCTAAAGTTGTTGAATTCTATGTTGAGACTGGAAGGCTGTAAAGTGCCTAGCCGGAAGATGAGATGCTGTTCCTCCAGTTTGCGTTGAGCTTCACTGGAACATTGCAGCAGGCCAAGGACAGATATGTGGGCATGGGAGCAGGATCGTGTGTTAAAATGGCAAGCAACTGGAAGGTCAGCAAAGTGATCACCTAGTCTACGTTTGGCACGGTAGCACAGTGGTTAGCACTGCGGCTTCACAGCTCCAGGGACCTGGGTTCGAATCCCGGCTCGGGTCACTGTCTGTGTGGAGTTTGCACATTCTCCCTGTGTCTGCGTGGGTTTCCTCCGGGTGCTCCGGTTTCCTCCCACAGTCCAAAGATGTGCAGGCTAGGTTGTTTGGCCATTCTAAATTGCCCCTTAGTGTCCTGTGATGCATAGGTTAGAGGGATTAGTGGGTAAATACGTAGGGATATGGGGATAGGGCCTGGGTGGGATTGTGATTGGTGCAGACTCGATGGGTTGAATGGCCTCTTTCTGCACTGTAGGATTCTATGATTCTCCGACATAGAGACCACATTGGGAGCAGTGAATGCAACAGACCAAATTGAAAGAGGTGCAAGTGAAACACTGCTTAACCTGTAATGAGTGTTTTGGGCCTTGGATGGGGAGCACAGAAGGGGTAAAGGGGCAGGTGTTACACCTTCTGTGATTACATGGGAAGGTGCCATGAGTGAGGGGAGAGGTGTTGGGTGTAGTGGAGGAGTGGACTAGGTTATCTGGGAGGGAACGGTCTCTGCGGAATGCTGACAGAGGGAGTGAAGGGAAGTTGTGTTTGGTGGTGGCATCACGCTGGAGTTGGCGAAAATGGCGGAGGATTATGCTTTGCATGCGGAGGCTGGTGGGGTGAAATGTGAGAACAAGCGGAACTCTGTCCTTGTTCTGGGAGGAAGGGGAGGGGTGAGGGTCATGGTGCGGTAGATGGACCACACGCTGTTGAGGGCCCTGTTGACAACTGTAGATGGGAATCCACGGTTGAGGAAAAAGGAGCACATATTAGAAGCACCACATTGGAAAGTGGCATAATCGGAACAAATGCGATGGAGGCGAAGGAACTGAACAGGATGGAGCTCTTACAGGATGTAGGGTGCGAAGAGCTGTAGCCCAGATAGCTATGAGCTTGTAATGGATATTGGTAGATCGTCTATTGCCGGAAATGGAGGTGGAAAGGTCAAGGAAGGGAAGTGTCTGAGATGGACCAGGTGAAGGTGATGGAAGGGTGGAAACTGGAAGCGAAGTTGATGAATTTTTCGAGGTCTGGATGAGAGCATGAAGCGGCACCAAAATAGTCATCGATGTACCGGTAAAGGAGTTGTGGGAGGGGACCTGGGTAGGCCTGAAAAAAGGAATGTTCCACATACCTCACAAAAAGACAAGCGTAGGTGGACCCATGCGGGTACCCATTGCTACTCCCTTGATTTGGAGAAAGTGGGATGAGCTAAAGGAGAAGTTGTTGAGAGATAGAACAAGTTCAGCCAGGCAGAGGAGAGAGGTGGTGGATGGGAATTGTTCAGGCCTCTTTTCAAGAAAGAAGCGAAAAGCTCTCAGGCCATCCTGGTGTGGGATGGAGGTGTAGAGAGATTGCACATCCGTGGTGAATAGGAGGCGGTTAGGGCCGGCGAAGTGGAAGCTGTCAATATGACACAGGACATCAGAGGAATCCTGGATGTAGGTGGGGAGGGAATGGACCAGGGGAGTGAGGATGGAGTCAAGGTAAGAGGAAATAAGTTCAGTGGGGCAGGAACATGCTGACACAATGGGGCTACCAAGACAGTCTTTTTTGTGGATTTTGGGAAGTAGGTAGAAGCGGGCTGTCCGGGGTTGGGAGACTATGAGGTTGGAAGCTGTGGGGGGGGAAGCATCCAGAGGAAATGAGGTCAGTGGAGATAATGGCTTGATGTTCAGTGGTGTAGTCATGGTGCAGGGGGAGGTAGGAGGAAGTATCTGAGAGTTGGCGCTCAGCCTCTGTGAGGTAGAGGTCAGAAGGCCAGATGACAACGGCACCCCCTTTGAAAGCAGGTTTGACGACAATGTCAGGGTTGGACCTGAGGGAGCGAAGGGCGGAAATCTAAGCACAGAAAATTCAGCTGCTGACATGCCCTCAAGGAATATAGTTAGAATTTATAATGTTCATGTGTAAAGTGCTTGATTGTTTGCATAAAGTTGCCATGAAATGCACCACGTAGAGAAGTTACCAGATGTCTGACTTTGTTAATATATCAGCTTTTCAAAGTATTCCTTCCAAAAGGATCTGTTGTTAATTCTGTTCGAAGTGCAATGTGTATATATAGTGCCTTTTATTGGTGTATCACCGTAAGGACAGCTGGTATCCTATTTCTGTGAATGCCATTTTCAGTTCCTCTATCTCAATATGAGTAGTGTGTGATATCTCTATGGGGCCTCAGCAATAAATTAACGGCGCTGGTATTAATTAGCCAAGTGGGAAGAAAAGGAAACTCAAGTAATTCTTGAGATAGCAGTGACACGTGTCCAATCCTTAGGATTTCAACAGAGGAACTTTGTAGGTCCAGGGTAGCCCTGAGAAAAATATTGCCCAATCAAGAAAGAATGTAATCACTCTCTATGACCAAGAGACTGGTTAGAATGTGGGACTTGCAGCCACATGGAGTTGATGAGATTAATAGCATAGATACAGTTGACAAAAGCTAGAAAGTTATCCCACGTGAGACGGTGGCACAGTGGTTAGCACTGCTGCCTCATAGCACCAGGGGCCTGGGTTCGATTCCCGGCTTGGGTCACTGTCTGTGTGGAGTTTGTATGTTCTCCTTGTGTCTGTGTGGGTTTCCTCTGGGTGCTCCGGTTTTCTCCCACAATCCAAAGATGTGTAGGTTAGGTGCATTTGCCATGCTAAATTCTCCCTCAGTGTACCCGAACAGGCGCCGGAGTGTGGTGGTTAGGGAATTTTCACAGTAACTTTGTTGCAGTGTTAATGTAAGCCAAATTATGATACTAATAAATTCACTTTACATTAAATATGCAGCCCAGAAGTGTCTATTTGGCCTAAATTGTATCTGATCAACAGGTTCTTCCCACCCTACTTCACCTAACTTGATCAGTTTGACCTCTTCATTTCCCCTTCATTCACTTACCTAGCTTCTCCATCTCTGCTTTTCAATTATTTCCCTCTAGAAATGATTCCTATCAAGGGTGGCACGGTGGCACAGTGATTAGCACTGCTGCCTCACAGCGCCAGGGACGCACAGCTTGGATGACTGTGTGGAGTCTGCACGTTCTCCCCGTATCTATGTGGGTTTCCTCTGGTTTCCTCTGACAGTCCAAAGATGTGCAGGTTAGGTTGATTGGCCATGCTAAATTGCTCCTTAGTCTCCATGGAGATAAATAGTGGGGTGATGGGGATAGGGCCTGGGTGGGAAAATCGTCATTGCAGGCTCAATGAGCTGAATGGCCTCTTTCTGCACTATAGAGATTCCATGAATCTTTGAGTGGATTTGATTTATTATTGTCACATGTATTAGTATACAGTGAAAAGTATTGTTTCTTGCGTGCTATATAGACAAAGCATCAGATATTCCCCTTTCTCTCTCCAGGAAGCTGCAGGTGTGAGAAGATCCCTTTCAAGCCCTCTGACTGACAGAAGTCACTCACCTTTTGATTTTGATTTGATTTATTATTGTCACATGTATTAACATACAGTGAAAAATATTGTTTCTTGCACGCTATACAGACAAAGCACACTGTACTTAGAGAAGGAAAGGAGAGAGTGCAGAATGTAGTGTTGTAGTCATGACAAGGTTGTAGAGAAAGATTGATTTAGTGCGAGATAGGTCCATTCAAAAGTCTGATGGCAGCAGGGAAGAAGCTGTTCTTGAGTTAATTGGCACCTGATCTCAGACTTTTGTATCTTTTTCCCGACAGAAGAAAGTGGGAGAAAGTATGTCCAGGGTGCGTGGGGTCCTTAATTATGTTGGCTGCTTTTCCGAGGCAGTGGGAAGTGTGGACGGTGTCAATGGGTGGGAGGCTGGTTTGAGTGATAGGCTGGGCTTAGTTCACGGCCCTTTGTAGTTTCTTGCAGTCTTAGACAGAGCAGGAGCCATACCAAGCTGTGATACAGCTAGAAAGAATGCTTTCCATGGTGCATCTGTAAAAGTTGGTGAAAGCTGTAGCTGACATGGCAAATGTTCTTAGTCTTCTGAGAAAGTAGAGGCGTTGGTGGGCTTTCTTAACTATAGTGCTGGCATGGGGGGACCAGGACAGGTTGTTGGTGATCTGGACACCTAAAAACTTGAAGCTCTCGACCCTTTCTACTTCAAGCCCATTGATATAGACAGGGGCAGGTTCTCCTCTACGCTTCCTGAAGTCAATGACTATTTCCTTCATTCTGTGATTCTATGATAAATTAATAGGCCAATATATTCATTGCTGTTGAACACACCACACTGGATAAATGGAAAACCAAGCACATCCCACAGATTTCTCAGCACCTCACCCAGATGCTAGTGATTGCTGTGAGTCACAATATCTTGTGAAAACTCTGTCTCCCTCACAAGGGGTTTCAACTCTTCGCTTTTGAAGGAGCTTCTGAATTCCTTCAATAGCATAGGGGTTCGACTGCCTGAACAACTGCTCACCTCCCGGTAGTTCAATCCTCTCCAGAGACTGTGTTCCATGGGATTCACATAGCTGCACTCCTGCCTCTAATTACTGGCATCATTCCAAGTGTTTCGCAAACCACTAGCTACAAGGGTGGCACAGTGGTTAGCACTGCTGACTCACAATGCCTGAGACCCAGGTTCAATTAGGACCTTGGGTGACTTTCTCTATGGAGTTTGCACGTTCTCCTCGAGCCTGAGTGGGTTTCCTCCGGGCGCTCCAGTTTCCTCCCACAATCCAAAGATGTGCAGGTTAGATGGATTGGCCATGCTAAATTGCCCTTTAGTGACCCAAAATGTGTAGATTTGGGGAATTCGTGGGCTAAAGGAGGAATGGGAAATCTTTAAAGGTCAACAAAAAGCCACGAAAAAAGCGATAAAGGAAAGTAAGATGGATTATTAGAGTAAACTAGCTCAGAATATAAAAACAGATAGCAAAAGTTTCTGCAAATATATAAAATGAAAAAATGTGGCTAAATTAAACAATGGTCCTTTAGAGGATGAGAAGGGGGATGTAATAACTGGAAATGAGGAAATGGTTGAGGCATTGAACAGATATTTTGTGTGGTCTTCATAGTAGAATACACAAATAACATGCCAAAAATTGGTTTTGGGCAAGCTAATGGGGCTAGAGTTATGCAAGTCTCCTGGCCCTGATGGAATGCATCCCAGGGTACTAAAAGAGATGGCGGGGGAAGTAGCTAATGCATTGATGGTAATTTACCAAAATCGCTGGACTCTGGGGAGCTTCCCGCAGATTGGAAAACAGCAAATGTGACGTCACTGTTTAAAAAAGGTGGTAGACAAAAGGCGGGTAACTATAAGCCGGTTAGCTTAACTTCTGTAGTCAGGAAAATGCTTGAATCTATCATCAAAGAAAAATAGCGAGACATCTGGATATAAATTATCCCATTGGAAAGATGCAGCATGGGTTCATGAAGGACAGGTCATGTCTGACTAATTTGGTGGAATTCTTTGAGAACATTACATGCACAATGGACAATGGGGAACGTGTAGATGTGGTTTATTTGAATTTCCAGAAGGCATTTGACAAGGTTCCACACCAAAGGCTGCTGCATAAGATAAAGGTGCAAGGTGTTACGGGCAATGTATTAGCATGGATAGAGAATTGGTTAACTAACAGAAAGCAAAGAGTGGGGGTAAATGGGTGTTTATCTGGTTGGTGATCAATGACTAGAGGTGTGCCTCAGGGATCAGTGTTGGGACTGCAATTGTTTATGATTTACATTTGGAGTTGGGGACCATGTATAGTGTGTCAAAAATCGCAGGCGACACGAAGACGAGTGGCAAAGCAAAGTGTGCAGAGGACGCTGAAAGTCTGCAAAGGGATATAGATAGTCCAATTGAGTGGGCAAGGGTCTGGCAGATGGAGTACAATGTTGGTAAATGTGAGGTCATCCATTTTGATTGGAATAATAGCAAAATGGATTATTAGTTAAGTGGTAAAAAATTGCAGCATGCTGCTGTGCAGAGGGACCTGGGTGTCCTTGTGTATGAATTACAAAAAGTTGGTTTGCAGGTGCAGCAGGAAATTAAGAAGGCAAATGGAATGTTGTCCTTCATTGCCAGAGGGTTGGAGTTTAAAAACAGCGAGGTTATGTTGCAGCTGTATTAGGTGCTGGTGAGGCCACACCTAGAGTGCTGTGTACAGTTTTGGTCTCCTTACTTGAGGAAGGATATACTGGCACTGGAGGGGGGGGGAAGAGGAGATTCATTAGGTTGATTCCAGAGTTGAGAGGGTTGGCTTATGAGGCGGGACTGAGTAGACTGGGGCTATACTCATTGGAATTCAGAAGAATGAGGGGAGATCTTATAGAAACATATAAAATTATGAAGGGAATAGATAAGATAGAAGCAGGGAGGATGTTCCCACTGACTGTTGAAACCAGAACTAGGGGCATGGCCAGGGGGAGCAGATTTAGGACTGAGTTGTGAAGGAACTTCTTCACACAAAGGGTTGTGAATCTGTGGAATTCCCTGCCCAGTGAAGCATTTGAGGCTACCTCATTGAATGTTCTTAAGGCATGGATAGATAATTTTTTGAACAGTAAAGGAGTTAAGGGCTATGGTGAGCGGGCGGGTAAGTGGAGCTGAGTCCACAAAAAGATCAGCCATGATCTTATTGAATGGCAGAGCAGACTCGAGGGGCCATAGGGCCTACTCCTGCTCCTAGTTCTTATATTCTTATGTAAAGATGTGGGATTATGGGAAAGGGCCTGGGTGGGATGCTCTGTCTGAGAGTCGGTGCAGACTCAATGGGCTGAATGATCTCCTTTTGATCTGTAGGGGTTCTATGATTCTATGAAGAAGCTGCATTGCCCCTGTGTTTCTCTGAACTCTAGCCACTTGGCTGCACTGAGATATAAATGGCTTTCAGGGCTGCTTCGGAGCCCAAACCATAAACAACATGTAATCAGCAACCTTCTTCCACCTTCTCAGCTCTGCAGAACTTCTGAACCTTAACTGCACTGAATTGCTCCTCAGCCTTCGCGGTGAGTTGCAAACCATATGAGGTACAAACTATATCAAACTCCCTTGTAACACACGTACAGGTAAATTGAAACCAGAGAACCTTCTTAAGCCCTACCCATCTCTCTGCCAACTTAGCCTTTCAAGTGATTTGCTGCAGCGCATCTTGTAGATGACAAACACTTCTGCCACTGTAAGTTAATGGTGGAGGGAGTATAATGTTTATGTGGTGGTTGGGGTGTCAATCGAGCAGATTGTTTGGTTCTGGATAGTTTTGAGCTTCTTAAGTATTGCTGAGCTGCAGTAATCCAAGCAACTGGAGACTATTCCATCACAGTCCTGACTTGTACTTTCTCAATAGTGGGCAGGCTTGGGGTTCAGGAGGTGAGTTACTTGCCTCAGAGTTCCCAGTTTCTGACCTACTATTGTAGCCATCGCATTTATATATGGTTCTTCCAGTGCGATATCTGCCCAGGGGCAACATCCAGACAATTGATAGTGGAGGATTCAGTGATGGCAATTCCATTGAATGTCAAGGGGAGATGGTTAAATTCTCTCTTGTTGGAGATGGTCATTGCCTGACACTTGTGTTAGTTGCCACATATCAGCCCAAGCCTGAATGTTGTCCAGGTCTTGCTGCATGTGAACATAGACTATTCAGTATTTGAGGAGTGATGAATGGTGCTGATCATTGTGCAGTCAACAGTGAACATCCTCACTTCTGACCTTATGATGAAGGGAGGGCCACTGATGAAGCAGTTGGAAATGGTCAGGCTTAGCACATTACCCTGAAGAACACCTGCAGCAATATCCTGGGACTGAGATGATTGACCTCCAAGAACCACAACCATCTTCCATTGTGCCAGGTACGACACTGACCAGTGGTGAGCTACCCCCTCATTCCTGTTGACTTCAGTTTTGTGAGGGCTCCTTGATGCCTCACTCAGTCAAATGCTGTGTTAGTGTCAAAGGCAGTCACTCTCACCTCAGCTCTTGAGCTCAGATCTTCTGTCAATGCTTGGATCAAGGGTGTGATAACATTAAGAGCTGTGAGGCCCTAGCAGAACCCAAACTTAGTGTCAGTGAGCAGGTTATTGCTCGTAAGTGCCACCTACCAGCACTATCAATGACCTCTTCTATCACTTTTCAGATGATTGAGAGTAGACTGATGGGACAGTTATTGGTCAGGTTGGATTTGTCCTACTTTTTGTGTACAGGACATAGCTGGACAATTTTCCGCATTGTCGGTTAGATGCCACTATTGCAGGTGCACTACTATAATGGAGCTAGGATCTCAACTAATCCTGGAGCATCGGTCTTCAGTACTATCATTGGAATATTGTCAGGGCCTGTAGCTTTTGCAGTGTCGAGGAGCTTCAGTTGTTTCTTGATTTCATGCGGAATGAATCACGTTGGCTGAAAACTGGCATCTGTGAGGCTGGAGACATCAGGGAGAGGCTGAGATGGATTATCCAAAATGTTGCAATAAGATGCATAAATTTAAAAAGACCATGAAAAATATTAAATTATTACGAAATAAATGATAGGTATTGTTTTTCATTATATGTCATTTGGTGATGCAGAACTTGTGTTTTGCCAAAACAAAGGCTTTTTTTGACAAAAGTTTTTTGTCTTGCACTTATCAGGACCTTTCACAATAATACAAATTCAAGGAAGATAATAAATCTATGCTGCATAAGAAGAGAGTGCTGATTGATTGGCAAGTAGACTCTGACTGGTGTTGTCCAGATAATGCACCAGTTGATGGTGTTTGACAGTTAACTGCCAAGCACTTTTTTGACATTTAAACCAGGCAGCTGGCTCTGATTTATTGAGCCATTATCCTGTATAATGAACAAGCAAGTGGCTGTCATTTATTTTGTTTAGCTGAAACAGGCACAATATGTGTGTATGTTATTTCTGCCTGCAAAGAACAGGCATTAATATATAAAGGTAACAGTGCACACAAACCACACTGTGAACCCGACGGAAAATCTTAAATTGGTTATCAGCGTAATCCTGAAGATTATTTCGCAAATGTTGCCCAATTGCGAAATCACATGTAATGTTGGACACTGTGTTTTGAGTTTTACAAGCACAGGCTGGCTGGGTACAGTTTGTACCTTACCCATTGCGAACAGCAGAAGGGCATGCTGTTTGATACAATCTGCCAGTCTTTGGGATGTACAGCCTACACACCTAGCATCACACTGGCACTGAAATTCACATACCACATTACTAATGTAATGCTTGATCGCAGCATCCTGTTAGTGGCAAATGCCACTCATGTTGCTGCTGCATAGGAACAGTGTGAAACAGTTAGCTTCTCAAAATGTTGAGATCTCATGCCCTTCCAGAAAAATCTGAGGGAGACTGCGTACTTTTCAGGGCCAAAAGTAATGGCCTCACTAATAGGATGCTGCTGTCAAACCTTCTGCCTATCAGACAAATGAGTAATGGTTAGCACAGCTGCCTCACAGAGCCAGGGTACCGGGTTCAATTCCCGGTTTGGGACACTGTCTGTGTGGAGTCTACCCATTCTCCCCCGTGGTCTGCGTGGGTTTCCTCCGGGCGCTCCGGTTTCCTCCCACAGTCCAAAAGACGTGCTGGTTAGGTACATTGGCCCTGCTAAGTGTACCCAAACAGGCGACGGAGTGTGGTGACTAGGGGATTTTCACAGTAACTTCATTGCAGTGTTAATATAAGCCAACTTGTGGCACTAATAAATAAACCTAATGTGGTAACCAATGCATCTACCAATCCACTTACCAACCAATCCGCACTCGCTTCTCGTACAATATAAATTTGTTTTATCCCAGGGATTTTTATTCTTGCAAAATGTGCGGATGAGTGCAGGATGAAAAGCTTTGTCAAAACGGCGTCTTGTGTCAGTAATACTAATGATATGTAGTAAATCAGTTGAAGTCTTGTTGAAGCTGGATAACTGCCCAATTTGTCAGCATCTAATAATAGGAATTACAATTTAGCATATCACAGTTAGAATTAACTCTTTTTATTACAACTTCTACAAGGGAGGCCCAACTTGGTGACTCGTTAAGTTTCCAAAAGACAGGTAACAAACTCTGACAAGATATTCTACTTCTCAATAGAACTAGTTTCTTTGTTCCTTCATGTATCGATATCTGCCTCATCTCTTTCTCCCTGTGTCTCCCAAAGCAGCTGGTCCTATACTTTGAATTGATGCATATAGGTGTGCTAACTGTGATTTGATTTCAGTAGGTTCCTGATTGCATTTCATCCCCATGGCAACTAGACCACATTAGCATGTCTCTGAGCTGGGGTGCGTCCAGAATTCCCAATCTTACCTCAAGTTAAAGGAGACAATGCAGACATCACCATTTCATAAAGTCCAACATTTGGAACACTGGCCGCGATTCACCCAAATCACAGCAACTGTCAGGTGGGATTCACCCACCTGAAAGATGCAAATTCATGTTTCTCAGGAATCAGGCCGGCTAGCCCCGCGGTTCAGAGACCGGGGCACCATTTTTAAAGGGCACCCACATCTCCGTATTTGTTGGCAGGTCCTGCTCCCCCAAAAACCAAAATAGTGACCCCCTGCCCCCGGCTGTTGACAAGGGAGCACTCCCTCAGCAAAGAGGGGCTTCCTCCCCCGCACCACTGAAATAACAGATTACAACCGTGCCCCCCCCCCCCCACACCATGCAAACATGAGGGTGACCCAATCTGACCAGTCCTTTACCCCCCTCAGACTCCGCCCCCTCCCCCCCCAGGCCCCCTTCAGGTCCCACCCCCTGGCCACTAGCAGCTGCGAGCAACTTCAAAGCAGCTGAATGCTTTTCCATTTCTCTTTTGTGTAAACATTGTGGTTCGGAACAAAATGAGGTATTTGAGGTGCATTTAAGCATGAAGAGAAAGGTAAAGTAGATGGAATATTCAGAAGATCGAAAGGTAAATAGACTCATCCCACACATCATGCTGAGTAAGAACCATTATGTTGTCAATCAAATGAGAGTCAAATGGACTGGACTGAAGTTGAATAGAAACAAAGGTTTTCAAAGCGTTGGAAAGTATTTCAAAGTCTCTGTGCTTTCTCTGAAGGCTCCAAGACTTTAAATAAATGCTGTTTTAAAGCAATGGGGCTGAGTGAACAGCTGTGGAGAAGGAAATCCCTCACCTGGTGAAAGTGAGTGACTTCTGTCAGTCAGAGGGCTTGAAAGGGATCTTCTCACACCTGCAGCTTCCTGGAGGGAGAAAGGGGAATATATGATGCTTAACGGAGTGCTGTGATGTTTTGGAAACCTTTCAGCTGTCCAGCGGGCATGGAGATTAAAATGACCAGGGAACTTCAAAGGCTTTCGAGGACAGAGAAAATAATAAATATCTTACCCCAGTGTGGTGTCTGAATTGACCAGCCTTAAAGTGGACAATAACTTTCCCAGGGTTAGAAGGGGCAGTCCATCCATGAGACCCCCAGCCTGGGTGAGAGTGGTGAGATCAACCCATCTCCATCAGCGCACCCAACACCCTTGGGGAGCCTTGAGGACACTTCTTCTGCAGCCTGGCAGTGGTAGAGGGGCACATGGGCACTGAACTTACCTCCTTAACTCCCCCCCCGCCTCCCACCACCATCAGAGTCCACCATGCCAGTTCAGCACCATCACCAAAGCCCGTCCGATGCATTTTCCGCTCGGCATTCAGGTGCATCGCGGGAGGCCACTAAATTGGACTTCCAGCCCACTAATGAGATTACAGTGAGTAGTTTTTTGTATAAACCCCAGGTGGGAACCTGATCAGGGCTGGTGAGGTGGGCTGGGTGAATAGCGACAGGTTTGCTGCCTATTAGGAATACCATTTTAGCGCCCGATGCCCCATTCAGCAGGACATCAGAATTCCCGGCAGCAGTGAACGAGGCCAGTGAATCCAATCCTTTGAAAAAAACAATTATTCTTTTACAACAATTTTTTTTTAATGCATTCGTGGCACATGGGCATCGCTGGCTGGCCAACATTTATTGCCCATCTCTTGTTGCCCAAGGGCAGCTGAGAGTCAGCCACATTGCTATGGCTCTGGAATCACATGTAGATATCCACTCCATCTGACGAAGGAGCAGCGCTCCGAAAGCTAATGGCATTTGCTGCCAAATAAACCTGTTGGACTTTAACCTGGTGTTGTTAAAACTCTTACTGTGTCACATGTAGGCCAGACTAGGTAAGGGCGGCAGATTGCCTTCCCTAAAGCACATTAGTGAACCAGATGGATTTTTACGACAATTGACAATGGCTTCATGGTCATCAGTAGGTTCTTAATTCCAGATTTTTTTGATTTGATTTGATTCATTATTGTCACATGTATTAGCATACAGTGAAAAGTATTGATTCTTGAGCGCTATACAGACAAAGCATACCATTCATAGAGAAGGAAACAAGAGAGTGCAGAATGTAGTGTTACAGTCATAGCTAGGGTGTAGAGAAAGATCAACTTAATGCAAGGTAGGTCCATTCAAAGGTCTGACAGCAGCAGGGAAGAAGCTGTTCTTGAGTTGGTTGGTACGTGACCTCAGACTTTTGTTGAATTCAAATTCCGCGCCATCTGCCATGGGATTCGAACCCGGGTCCCCAGAACATCAACTGAGATTAATAGTCTAACGATGATATCACTAGTCCATCGCCTTCCCTGTAATCCACAATGCATTTTATTTCACGTCAAGCAGGATATTGTAGTTTTGCTTGTGTTTAAACATATTCAGTCAGTTACCGCTTCAAAATTATGCATTGCTGCCGTATCAGTTTACATTAAATTGTCGCCCTTGGCATTATCTTTTATGCAAGCAGTCGGGACAAAGAAGTATTATATAATTTACTGATACTTGCCATCTGTACTTTATAGTCAATGAGGAAAAACAGATCGGCTTGGTTTTTATGCTGCAGTTAAACTCATTTGATGCATTAATATTAACCAATGCACAAATCTTTCACGAAGCTGAGATTTACTATTATGGAAATGGATATACAGACAATGTAACATTTACAAGGGCCAGTGAGTAAACATGCTCAGAAATAATATGCAGTGCTGAATGTTAATTTATTCAAGACCTAAAATATTAATTTATTTTAGATTTGCATGTCGTTGAACTCAGATCTACACAGTGTTTAAATGGCAATAGTACTATTCACGAAGAGTACGGCCCAGACTTTGCGAGCAGTGGTGAAGAAATGGGCCCTCGCCATTCCTTGCGTTTACAGTTACCTACAGACCTTTTTGTGGGTTTCTGAGCACCATTTTCTAATTACTTGAAACCCTGTTTTGTGCTCCAACATCCTGTGTTGAAAGGACTTCTTCAAGCACTTCTTATATATCTTCAACTTCATTGCACTGTTAATTTGCGACTTTTGGTTGAATCTTTAACCTTTGCCTCATGAACAAAAAAAGACTTGTAAATACCCATCTGTAACTTCCTCGGCTGAAGATTGCTAACCCAATATATTTTGTTAAAAGTGGGAGAATGTGAAATGGGACATGGAATCCCGACAGTGCAGAAAGAGGCCATTCAGCCCATCGAGCCTGCACCAACAACAAGCACCCAAGCCCTATTGCCACATATTTATCCTACTGCAGGCGGCACGGTGGGCAGGCGGCACGGTGGCACAGTGGTTAGCACTGCTGCCTCACAGTGCCAGGGACCTGGGTTCAATTCCGGGCTTGGGTCAGTGTCTGTGTGGAGTTTGCACGTTCTCCCCATGTCTGCGTGGGTTTCCTCCGGGTGTTTCGGTTTCCTCCCACATTCTGAAAGACATGCAGGTTAGGTACATTGACCCGAACGTCAGACTGTGGCGACCAGGGGAATTTCACAGTAACTTCATTGCAGTGTTAATATAAGCCTTATTTGTGACTTAGAAATAAACTTTACTTTACTAATCTCCCTGACACCAAGGGGCAATTTAGCATGGCCAATCAACCTAACCCGCACATCTTTGGAGTGTGGGAGGAAACCGGAGCACCCGGAGGAAACCCACGCAGACACAGGGAGAACGTGCAAACTCCACATGGAGAGTCACCCAAGGCTGGAATCGAACCCGGGCACTTGACGCTCTGAGGCAGCAGTGCCACCGTGCCGCCCAGGTTTATCATTAGCTTGGCTCTTGCACAATCATTATAATATTCACCACAGAAAACAAACCACCGCTGTCGAGTCCTCATGTGTTAAATGCAAGCAGAGAAATTTAACCTTGCTGCAAATAGAGAGAAAAGCTATAAGCTGTTGGCCGGTGTAGAAATGATGAGCCAAATAGCCTCCTCCTGGACTGTGTAATTTTGGGATTCTGTGATACCAAGATCATGATGCAAGTCAATTGTTTCCACACTGAATAAAAATCCAGATGTCACTATTTATCATGTTCCAAAGTGAACAATGGAAGTTACTTTCTCACAAGATTCGGATAGCGCGAGTGCACAATATGACAGTCATGTGCCTGAATTCCTCAGATGTAAGGGTCTCGCTTCCCACCATCCAAAGAGTCCACTGACTCCAAGTGCCAGAAGGAAGTCCAGCCTTAGAAAGCTGTTGGCCAATCTGATTGGCAAGCAACATGCCAGTCCCTGCAACAACAGTGCTGTAGTCAACAGAATTCGATGTTCAGGAGGTTTCCGGTGCCTCAGTCCGGGCACCACATATTTTCTTTCAGTTTAATATCATCCTTTATTTTCTTAGTCCAGAGATGGTGCATCCTTCTGTCTTTTTCAATGGGATATATCTTTATTGTCAGTCTGATGTATCTCCTTTATATGTCTATTATTGCTTCTCTATCATCTTATATTTTGCTCCATTTTCCCAATCATGTCAGCCATCTGGTTCGCTCATGTCCTTTAGGGGAGGAAATCTGCCATCCTTACTCAGTCTGGCCTGCATATGACTCCAGAGCCACCGCAATGTGGTTGACTCTCAAGTGCCCTCTCAAATGGCCTAGCAAGCCACTCAGTTCAAGGACAACTAGGGATGGGCAATAAATGCTGGCCAGCCAGCGATGCCCATGTCCCACAAATGAGTTTTAAAAACTCTGTCCTCACACCAGTGTAATTGTCCTACTTAAGATTAAGAAGCTAGTTTCAGATCCAAATTCCTCACTCTAAAACTGAATGAAAAATTATATCATGTTATGATCACTCTTACCGAGAAGATCCTTTATTATGAGGTCATTAATTAATCCTGTCTCATTACCCAGCCTAACATAGCCTGTTCATCGATTTGGTTCCAGAATATATTATCAAAAAAAATTGTCCTTCTTTATCTCTCTGATCTCATTCACCCTATGGTAATTTTCTAATGTAACAATCCAGAGATTTGTGGTTTTACTTTTTTATTTTGTCGCCTATCTGCTCATACTTCCTCAGCTGAGCTTCTTTCTTAATTCTCCTTAGGTTGTTGATAATCATGCGGACGATGAAAAATGGATCCTTTTCTTCCCACCTTTATGATCTCTGAACGGTTGCTCTTAGTGGTGCCTTTTGGTGTTGCATATCGCTCAGACGACGGGAATCTCCCTCAGCTCTAAAAAAAGGTGGGAGAATTGCGATCTGAATCGCACTTACCTACCGAGTGGGAATCCCACCACTTTTCCCACTGGGAGATGACACTCATGTCATTTGTTTGGGAGAATTCCGCCCTCTGCTCACTAGGCTGAACAGACTCATTCTAAGAGGTGCTTCTAAGAGGGCTAAATTGCCCCTTTGTGTCAAGGGGATTAGCAAGGTAAAGACCTGGGATTATAGGGTTAGGACTTGGGTGGGATCATTGTCGATGCAGGCTCGATAAGCCGAATGGCCTCCTTCTGCACTGTAAGAACATAAGAACATAAGAAATAGGAGCAGGAGTAGGCCATCTGGCCCTTCGAGCCTGCCCAACCATTCAATAAGATCATGGCTGATCTGAAGCGAATCAGGTCCACTTACCCGCCTGCTCCCCATAACCCCTAATTCCCTTATCGATCAGAAAACTATCTACCCGTGATTTAAACATATTCAACGAGGAAGCCTCCACCACTTCAATGGGCAGAGAATTCCAGAGATTCACTACCCTCTGAGAGAAGAAGTTCCCCCTCAACTCTGTTCTGAACCGGCCCCCCCTTATTTTGAGGCTGTGCCCTCTAGTTCTGGTTTCCCTTCTAAGTGGAAAGAATCTCTCCACCTCTACCCTATCCAGCCCCTTCATTATCTTATATGTCTCTATAAGATCACCCCTCATCCTTCTAAACTCCAACGAGTACAGACCCAATCTGTTTAATCTCTCCTCATAAGCTACACCCCTCATCTCTGGTATCAACCTGGTGAACCTTCTCTGCACTCCCTCCAAGGCCAATATATCCTTTCGCAAATAAGGGGACCAAAACTGCACACAGTACTCCAGTTGCGGCCTCACCAGTGCCTTGTACAGATGCAGCAAGACCTCCCTGCTTTTATATTCTATCCCCCTCGCGATAAAGGCCAACATTCCATTCGCCTTCTTGATCACCTGCTACACCTGCAGACTGAGTTTTTGCGATTCGTGCACAAGGACCCCCAGGTCCCTCTGCAGTTGCACGATGTAATTTTTCTCCATTTAAATAATGTAGATTCTATGATTCAATGGTTCTAAGGAATGACAAGGACGTGCGATGTGGAGAACTACAGGGACAATGTAATAAAAAGGCTGATTCTTTCTGTTAGCTATCAAGTTTAGGTTTGGCAGTGAGGGAAAACAAAAAATTAGGGGTGAATTTTACCATCCCGCCCACCACAGGAATCAGAGCAGGCAAGAGGCATGGACCATGGAAAGGTCTGTTGACCTCGGGCAAGATTTTCTGGTGTTGGGGCGAGCAAGGCTAGAAAATCCTGCCCTTAATCTTTATCAACATTTATTATAGTACTTGTAATGTTTCTACAGGGCTGTAGCCATTGGATGGGATTTTCTGTCTCCAAGGTGGCAAGTTTTGGAGTGGCAGAGATGGTCTGCCATTGGCTGCCATCAGCATCTTCCAGTCCCGCTGCTATCAATGGGTTTTCCTGTTGTTTGCACCCTTCACCCCTGGGGAACCGATGGCAGAGGATACCATCTGTGGGACAAGAAGATCCCACCAGTGGGAACGGGCAGAAAATATTAGCAGGTCAATCTGAAAATGCATCAATTTTGAAGCTTTGATGAGCATATTTATTGTTTGACATATAGGCCAGAATTCTCCGGCCACTCGCGCCGGCAGGATTCTGTGGTCCCGTCGGCAGCACACCCCCACCTGCGGGTTTCCTGCTGGCATGGGGTGACGTCAATGGGAATTCCCACTGACAGCGGCGGGACCAGAGAATCCCGACGCTAGCAAATAGCGCGCCACCTCCTGTTGGCGGGAAACACACGGCTGGGAGGCCATAGAATTTCACCTCGCAGTATGAAACTACAGAGCTGATCAGACATTGCATTGTTTTAATAAAATAAAACTGGAAAGGTTATAAGGCATGACTGTAAGATTTGATACGCTAACTAGATTTTTCTTCCAGGTTCAAACATTATTTTTAAATACTCCAATGGAATTGGATCTATCCTTTCATCTGGGTCCATTCAGACAATATCCGTACCCAACACAAATTCTAAACTTCAGCTCAGCTTGCGATTTGCTAGCTCCGAATAGAAAAACTGCTGGTTAAATCTGGCCAAAATGTCCTTCTGTTTTTATTTTGAACAGTACAATTGGTTTCGGAAATTAAACATCAGATGGAGTCGACAACTGCAGGAAGGAGAAAAATCTCATCCAAGGGCATGAGTAATTCAAAAGGCTCGATTGAAAGACTGATGGGGGTGAGGGGTCAGAATGCGCTGTGATGACAGCGGAGCCAAGGAGGGAGTCAGGAGCTTACACGGAAGGGAATTCTTCCCTGGAAGAAGCTTCCTGTCAAGTTGACAGTGTTGACACCTTCCCTTAACGAGTATTCTTGGCCTTTGTACAGGATTGCAGGCGGATCAGGAGGATGAGTGCATTATTAATGTTGCCTTCCTGGTGATATTGCAGACGATGACAGTTCTTAACTACATTATGGCGGTTGTTAATTCCAATTCCACTGGCTTGTGCTGATAACCAAGGAATCCGCCAATTAGCAACCGCTCTGTTGGTCATTCAAATTAGGGTCACTTAATCAGCTTTACCTATAGCCCTCCAGGCAGCAGATCAAAGAAAAACACACTTCTATAATTTAGCAGGTTTTCAAGAACCCTCGGGGCGATTGATTTTCACTCATGCGGAACTGCAAATGCATTCAGTGAATGGAATTGCTTTGTGTGACAAAGTTGGAGTCAATAAGCATTCGAATGGTTTGTGATAAACATATTCGCACGTGCTTGTTTCCCAAAGTCTTGCCAGGAAGTGCACACACACACTCTCTCTCTCTCTCTTATTCTGTCTCAAATCTGCCTTCACAAAAGCTTTCGAGCCGTATCCAAGTCTGTAAAGGCATCTGAAATGAATCCTGACTATAGAGTGAAAACTATCTGACTCCATTTCTACATTAGGGACATAGGAATTATAAGCAGCAGTAGGCAAATTCAGCCCTTCGAGCTTGCTCCGCCATTCAATCAGATCATGATTGATGTCTCCCTGGTCTCAAATGCACCTCCCCATCTTTTCCCCATATCCCTCTTTCCCTTTTTTTATTAGAAATATGTCTATCTCCCATTAAATTTAATTTGTTAGTCACAAGTAGGCTAATATTAACACTGCAATGAAGTTACTGTGAAAATCCCTGAATAGCCACACTGCGGCACCAGTTCGGGTACACTGAGGGAGAATTTAGCATGGCCGATGCACCTTATCAGCGTGTCTTTCGGACTGTGGGAGGAAACTGGAATGCCTGGAGGAAACCCAAGCAGACATGGGGAGAACGTGCAGACTCCTCACAGACAGTGACACAAACCAGGAATCGAACCCGGGTCCCAGGCACTGTGAGGCAGCAGTGCTAACCACTGTGCCATCATGCCGTCATGAAACCATTCAATGATTCAGACCACACTGTGCTGTGGGGCAGCGAGTTCCACAAATTCATTACCCTCTGCGAGGAGTAGTTCCTCCTCATCTCAGTTTTAAATCTACCGCCTCTCAACCTATACCTGTGACCTCTTGTCCTACATTGCCCCATAATAGTGATATCTGGTCCACATTTACTTCATCAATCCCTTTTAAAATTTTACATATCTCGATCAGATCCCCTTTTATCCTTCTAAACTCCAGCAAGTACATTATAATTCCCCGTGAAATTGAGCAGAATGAGGTTCATCAAATCGTGCAACAGAATTGAATGAGTCACAGACATAATGAAAATGCAACTTAGGAGCACAGGAACTAATAGGCAATGAAGTCCCACCTTGACAGACGTGCATTTGGTGTCTCTAGGTCTTAAGAAAAAAGTGGTGCATTATCAATCCTGATTATGAGCCATGGGCCTCGTGGGGAGACAAAGGAGGATTTTGCTTATTCCAGAAACATGTTTGTCAAACTGTAACCTTCATGATGTAGCCCTGCCTTAGTTTTCATATGATTTGTTGGAATCAAATTTGACGGGGGTGGCACATTTCATCTGGGTGGTTGGCATTATGTGATTCTATGGTGTCCTGCGGGCAGGAATTTGACAATTCCTTCAACATGCCCAGATCTGCTGCAGATCAAAATTGTCACTGCCTGCTTAGCTGTCGCAGATCACATTCATTGAAGTTCTACGAATGTTTTTAACATCTCACTTGGATGACCTGAAATTCCTGATCAAGTGATGGGATTTGCCCGAAAGCGAGTCGGAAAAATCAAGCCACCACAACATCTGATGTGACGGAGCAAAGTGCAGGGTTATCTTATGACCCAGTGCAGGATGCTCGATTGCAACAGGCTTATGAAAACTTTAGATCTCTATATCTTGAATGCATTTTGAAAACAACATTCAGGCCACATACTACATTTCTATGCATGGAAAGTAAACTCCCATCTGCACTGCGATTAAACAATAAATGACTCTGGTGGCACTGCTACCTCACAGCTTCAGGGACCCGGGTTCAACTCCTGCCTCGGATCACTGTCTGCATGGAGTTTGCACATTGTCCCCGTATCAGTGTGGGTTTCCTCCGGATGCTTCAGTTTCTTCATACAGCCCGAAGATGTGCAGGTTAGATGGATTGGCCATGTTAAATTGCCCCTCAGTGTCCCAAGATGTGTAGGTTAGGGGGATTAGCGGGATAAATGCATGGGGTTATGGGGATAGGGTGGGGGTGGGCCTTGGGAAGATGCTCTGTCAGAGAGTCTGTGCAGACTTGATGGGCTGAAAGTTAAAGTTTATTTATTCGTCACAAGTAGGCTTACATTCACACTGCAATGAAGTTTCTGTGAAAATCCCCTAGTCCCCACACTCGGGCGCCGGTTTGGGTACACTGGGGGAGAATTTAGCATGGCCAATAGAAATGGTCTAACCAGCACATCTTTGCACTTTGGGAGGAAACCCACGCAGACACAAGGAGAACATGCAAACTCCACACAGACAGTGACCCAAGCCGGGAATCGAATCCGGGTCCCTGGCGCTGTGAGGCAGCAGTGCTAACCACTGTGCCGCCCCTAATGACCTCCTTCTGCATTTTAGGGATTCTACGATTCTATGAATGCTTTGCATGATTTGCCTTCGAACGCCATTTTAAGTGGATAGCCTATGCTTGCAATGTGATTCAAGCACAAGTATTAAATGACAGCTCATTATCGCTATTCAGTGGAATGGAAGATCTCCCACCTTCTGTTTATGCCAGTGTAAAGTGCTGACTATAGAAAATGGCAGACTGCATGAGCAAGTCAGGGAGCTGATGAAACAAAAAACAGCACCATTTCCTGGCTCCTGCCCACTAGAGACCCACTAACAGTAGATTGATCCCCTGTATGAAACTGAAAGACTTGCATTTACTGTAAGTTGCAGTGTATAAGTCAACCTGCCGTATAAGATAGCCCATTTCTTCCAATCCACAAATCATGTTTTTGCACATATATGCCATATAGGTCGACTTCCTTTTTAATCATGACATAATATTCTTGCATTAGTAGTCAGACTCAATTTTTCTCCCCACAAATACATGTTTTACTTACCAATCCTTTACAACTAGATGGATGGGATGGAACAAACAATACAAGATGTATTGTGTCGATGCGCAAGAGTTTAAGACGTGCCCGCTCTTCGTAGAAAATTGCGTCGACATTTCAAATTGGTGACCACTCACAGCCCAGTTGATAGCTCACTTTTATTTTCCATGTGTAAGTCACCTCCCGGTTTGTCGAGGCGTCAAAGGTGAATGCTGACATCTGTGGTATCTTCAACCACAGGATAATCAAAGCATTTTAAAGATGTTTTGATCTGGGTTTGGGGTCTAGATGGGAGTTTCTTTAGAGTTTTCCTCTGTTACCCTAAGAATGCTACCATAGACTATTTTTTGTACAACTACTTCCCATCAGATCAGAGTCTTTTAGTAACGTGACTTTGCATCAATAGTTACATCAGTAACAGGCAGTCCTGATTGTTAATCCTTAGATCTTCCCTCAGATTTTTTTTATTCCAACTATGTACATCCTGCTATATCTCCCCGCAAAGTCTCAGACTTCATAATGTTAGCCTCCTGTGGTGCCTTTACCAATCTCCCTGATCTGATTTTGCTTTGAGGGCGAACTGCACTCTCTCATCATTTGGAAGGAGTGTCTGGGTGATTGTAGAGTTTCTACTTGTTTTCTGCTCTTTGTCTCCATCCAAATCCAATTATTATATCCAAGTTCCATTGGTTCCTTCTGATGTTTCCTTGGTCCATCTCAATTCTGGAAGATCTCGGTTGCAGAGCTCTTTCTATTACAATGGCGTCATTCGATTGACCTTGTATCCATACCCTCTCCCCGCGCTCCAGCACTTTCAGGTATCATGCTCTGTGCCTAAATTATGAGCTTGACTGTTTCCTTGTTGCTTCTCACGCTTCCAAATCTCTGTGAGTTGCACTATTAGGGTGGCATGGTGGCACAGTGGTTAGCACTGCTGCCTCACAGCACCAGGGAACCGGGTTCAATTCCCGGCTTGGGTCAATGTCTGTGCAGAGTTTGCACATTCTCCCCGTGTCTGCGTGGGTTTCCTCCGGGTGCCTAGTTTCCTCCCGCAATTCAAAAGACGTGCTGGTTATGTGCATTGGCCATGCTAAATTCTCTCTCAGTGTACCCGACTAGAAGATTTTCACAGTAACTTCATTGCAGTGTTGATGTGAGCCTACTTGTGACACTCATAAATAAATAAATGAACCATCCCAATGATTCTAAAAAGTTATTCTGGAGGTGTTGTCCCACACTGACCGAGAATTTAGCATGGCCAATGCACCTAACCGGCACGTCTTTTGGACTGTGGGACGAAACCCACGGGGAGAACATGCAAACTCCAACCAGACAGTGACCCAAGCCAGGAATTGAATTTGGGTCCTTGGTGCTGTGAGGCAGCAGTGCTAACCACTGTGCCACCATACCGGTGGGTAGACTGGTGGTGAGATTTGTAAGGCAGCTGTTGGGGTGGGACAGTTAATCAAATAATCTGATGACAAGAAGGAAGTGAATGGTTCGAATGACCTGCAACTTGCTTGAAAGGCAAAATTGTTCAATCATATGATGTGATGGGCCGAAATTCTCTGACCTCGTTTGCCCCCCCCCCCCCCCCCCCCCCCCCCACACCGCCCCCCACTGCTGCCAATCAGAATGGAGAATTTGACATTCAGCCAAAACTCCATCCACTGCAGCGGGACTGGAAAATCCCAGCCACGGGTGAGGTCGGAGAATTCCTGTCGAGGTGTCAAGGGATATGGGGAGAGCGTTGGAATATCGCGTTGAGATAGATGATCAGCCATGCTCATGTTGAATGACGGAGCAGGCTCAGAGGTCCAAGTAGTCTACTCCTGCTCCGAAGTCTATGTTTCTATGATCATTTCAATGAAATAATGAAAGGACACGACACTCAAAAAGCAAAATGTGGAAATTGCTGTCATGATGAGATAGACTGAAGGAAAAAGGCAAGATAATGTGGATGTAGTGTCTAAAAATCAGGTTTAATAAGAGATTGACAGATTCTGCACAACAGCAGCAATTTCCATTTCTCCTAAAATGCTTGTTTATTCTTCAGTTCTGAGGAAGACAATCACTTCAAAGACAAAACCTTTTCTCTCTGCAAATACTGGCTGCAAATTTCCAACATATTTTTGTTTCTGATTTTGGGTCTTTCAACTGCCCCATGAGATGATTTATTGTTTAATTGTCGTGAAGATGAATGTTTACTGTGATTATATATTGGGCTTATGGAGCCTTTTCAAAAGGTATTTACAACATTGTATTATTGTCTGTAACTCTGCCTAATTCTGAGGGGAACCAGAAACCTAGCATCGCTTTTCGAACTCTGTATTTTGTAGTATCCCTGTGCAAATAATTAATATTTCACATGTTCTGAAAATTAAAACTCATGTTTCATATAGCTGTAGAAAATGACATTTTGACAGACACCAGCTGTGAGGCCTTTTTTTATATAAGTTTGGTGTTGTATTGAGACAGGTTCCTGCATAAACAATGCCTTGTTAGTGATGATGAATTTTAGGCACTCTTCCAGTTTTACATAAGACCATGATAACTCATTCATGCCTTCAGAATTTGTGCAGCAAGAATTGTTGGAGAATTGGCATAACTTGACAATGTGAAGTGTCTTCAATTTGCTTGCTGCTACATGTTGCAAGATTGTACATCATATTACATGCTGCAGGTTGAACAGTCAAAGCTTTGTGTCTACATCTTGGCTATGTCGCCAGTTTTATGATGAATATTTTTGGTTTATATGGAACGCAGTCACAGTCTTTCACCTTATGCTATTTTGAATTTAAATAGTTGCTGTTGTTAAGTGGCACATTCCTAAATGTCACAACCTGTAATTTGGTACAAATTCTTGTTTCTACTTTTGTCCTTTGCAGTCCAGTTTAAATTAGTCTGACGGTACTGAAATAATCCTAATCAAAGCCATGAATGGCATTCTTCCTTGAAAGAGGTGCATTCGTTGGTTGGATTCTCCCCTCCGAGTTACAAGGTTCCAGGTTCAAGTTCCAATCTAAGACTTGAGTATGAAGGTCAGAGTGACAGGGCCCTGGGTTCGATTCCGGCCTTGGGTGACTGTGCGGAGTTTGCACATTCTCCCCGTGTCTGCGTGGGTTTCCTCCGAGCACTCCAATTTCCTCCCACAATCCAAAGATGTGCAGCTTAAGTGGATTGGCCATGCTAAATTGCACCTCAGCACTCAAAGATACGTACATTAGGTGAATTGGCCATGGTAAATGCAGAGTTACGGGGATAGGGCAGAGAGGAGGGCCTGGGCTGGGATGCTCTTTCAGATAGTCTCTTTCTGCACTGGAGGGATTCTGTGGAATCAAGGCTGATATTTCAGTGCAGCATCGAGGGAGTGATGTACTGTCAGAATACTACGTTTCAGAGCTGTCTGCCCTACAAGGTAGGTGTAAAAGTTTCAATGGTTCTATTTTTAAAAATGGCTGGGGAATTATCCAATATTTATCTCTCAATCAACATCAGAAAAACAAATGATCTGGTCATTATCATATTGCTCTTTCTGGGGGTTGCTGTGCTCAGATTGACTGTTGTGTTTCCTTCATTACAACAGTAACTACGCTTCAGAAGTACTTCGCTGGAAATGCTTTGAAACATCTGGTGGTCAGAAATAGAATATTATTATCCTTCATCGACCTTTCTGCAACATTCAGTTAATGATTCGTCATCCTATTATGCTCCATCAGTCAGTACTGATGGTCTTACTTTGCATAACTACAGTCTTAACCTCGTAAATGTGTAAAAATGTATTCTATCATGGGATGTGGGTGTCACTGGCAAGGCCAGCACTTGTTGCCCATCCCTAATTTCCCCAGAACTGAATGCTTTGCTGGGTCATTTCATTGTTAAGAGTCGACGATAATGCTGTGGGTCTGAAGTCACATGTAGACTAGACATAAAGTCTGAGAGATTTACAGCATGGAAACAGGCCCTTCGGCCCAACTTGTCCATGCCGTCCAGTTTTTACCACTAAGCGATTGCCCGCATTTGGCCCATATCCTTCTATACTCATCTTACTCATATAAGTGCCTAAATGCTTTTTAAAAGACATTGGGCGGGATTTTATGGCCTTGCTCGGGCGAGATCGTAAAATCCCACCCAAGGCCAACAGAGATTTCCGTACTGGGAACTTCGCTCACCCCAATTCCAGAGCGGGCGAGGTGGTAAAGCTTTGGCAATTGAGTCATAGAGGAGGTAAAGAATCATAGAAACCCTCCAGTGCAGAAGGAGGCTATTTGGCCCATCAAGCCTGTCCCGACAACAATCCTACCTAGGCCCTAGCCCCATAGCCCCACATATTTACCCCACTAATCCCTCTAACCTATGCATCCTGGAACAGCAAGGGGCAATTTAAGCATGGCCAATCAACCTAACCCGCATATCTTTGGACTGTGGGAAGAAACTGGAGCACCCGGAGGAAACCCACACTGACACAGGGAGAATGTGCAAACTCCACACAGTGACCCAAGGCAGAAATCAAACCCAGGTCCTTGGCACTGTGAGGCAGCAGTGCTCACCATTGTGCTAACATGCCACCCACAAGAAAGTTAAAGAAGGTAGATTTACTTCCCTGCAGGATATTAGTGAACCAGATAGTTTTTTTTTACAACAATTGATGACCATTTCATAGTGATTATTAATGAGACTAGCTTTGTAACTGGTCTCTCAAATGCCACCATCCAATGCCCCTTGCTGCAAGCTGTCCAAAATCCCAGAAGTCCAGGCTTCCTGACTCTTCTTCTTTGTGGATTGCCTGTAGTCTCCGGAATGGTCACTGCTCGATCCACCATCAACAAGACACAAATCAGGAGGGCGATGGAATAATCTCCACTTCTCTGGATGAGTGCAGCTCCAACAACACTCAAGAAGTTGTACACCATCCAGGACAAAGCAGTCCACTTGAATGGCACCCCACCCACTACTTTAGGCATTTGCTTCCCCCACCACCAATGCAGAGTGGCAGCAGTGCGTACAATCTACGAGATGTACTGCATCAACTCACAAAGCCTCCTTCGATAGCACATTCCAAACCCACAAGCTCTGCAATTCAGAAGGACAAGGGAAGCTTGGGAACACCACCATCTGCAAGTTCCCCCCCGAAGCTACTCACCATCCTGACTTCACTGTCACTGGATCAAAATCCTGGATCCCCCACCCTAATAGCATCATGGGTATACCTACACCTCAGGGACTGCAGCGGTTTAAAAAGACAGCTTAGCACCACCTTCTCAAGAGCAAGTAGTGATGGGCAATAAAGATTGGCCTTGCTAGTGGTGCCCACATCCCTCAAAAGAAGGTATTTTTAAAATTCTGTTGTTGTCTTGTCTACAGAATTCCTGGCCCAACCAAATCAGCAGGCAGTTCTTTAGGGTGGAATTTCCCTGAGGATTGGGGGCAGAAGTTCAATTCTGACACAATCAAGGCTGCTCCCAGCTTAATATTGCTGAGGGGGCAGCCAGGTTTCAGATGGCTGGCTGACCACTGACTTTTCAGTCAAGTGGAGACAGGGAACAGAGCATCCCATAAAATCCAGCCACATATCCTCCATGATAAATCTCAGTAAATTCTTTCTCCACCCTATTTCTGTAATCTCTCAGCTGTATACCGTCTTTTTCATCAAATCCGAGATTTTCAGACCCCTCGCCCCAATTTGGCAGATCAAATCATAGAACCCCTAAAGTGTAGAAGGAGGCCATTCAGCCTATCATGTCTGCATTGACTCTCTAACAGAGCATCTTACCCAGGCCCTCTCCCCTGCCCTATCCCCGTCACCCCGCATATTCACCATGGCTAATCCACCTAACCAAACATCTTTGAACACTAAGGGGCAATTTACCATGGTCGATCCACCTGCATATCTTTGGATTTGGGAAGAAATCAGAGCACTCACAGGAAACCCACATAGACATGGTGAGAATGTGCAAATTCCACCTAAGGCCGGAATCAAACCCAGGTCCCTGGCACTGGGAGGCGCCATTTAATTTGCAAATTATTTGCTTTCCCCCCTGCAGTAGATTAGAGTTTGATCATGATTGGGTACAGCAGCACCTCTGTTGAAGTCACACATCTCAGCTGGGACATCATGGGAGCTGTCAACAAAATACCAGCTGAGGGTTGGATTTAAAAAAGGCGCTTCCGAAGAATTGCATCTTGCAATCGAGGTACACTTAGGAAATGCATCATGTCCAGTTTATGCCATGACTTTGCTGGGAGCTTGGCTTCCTTCTGAGGCATTAATCTCTTATGAGGAAAGATTGAGGAAACTGGGTCTGTGTTCTCTAGAGTTCCAAAGAATGAGGGGCGATTTCATTGAAACTTTGAAAATTCTCACAGGGTGGATATAAAGTTCCCCTGACTGGCAAGTCTAGAACCATTGGATCATCTCTGAATAAAGGGACAGGCCATTAAAACTAAGATGAGGAGAAATTGCTTCCTCAAGATGGTGGTAAATCTTTGGAATTGTCTACTCGGGAGGCCTGTGGAAGCTCAATCATTGAGCATGCTCAAGACAGAGATCGATAGGTTAGGTTGATTGGCCATGATAAATTGCCCCTTAATGTCAGGGGGATTAGGAAGGTAAATATGTGGAGTTACGGGGGTAGGACCTGGGTGGGATTGGTGGTCGGTGCAGGCTCAATGGGCCAAATGGCCTCCTTCTGCACTGTAGATTCTATGATTGGTTTCTGGATGCTAATGACATCAAGGATAAGTTTAAGTTTATTTATTAGTGTCACAAGTAGGCTTACATTAACATTGCAATCAAGCTACTGTGAAAATCCCCTAGTCGCCACACTCCGGCGCCTGTTCGGGTACACTGATGGAGAATTTAGCATGGCCAATGCACCCAACCAGCACATCTTTTGGATTGTGGGAGGAAACCAAAGCATGCAGAGGAAACCCATGCAGGCACAAGGAGAATGTGTAAACTCCACACAGATAGTTACCCAAGCCGGGAATTGAACCTGGGTCCCTGGCACTGTGAGGCAACAGTGCTAACCACTGTGCCAACGTACCCCCCATGGTATGGATATGGTAATGGCGGGGAAAGTGGTTTAAGAGGTAAATGATCAGCCATGATCTGTTTGAATTGGTGGAGCCGGTTTGATGGGCCATAGAATCATAGAATCCATGCAGTGCAAAGGAGCCCATTCGGCCCATAAAGCGAGCACCGACAACAATCCCACCTGATCCGCGTAACCACCCCCCCTGTATTTACCCTGCTAATCCGACTGAAGCTAAGTGGCAATTTTAACACGACCAATCCACCTAATCTGCGCATCTTTGGACTGTGGGAGGAAACCGAGCACCCGGACAAAACCCACGCAGACACAGAGAGAACGTGCAATCTCCACATAGACAGTCACCCGAGACCGGAATTGAAGCCAGGTCCATGGTGCTGTAACCATTGTGCCACTGTGCCAGATGGCCTACTTCTGTTCCTATTTCCTATGTTTATATAAATGACTCGATGACTCAACCCCTTGATCTGTCAGAGGTGAGGTTGGTCTTCCATAGTGCTTCAACTTTACATCCATTTTTTTTTCCTGTGGTTTTAATGGAGATGAAAGGAGGTTGAGGGCTGAAACATTTTGGTGATTTTCAATGAGCCATTTTGCACTACATGCAAAAACCAAATTTCACACCTAATATTTATGCCTGTCCGCCATGTTGTATGTAATGCTAGCTTCAGTTCACATAGCTTGTCTGGCCTGTTATACATGTAAAATTGAGGAGTTCCATTGCGAAAGAACCATAAAATGCAGAGTTAAGCAAATGTATGATCACTTGTCTTCAGATGGACTTCCAACGTGGGAATGTTTCATTCAAGATCTGTTGGGTGGAACTTTCCCTTCGAGCCCATCCCGGGAATTGTAGTGGGTGGGACATGGACTATGCAAAGATCCGTTGACCCCGGGCAGGATTTTCCGGCTTTGGGGTGAGCGCATCCGGAAAATTCCGCCTGTTACGTTTACTTACATTTTTAAACCAGTGTAACACAGTCGCCAGGTGTTGATAAAAACAGTATGAAAGTATGAGCGATAGAATCTGTGTGATAAAGATGTTATGAGGATATATGAGGATTCGGAAGAGTTTTTTTTAAAGTTTATTTAGTAGTGTCACAAGTAGCTTACATTAACACTGCAATGATGTTACTCTGAAAATCCCCAGTAATACAATAAAAGTGTTGGAGTTCTCTGATTAATTATATTATCAAATAGCAGCAAGTTATTGTAACTGCATTTAGACGATGCAAGTTTTAAATTTTTCTTTCCTTTCTGTAATTTTTGAATCTATTTGAGTTAAAGTTTGTGATTGAAAGGTTTGTGGTATCAATTCCAAGCATTATGTGCTTGTTGCTCACATTCTCCAATTTAAAAACATTACCGCGGGTAAATTTGTCAATTTCTTGTGAAATTCATACAAATAACCAACAGCCCTTCATTGAAATAATTTATCTGTAGAATAGTAGAATAATGCATTTAATAATTTATGCAGCAAAATGTCTCTTTTGGCTGTATAAATTATTGATTTCCAAAAAAGCTCTAATTATTTATCACTAAGAAAGTATGCTTTCACTGCTGTTCCCAAGGTCAAACCAATGCTCATATGTCAGTGCACACTAAAAAGCATCACATGGTGAGGTGCATTTCGCTGTAACATTTTGACAGCTGAAATTGTTAGCAGGAACTTGGAGTTTCCTTTTGAAAGTGTCTGGAGACTGTGGACTGCCAAGTGAGTTCATGATCCAACGCAACCATATAATTTACTTGCTTTAGACTGAGATGGACAAACAGGCTTTGACTTAAAAGATGTCTGATCTCTGGAAACCAAGAATGTGTATAAAACCGCTTTGTGAGAGGCTGATGTTTTGGCCCCGATATTCGGCCCCCTCCCTGGAGGAGAGGAGATGGTGTAGTGGTATTGTCGCTGGACTAGTAATCCAGAGACTCAAGGTAATGTTCTGGGGACCCGGGCTTGAATCCCACCATGGCAGATGGTAACACCAAACTTATATACGTGACTGAGTTAGAATTATAGAATCCCTGCAGTACAGAAGGAGGCCATTTGGCCCATCGAACCTGCACTGACAACAATCCCAGCCTATCCCTGTAATTCTACCCTGTTAATCCCCCCGAATTGAGGGTCAATTTAGCATGGCCAATCAACCTAACCCTCACATCTTTGAGCTGTGGGAGGAAACCGGAGCACCCGGAGGAAATCCACGCAGACACGGAGAATGTGCACACAGACAGTGACCCAAGCCGAGAATTGAACCCAGATCCCTGGTGCTGTGAGACAGCTGTGCTAACTACTGTGCCATAGTGCCGCCCAAGTTCCTCACTTTTCAAAACTTTTCCACTGGATGCAAGACATAAGTCAGGAGTGTGATGGAATACAGCTTGAATAACACTGAAGAAAATTGAGATGCCAGGAGAAAGCAGCCTCCGTTCACTTCCTCCACTGTTGGTGCCATGTGCCTACAGTTTGTACCACGTACATGATGTACTGCAGCAACTTCCCAAGTCTTCTTCAGCTGCAGCATCTAAACCAGCAATCCATACCACTTAGAATAATAAGAAGTCTCACAACACCGGGTTAAAGTCCAACAGGTTTATTTGGAATCAGCTCTGATGAAGGGTCATCTAGATTCAAAATGTTGGCTCTATTCTCTCTCCACAGATGCTATCAGACCTACTGAGATTTTCCAGCATTTTCTGTTTTTGTATTTGGAATCACGAGCTTTCGGTTCACTGCTCCTTCATCATCCAATGAAGGAGCAGCGCTCCGAAAGCTCATGATTCCAAATAAACCTGTTGGACTTTAACCTGGTGTTGTGAGGCTTCTTACTGTGCCCACCCCAGTCCAACGCTGGCATCTCCACATCGTACCTGGAATAATAAGGAGAAGGTTCAGGCAAACACCACCACCGGCAAGTTCCCCTCTGAGTCACACACCATCTTGGCATGGAAATTCCATTTTATTTGTTGCTGGGTCAAAATCCTGGAACTTCCTACCTTCATCATCAGGACAATTCCGGATTTGTGGACCTTCAACACATTCTCAAGGATAATTGGGGATGGGAAAATGAATGCTGGCCTTGTCATGCGATAGCTACATCTTGTGAATAAATAAATTTTGGAAATAAATCAATTCCCTGGATGATATTCCAAAGACTGGAATCGATGTGCAGCTGATCAGTTCCAGAGTAAAAGCTTGCTCACACTTGAAAATAGCTTTTAGCTCGGAGTCCATCGTTGCTAATTGATCTGGAATGTAGTGTGCAGAAGTGAATTGATCTGACGTGATACACAATGAAAGACCACAATGATAAAAGCATGAGGTGCTAATTCTAGTAATCTAAACAATCATTTTTAGTTGCTGAAGGCCAATATTTTATGAATGAAAGGGAGTCCTGAATTGAGAAAACATTTGAAGCAACATTGCAAGGCCGGATTTACCAGGCACACCCACCCCCAAGGCTGGAGATTCCTCCCCCAGGCCAATGGACCTTTAAATGTTCCATCAAATTTTCCGTCCCGCCTGCGACGATTCCCACAGTGGGCAGGACCGGAAAATCTTCCCCTGCATCTTGTGAATTCCTTCCTGCACATTAACTGGAGTGATGTGATTTGGCGCCACTGGACAGCCATTTTGCACAATAACCGTTGAAATGAAAGAACATTTTGGCTCCTGATCAATTTAAAAGAAGTCAGTTTCAGTGGACATTGTTTGAAGTTTATTTATTAGTGTCACAATTAGGCCGACATTAACATGGCAATGAAGTTACTGTGAACATCCTCCAGTCGCCACACTCTGGCGCCTGTTCGGGTACACTGAGGGAGAATTTTAGCCTGGCTGATGCACCTAACTGGCACGTCTTTTGGACTGTGGGAGAAAGTTGGAGCACCTGAAGGAAACCCACGCAGACAACATGCAGTCTCTGCACAGACTTTGACCCAAGCTGGGTATTGAACTCGGGTCCCTGGCACTGTGAGGCAGCCGTGCTAACCACTGTGCCACCGTGCCGCTCCACTTAATGGATAATATTATCACTTACCCGATAATATTCATTATTGAAATAAGATCATGGACGGAAGTTTCTCGTCCTGCCCTCCACAGGAATTGTCGAGGGCAGGACAGGGACTATGCAAAGGTCCGTTGACCTCGGGTGGGATTTCCTGGACTTGGGGCGAGCGCGGCCGCAAAATCCTGCCTCATATATACGACTGAGCCTGAAGGAGGGGAACAGTTATACTTACGTGCAAGGTTATAAAATTATTTTATAAAAGATAAGGTACCTATTTTGCTGCATGCAGTGGAGAAAGAAGGTCTTCCTCCAAATAGGTCACAGACGATCATGTAAAATGCATGTTATTGACTCAGCCACTATTGATAGAAATGAGTATAAGGTGATAGAGAGGCCCAGCTAATATCGCGCTTTATACAATTTCTTTGAAAGTTAAAATTACCCCGATTTTTTTTTCTTAAGCTGGAGTGTCCTGCATGAGATTGTGAAGTTGCAGAAAAAGAAATCACTTTTCACACGCAAGTCAATTTCGGAAATAAATTGATTTTTTTTTTGTCACAGCAAAGCTTTAATCTGTGTATTTTTGATTCTGACCCCTGTTGTTCACCCCTGGTTTTTGCCAGCTGTTCATTCAGAAGTAGGTGCAAAGAGCTGTGCATGATTTGCACAGTTTCTGATCTCGAATCCCTGGCTGGAAAATGAGATATCTTCCAGGTGGACTGTGCTGGAATGTGATGTCTGTCAAGTCAACTTAAAACCTATGCACAGGAATAACATGTCACAGGCGATACCACCAGCTTTCATTTATTTTTTCCGAGGCTGCAGGATTGTGATTAATGAGGTGATTATGGGAAAAAATGGGTTCAAGGTCATCTTAGGCGGCTGCAGATAACTGGCAGACTGTGGGAGAACAATTGGGAACTTACTGCTTTCAGCATAAGCTCCTTTTGGATCAATGCCACATTTGGATGGAATACCTTATCCACTCAATTTAGATCGAGAAATTGCTGGTGACATCACTGTATGGACACGTAACAGATTTGCATCCTTTGTTCATTCAACCTGTCCATTTTCCATTTCAAGCAAGAGAATGGGGGACTGCACTGAGTTTTCATGCAATGACTTACCTGAAACTCCGATGGGAAAGATGAAGGGTGGGATTTTCTGGCCACGCTCACCCCAAAACCGAAAAATCCCATCCAATGTCACAATGTCAACGGACCATTGCATGGTTCCCACTCCCACTCATTGACGAAGGGCAGCAAGCGCTCCGAAAGCTAGTGGCTTTTGCTACCAAATAAACCTGTTGGACTTTAACCTGGTGTTGTGAGACTTCTTACTGTGTTTACCCCAGTCCAACGCTGGCATCTCCACACCTTGCTCACTGCCAGCAATTCCCATGCCAGGAACAGAGCTTCAGAAAGTCTAAACTCTGCCTCTGGGTATACTAACATGTTCTTGGTAACGATGCAGCTGAGAAAAACAAGCCTTTGCATGAACAAGAGAGTATAAGTTTTTGTAATTTAACTCAAAAATTAAATGGCATGTCCGGATTTCTTAAAAAAAAGTAACCTTATGAGCTGGATTTTCTGGACCTAACCACCGGCTGGATCTTCTGGCCCTGGTTAACATAGAAACATAAAAATTAGATGCAGGAGTGGGCCATTTGGCCCTTCGAGCCTGCTCCGCCATTCATTTTGATCATGGCTGATCATCAAATTCAATATCCTGACCCCGCATTCCCCATATCCCTTGATCCCTTTAGCCCCAAGAGCTATAATATCTGATTTATTCTTGAAATCACACAATGTTTTGACCTCAGCTACTTCCTGTGGTAATGAATTCCACACATTCACCACCCTCTGGGTGAAGACATTTCTCCTCACCTCAGTTCTAAAAGATTTACCCCTTATCTTCAAACTATAACCCCTAGTTCTGGACTCCCCCACCATTGGGAACATTCTCTCTGAATCTACCCTATCTAATCCTGTTAGAATTTTATAAGTTTCTATGAGGTCCCCTCTCGCCCTTCTAAACTCCAGTGAATATAACCCTAACTGACTTAGTCTCTCCTCATATGACAGACCTGCCATCCCAGGAATCAGCCTGGTAAACCTTCGCTGTACTCCCTCTATAGCAAGGACATCCTTCCTCAGATAAGGGCACTAAAACTGTACACAGTACACCAGGTGTGGCCTCACCAACGCCCAATACAATTGCAGCAAAACATCCCTATCCTTATACTCAAATCCTCTCGCAATGAAGGCCAACATACCATTTGCCTTCTTTACTGCCTGCTGTACCTGCGTGCTTACTTTTGGCGACTGATGCACGAGGACTCCAAGGTCTCGTTTAGGTCTCGATGATTTACCCATCACAGCGGGTTCCCCGGTGATGGGACGAGTGAGCCGTGCAAATTATCATAGACATCGGCGGGACTGAAAGACCCTAATGGTGGTGAATAGCGAGCTGCTCCTTTGCCAGAAAACATACTGTTGGGGGGAGGGACAGGGATGGAAACTCCCGCCTTATCTTTTTGAGTGACTAGCATGGGGTGTTGTATTCTTGTCTTTTACCAATGTACTGTGTACAGCGCAACTTAACCTGACTAGGTGAGCTTTACCTTGTTCCTATGCACTAATGTTTGATGCATCAGTCATTATTAGTGGGAATATTGGATTTTGCTGCAAATTGTGAGGGGGAATAGATAATAAAGTTGCACTTGGCACCTCGCAAAGACTAAATTGCTGACCTCCTTCACGATGACAAGTCCTGGAATCGGATAGTGGAATTTCTCCCCCAAAAATCAAAATGTCATAACAGCACTGGAGACCCATTCCCTTCTCCCACGGACATCGGGACCACCTGCCCCCCCACCCCATCATTGGCGGCATGTTCCCCCCACCTGTGCCCTGACAGAGGTTGCCTGCATCGGAGCAGTGGAGCCCTGCCAATGGGTCCCCCTGCATGACCCCACACATGCCTCTCCCATGATGCCCCCTTTCATGATTCACCCCTGTGCAACCACCCTGTGCAACTATCCTTGTATGAACCTCCGCATAGCCCCACCCCCCCCACATACCCATGCTGGGAGTGCAGCAATGAGGCCCCCCCCATCATAACCCCCTGTCATAATTCCCCCCCCCCCCCGCCCCCGCCATAGCCCCCGAGCGAGAGATGTAAGTCCCATCTAATAGGCTAACTAATGTTTGTTGGAACATCAAATGGTTGAGGGGCAGGCAGCATCAGCGGGGATCTGTTCTCCACCAACTCTTGTTGAAGAGAAAGTCCTGGCCATTGTCTTTGGTCTATGCCGCAGACTCTGTTTCTGAGTTCATCCTTTCCCTGGTAATTGTCTGATGCTGAACAAGACACTTTATCTTCCCTTTTAAACATTGGTAGCTCATCTGGTGCTGAAATAATTATCCGTGCTTTTTTATCCCTGGACTCAACTGTATAATGCTCTCCTCACCTCCCAACTTGCATCCTCTATAAACCTGAGCTCATTCAAAACTCCACTGTCTGTATCCTAACTTGCATTAAGTCTCGTTCACCCACCATGCTTGTGCAGCACATACATTAACTCAATTCCCAGTCCCTGCAACATCTCGATTTCAAAATTCGCACCCTCACATTCCAATCCCTCTATGGCCCGACCATTATCTATCTCTATAGCCTCCTCCAGTCCATGAGAGGTCAGTACGTCTCCAGTTCTGTAACTTTGCATATCCGCAAATGTCGCCACACCGCAAGCTGTCTGGGGCCTAAGTTGTGACATTTTCTCAATAAACCCCATCAAACGCAGTGGACAAATGCAAGCTGCTGGTGTTAAAGCTGCACTCCCAGCATGGGTACCATCAAACAGGAGCACAAGTCAATGAATTGGTCCTTCTGTGGTAAAGCCTTATCGCTGATCTGCAACAAGAGCAGATCACTGTGGCATGTCAGTTATCATTCAGGAGGTTTCAATGAATTCTTCACAGCCTTAAGTAAGTTATCAGTATGTATTTATGAACCACCATATTTACAATAAAAGGTTCAAGCTAGGAGTTTTCTCCGTGCTTGCTTCTGCACACGGCTCTGTCCAACATTAGACTGACCCCCAGGTATGGGTCAGGCGTTCTCTTACTTCACTGTGTGGGCAGTACTGTATTCAGTCTCACATTAACTTTATGGGTAGAACCATAGAACCATAAAATTCCCACAGAGCAGAAGGAGGCCATTTGGCCCATCAAGTCTGTTCCAACTCTCCGAATGAGCATCTGATCCAGGCCCACCTCCCTGCCCCCCTGCCCCCCGCCCTATCCCCATAACCCCACGCATTTACCGTGGCTAATCCACCTAATCTACACACCTTTGGACACTGAGGAACAATTTTCTACAGCCAATCCACCCAACCTACACATCTTTGGATTGTGGGAGGAAACCGGAGCACCTGAAGGAAACCCACGCAGACACGAGGAGAACATGCAAACTCCACACAGTCACCCAAGGCCGGAATCAAACACAGGTCCCTGATGCTGTGAGGCAGCAGTGCTAACCACTGTGCCACCGTATCGCCCTAACACATCAGTGATACTTTGGTTTCAAATATAGTTGGACAAAATCTAATTTGCATGTTAAACTGCATGACATTTTATCTCAAGTTTCCAGTGTAAATTAAATACGTGACAGGAGGATGTAACTGTTGATCTCTTTTCATCCAAGACATTGTAACTCAGCCTTTTATATGTGTGAGAAAATGACTATAACACTCTTATAACACAGCAACTCCTTGGTATTTGATAAGTCATCAATTTTTAATTTTTCATTTCCCCTGAATTTTTAAAAAAGAAAATTGCAAGGCACTTATGATTAAACTAAATTTCAGCACTGACCAAGTATAAGTGGCTTATGACTGGATTAGAACTGTGCTTTAGTTTGATTACAATTGAAACCAATTTTACAGAGGGACAACACCGAAAGATAGGAAAGCATTATGAAACAAGTAAATTTCAAAAGCTTCGTCTATTCTGGAGTTCAGTGATATTTGAATTTTTATATCTGAGGAACAATTCAAATATTCATATATCTGACAAGACGTGTCTGCTTTCCACAATTAAGGCTCTCATTTATATCATTGCCTATGCCCAAAGTAGCCATTCTCTTCCATCCTCAGGGAGGAATTTACTGGCACATCTGCCCGAGGTTCGTACAATCCCACCCAAGGCCAACGGAGAATGCCGTTCTCTGAGCCTCGCGCACCCCCAGAATTGGGGAGGGCGTGCCGGTAAAATTCCAGCCTTAGTGTTGTTATGACCAGTCCCCAGCTGAGATTCCCCAAATTGGTTCCCCCCCCGGCCTGGGTGAGGAATAAGGCTCCCCTTAGTCCCCTCATTTGGTCGCGACATGCTTAATGTTAAAACTAAATTCTCTCCCTTTGTGGAGACGTTTTCCCAGTCCCAATATTAAAAGGAGCAAATTTAAGCGGGCTTTCTTGAGTTAAAGAAAGGGGGAGTTTATTAATAATTAATGATAAAACAATGCATATACATCCATACAGATCAAAAGTGGGAATTGAGTCCAAAGTAAGTAAGTAAAACAAGTATATGAAACAGATCATGACTTGTCTATGAAGATTAGAGAATATTTTCCAGTCAGCCTCCCATCTTCCACACATCAAAAGCTTCACTTCACCCAAAATTCTGTGACCCACTTACTGTCCCATCCCTTCCTTTCACCAGTTGGTTTACATTTCCTGCTGGTACATCAATACATCTCAAGAAACTGTCAACCTATACTCAGATTATCTCTGTCACCTCCCTTCCTTCAAGACAATCCATTCCTTTGACCTCCAGTCTCATGTACACCTATCCTTGCTTCTGTTCTTCAGTCCACCACTCGGGTATTTCCTGTCAGTTGCCCAGACTTCATGCTCTAAGATTCCTTCCCTAAATGATGTCTATTCACCATCTTCATGACATCCTTTAAGATCCTCCTTAAGACCCACCTCGTTGGTCAAATGTTTGGCTAACTTCATTAATATCTCTAGCTACGGCGAGGTGTTAATATATTTAATTGCATCTCAAAGGAATAACGTTTTTTTATATGTTAAAGGCACTATGTCAATAGTGACAGATAGATTATGAAGACATTCCTTGCCGCTTCCATGGTGGTATCACATCTTCAGAGGTTCAGTAAAAATAAATTTCCATTTCCATTGCACTTTCCATCGGAAGTGCAGTAGTGGGATGGTAGAAATTCCAAGGACATTTGCAGCATGTATTCTTTATCATTCACCTTGTTCGAGTTGCAGCTTTCAAACTTTAATCAGTCAATCATGTAATCAGTTGGAGACAAATAATAACGACATGTGTGCTGCAATCACTCACAACAAAAGGATCAAAATTTATTTACACAGATGAGCAATTAGTTTTCAACAATAAATACTGCGACAGGCATCTTTGCAGGTGGTAATCGACCTGACAGACTTCCTGAATGAAACCCGTCCAATTCAGATTAAGAAACACAAGTCTCATTTCTAAAATGTATTCGTACTTCAAGGGGCGGAATTTTCCCGTCCTGCCCGCCATGGGAATTGTAGCAGGCGGACATGGACCACGCAAAGGACCGTTGACCTCGGGTGGGAATTTCTAGTCTTAGACCGAACGCAGCTGGAAAATCCCGCCCAAGATCTTCATAGATAAGGACTTATCCATCCAGAAAATCGAACATCTCCCATTCGCATTTTTCCTCCTTTGGACAGTAAGAAGTCTCACAACACAATACATAGAACATAGAATAGTACAGCATAGTACAGGCCCTTTGGCCCTCGATGTTGTGCCGAGCTTTATCTGAAACCAAGGTCAAGCTATCCCACTCCCTATCATTCTGGTGTGCTCCATGTGCCTATACAATAACCGCTTGAAAGTTCCTAAAGTGTCTGACTCCACTATCACAGCAGGCAGTCCATTCCACACCCCAACCACTCTCTGAGTAAAGAACCTGGAGCGGTGATTTTATGGAGGTCTATAAAATAGAGGGGCAGAGATCAGCTAGATAGTCAACATCTTTTCCCAAAGGTAAGGAGTCTAAAACTAGAGGCCATTGGTTTAAGGTGAGAGGGGAGAGATACAAAAGGGTCCAGAGGGGCAATTTGTTCCACACAGAGGTGTCTGGAATGAGCTGCCAAAGGTAGTAGTTGAGGTGGGTACAATTTTGTCTTTTAAAAGGCATTTAGACTGTTACATGGGCCCATTAAAAATTATAGTAATGGTATTATACTTGAAAAGTCCTAGTTTAATCCTCTTAAAAATGATGGCAAAGGTGGACCCCAATCTCTAATCCATGGTTCCCTTTCAAACCCTGTGGCTAATTTAACATTAAAGTATATTGTAATTCATTGCTTTTTGACGCTGTATTAAATTGTATTCACAAGTGTGGTGGGGGAGGGGGGGCGGTGGGAGGGAGGGTGGGATGGGAAGGAACTGCTGATAAACGGATGCCTTTGATATTCACGTGAAAGAAATTGACAAACATGATTTTGGTTTTCTGCAAGTGAAGGCAAGATGCAATTCTTCCTTCATTCAAAGAACAAAGAAAATTACAGCACAGGAACAGGCCCTTCGACCCTCCAAGCCTGCGCCGACCATGCTGCCTGACTTAACTAAAACCCCCTATGCTTCCGGGGACCATATCCCTCTATTCCCATCTCGTTCATGTACTTGTCAAGACGCCCCTTAAAAGTCACCACCATATCCGCTTCCACTCCCTCCCCCGGCAACGAGTTCCAGGCACCCACCACTCTCTGTGTAAAAAATCTGCCTCGTACATCTCTTTTAAAACTTGCCCCTCGCACCTTAAACCTATGCCCACTAGTAATTGACTCTTCCACCCTGGGAAAAAGCTTCTGACTATCCACTCTGTCCATGCCTCTCATAATCTTGTAGACTTCTATCAGGTCTCCCCTCAACCTCCGTCGCTCCAGTGAGAACAAACCAAGTTTCTTCAACCTCTCCTCCTAGCTAATGCCCTCCATACCTGGCAACACCCTGGTAAATCTTTTCTGTACCCTCTCCAAAGCTTTCACATCCTTCTGGTAGTGTGGCGACCAGAATTGAACACTATATTCCAAGTGCGGCCTCACTAAGGTTCTATAAAGTGTCAACATGGATTGCCAATTTTTAAACTCAATACCCCGGCCGATGAAGGCAAGCATGCCATATGCCTACTTGACTACCTTCTCCACCTGCATTGCCACTTTCAGTGACCTGTGTACCTGTACACCCAGATCCCTTTGCCTATCAATACTCCTAAGGGTTCTGCCATTTATTGTATATTTCCTATCTGTATTAGACCTTCCAAAATGCATTACCTCACATTCTTGCTCACATTAGAAGTCAGTGACTCAGGTAAACACGTCAGACTGACAACAATGGGGGGCTTGTATTTGAAATGGCTTGTTGTAAAATAAACACAACAGCAACAAATACTCTGCATTGCACCACACAAAGGCAGTGAATTAGAACCAGGGACAAAAAAAGAACAGGTTCAGCTTTTGTGCTTCTTGAATAGTGTGTGTTTTGACATTTGAAATCACATTCTAGCTCTGTCGGAGAGTGATGCGCATCAATTGGACACGAGGCACGAAGCTTCGGTAAAAGAAGGCTTTTATTAACTAACAATGGAACGAACAGAACTTTAACACACTATCCCAGACTGAAGAGGTCCCGCCCGAGCAGGGGGTCTTATACCTCTCCCAGGAGGCGGAGCCCGACTGGGATGTGCCACAACAGTAACAACCACAGGTGTATCAATCCCACCCTGGCCCAACAACAACATTAGAACAACCCAACAACAACATTAGAACAATCCCACAGTGGGAACCAACGATGGTTCACCACAGAGAGTGGGAGCAGGGGCAAGGCTCCTATGCAGTCATGGGGTGAGGAGGGTGGGCTTGGATTCAAGTGATACAAAGAGTGAACAAGTAAAGCGAAACCAGGAAAAACGACAGTAACAAAGTCATTGATTACGGCTGGCATGGATCACAAAAGTTAGGGACTGGATTATTAAAAAAATATGGAGTTGATAAGGGATCACAATGAAGCAAGAAAAGTAATGTTATTTAAAATACACTTTAAACACCAACAATTTGTATTTATACTGCATCTTTAACATTGTCCCATGGTGCTTCACAGGACCACTATCAAACAAAATTTGATACTGTAGTAAATGCAATAATTGGCAACCACCAGTGAGTTTATTATTACCTATAACTCTGTACAAAATGCTACAATTGATGTGTTCATCCTCAGCCCCAGGGTCAACCTGGCTGCAAAAGCCTGCACTCTACCCACAATCCTTGCGCTCATTCCCCATTGGACGATCGGGTCACATGACTCTTCTGATGCGAGCCACTTAATGGGGTTAGCTGCTACAACCCTCCCCCTTTAAGTCCCTGATTACACAGTAAATTGATAGCTGAAACAATTTCCAAAGCAATAGCAAGAATGAACAATTTTAACACAGTTTATCAGAAACTCAGCCTGACTTTCTCTTCCTCTGGGAATGAGGTAGTTCAGCTGGTTGAGTTTCAACTATAGAGGTATATTGGGTTGGACTTGTTTTGCCAGGACTCCCTCCTGGTACCAGCATGTCACTTTCCATAATTTCCTCAATTTCATTGGGAGAGGCACTTTGTCCTGCCACTGGCTGGTCAGCCACTTCATCTCTTGGACAAACAACAACAATACTTGCTGGCACAATTGGATCAGGCAGTGACACCGGCTCCTAGGATAGCTCCGTCTCATTAGAACCATATAAAAACAATAGTGTAGAGGGTGGCCATTCAGCCCATCGAATCTGCACCAACTCTCCGCAAGAGCATCTTACCCAAACCTATCCCTCTCCACCCCCGCCACCCTTTCCCTAATCTAACCACGACACACAACAGCGCAGAGTCACTGAGCAGAGACTGATAGCCACATTCCGCACACATGAGGACGGCATCAACAGGGATCTTGGATTCATGTCACACTATCTGTAACCCCCACGACTTGCCTGGGCTTGCAAAATCTCCCTAACTGTCCTGGCTGGAGACAATACACACTTCTTTAACCTGTGCAAAACCCTCTCTCCGCTCACATTGTCTGTACCTTTAAGACTTGATTACCTGTAAAGACTCGTATTCCAACCATTATTATGTAAATTGAGTTTGTGTCTTTATATGCCCTGTTTGTGAACTGAAATCCCACTCACCTGACGAAGGAGCAGCGAGCGCTCCAAAAGCTTGTGTGGCTTTTGCTACCAAATAAACCTGTTGGACTTTAACCTGGTGTTGTGAGACTTCTTACTGTGTTTACCCCAGTCCAATGCCGGCATCTCCACAATTTGGTATATGTCAGAGCCCTAGACACCTTCACGTACATATCCTCTATTTTGGGGATGTTGTACCTGTCCAGTTTCTCAGCCTGGTTTGCCGCCAGCTCATAGTCCCCGCAGACACGGATAGTCTTGTCTGGTTTAACTACTGGCACAATGGGTGCTGCCCACACAGCAAATTGTGTGGGCCTGATGTTGCCCATGTTTTCCAGTTATTTTAGCTCTGTTTCTCCCTTCTCTATTAATTTATAGGGCACAGCTCTATCTCCAAGAAATCTGGGGTTGCTTCTAGATGCTCATGGATTTTGGCTTGCAATCCTTTGATCTTTCCTAGTTGCTCCTGGAACATATCCTGGTTTTTTCTGATGACTTTGTGCAGGTGCTCCACTTTTATTTTTAAAATATCAGATCGTGCAACATGATCTCTTGGAGCCTGTCACACCCCATTAAATTTGGTCCTTGGCCTGACACCACTGTCAACGGTAGCTGTGCAGACTGCTGTCTATAACTCACTGCAGTCATGTTCGTCCTTACTATTTTGATGACCTGTCCGATACATGTAGCTAGTTTGGCTTCAGTGCTCTTCAACATCAGGGGTTGAATCCCTTCATGGAGTTACCAGTAGGTCTGCTCACTCAGGAGACACCAGTTGATGTTCCCATGTCTCTCCAATCTCCAATAGCTGACCATTCACTAACAACACCACTGTGATGGGGGCTACCTTGCCCACATACACAATATTTAGTGACAAAAGATCCAAAGACGGCACGGTGGCACAGTGGTTAACACTGCTGCCTCACAGTGTCAAGGACCCAGGTTCAATTCCAGCCTCAGGTCACTGTCTGTGTGGAGTTTGCACTTTCTCCTTATGTCTGTATGAGTTTCCTCCAGGTGCTCCTGTTTCCTCCCACAGTCCTGGCTCACAGCATGGGTTAGGTTGATTGGCCATGTTAAATTGATCCTAGTGTCAGGGGAATTAGCAGGGCAAATGTGTGGGGTTATGGGAATAGGGCCTGGTGGGATTGTGGTCGGTACAGACTCGATGGGCCGAATGGCCTCCTCCTGTATTGGAGGGATTCTATGCTCCTATGAAAATGTTCCATTCACCTGTTGGGCAATTCTCCATGCTGTGCACTGGGGCTTGATTATTTATCTGGTGGTACTGGACAGACCCTGCTTGTTTTTACACTTGTATCTCAGGTATGCTTTTCTTCCCCACACGAGATACTCTTCTTCTTTAAATCTACACAATTCTGGAGAGTGACTTCCCCCGGACCGATAACACTTGGCATTATTCCTAGGCTGTTGTTTAAATCTTCTAGACTTTGTGGCTCTTCTGGCTTCTGCGTTTACATCTCTACTTAAACCAACGCTTTCACTCCTGGCTGCACTGCTGGAATTAAGAATCTATTGATGACCATGAAACCATTGTTGATTGTCGGAAAAATTATCTGATTCACCAATGTCTGGGAGTGTCCCTTTTAGGGAAGGAAATCTGCCGTCCTTACCCGGTCTGGCCTACAAGTGACTCCACGGCCACAGCAATGTGGTTGACTCTCAACTGCCCGCCAAGGGGAACTAGGGGATGGGCAATAAAAATGCTGGCTAGCCAGCGATGCCCATGCCCCCACGAATGAATTTTTAAAAAATCTGGCCTTGGGTGACTGTGTGGAATTTGCGCATTCTCCTTGTTTCTGCGTGGGCTTCCTCCGGGTTTTCTGGTTTCCTCCCACAGTCCAAAGATGCGCAGGTCAGGTGGATTGGCCTTTGGTGTGTAAGTTAGAGGGATTAGTGGGTAGATATGTGGGGTTACAGAAAGAGGATCCCTGCTCTGTTGGAGGTTCGGTGCAAACTCAATGGGCCAAATGGCCTCCTTCTGCTCTACAGGGATTCTATGATTCTAAGTGTAGGTTCAGATGGGGATCGATGAGGTGGCTAATATTTGCAGGGGGTAGGAGGTGGATGATTGAGGGGTGGAGAAGGTGCTGATGATCCTGGGTGTAGCAGGGGGTACTCCAATCAGAGGGGTGGCCTGACTGGGGGGAAGGAAGCAGGAGAACTTGTGAAACCAAGGAGTCGCATTCCTCTTCCTGGCTCACAGTGGCGCTGCCAATGCAGGTACTGTTCCCGTACAGGAGAATTGCATCTCCCATGAAATCCAACCGGCCAACATTAAGGCTGAAAGACAAATATCATTAAGGCTGAAAGACAAATAAAATCTGATGCATGCAGCCTCAATAAAATATTTAAATTAGCAATCTTTCTCCTGGTGGGAATGGGTTATTTATTCAACATCCATCCTGCCTCCATTAAAACTGGAAATTTAGGGTTCGAAGAGTGTTGGCTCAGTTTTGAATTTACTTTACATTTCAACAGCCCATTTTGGTCCAACCATTTCTGGGGGTTATAATTAAAATTCAAAAACACGATTACGAAATGTTTTATGTTCTTTCTTAGCATGCTTGTTTTAATGCTCTGGTTCTGATTGCCCATGGCAAATGTCCAACTTATCAGAGGATTTGGAAGATAATAACTTGGATACAGAGGGATCTCGTTAATTCTGTCTAGGAGTACTGTAGTTACGGCATCACAAAGATGCACAAGGTTGTTTGAAAGAGAGGTATCTCTGATATGATTTTGAATTTTCAATGAGGTGGCATGTTTATCTTTCCAAATGGATAATGAGCATATTATGACACTCTGTATAAAAGGCCCAAGAGAATGTGGGAGTAGGTCACATTGGCAAAAGAAGGTGCTTTTAGCTTAACAGACAACCAGCGATTGTTAGTTAACCACTTTCTTCCATGCTTTTGCTATTGTTCAGAATCAAATGACAGCATGTGTGAGTTCTCGTGACATATGGCAGGTAATTGAACAGATTTTGCCACATTGAAAGACTGTTGCAAACTGTCCACATTTAAGCTTGACTACTTTTCCTTTCCAGTCAATTAGTGCACCCTCGCATTGGCCATGAGCTCTGTAAAATGACACACGTGAATCAAACACCTCTTCTTCTGTCATGGTTGTCTGTGCAGCCAGCAACTAGGTATCTGCGTGACAGCAATTAGCCGCATGAATCAATCTTCTGATGACAAGAGATGAAACTACTGAACAAATCGGCCTTGTCAATGAGGTGTGTTGGCACTCGCACCGATATGAAGTCTCGCTTCCTGTTCCTATCAAAAGTTGAAAGGCTTAACTACACCATTCTGATGGAAATTAAAACTGTTGTAATCAGCGTCTGAAATTTTTCTTTGATTGGATGAGGGACAAAGACTAAATTGAAGGACCAAGACAGATGAAGTTTAATTGGCCTGCTAAATTATCATTACTAACTATAAAGCACTGAAATGGGATGAAGATTTGACAATGGGGCGAAGAATTGAACTGATCTTTCCGCGTTAATCATTTTCCACTCTGGCAGGTCTTGCAAAAATCCCCAGCTCCAATGTGAGATATCTTATTCCTTGATTCCAATCTCAGGAAACAGAACCTGCTGTGCCAGAAATCAATTTCCATCCTCGCTTTTTTGTACCGTACAGATGGATCAAAATTGAGGTACCTGACAATGTTATGATTGTTGTGTTGCACCAGGGATAAAGCTCCTAATAACTCTTCACGAAAGGGCAACCAGAAAATAGCTGAGTATATTTATAATGGTGTGAAATTCCCCCAGCTACCCCATTCTGAGATGAAATAGCAAACACCTTGTAACATAGAGTACCAGATGATTGTACAGTATCTTAAGTAACCGATGAATCCCTTATCCAGGATATATAGTTGTATTTATTGTGTCATACTAAAATGAAAAAAAAATTGTTAACTTCATTTAATTGTACCCATTATCCTATATGGGAATAATTGGATAATAGATACAATTATCTATTATACATTATATCGTTAGTGAAATACAATGGTTGGCACGAAAGATACTAACCAAGTTGTTGAACAGAGAAAAAAATTCTCTCCGCTGCAATCTAATTATCAGCACAGTAGTTTGGGTGGCACAGTGGTTAGCACTGCTGCCTCACAGCGCCAAGGACCCGGGTTCGATTCCTGGCTTGGGACACTGTCTGTGTGGAGTCTGCACGTTCTCCCCATGTCTGCATGGGGTTCCTCTGTAAGAAGTTTAACAATACCAGGTTAAAGTCCAACAGGTTTATTTGGTAGCAAAAGCCACAAGCTTTCGGAGCCTTAAGCCCCTTCTTCAGGTGAGTGGGAATTCTGTTCACAAACCATAGAAACCCTACAGTACAGAAAGAGGCCATTCGGCCCATCGTGTCTGCACCGACCACAATCCCACCCAGGCCCTACCCCCATATCCCTACATATTTTACTCACTAATCCCTCTAATCTACACATCCCAGGACACTAAGGGGAAATTTTAGCATGGCCAATCAACCTAACCCGCACATCTTTGGACTGTGGGAGGAAACCGGAGCACCCGGAGGAAACCCACGCAGACACGAGGAGAATGTGCAAACTCCACACAGACAGTGACCCGAGCTGGGAATCGAACCCGGGTCCCTGGAGCTGTGAAGCAGCAGTGCTAACCACTGTGCTACCGTGCCGCCCCCACAAACTCAATTTACAGAATAATGGTTGGAATGCGAATACTTACAGCTAATCAAGTCTTTAAGATACAAACAATGTGAGTGGAGAGAGCATTAAGACAGGTTAAAGAGATGTCTCCAGACAGGACAGCCAGTGAGACTCACTGGCCAGAGATTAGCTGTAAGTATTCGCATTCCAACCATTATTCTGTAAATTGAGTTTGTGTCTTTATATGCCCTGTTTGTGAACAGAATTCCCACTCACCTGAAGAAGGGGCTTAAGGCTCCGAAAGCTTGTGGCTTTTGCTACCAAATAAACCTGTTGGACTTTAACCTGGTGTTGTTAAACTTCTTACTGGGTTTGTCCCAGTCCAACGCCGGCATCTCCACATCATGGGTTTCCTCCCACAGTCCGAAAAATGTGCTGGTTAGGTACATTGGCCATGTTAAATTCTCCCTCAGTGTGCCTGAACAGGCACCAGAGTGTGGCGACTAAGGGATTTTCACAGGAACTTTATTGTAGCATTAATGTAAGCCTACTTGTGATACTAATAAATAAACTTTAAAACTTTTCATACGTTAATTATAAGCAGATAGCTCATTGATCAATAGAGGCTCTGGGCGAGATTCTCCGGCCTCATGTGCTAACCGCTGGTGGCAGATGGTGCGTTATTTGTTAGCGGTGGGATTCTCTGGTCCCGCCGCTGTTAATGGGAATTCCCATTGACATCACCCCATGCCGGCAGGAAACCCGCGGGCAGGGTGCACTGCCAGTCTCGCTGGCAGTGCACCCCGTGAATGGCCAGAGAATTGCGGCCTCTATCTTTACATCGGCGCATATTGTTCAGTGTAGTTTGGATGCACGAAATGCCCAAAAGATAATTTGGCATTGCTTGAACATTACATCCACTTCAGTGCAACTACGGTCCAGTCCGAAGTCATGTTCAATGTTTACATTATGTGAGTGGGTAGTTGGCAAATGTCTAACTTATCGGAAGACTTGTAAGACAATAAGATGAGATCTTGTTAAATCCGTCTCTGAGTATTGTAGTCTTGGCATCACGTACAAAGTAATTTAAAAAAAGGGCATCTCAGATATAATTTGAATTATAAAGATGACTGCATGCTTATCCTTCCAAAGAGATAATGAGCATGTTATGATGCTCTGTATAAAGGCTGAGGAAAATGTGGGAGTAGGTCATGTTGGCAAAATAAAGTGTTTGTAGTGAAACAGACAACCAGCAATCATTAGTTAAAAGCAAATTAGTGCAGATGCTGGAATCTGAAACAAAAACAGAAAATGATGGAAAATCTCAGTAGGTCTGACAGCATCTATGGAGAGAACATGGATCCAATGTTTCAATAACCTTTCGTCAGAGCTCGGCTGGAGAATTCCGGCCCTCATGTCAATATTTAGAAGAGGAATGAACGAACATACCCTCAGAATTCTGGCCAACATGTATCTCTCAATCAATACCACTAAAACAGATGATATCACTATCACTAAGACAGAGGGCAGCTCGGTGGCACAGTGGTTAGCACTGCTGCCTTAGAGCGCCAGAGGCCTGGGTTCAAATCCCGACTTGGGTCACTGTCTGTGTGGAGTCTGCACATTCTCCCCGTGTCTGCGTGGGTTTCCTCCGGGTTCTACGGTTTCCGCCCACAGTCCAAAGATGTGCGGGTTAGGTGGATTGTCCCTTAGTGTCAGGGGGACTAGCTAGAGTAAATGCGTAATGTTATGGGGATACGGCCTGGGTGGGATTGTGGTCGGTGAAGACGCGTTAGGCCAAATGGCCTCCTTCTGCACTGTAGGGATTCTATGATCTGGTCGCTATCACACTGCTCTTTATGGGAACTCACTCTGTGAAAATTGACTGCCGTGGTGGAATTCTCCCATCTGGGGATCATGGTAAGGGCAGGAACATAACGGGTGGGATTTTCCCACCGCGCTTGCCTCAAGGTCGTTAAATCCCACTTGCGGTCAATGGACCTTTACACAGTCCATGTCCTGCCCGCAATGATTCCCGTGGCAGGCAGGCTGGGAAAGTTCCACTCAGAGGGTTTCCTGCTCCAGAGGCCGGCAGGAAAACACGTCAAATCATCTGGCCCCAACCTCATTAATTCTGCAACCGGCCATTTTACTCCATAATCCCTGGTGGAGTGGAGTTGATGGCGTATAATCTGCTGCCCTATCTGGGTTTATATTGAAAAGGCACCCAGCATCACTCTAGAAAGAAGGAGGAACCACCAGAAAATGAAGATGGATCTCCGGGAAGATACTGAGGCTGGAAGATGGGCCTCCCCTGAGAAAGTGGATGGATCTCCAGAAACACCCTGAGGCTGGAAGACGGAGCTCACCAGGACACCAAATCTGGGAGATTCTGGAGATGCTTCCCCCACCCACGGCTGTGGTGTTCCGTGGTGCAGGGTTGCCATTGACCTCCACCCTGAACTCCGATGGCATCCAGAGCCATTGTTCCGGTGAGTCCTGGCGTCTGCATGCCACGTTGTTCCAAATGAGTTTTTCACTGGTGTGTTTTCCCACTGGCATTGTGGAGAATTGAACGTGGATGGTCAGACATTCATCTGCATCCCATTAGCAGGATGCAAATGAGTTTCACACTGGCCTCCAACATGTTTCCCAATCTGCCATGGTGGGCACTGGGCGAAGATCCCGCTGTCAATTCATGCCAATGTGAGACCAATGGTTGGGCCTCCCACTGAATTCTCCCCTCCCGTCATTGAATGCGCCGGTGGTTTCTTGGGAGAATTCTGCCACACGTTCCTCACATTACAATAGACTTCAATGAAAATAATTCTTTTGCTGTAAGCTTTGCAGGATCTGGCAGTGGTGAAACGCGCCATGTTAGTGCAAATCTTCCTTTTGGGATAAATCTTAGTCCAAACATTGGCCGGACTCACCAGCTCTTTTCGCAATTGTACCATGCTGAAGTATCAGCTGAGAAGAGGTATTCAAGAGTCAGGGACAATGACCCTACAAGTTCCTGGTTCAGAGGACAGAGCCAAGGCTGACACGACAGTGGAAATTCACCTCACAGTTTCAGTGATTTAAGATTCAGAAATAGTGAGGTGTTTTCTTTCGAAACAACTTTGACCCTCAGAAGAAGTAAAAGTAGTTTATCATTATTTTAACTGTTGAATTATTAAACTAGGACTCTTTGGATTCAAATTACTGGAGGGGAAGGGAAGGTAGGGGGCATTCTCAAAGATATGTAGTAAAGTATTGAAATCATAGTTAATCTTCAGTTATGCCCAGAATAAGACCATAAGACATAGGAATAGAATTAGGTCACTCAGTCCATAGAGTCTGCTCCACCATTCAATCATGGTTGATATTTTTCTCATCCCCATTCTCCTGCCTTTTCCCCATAATCCCTGATCCCCTTATTAATCAAAAACCTATTTATCTCTGTCTTAAAGACACTCAATGACCTGGCCTCCACAGCCTTCTGCGGCAAAGAGTTCCACAGATTCACCACTCTCTGGCTGAAGAAATTCCTCCTCATCTCTGTTTTAAACAATCGTCCCTTTAGCCTGAGGTTGTGCCCTCTGCTTCTAGTTTTCCCCAGTAATGGAAATATCATCTCCATGTCCACTCTATCCAGGCCTTGTAATATCTTGAAAGTTTCAATAAAATCCCCCCTCATCCAATGAGTACAGACCCAAAGTTCTCAACCGTAACTCATACGACAAGCTCTTCATTCCGGGGATCATTCTTGTGAACCTCCTCTGGAACCTTTCCTGAATGGCTGATGTAAATGTCACAGATTCAGGGATTATTTGCACAGGCCATGATAATTAATGGGAAGGAATTGTCATGAAGTTGGTCCAAGGTGGAAACACTGGATTTCTTTTAAGAAAACATTACATGCTCGAAGGGAAGCGGTAATCTGGAATGAAAGAAATACAAAATACAAGGGCCAACCTTCTTCTCAAAATTGACCTTGTGAACAGGAAAGCAACCACCAGGCAGCAGAATATGTTTGTGCAGTAAACTGTTACATGGGCAATGACGGGACATTTAAACGTCTAAACTGAGCGAAGTTACATGGCCTTTCCCCAGGAAAGGAAAAGGGAATTTGAGATTCTCTTGTGTGGCTTAGTGCACTCGAAGCAGGTCCTTCATCTCTCCTTAATTGGAGAGGATTATGGCGTTGTGGAGAGAAACCTATAAGAGACAATGGAATTTAAAAAATCAAACTAACAAAAGCAAAATACTGCAGATCTTAGAAGTCTGAAGCAAAGGCAGAAAATGTTTGAAACACACACGCAGGAGCTGAAAACAGTTTAGAATCATAGAAATAGAAATCATAGAAACCCTACAGCGCAGAAAGAGGCCATTCGGCCCATCGAGTCTGCACCGACCACAACCCCACCCAAGCCCTACCCTCATATCCCTACACTAATCTCTCTAACCTACGCATCCCAGGACACTAAGGGGCTATTATAGCACGGCCAATCAACCTAACCCGCACATCTTTGGACTGTGGGAGGAAACCAGAGCACCCGGAGGAAACCCACGCAGACACGAGGAGAATGTGAAAACTCCACACAGACAGTGACCCAAGCCGGGAATCGAACCCAGGTCCCTGGAGCTGTGAAGCAGCAGTGCTAACCACTGTGCTACCGTGCCGCCCATTTCGGCCAATCAAATTCTAAACACAAAAATTAAACCCACTTGTTTGATTTGATTTGATTTATTATTGTAACATGTATTAGTATACAGTGAAAAGAATTGTTTCTTGTGCTGTACAGACAAAGCATACCGTTCATAGTATGCATGGGGAGAAGGAAAGGAGAGTGTGCAGAATGTAGTGTTACAGTCATAGCGAGGGTGCAGATATAGATCAGCTTAATATATGGCAGGTTCATTCAGAAGTCTGATGGCAGCAGGGAAGAAGCTGTTCTTCAGTCGGTTGGCACATGTTATCATACGTTTGAAACCAAAAGAGAAAACGCTGGAAAATCTCAGCAGGTCTGGCAGCATCTGTAAGGAGAGAAAAGAGCTGATGTTTCGACCTTTGACCTTTGTCAAAGAAAGGTCACCCTGATTCGAAACGTCAGCTCTTTTCTCTCCTCACAGATGCTGCCAGATCTGCTGAGATTTTCCAGCATTTTCTCTTTTGGTTTCAGATTCCAGCATCCGCAATAATTTGCTTTTATTTTCCCATACGTTTGTATCTTTTTCCCGATGGAAGAAGGTGGAAGAGAGTATGTCTCGCCTGCGTGGGATCCTGGATTATGCTGGCTGCTTTTCCCTGAAAATATTATCTTCTCAAGTTTTGCAGTAAATGTTATGGAAAGCTAGTTTTGTATTTCTCTCTCTTCCCCTTTCCTGTCCCTCACTAATTCTTCTCTCCCTCGTTCATGTATTCTTCCTGCCCTTCAGCATCCTTTGCTGATCGAGAGGAGAGGAACAGGCAGACAGGCTAGCCCACTGAATTTGTTGACCATGTTATTCCCAGTTCAGCCACTCGGAGATGCTATGGCTATGTGTATCGATTCCATCCCTCCTTCATGCCCATCTTCTGCACTCGCTGTTGATCAAGCGACGATAGACAACTTGTCATTCTGCGATAAAGCCCAAAGGCAAACATAAGTGGATATTGCATTTCAGACTCTTGTCTCTCATTAATAAACTGCAAACCAAATTGCGAGGACAGGTTTCATAAATTTGGTTTGAATTCACTTGAGACGTGAAAGGTTGGAGGGGTAATCTAATCAAGGTTTTTTAAAATAATAAAGGAATTCCATAAAATAGATGAAAGAGATACTATTTCCTCCGGTGGGGGAAAACAGAAGAAGGGGGCATCATTGTCAAATTTAAGACGGATATTTAAGGGGTGATATCAGGAAGGGCATTTGCACACAAAAGGCAGTGGATATCTGGAGTCCTCTCCTCAAAGGGGAGGTTGCAGAGTCACATGAAATTTCCAATCCTCCGATCAATAGATCTATGTTAAGTATAGGTATCGAGGGACGTAGAGCAAAGGTGCGTTGCTGGAAATGACGTATAGATCAACTATGAATGAAGAACAAAGAACCGTACAGCACAGGAGCAGGACCTTTGGCTCCCCAAGCCTGCGCCGATCATGATGCCTGCCTAAACTAAAACCGTATGCACTGAGTCCGTATCCTTCCATTCCCATCCTATTCATGTATTTGTCTAATTGCCCCTTAAAAGCTGCTATCGTACCTGCTCCCACCACCTCCCCGGGCAGCGCGTTCCAGACATTCACCACCCTCTGTGTAAAAGAATTGGCTCGCACATCTCCTCTACACTTTTCTCCAGGCACCTTAAACCTGTGTCCCCTGGTCCTTGACTTTCCTACATGAGAAAAGACTATACGACTATCCACTCTGTCCATGCCACTCATAATCTTGTAAACCTCAACCTCCGTCATTTCAGTGAGAACAAACAGAGTTTATCCAACCTCTCCTCATAACTAATGCCCTCCAGACCAGGCAATTATTTTTTTTTTGTCATGGGATTGCGCGTTGCTGGCTTGGCCAACATTTTTTCGAATTTGATTTGATTTATTATTGTCACATGTATTAGCATACAGTGAAAAGTATTGTTTCTTGCGCACTATACAGACAAAGCATACCATTCATAGAGAAGGAAATGAGAGAGTGCAGAATGTAGTGTTACAGTCATAGCTAGGATGTAAAGAAAGATCAACTTAATGCAAGGTAGGTCCATTCAAAAGTCTGACAGCAGCAGGGAAGAAGCTGTTCTTGAGTCGGTTGGTATGTGACCTCAGACTTTGTATTTCTTTCCCAACGAAAGAAGGTTGAAGAGAGAATGTTCAGGGTGCGTGGGGTCCTTAATTATGCTGCCTGTTTTGCTGAGGCAGCGGGAAGTGTAGACAGAGTCAATGGATGGGAGGCTGGTTTGCGTGATGGATTGGGCTTCGTTCACGACCTTTTGTAGTTCCTTGCGGTCTTGGGCAGAGCAGGAGCCGTACCAAGCTGTGATACAACCAGAAAGAATGCTTTCTATGGTGCATCTGTAAAAGTTGGTGAGCTGGTTAAAAGTTGTTTAAAGTTTATTGCCCACCCCTGAGTGCATTTAAGAATCGACCATGTTGCTGTGGGTCTGGAGTCACATGTAGGCAAAACTGGACAAGGATGGCAGACTTCCTTCCCTGAAGGACATCAGTGAACCAGATGGGTTTTAACAACAATCCACGATGGTTTCATGGTCATCACTTAAATGCAGGTATGAGAGGCTAAATGACCTGCTCTGTAGTTATGTTCAAATATGCCTTTGGGTAATGATGAGGGCTGAGAAACAGCTTGGCTGTGTGTTATCTTGGTTACCGGTTTCCTTGATGTTGCATGACAAAATTATCAAGAGTCAAGTGACTGAAAAGATTGAAAATTCTTCTCCCTCCTTTATTCCTCTGCACCTACAACACAATAAATACACGGAGCAGGTTCCCAGCAGATCAACTAATTCTGCTCCAGCTCACTCCTTCCCCAAAAAAACAGCACTAAAGGTATCTGATATCGCGGAGCTGCGTAATTGTGATTTTCAGGGCCATGTTGGGGTATGCACCCGACTCAGAAGTGTGTAAAACCACACGAGAAGACATCAGGGGTCGTTCTTGATGTCATCGTGTGACATTTCGGCCGGTGGGCGCATGCCGGAGTCAGAAGCGCACCTGGCGACAATAAAGAAGCTAATTAAGTAAACAGAATTGACTGGGACTTTTCATTGCCCATCTGCCTTTACAGTTGGCAGCCCAGGTCAATTGTACTGCTGCCCCACAGCGACAAGGACCCGGATTCGATTCCCGGCTTGGGTCACTGTCTGTGCACATTCTCCCCACGTCTATGTGGGTTTCCTCCGGGTGCTCCGGTTTCCTCCCACAGTCCGAAAGGCGTGTGGGTTAGGTGGATTGGCCATGCTAAATTACCCCTTGGTGTCAGGGGGACTAGCTAAAGTGAATGGGATTAAGGGGATAGGGCTTGGGTGGGATTGTGGTCAGTGCAGTCTCGATGGGCTGAATGGCCTCCTTTTGCACTGTAGGATTCTATGATTCTATTCTATGATTGGCCTTTAGGTTTTGAATGCAACCTCAATTCAGGGCGGAATGAAAGGTAAGGGTTCAAATAAAATTAACAGAGATGTAGTTTCTTGTGGTCTTGGGCAGAGCAGGAGCCGTACCAAGCTGTGATACAACCAGAAAGAATGCTTTCTATGGTGCATCTGTAAAAGTTGTTTAAAGTTTATTGCCCACCCCTGAGTGCATTTAAGAATCGACCATGTTGCTGTGGGTCTGGAGTCACATGTAGGCAAAACTGGACAAGGATGGCAGACTTCCTTCCCTGAAGGACATCAGTGAACCAGATGGGTTTTTACAACAACCCACGATGGTTTCATGGTCATCACTTAAATGCAGGTATGAGAGGCTAAATGACCTGCTTTGGGTAATGATATTGGCTGAGGTCTATGTGTGATTGCGCTGCGTTGCGGCGTAGTTTTAGCATTGATATTTATTTATTTTTCACAGCTCAGCAGTTATCTGAGAGAGCTCCGCAGTGGCTGTCCCCCTGCGCGAGCACGTTGGAAACGCCAGCCCGCACGCTCCTTTTTCCCCACGCCTGTCCTCTTCCCACCCTCCCCGGCGATGCTCAGCCTTGGCTGTTAATTTGCCAGCGTGATGTTGTGTTCTAGGGCCAAGCACGGCTGGGAAAGCATTTCACATGGCTCGTGGAATGCACACTCCCGATGGATGGAACATTTGGGCCCATGTAAGTATGTCTAAAGTAATGTGTCGGAAAGCAATGCAGGGGCTGAGGCGCAGAAGGATCTTCTGGACTTCTGTCCCTCCGTTTTTGATGTGGAGATGCCGGCGTTGGACTGGGGTAAAGACAGTAAGAAGTTTAATAACACCAGGTTAAAGTCCAACAGGTTTATTTGGTAGCAAAAGCCACACAAGCTTTCGGAGCTCCAAGCCCCTTCTTCAGGTGAGTGGGAATTCTGTTCACAAATATGCCCTGTTTGTGAACAGAATTCCCACTCACCTGAAGAAGGGGCTTGGAGCTCCGAAAGCTTGTGTGGCTTTTGCTACCAAATAAACCTGTTGGACTTTAACCTGGTGTTGTTAAACTTCTTCCTCCATTTTTGAGCATCGGAGAGAAACTATGCAGATCTTTTTTTTCTCCAGTGATTAATTTCTCAAAGTAGCCAGTTTAGGTTCCCTAAATAGAAAAAGTTTGATAAGCCGGCTCCTATTAGCCCTTATTTTACAAATAGAAGGACATGTTTGATAGAAGCTACTGCCCATGAAGAGCAATGATTCTCTGGTAGTTGATGCTACTTTTATCTACATCGACTTGCAAACATGATTAAAGATGCAAAAAGAACATTCATTTCTGACGCCGTGCAACATGTGACATGCACCACTCAACTGATCCGACCACAGCCAAACTCACACACCACCCCACCCCCTGCCCCTCCCCAGTTATTACCGGGGGACATCGGTTTAAGGTGCGAGGGGCAAAGTTTAAAGGAGATGTACGAGGTACGTTTTTTACCCAGAGGGTGGTGGGTGCCTGGAACTCACTGCCGGGGGAGGTAATGGAAGCAGATGTGATAGTGACTTTTAAGGGGCGTCTTGATAAATACATGAATAGGATGGGTGGAGAGTGATATGGTCCCCAGAAGGGTAGGGGGTTTTAGTTCAGTGGGGCAGCATGGTCGGTGCAGGCTGGGGGGCCAAATGGCCTGTTCCTGTGCTGTAATTTTATTTGTTCTTTGTTCACTCCCCCTGAAAGAGACAGAAAATGGAATTTGAACAACTGTAGGAGGATACGATGAGGAACTTCACCTTTGATGTCCACGGGCCATAGGTTCAGTTCTGAAATACTACAGTGACTGGTATCATTATCCCCATTAACTCACTCCCTGTGATAACTTGCAATAACACCAGGGACCCGGGTTCGATTCCCGGTTTGGGTCACTGTCTGTGCGGAGTCTGCACGTTCACCTCGTGTCTGCGTGGGTTTCCTCCGGGTGCTCCGGTTTCCTCCCACAGTCCGAAAGACATGCTGGTCAGGTGCATTGGCCATGCTAAATTCTCCCTCAGTGTACCCAAACAGGTGCCGGAGTGTGGCGACGAGAGGATTTTCACAGTAACTTCATTTGCAGAGTTAATTGTAAGACTACTTGTGAAACTAATAAATAAAAACTTTTTTTTTAAATCTCCCATTCACATGAGCCTGACCATCTGTCTCCTGAATGATCCCACTGAATCTGCCAACTTTGTGGAAAGAGGTATTTCTTACCTTCTAAGCCAATTTTGTGCTTTTACAATTCGTACGAATAAGCATTTTGACCTCCTCGTCCATCTAGCTCAAGTACCCTTTCCTAACAGAAAGAATTTAATCCCATCATTATTTTTATCACCTCAATCTTATTCATGACCCTTCAAATTTTTCCTTTTTAATCCGTTTTTTTGTGAATTATCTCAAAGCACTTAAAATACTCCAGCTTTCTAACGAATGCCTTGAACAATATATCCCATTATTGCCATTATCTTCATGATAGCTCCATGATACCAGTTCAGGGGGCTTCAGTACACTGTAAACCTTATGTCCTTTCCCTACTCAGAAGTCTAAAACATGCAAACCTGCAGAGTGTACACATGAATTTGAAGTTTTCAAATGCTGCACTTGTCTATTTTAAAATACATCAGCTAGCCATTAATCCAATTCCCTCCGCTATGTCTGGAATCTCCTCCCACCTTCCGTTTCCTCCCTTGTCCTTGTGCTACACACATCATTATGTCATCAATAAAGATGTATGCTGAAAACCTCCATCCTTGTTCGCGGCTGTGATTCCCCAATGCTGCTGAAAGTGACTGGAATTTTGGTTGGGACAGCAAATTCTTCATTCTCATTTGCAGTGGGGCGGGCACAGAAGAGATTGGAGAATCCCGCCCATAGATTGTTCACCCAATGCCTTTGTTCAGGTTGCTGTTGGAGGTGAAGGGTAGAATACCAATTGAGATATGAATGGTGTGAAGGGCATAGAGGGCGCAAAACTCTTGAACTGCATTCAGGAGAACTTCAGCCAGCATGTAAGAAGCCCAATGAGAGGGGGTGCAATTCTAGAATTAATCTTCGGACGTGAATCAGAGTAAGTGGATGAAGTAGCAGTGGGGGACCATTTTGGTGACACTGACCATAATATAGTTCGATCTAACATCATTATGGAAAAGGACAAGGATAGAACAGGAATTAAAGTCCTAAAATGGGGAAGGACAAATTTTACAAATCTGAGAGATAAGCTGGCAAAAGTTGGCTGGAAGCAGCGATTAGGAGGAAACACAAGAACATAAGAACTAGGAGCAGGAGTAGGCCATCTGGCCCCTTGAGCCTGCTCCACCATTCAATTAGATCACAGCTGAACTTTTCGTGGACTTAGCTCCACTTACTTGCACGCTCACCATAACCCTTAATTCCGTTACTGTTCAAAAATCTATCCAGCTTGCTTAAAAACATTCAAAGAGGTCGCCTCAACTGCTTCACTGGGCAGGGAATTCCACAGATTCTCAACCCTTTGGGTGAAGAAGTTCCTCCTCAACTCAGCCCTAAATCTGCTCCCCCTTATTTTGAGGCCATGCCCCCGAGTTCTAGTTTCATCTGCCAGTGGGAACAATCTCCCTGCTTCTCTCTTATCTATTCCCTTCATAACCTTATATGTTTCTATAAGATCTCCCCTCATTCTTCTGAATTCCAATGAGTATTGGCCCAATCTACTCAGTCTCTCCTCATAAGCCAACCCTCTCAACTCCAGCATCAACCAAGTGAATCTCCTCTGCACTCCCTCCAGTGCCAGTATATCCTTTCTCAAGTGAGGAGACCAAAATTGTACACGGTGTCAAAACTGTGTCAAATCAGTGGAAGACAAAATTCTACAGACACATTGTAGACATGTCCGCACAAAGAGAAAGGGTCGTACTGCCAAATATAGAGCCCCCTTGGTTAGCCAGGAGAATACAGGCCAAGATAAAGCAGAAGAAAAAAGCTTCTGACAGTCACAAAAGACTTAAGTAAAAATGGAAATTAGGAAAGCAAAGAGAGGATATGAAAAAATATTGGCAGATAAGATCAAAGAAAATCCTAAGATGTTTTACGAAAACATTAAGAACAAGAGAACAACTAAGAAAAAGGTCGGGCCTATCAGAGATGTACATGGTAACTTGTGGGTTGATTGATAAGATGTGGGCTGGGATCTCCATGAATACTTTGTCTCTTGTCATCACCAAGGAGAGGGATGGTGCAAAGATTCTCGTTAAAGAGGAGGAGTGTGAAATATTAGATCAATAAGCACAGTGAGAGAGGAAGTACTGGAGGGACTGGCATCCTTGAAGGTGGGAAGCTCATAAAGGCCAGATGGATTGTATTCCAGGCTGTGGAAGGAAGCCAGGGATGAAATAGCAGATGCTTTGAGGATCATTTTCCAATCCTCACAAAACACAGACGAGCTCCCAGAGGGTTGGAGGTTTGTGAATGTTGTATCATTATTTAAAAAGGGTGTGAGGAAAAGGTCAGGAAACTATATCCTGAACGTCTTACATTTGATGTTGTGTAAATTATTGGGAACAATTCTGAGAGACAGGATGAAGTGTCACTTCGAAAGGCATGGACTGAAGAGGGGCAGTCAGCATGGTTTAGTTGGGGAAGATTGTGTCTTACTGGATAGGGTTTTCCAGCCCTTCCGATCAGAAACGCAAATGACCATTGACTTGGGCAGGACCAGAAGATCTCGCCAGCGACCTATGGTGAACTGCCCCTGCCATCAGAAAACACACCGTGGTGGGGCAGGAAAATACCGGTCACCAACTTAATAGGATTCTTGAAGAAGTAACAAAGAGGATTGATGAGGGTAGTGCAGTGGATGTTGTCCACATGGATTTCGATAAAACATCTGACAAGATCCCACATTAAGAAGTCTCACAACACCAGGTTAAAGTCCAACAGGTTTATTTGGTAGCACAAGCCACTAGCTTTCGGAGCACTGCCCCTTCACCAGGTAAGTGGGAGTTCTGTTCACAAACAGGGCATATAAAGACACAAACTCAATTTACAAAATAATGGTTGGAATGCGAGTCTTTACAGGTAATCAAGTCTTAAAGGTACAGACAATGTGAGTGGAGAGAGAGTTAAGCACAGGTTAAAGAGATGTGTATTGTCATCAGTAGCCAAGTTCCACACACATGAGGATGGCCACAACCAGGATCTTGGGTTCATGTCACACTATCTGTAACCCCATGACTTGCCTGGGCTTGCAAAATCTCACTAACTGTCCTGGCTGGAGACAATACACATCTCTTTAACCTGTGCTTAACGCTCTCTCCACTCACATTGTCTGTACCTTTAAGACTTGATTACCTGTAAAGACTCGCATTCCAACCATTATTTTGTAAATTGAGTTTGTGTCTTTATATGCCCTGTTTGTGAACAGAACTCCTACTTACCTGATGAAGAGGCAGCGTTCTGAAAACTAGTGGCTTTTGCTATCAAATAAACCTGTTGGACTTTAACCTGGTGTTGTGAGAATTCTTACTGTGTTTACCCCAGTCCAACGCCGGCATCTTCGCATCAAAGATCCCACATGACAGATTGGTCAGAAAAGTGAGATGTCATGGGATACAGGGGACGGTGGCAGATTGGATTCAAAATTTGCTCATTGAAACCAAGGATAATGGTCTATGGATGTTTTTGAGAATAGAAAATGGTTTTCATGGTGTTGCACAGTGCTCAGTGTTGGGGCCATTGCTGTTTGCTGTATAGATCAATGACTTAGACTTAAACTTGGGAGGCATGTTTGGGATATCTGCGGAAACATTGGCTGTGTAGTTAATAGTGAAGAGGATAGCTGTTGATTCCAGAATGGTTTGATCGAGTGGGCATAGAAGTGGCAAATGGAATTCAATCCAGAAAAATGTGAGATAATGCATTTGGGAAGGGCAGACAAAGCAAGGGAATATTCAATAAGCAGGAAGATGTTGCGAGGGGTTGAGGAAGTGACAGTTCTTGGCGTGCATGTCCACGGGCTTTTGAAAGTGGCAAGACAGGTGGAAAAGGTAATCAAGAATGCCTACGGAATGTTGACCTTTATTGGACGAGGTATTGAATCCATTTGGGAAGGCAATGGCCCAGTGGTATCATCGCTAGACTATTAATCCAGAAACTCAACTAATATTCTGGGGACCCGGGTTTGAATCCCGCGACAGCAGATGGTGGAATTTGAATTCAATGAAAAATATCTGGAATTAAGAATCTACTGATGACTATGAAGCCATTGTTGATTGTCAGAAAAACCCATCTGGTACATTGACATCCTTTAGGGAAGGAAATCTGCTGTCCTTATGTGGTCTGGCCTACATGTCATTCCAGAGCCACAGCAATGTGGTTGACTCTCAACTGCCCTCCAAGGGCAACTAGGGATGGGCAATAAATGCTGGCCAGCGATACCCATGTCCCATGAATGAATTTTAAAAAAACAAAAGCAGGGATGTAATGATGGAACTGTATAAAATGCTGGTTAGGCCACAGCTGGAAATTTGTGTATAGTTCTGACCACTACATTACAGGAAGGACATAATTTCTCTGGAGAAAGTGTAGAGGAGATTTACAAGAATGTTGCCAGGGCTTGAAAATTGCAGCTATGAAGATAGGCTAGGGTTGTTTTCCTTAGAAAAGTGGAGGCTAAGTTGTGACCTAATTGAGGTGTACCAAATTATGAAAGGCCTAGACATGGTGGACAGGAAAGACGTTTTTCCCCCTAGCTCAGATGTCAATTATCAGGAGCATTGGAGAGGGAAGTAAACTCTGAAGAAGGCTCTTAAGTTACTTTAGGAGAGCATTGGCAAGTTAGAATATGTGCAGTTCAAAGTTGGCTAAAATTTAATGTGGAAATATGTGGGTGATGTACTTTAAGTAGGACGAGTAATGCAGAGCGACTTTAGGCATCAGTTACACCAATTTCATAAATGGGAGGAACAATTCATGGAACTGTGATTTTTTACATTTTGCCCTTTATAAACAGGGATGCAGGGTAATGGTACACCCACAATCCCCAGATGTGTGTCCAGAAGCCGGGGGGCTATTTGATAGCTTATTCTTGTGAAGGCTGTTGACCCCACTGGCTTCCCGAGTAAGCTCCAGAGGATAAGGGTGGATGACCGCCTTCTCACCAGCAGACCAACTGGAACCCTTAAATAGTTATTCATCCTGCCAGTTGGGAACATGCTTTGGGGAGTGCAACACAGTTGGCCTACTGGAAGAGTCCCTCAGATTCAGTTATTCTGTGCCTGCTTCAGAGGCACAGCATTGGAAAGTCACAAGAAAGGGCAGGAAGTCACCCCTGCTCTTGCTGTCACCGCACACCCTTGCCGTGCACCCACCCTCCTCATTGCCCCATCCTGCCCCACTTGCAATTCTCCAGGGATCCATTTTCCTGGTGCAGTACCAGCAGTGGCCACCGCTCACAGTGGCACTGCCTGTACAAGACAGCAGTCAGCCTCTGATTGGCTTGCAGCTCTCATGGGCAGAGATTCCACCCTACCATGGACTCAATTCAATGGGAGGCTTGACGTTGCCCAGTGGAGCACAAGAATAAGTGTTTTTTTTCTGAACAAATTGCATCAGGCCACCCAAAAATGTTCATTGTGGGGTTCCCACTGGCCTCCCAGCTGATGAACATGAATCTCCCCTCCAAGATTAAATTCTGCCCACAGAGTTGCTATGAAGGGGAGGGTGATCCCCCTCTCAGAGAACTAACTCTCAACCACTCAAAGAGAAGTATCTCCCTTTCACAATCTATTTAAATAATATGTGAGAAATAGTACGATCTACCTACATCAACTTTTTGTGGTTAAATCAAAACAACTACCTGAGACTCTCTTTAAAAAGAAACAAGTAACACTTTATTTTATCTAACTAACAATGAACAGGTTAACTAAATATTAACAAACCAAACAAAACACTATTCTTGTGGAATGCTGTTTAGATAATTACAATTCCCACTTATTAACAAAAAGAAAATCAAATTTTTAGTCACACTCAAAATGTAATCAGGTTTGTCAACTTCCCAAATGTTCTTACTGCTTTTTTGACTTCTCCTGTGTTCCGTTGGTCTGTTCTTCTGAGATAAAATGAGGCTTCCTCTTAAGACTTAAATGTGGCTGTTACACTGTTAGAGCTGTTGTCAGTGTTTGTCTTTCTCCCTCTATCTCTGAAAGCTGAACTAAGCTGTTACTTAGCAGGTGGCAGGTGGTCTTCTTCTCGCCGTTTGGAGCTGGGAGTGGTTGCCTTTATATTCCCGATGGCATACCAAAATTTGCACAACAGGTTTAGTTTACAGGTTAGCAAAACATCAAAATTCAAATTTGATAGGCTGCTGTGAATCAGATGCCTATTTTAAATTGATTAGTTAAAATTCAAAAACATGTTCTGATTCAAATGCTAAAGCCTGTTACCAAAGCAACCCTGTTGTTTTTGCCTGATACATTGTTTCAGTCTGTGCTGGAATTTTTCCACCTGCAGCTTTTTTGTACAGTAAAAACTAAACCACCTTTCAAACAGACAATTTTCCAACTCTTCGCATTTTTACAAGTATTTATAATTTTCATAAACACTAACTTCACAACAGAGTGCAATCAAATGTTAGTGCTAAGTTGAAGCAATTTATCGGTTAGACTGCAAATAATATGAAGGGTGGAAATGTTGCTGCAGTTTCGGTTTGATGCGCAGTTAAAACATACAGCTATGGCAAATTCCAGTAGGATTGTCGGGAAAATGTGAAGTGAGCATTGCTCTTTTACACTTTCCACTCATCTGACAGTGCATAGAATCCTTACAGTGTATATTCCCTCACAAAGCAAGGTTCACTAATGTCCTTCAGGGAAGGAAATCTGCCATCCTTACCTGGTTTATCCCACATGTGACTTCAGAGCCACAGCAATGTGGTTGAGTCTCAACTGCCCTCTGAACAAGGGCAACGAGGGATGGACAATAAATGCTGGCCAGCCAGTGATGTCCATGTCCCATGAACGAATAAAAAAAAACCTCAATAAATGGGAAGATATTGAGAGGAGTTGAGGAAATGACAGATCTTGGGGTGCATGTCCACAGGCCTTTGAAGGTGGTGGGACAGGTGGAGGCCATTCAATCCATTGAGTGTGCACTGACTCTCCAAAAGTGCATCTTTCCAGATTAGCTGATGGGTGGGTTGGAAGCACTGGAATGGGAAATGTTCAAATCTCGAGGGTATGGATATGCATATGAGGGCTCCAACCATGAGTGAGTTGGGGAAAATAAGAAGTCAAACAAGACAGCTCACTTGTGGAATAGAAAGCTCATCTCAAGGCCAAAGGAACACAAAAGCTGAGCACCACCAAGCTTGTTTTGATGTTGCAGCCATTGAACTGCTGAAATTAAACGTATTGGCTTTGATTTTCCTGCTGTTGAGTTCAAAGGGCATTGACTCGCCTCAAAACCAACATCTGACAGCACAGTAACAACTGTAAGAATAAAATACAAGCACAGTACTGCGGATGCTGAAAATCTGAAATGAACACAGACAATGCTGGAAATATTCAGCCAGTCTGGCAGCATCTCTGGAGAGAAAAACATAGTTAACCTTTTGAGCCCTTGTGACTCTTCTTTGGTAACATGCATATTGGCAGTGTTGGCGGGGTATGGTAGGGTGATGTCAGTAAACATGGGAAACATGACGGCACGGTGGCACAGTGGTTAGCACTGCTGCCTCACAGCGCCAGGGACCCGGGTTTGACTCCCGGCTTGGGTCATTGTCTGTATGGAGTTTGCATGTTCTCCCCGTGCCTGCGTGAGTTTACTCCGAGTGCTCTGGTTTCCTCCCACAGTCTGAAAGACGTGCTAATCAGGTGCATTGACCCAAACAGGCACCGGAATGTGGCGACTAGGGGAATTTCACAGTCACTTCATTGCAGTGTTAATGTAAGCCTTACTTGCGACTAATAAATAAACTTTTAAAAAAAACCTGAACCCGCACATTCAGATAATGCCACAAAGGAGGAAAAGGCAAGTGATGGGACCTAGGAAGCTTCCATCCCGTGTGACAAGGAATAATAGAATCATACAGTGCAAAAGAGGTTCTTCGGCCCATTGGGTCTCCACTGACATGCGAGGAACACCTGAACTCCCAGCACTTGCCCATCGCCTTGAATGTTGTGACATGCCAAGTGCTCATCCAGGTACTTTTTAAAGGATGTGAGGCAACCCACTCCTACCGCCCTCCCAGGCAGTGCATTCCAGACCATCACCACCCTCTGGGTAAATAAGCTTTTCCTCACATCTCCCACCCCACCTCCCGCTCCCAAAACCTCATGCCCCCTCACCTTGAACTTCACTTGAAAGGAAGGAAAACTAATTAAAGGCAAAGAAAAGGCTTATTTATTGTAAGAATCTCACGTTATACAATACATTATTTTGCTGTGTCCTTACGAAACATAGTCTGAATAATAATATCCATAAAATGTACAGCTTGACTTTTGCTGAGATTGCCTGTACATTAATGGATGCCATGTATTGTTCTACACAATTTAGCAGTCCCATCCTTCCCAGGCAATTCAAATTATATTAGATTCTCTGAAAACTGCACTCGGGAACCAGAGAGAAAGCAGAATCCTACTTGAGGTATACTTAGAGGACATTCAAATATTTTTTTCAAATTCATGAGGAAAATCTAAATATTGGGCATTGCCCCAATGAACACGGTTTATGGTGGAGGGCGACTGTACTTCTAAAAATAAAAATCTCATGAACTTTATGGGAAGGTTGTACAAGAAATTTCTAAGCAGTCTAAATTAGGTATATTAACCAAAAGCTCTCCGTTTATACTTTGTAATACACATTCTTAAATGTGATTGTAAATTCTTTATGTAGATTATAGTTAAGTATGTAATTTCTATTACCTGCTTTTGAATTGAATTTGTTCTATTTTATTTTCATTTGTGCCTTCAGCAACAGCAGATGTGTTGCGATTAGCAATCATAATTTCCCCTTTGCAGTTACCATGTGCACCCTTTTATCCACTGGAAAAAGATAATTAGGCATACTGAAGAGCTGTGCAATTATGGTTTAATCGACTTGGGCTTCACAGCATGAAAGCTGAAAAACTGCCACGCTACTTAATTATTACCGCCCCCCCCCCCCCCCCCCCCCTCCTCCCACTCCTGAGATAATGCTTCTCCCATTGTTAGCTCAGACGAGGGGCGAGAAATGATTGCTCATAATGTCAGGCACTGGATGTGTTTTGGTCACACTCCTACATCTATTGGCATGGTTCCATTTTGGACATGATGTAGAGATGCCGGCGTTGGACTGGGGTGAACACAGTAAGATGTCTCACAACACCAGGTTATTTGCTACCAAATAAACCTGTTGGACTTTAACCTGGTGTTGTGAGACTTCTTACTATTTTGGACAAACAGGGACAATGTCTCTGCCAAAGTAACAGACAGAGGAATCCTCCAAATAGGTTGAGTGTTCACTTGTAGCCAGTGCTGACAGTAATTGGTGGCTCTATACTTAAGATGTGGAGATGCCGGCGTTGGACTGGGGTAAGCACAGTAAGAAGTCTCACAACACCAGGTTAAAGTCCAACAGGTTTATTTGGTGGCACAAGCTGCAAGCTTTCGGAGCGCTGCCCCTTCACCAGGTGAATGGGAGTTCTGTTCACAAACAGGGCTTTTAAAGACACAAACTCAATTTACAAAATAATGGTTGGAATGCGAGTCTTTACAGGTAATCAAGTCTTAAGGGTACAGACAATGTGAGTGGAGTGAGGGTTAAGCAGAGGTTAAAGAAATGTGTACTGTCTCCAGCCAGGACAATTAGTGAGATTTTGCAAGCCCAGGCAAGTTGTGGAGGTTACTGATAGTGTGACATGAACCCAAGATCCCAGTTGAGGCCATCCTCATGTGTGCAGAACTTGGCTATCAGTCTCTGCTCAGCGACTCTGCGTTGTCGTGTGTCATGATGGCCGCCTTGGAGAACGCTTACCCGAAGATCAGAGGCCGAATGCCCGTGACCGCTGAAGTGTTCCCCAACAGGAAGAGAACACTCTTGCCTGGTGATTGTTGAGCGCTGTTCATTCATCTGTGGTCTGCATGCCCAAGCCGTCAGAAGGTGCGTCAATGCCAGATTCATCAGCCGCACTCACAAGACAGCCCCGAACATTACCCAAGCACAACGCAACGCCATCCGCACTCTCAAGACCAACCGCAACATTGTCATCAAACCAGCAGACAAAGGAGGGGCCATCATCATACTGAACAGAACGGGTTACTGCAAAGAAATGTACCGACAACTGAACAACGAGGAACACTACAGACAGTTACCCGCAGATCCGACCAAAGAACACACACGTCAACTCAACAGACTGATGAGCCCTTTGATCCGGACCTTCAGAGCACCCTCCGTGCTTTCATCCCACGTACTCCCCACGTTGGAGATCTCTACTGCCTCCCGAAGATACACAAGGCCAACACACCCGGCCGTCCCATCGTATCAGGCAATGGGACCCTGTGCGAGAACGTCTCCGGCTATGTCGAGAGCATCCTGAAACCCATTGTACAAAGAACCCCCAGTTTTTGTCGCGACACTACTGACTTCCTACAGAAACTCAGCACACATGGAGCAGTTGAACCAGGAGCACTCCTTGTCACAATGGATGTCTCGGCACTCTACACCAGCATCCCCCACGACGATGGCATTGCTGCAACTGCCTCAGTACTCAACGCCGACAACTGCCAATCTCCAGATGCAATTTTGCAACTCATCAGCTTCATCCTGGACAACAATGTCTTCACCTTCAACAACCAGTTCTTCATCCAGACACACGGAAGAGCCATGGGGACCAAAGTCACATCTCAATATGCCAGCATCTTCATGCACAGGTTCGAACAAGACCTCTTCACCGCGCAGGACCTTCAACCAATGCTATACACTAGATACACCGATGATATTTTCTTCCTTTGGACTCATGGTGAACAATCACTGAAACAACTGTATGATAACATCAACAACTTCCATCCCACCATCAGACTCACCATGGACTACGCTCCGGAATCGGTTGCATTCTTGGACACACGCATCTCCATCAAGGATGGTCACCTCAGCACCTCACTGTACCGCAAGCCCACGGATAACCTCACGATGCTCCACTTGTCCAGCTTCCACCCTAAACACGTTAAAGAAGCCACCCCCTATGGACAAGCCCTCCGTATACACAGGATCTGCTCAGATGAGGAGGGTTGCAACTGACACCTCCAGATGCTGAAAGATTCCCTCATAAGAACAGGATATGGCGTTCGACTCATCGATCGACAGTTCTGATGCGCCACAGCGAAAAACCGCACCGACCTCCTCAGAAGACAAACACGGGACACGGCGGACAGAGTACCCTTCGTCGTCCAGCACTTCCCTGGAGCGGAGAAGCTACGACGTCTTCTCTGGGGGCTTCAACATGTCATCAATGAAGACGAACATCTTGCCAAGGCCATACCCACACCCCCACTTCTTGCCTTCAATCAACTGCACAACCTCAAACAGACCATTGTCCGTAGCAAACTACCCAGTCTTCAGGAGAACAGTGACCACGACACCACACAACCCTGCCACAGCAACCTCTGCAAGATGTGCGGATCAATGACATGGATGCCAGCATCTCACGTGAGAACACCATCCACCAGGTACATGGTACATCCACTTGCAACTCGGCCAACATTGTCTACCTGATACGCTGCAGGAAAGGATGTCCCGAGGCATGGTACATTGGGGAGATCATGCAGATACTATGACAACGGATGACTGAACATCACTCAACAATCACCAGACAAGAGTATTTTCTTCCTGTTGGGGAATACTTCAGCGGTCACGGGCATTTGGTCTCTGATCTTCGGGTAAGCGTTCTCCAAGGCAGCCTTCACGACACACGACAACGCAGAGTCGCTGAGCAGAGACTGATAGCCAAGTTCCGCACACATGAGGATGGCCTCAACCGGAATCTTGGGTTCATGTCACACTATCTGTAACCCCCACGACTTGCCTGGACTTGCAAAATCTCACTAGCTGTCCTGGCTGGAGACAATACACATCTCCTTAACCTGTGCTTAACCCTCTCTCCACTCACATTGTCTGTACCTTTAAGACTTGATTACCTGTAAAGACTCGCATTCCAACCATTATTTTGGAAATTGAGTTTGTGTCTTTACAGGCCCTGTTTGTGAACAGAACTCACATTCACCTGATGAAGGGGCAGCGCTCCGAAAGCTTGCGGCTTGTGCCACCAAATAAATCTGTCAGACTTTAACCTGGTTTTGTGAGACTTCTTACTGTTCTATATTTAAGGACATAAGAATATAAGAAATAGAATACAGAGAGGACCATTCGAGAGCCTGCTCTGCAATCCATTCATAGAAACCCTACAGTGCAGAAAGAGGCCATTTAGGCCATCGTGCCTTCACTGACTCTCTGACTGAGCATCTTACTCAGGCCCTATCCTGTTAACCTCACACATTTACTCCATTAACCGACACATCTTGGGACACTAAGAAGCAATTTAGCATGGCCAATCCACCTAATGTGCATATCTTTGGACTATGGGAGGGAACTGGAGCACTCGGAGGAAAGCCATACAGACACGGGACGAACATGCAAACTCCATACAGACAGTTACCCAAGACTGGAATTGAACTCAGGTCCCTGGTGCTTTGAGGCAGCAGTGCTAACCACTGTGCCACCGTGCCGCTCATGTTCGTGGCTGATCGAGTGAGCGTGATTTTTGGTTATGAGGAGGCTCCTTAAGAGAGATGAATGGGTAGACCCGCAAGGAATGTTGAGCTGAGGAGCGATGTGTCGGAGAATGCTGGAAAAGTCAGACTGTAAGGGTTGGGAAGTGGGAGTCTTTCCTCCTGACTCATGGGATACTGTAGCCAGGTTGGAGGGACCACCCTCCCACTGCTCACTTTCCCTGGCACTTCCAATCATGCTTACTTAGTTTGAAAGGTTGGCCTCTTTCTCTTGTCTGTGAAAAGAGCACTTCATGTCAGAGCTCCCAGTTGTTGCAACAGGACCCCCAAGGAAGGTTCGGAGAAGCAGAGATCTTTCACATGTCTCCTTTTCATTGCTGCAAAAATTCAGTAAGCAACATGGACTTCAGTTACTCTGACCCCTGTTGGGGACCCTTCAATGAGAAATCTGTCCTTTGACGAACGCGTGTTATCATCACGTTCGCACCCTGTCACTGGGACTTCCAGGCACTGAAGCAGCAGATATTTCCACGGCTGCTGTGGTGGACCAGTTAGTTCCTGTGACTTTGGTGGGACTGGAAGATCCGCAAGCAGGAGGGGCTGGAAAATCCCACCCTGTAATTGGTCTGATAATCCAGACGCAGGGTGCTAATGCCATCATTGGATTCCAGAAGCTTGGCAAAGCCTGGTTCAATGACTGTTGCCAAAGGGTTTGTTTCATTAATATTCTGTCTCAGAAGTTCCTGTCAATTTTGGAGGAAGAATGAGGGTGAATGCGACAGTTTCCATGTCATTACAACTTCAAAATTGGACCAATGCTCAGTCCATTGATGTTAATGTGCAGAAAGCTATCAGAATCTTTGTTAGTGATCTTCTAATGTGGACAATCTGCAGCTGCCTGTTTTGCACCCATTCTTTATGGATTTCACCCCTCTGGTAGCGTTGCCTCTTTAAGGGGGTGTCCCCTGTGTGCCACATGATCGGGACAGATCCTATGGAGTGTCGAGGCAGGAAGCTGATCTAGTTGAGTGTGAGGGCATGTATACCGGATTGGGAAGGATTGGCAGTTGAAGCCAGCGAGGAGATGTGTCCAGTCGCATAGTTATTCTGTCAGACGCTATTTGTCTATATAGTTAATCATTGCTTTAGCAATACAGCCTTTTTGTTCTGAAGTCTCATTGAGTGGCCCTTTATTTATTACAACCCCAGTTCCCCACCACCTTTCTTAATCCAGAAAATCTTGGACACCCTGTGGATAGAGGGCCTCCATCCGTTTCTCCACCTCCTGCACCAAAGCCTCCAGCACAGCAACAGAAAGTCTTGCCAACTTGGCAACATGGTGACATAGTGGTTTGCACTGCTGCCTCACATTGCCAGGGACCCTGCTTCGATTCCCTGCTTGGGTCACTGTCTGTGTGGAGTTTGCACATTCTCCCATGCGTTTCCTCCGGGTGCTCCAGGTTCCTCCCACAGTCCGAAAGGCGTGCTGTTTGGGTGCATTGGCCATGCTAAATTCCCCCTCAGTGTACCCGAACAGGCGCCGGAGTGTGGTGACTCGGGGATTTTCACAGTAACTTCATTGCAGTATTAATCCAAGCCTACTTGTGACACCAATAACTAAACTTTTGTGCCAATTTAGTGTCTTTCCCAGATCAATATCACTTTCAGGATGTCTTGCAGACACTCTTCCAGGTGAGCTTCCCCTTTAAATAGGTGAGCCTGAAACAGCCCCTCACAATCTTGCAACATACTGTTAAGAAAGGCAGCCATTCAACAGCATTGGCTGCATGTTACAGTCACCTGAATTAGTCGGCAGAATCGTGACAGCGTTCTGTCAGGGTTGGAAGCGGCAGGCATTCTCTGTGAAAGTTTTTAGTGTTTGATTTCATTTGATTTGATTTATTATTGTCACATGTATTGGTAAGTATTGTTTCATAGAAATCATAGAAATCATAAAAACCCTACAGTACAGAAAGAGGCCATTCGGCCCATCGAGTCTGCACCGACCACAATCCCACCCAGGCCCGACCCCCATATCCCTACATATTTACCCACTAATCCCTCCAACCTACGCATCTCAGGACACTAAGGGAAATTTTTGGCATGGCCAATCAACCTAACCCGCACATCTTTGGACTGTGGGAGGAAACTGGAGCACCCGGAGGAAACCCACGCAGACACGAGGAGAATGTGCAAACTCACCCTCATGTGCACTATACAGACAAAGCATACCGTTCATAGAGTACATAGATGAGAAGGGAAGGAGAGGGTGCAGAATGTAGTGCTCCAGTCATAGCTAGGTCATAGAGAAAGATCAACTTAATGCGAGGTAGGTCCATTCAAAAGTCTGATGGCAGCAGGGAAGAAGCTGTTCTTGGGTCGGTTCGTACATGACCTCAGACTTTTGTATCTTTGTCCCGATGGAAGAAGGTGGAAGAGAGTATGTCCGGGGTGCGTGGGATTCTTGATTATGCTGGCTGCTATTCCGAGACAGTACGAAGTGGAGACGGAGTCAATAGATGGGAGGCTGGTTTGCGTGATGGACTGGGTTACATTCACAACCCTTAAAAGTGATTAGCGTTGCTGCCTCACAGCGCCAGGGACCCGGGTTCGATTCCCGGCTTGGGTCACTATTTGTACGGAGTCTGAACCTTCTCCCCGTGTCTGCATGGTTTTCCTCCGGGTGCTCCGGTTTCCTCCCACAGTCCGAAAGACGTACTGGTTAGGTACATTGGCCATGCTAAATTCTCCCTCAGTGTACCCGAACAGGCGCTGGAGTGTGGCGACTGGGGGATTTTCACAGTAACTTCATTGCAGTGTTAACTTGTGACTCATAAATAAATGAACTTTAAATGTTTGTCACGTTTTGACTCATCTGTTTCCTTTGGTGTAATGGCAGTTTTTCTGTAAACCCACTGAATCGGCTCTTGCACCGCATTACTAAACAATTCCATTCCACAGAGTCCTATGATTTTAAGTGTCACAGATGAATTTGTTTGCCTGGCATAACCGACCGTGCTCAACTCCCGACAATATTAACCCCAGTGTCAGATGAAGCAGTTTAACCGAATAGTCTGAAGTTGAGAAATACCAAATTTACTGTTATTTTCTTAAAAATGCAACCACAATTTATGATGTATGCTGAAGGGCCAACATCATTTGCCAGGTTCCTTTGATGGATCAGCAACCCAGACGGCATTTGGGTCAACCCACAGCACGTGGACTGCAACGTTTTAAGAAGGCAGCTCACCACCACCTCCTTAATGGCAACTAGGGATGGGCAATAAATGCTGCCCAAGCTAGCAATGCCCATGTCCCACGATTGAATAAAAAAAGGCAAGCTATAGGCAACATTGGCCCCCTATGACCTGTCACAGTGGACTGTGCTTTCCTATGGGCACCGAAACCCCGGCACGGGACTAAATGGGACATCCTCCGCCTCGGTACTTACCATCCTGTTAAAGATGGTGGGCAGGCTCTTCATGCTGCCATTCCAATCAGAGGGTTGGCACCTCTGGAGCCTTGGCAGCCTCACTAGAAGAGGTGGGTGCAGCTGAAGCAAGTTGGGAACAGCAAGGGGATCTCAACACGAAGACATCCTCAGACGCATTAAGGAAAAAGAAACTGATCAGGCTGAAGCAGAATCGGCTTCAGATGTGATGGTCTCTTTAATGATTGTGGGTTGCCCGCTGATGATACCAGCTGTCACCAGCCTCCATTAACTGCTCACGGCAAAATGTGGCAAGGCAGCAAAATCACCCTCATTGGGGCTTTAGCAAATGTAATCGGCGGCCCTCTGATTCCCAGTCTGCCTCTGGGAAAATTCTCCAACAACTCAGAGTCAGGCCAATGTGGTTCTGCCTATGTCCTTGACCCCACCCCCACCACCCCACCTTCAAGACTGCCAATGGTACAATGATGACATGACTCCACTGTAATATATCCAGCCTATTTTTAAGATATCAAAAACGAAATCAGATGTGTGCTACTGCAACTAGAAGAGAAATATTGCATTTATTTCCCATCTTATCGCACAGAAGCCAGAATCTTACCACCATTCATGCCAGTGGGATTTTCCCATCCCACCACAGTGAACGAAGATTTCGCTGGCCACCAAATTCTCTGACTACGCTGCAGCGGGAGCATGGCATGAGCAGCCCATTAAGATCGTGCCTAGTATATCAGAACCTAATATACAAGAATGGACATTTTTGGCTCTGAAAGCTGTTACTCTCAAATAAAACTGAGAAAAAAGTAGTACTTTTCAGTTCAATGTATTTGTTTCAAAGCAAACTAATTGTATTTAAAATATATGGAGATGTTTGTTTGAATAATTTATGCCCCACCCCGCCGATCTCTGGCGCGGAGCTGATGCAGCCAGAAATCCGGGAGTCGCTGTAGGAGCAGGACAGCCAGCGCAGATCCCGTGGATCGGGCACGACTGAAACCTCCTGGCTCGCTGCACGAAAGATTTAGCGCAACGGGATGGGAGAATCGCCTCGATTGTTTCTTGCGCATTATACAGGCAAAACATACCGTTCATAGAGTACATAGGGGAGAAGAAAAGGACAGAGTGCTGAATATAGTGTTGCAGTTACAAATAAGATTGAAGAGAAAGATCAGCTTCATATATGATCAGACTATTAAAAAGTTAGTCCATTGCAATGTTCCAATAACATAATATAGTCAGCACAGAAAAAGGAAAATCTGTTTTTTCATCTTCACTTCATGGAAAAATCTTGGTATTGTGAAGATTTGAGTTTGATAGACTTGATTTCACTTCCTAATTCCTTTGAAGAAGCCTGTGATTAAGTAAAGGAAACTTTCACCAGACAGAAGCTTTTGACGATAATAGTCTTTTATTTCACCAAGAAAATATTGATTTAATTTGAGCCGGTTATTCAGCGTGAATAACGTGTAACTTTTTGAAAAGTATATATGACAATAATTACCATTTGAAATGGAATTACTGTTAATATTAACGGGCGGTACAGTGACACAGTGGTTCACACTGCTGCCTCACAGCGCCAGGGTCCCGGGTTCGATTCCGGCCTCGGGTCACTGTCTGTGCGGAGTTTGAGTGTCTGTGCAGGTTTCCTCCGGGTGCTCTCTTTTCCTTCCACAGTTCAAAGACATGCGGGTTAGGTGGATTGGCCATGCTATACTGACCCTAGTGTCAGGGGAATTAGCAGGGTAAATATGTGGGGTTACGGGAATCGGGTCTGGATGGGATTGTGGTCGGTGCAGACTCGATGGGCCAAATGGCCTCCTTCTGCACTGTAGGGATTCTATGATTTATAAAGATGCAATGTGAAATGTCCCTGTAAAAATATGAACTCTTGTCACCACATTGCGTTTATGAAGAACTGTGTATGTTTTATGTGCTTGGTAAAACACTGACGTTTACAGGAATTTAATGTTCAGCAAACAAACCAATTAATTTTGATTGTAGTTGCATGGATCTTTTGAGGAAGTGTGCTGAGCAACATTAAGATGCTAATGTATTTTGTGTTTGCTCTAATACTTTACTTAATATAATCACATCTGGTTTGCAATATTGAAAATTATAAACAATTAAGGGACATTCTCGCTTTAGTTTTTGAAAGCAGGTCTCTGAATTAATTGGTTTGTAAACAATTCAAAAGGTAATTATAATGGGATGAAAAGTTTCACTTTCCCAAGCAACCTGCACCTGTCACCCTGGTCACGGTTGACAATTTGCTACTTAAAATGCAACCTGGACACCGCCTGTAATGTTAATTACTTTGGCTTTGTTGCTGATGTTTCGACTCATTGTTCTGAAGAGGACAACCACCATCTGTTCATGTCAGTATGTACATGGGATCACTGTCTGTTCCTGCTGGAAGACTTGGAAACCATAGGACCTATGAAGGCAAAACCTTCAAACAGGGGACTGCGGACCAGTCATGGAGTATGAAAATTTTAATTTGAGTTTTTTGACATTTGTTTAATTTGGCTTTGCCCAATAAATCATCAATTCTGTTCAATAGGTTATTTCCATAGAACCATAGCATCTCCACAGTGCAGAGGGAGGCCATTTGGCCCATTGAGCCTGCACTGACAACAATCCCACCCAGGCCCTATCGTTGCAACCCCATGCATTTACCCTGCCAATCCCCCTGACACTAAGGGCTAACTTAGCATGGCCAATCAAGCTACCCCGTGCATCTTTGGACTGTGGGAGGAAACCGGAGCACCCGGAGGGAAGAACATGCAAACTCCACACGGACAGTGCCCCGAGGCCGGAATTGAACCTGGTCCCTGGTGCTGTGAGGCAGCAGTGCGAACCATGTGTCACCATGTCACCCCTATGAACATGGTGAGTTGTCGGGAAGGCACATCTCCCCTCAGGGCTGCCTGTTTGAATGGTATGCTTTGTCTGTAAAGCTTACAAGAAACAATACTTTTCAATGTATACTAATACACGTGACAATAATAAATCAACGCAAATCAAGTCAAAGTTTCTCATGTATGACTGCCTCACAACTGTGCCACATCATTATGTGCCTATTCATTCTATTAACCCTTACCATAACAATGTCGTCAAACCTTACTTCTTAAGAGGCCGTTGTCTTTTAGTGTCTCTTGAAGGTATGAAGTCCTTTCTAACTTATAAATTAACTCAAAATTCAATAAACTTTATGAATAAAGTAAGCAAATAGTTAATTTGGTTGTACAGAACTTTAGTATTGCTGAAAAAAAATACATGCCATTCTTAATGAGCGTTCCAAATTTACACCCATTGGACCTGTCTCTCTGCATGACTGTTCCTCTCTTTGGGCAGTTATGAAGAGCATGGTACAAAAGTAAAGTGGGTGAGAATATCTATCAGCTACGGAATCACCTCAAGGCAAAGAAGTGACTCCTCAAGTCTTCCCCACACCTGATGTATCAGGCAATAAAATCCATTTGCAACTCTCAAATTATTACACTTAATTTGTTCATTCTAAACTTTCAACTATCCAGTCGAAAATGCTGAGGGAAATGTTGACATTCCCTTCAGGGCTTGATAGCCTACTCCTACTCCTATAGAACTATAGAAACCTACAGCACAGGAGACTATTAGCTGAGTGTGTCTATGCTGGCTCTTTAGACCTTAAGGCCATAAGACATAGGGCGGAATTTTACTGGCACGTCTGCCCGAGGTTCATACGATCCCGCCTGAGGCCAATGGAGAATGTCGTTTTCCGAGCCTCACCCGCCCCTGGAATCGGGGCGGACGTGCCGGTAAAATTCCAGCCATAGGAGCAAATGAAGGCCATTTGGCCCAGCGAGTCTGCTCTGCCATTCAATGAGACAGTGACTGACCTGATAATCCTCAACTCCACTTTACTGCCTTATCCCCATAACCCTTGATTCCTTTGCTGATAAAAAAATCTGTCTATCTCAGCCATGAACATATCCGGTGACCCAGCCTCTACAGCCCTCTGCGTTAAGGAATCTACAGATTTACTACCCTCTGAGTGAAGAAATTCTCCCTCATCTCTGTCTTAAATGGGTGACCCCCTATTCTGAGATCATGCCCTCTGGTCCTAGACTCTCACACAAGGGGAAACAACCTCTCAGCACATACCCTATCAAGCCCTCTGAGAATCCGATATGTCTCAATAGAATCGCATCTCATTCTTCTGAACTCCAACAAATACAGACCCAACCTACTCAATCTCTTCTCATAAGAAAATCCCTCCTAACCCAGGATCAACTTAGTAACAGTTCTTTGGACTGCCTCAAATGCCAGTATTTGTTTTCTTAGATAAGGGAACCAAAATTGTTCACAATATTCCAGGTGTGGTCTAACTAGTGCCTTGTATAGTTTTGGCAAGACTTCCCTTTGAGATGAAGGCCAAACATTTCACTTTCCTTCCCTATTACTTGAACTTGCAAGCTAGCCTTTTGTGATTTATGCATGAGGATTTCTAAATCCCTCCGTGCTGCAGCTTTCTGCAGTCTTTCTCCACTAAATAATATTCAGTTCCTTTATTCTTCCTGGCAAAGTGCATAACCACACACTTGAAGGAATAGTTGTGCTTATACCTCTGCCTTTGGTCTGCAAGCCCCGCATCTTCAAATACCTTTTGAAATTATTTATGGGATCAGCTTCCATTGTTTTTTCAGGAAGATCCAGATCGCAACAACTCCGAATGTAAACATTTTCTCCTCAACTCCCCTCCAGATCTTTTGCCAACTAATTTTAAGTTTATGTCCTCTGGTTACTGATTCACCCATCACAGTGAATAGTTTTTTTTTCTCTACGTAATCTCTCAAAACCTCTCACCATCTTGAAAACCTGTTAGGTCCCCTCTTTATCTTCTTTGTTCGGAAGAGACAGGTCCTAACTTTTCAAACCCCTCCTCCTTCTCACTGAAGTTCCTCATCATGTGTAACTAAATGAGCCATAAGTGCCACTTTCAAAGCTAACCTGTTAGAAGAGATTGCGTACAAGTGGAAACTTGCAGACAAGTTGTAATGGAAGGGACATCAAATAAAAGCAAATTGCTGCGGATGCTGGAATCTGAAACCAAAAGAGAAGATGCTGGAAAATCTCAGCAGATCTGGCAGCATTTGTAAGGAGAGAAAAGAGCTGACGTTTCAAGTCCAGGTGACCCTTTGTCAAAGCTTTGACAAAGGGTCATCTGGACTTGAAACGTCAGCTCTTTTCTCTCCTTAAAGGGACGTCAAATGTCTGTCTTGCTGAATAAGTAGTCTCATAACACCAGGTTAAAGTCCAACAGGTTTATTTGGTCGCAAGAGCTTTTGGAGCGCTGCCCCTTCATCAGGTGAGTGTCACCTTGTGTTGTGAGACTACTTACTGTGCCTACCCCAGTCCAACGCCGGCAACTCCACATCATGTCTTACTGAAGGATCGCACTGAGGTTGTAAGTTTGCTCATGAGGTCAGACAGTTTAGCTGAGGAAGTTTGACGCTGCCAGGTTTCCTTCGCAAGCAGAGTAGCTTCAGTAAACTGTTAGTACTCTCTGTTCATATTGTTCAGCCAAAAAGAGCGTAAGGGATTGTCTTCAACCGCAAGGCAGGAGAAAAGTGGGGCCGAACGAGAGGCCTGGGAAATAGCTCAGTAAGGCCCCATTAACCTCCAACAAGAAGTAAATTTGCATTGATTTCACATCCGTGGGAATTCGGAATCCTATTCCTGAGTGCCAGAACACAAGGCGAGATGCATATGTGAAATGTTTTTAATTTGTGGGATCACATGCAAGGGACCAATAAAATCGTCCAGTACTTCTGTAAACTGAAAATAATGATTCTTGCAAAATGAAGCTTAAAAATAATGTTTTGTCATTATCAACAGAGCCTGAGCAGCCAATAAAGATGTCGAAAAAAATTGCTGAAAGCAAAATATACCCTGACTGATTGCAATTATCTGAAAATAAAACTGTCAGAAATATCCATGTTATTTTCATGTCACACCAAAACTATAAAGTTAGAAATTATATTGATGGCTCAACATTTTGAATTGTACATTTCTACCTTTCAACTTTTCAGATTCTAATCCCCATTTCAAATCCCTCCCTTCTTTCTCACTCACCACATCAAAGAACAAAGAACAAAGAAAATTACAGCATAGGAACAGGCCCTTTGCCCCCCAAGCCTGCACCACCCATGCTGATTAAGAGGAAGAGAGAGTTGTATGAAATGTACAGGCAGCAAGGGACAGATCAGATGCTCGAGGAGTATAAAAATTGCAGGAAGCTACTTAAGAGGGAAATCAGGAGGGCTAAAAGAAGACATGAGGTTGCTTTGGCAGACAGAGTGAAGGAAAATCCAAAGAGCTTCTTTAGGTATGTTAGGAGCAAAAGGATAGTGAGGGATAAAATTGGTCCTCTTGAAGACCAGAGTGGTAGACTGTGTATGGAACCAAAAGAGATGGGGGAGATACTAAATGGTTTTTTTGCATCCGTATTTACTGAGGAAACGGGCATGGGGTCTACAGAAATAGGGCAAACTGGTAGGGAGGTCATGGAACCTTTACAGATTAAAGGAGAGGAGGTGCTTGCTGTCTTGAGGCAAATCAGAGTGGATAAATCCCCAGGACCGGACAGGGTATTCCCACGGACCTTGAGGGAAGCTAGTGTTGAACTTGCAGGGGCCCTGGCAGACATATTTAAAATGTCAGTATTCACTGGGGAGATGCCGGATGATTGGAGGGTGGCTCATGTTGTTCCGTTGTTTAAAAAAGGTTCCAAAAGAAATCCGGGAAATTATAGGCCAGTACGTTTGACGTCGGTGGTGGGCAAGTTATTGGAAGGTGTGATAAGGGATAGGATCTACAAATATTTGGATAGACAGGGACTTATTAGGGAGAGTCAACATGGCTTTGTGCATGGTAGGTCATGTTTGACCAATCTATTAGAGTTTTTCGAGGAGGTTACCAGGAAAGTAGATGAAGGGAAGGCGGTGGATGTTGTCTACCTGGATTTCAGCAAGGCCTTTGACAAGGTCCCTCATGGGAGGTTAGTTAGGAAGGTTCAGTCACTAGGTATACATGGGGAGATAGTAAATTGGATTAGACACTGGCTCAATGGAAGAAGCCAGAGAGTGGTTGTGGAGGATTGCTTCTCTGAGTGGAGGCCTGTGACTAGTGGTGTGCCGCAGGGATCGGTGTTGGGTCCATTGTTGTTTGTCATCTATATCAATGATCTGGATGATAATGTGGTAAATTGGATCAGCAAGTTTGCTGATGATACAAAGATTGGAGGTGTAGTGGACAGTGAGGAAGGTTTTCAAAGCTTGCAGAGGGATTTGGACCAACTAGAAAAATGGGCTGAAAAATGGCAAATGGAATTTAACGCAGACAAGTGTGAGATATTGCACATTGGAAGGACAAACCAAAGTAGAACGTACAGGGTAAATGGTAGGACTCTGAAGAGTGCAGTTGAACAGAGGGATCTGGGAATACAGGTACAGAATTCCCTAAAAGTGACGTCACAGGTGGATAGGGTCGTAAAGAGTGCCTTTGGTACATTGGCCTTTATAAATCGGAGTATCGAGTATAAAAGTTGGAGTGTTATGGTGAGGTTATATAAGGCATTGGTGAGGCCAAATTTGGAGTATTGTGTACAGTTTTGGTCACCTAGTTACAGGAAGGATGTAAATAAGGTTGAAAGAGTGCAGAGAAGGTTCACAAGGATGTTGCCGGGACTTGAGAAGCTGAGTTACAGAGAGAGATTGAATAGGTTGAGACTTTATTCCCTGGAGCGTAGAAGATTGAGGGGAGATTTGATAGAGGTGTATAAGATTTTGATGGGGTATAGATAGAGTGAATGCAAGCAGGCTTTTTCCGCTGAGGCTAGGGGAGAAAAAAACCAGAGGGCATGGGTTAAGGGTGAAAGGAGAAAAGTTTAAAGGGAATATTAGGGGGGGCTTCTTCACGCAGAGAGTGGTGGGAGTGTGGAATGAGCTGCTGGATAAAGTGGTAAATGCGGGGTCACTTTTAACATTTAAGAAAAACTTGGACGGGTTCATGGATGAGAGGGGTGCGGAGGGATATGGTCCAAGTGCAGGTCAGTGGGACGAGGCAAAAAATGGTTCGGCACAGACAAGAAGGGCCAAAAGGCCTGTTTCTGAGCTGTAATTTTCTATGGTTCTATGGTTCTATGCTGCCCGGCTGAACTAAAACCCCCTTCGCTTCGAGTTTGTCCAACCCATTGGGTGGGATTTTGCAGCCCCTCCAGCGGTGGGCATCATTGTGAGCAGGATGGGAGAGTTTGGAGAGAAAGAATTTTGGCCGCTCTTCCAATGTTCCTGTTTCTCCCACAACGATGCTGCCTGCTGGAGGGACTGGGAAATCGCAGTCATTGTCCCTATCTGCATTCAAAGTTTCCCTCTGACCGCCTACCTATTGCTTTGATTTTGATTTGATTTATTATTGTCACATGTATTAATATACAGTGAAAAGTATTGTTTCTTGCACACTATACAGACAAAGCATACCGTTCATAGAGAAGGAAAGGAGAGAGTGCAGAATGTAGTGTTACAGTCATAGCTAGGGTGTAGAGAAAGATCAACTTAATGCGAGGTAGGTCCATTCAAAAGTTTGATAGCAGCAGGGAAGAAGCTGTTCTTGAGTCGGTTGGTACATGTCCTCAGACTTTTATATCTTTTTCCCGACGGAAGAGAGAATGTCCAGGGTGCATAGGGCCCGTAATTATACTGGCTGCTTTGCCGAGGCAGCGAGGAGTGTGGACAGTGTCAATGAGTGGGAGGCTGGTTTGTGTGGTGGACTGGGCTTTGTTCACAACTCTTTGCAGTTTCTTGCGGTCTTGGGCGGAGCAGGAGCCACACCAACCTGTGATACAACCAGAAAGGATGCTTCCTTTGGTGCATCTATAAAGTTTCATTCCTTCATTGACTGTCCTATTCAACCGCACCGTCTGGAAATCCATTCTTGAGTATCACTGCCAATGTCACCTTCCTTCCTGCCTCCAAAAACCTCCATGCGATCCTCTTCTTTGACCACGCTTATTTCCCACATCTTAACCTCCTTCCTTCCCTCCGTTAGCCCACAGTTCTGTAAAAGCACTTTCAAGACGTCACTTTGGACACAATGGGTAGGATTTTCCAGCCACGCTCACCCCAAGACCAGAAAAGCCCGCACAAGGTCAACGGACCTTTGCATGGTTTGTGTCTCGCCCGCTACGTTTCCCGTGGCGGGCAGAGCGAGAAAATTCCACCCAATGAACAGCTTAGAAATGTTAATTAAGGACTGTGAATTGAACGGTACAATTTTTGACTTGAAAGAGGAAGAACCCAGACTCTGATGGGATTGAGCTGTGGAGTTAAAATTGTTGCGCTGATGGGTTAGAAGATTTTGTCAACTAGTTTCTCAGAAATGTGCGACTGGGACAGTTCCTTATGAACAGAATGTGGCTTCTTGAACTGATTTCCTTTGTAACGTAAGATTTAGCTAATGTGTTTTCATTGTGTGCATGTATTCCTGAAGGGACTTCCAATGTTTCAAAAATCCTTATGTTTTGCGATATGCTTCAGTCAAAAAAATGTTGTACTCTTTGACCAAGTGGACCAGAAAATAGAATAATTTCTTTAAGGAATGAAACTGCAAGGAACAACCTTGTTCCGAGCGCATTATCACTGACTGCTGGCTTTTTGTGATTTCTCGAGAGACAGTTTCTTAGGATCTTATCAGTTGATAATTCAGTTCTATGTGTTCATATTTTTCAGCCCTTGTTGTTAGGAGAAAATAGTCAGATCTGCAACTGTGATTCAATAATTCACTGATAAAGAACAAAGGCTTGACCTGCTGGACAGCAGTCTGCACCAGATTTCATATTCATTGCTTTCCAACCTATTCCATTCAGAACAAAAAAATCGACCTTCAAGGAAGGAGAAGTGATTTTGGTCATCTGGGTCGCTCAATGGGAAAAATATTTTTTAACACAGCAGAGCGAATCCTCTAGAACGGCATTAAAAATGTCTGCCTGCAGGTCGGATATTCGGGCATGGGGTGGGAGGGAGAGGGAGGCATTGAATTCAGAGTCAGGATGGGTGACCCCAAAAAGAGAGAGGGTTCTGATGTGAGTTAAGTCTGGGCCAGGTGGCACAAGTCTATTGCATGGTGGCACAGTGGTTAGTACTGCTGCCTCACAGCATCAGGGACCCGGGTTCAATTCCCAGCTTGGGTCACTGGGTGGAGTTTGCACGTTCTCCCGTATCTGCGTGGGTTTCATCTGGGTGCTGTGGTGTCCTCCCACAGTCCGAAAGGCGTGCTGGTTAGGTGCATTGACCCAAACAGGCATTGCACTATGGCGACTAGGGGAATTTCACAGTAACTTCATTGCAGTGTTAATGTAAGCCTTACATATGACTAATAATTTAACTTAAATTTAACTTTTAGGTAGCTCAGGCGCAGATAAGAAGCCCCTTCCATCAACAACCAATCCTTTAACCTCAGGTGGCCCGATCCCTCCCCCCCACCCCCTTGAGGTCTGCTAACAACAGGACCAACCCCCCACCCGCAAGATTCTCCACCAACACTCCAATCCCCCTTTGTTCATCCTCAACCCTCCCCGCCAACCCCACCACCACCAGTAGGTATCCCACATACTCTCCATCCTGAGTCCCCCAAATCCTATCTCTTCCCTTTAGGGTGGGATTTTCTGGTCTCGCTCACCACTGGGATTATCCAGTCCTGACAAAAGTCAGTGGAATTTGACAAGGCCACGGACACTGGGGGGAGAGGGGGGAAATGAGCAATAGCCCTTGCAGGGTGAGAGTCCCACCCCCGCACACCCTCAGGTCATGAGAGGACATAGAGCTAAATTCCACACACTTTTGAGACAATAAATGAAAACTTCAGGATAATTTTACAGGACTACCTCACCTCTCTAAGAGGTAGACTGGCTCTTCATTCTTTCACTGGATGTGCATGTCCCTGGCTGGGCCGATATTTATTGCCCATTCCTGAAGGCATTTAAGAGTCAACCACATTCCTGTAGATCTTGAGTCACATATCGGCCAGACCAGGTAAGGATGGCAGATTTCCTTCCCTAAAGGACGTTTGATGAGCGAATCCGGGAGCTCAGGGCCTTGGCGTTGAAAAATGTTGCTGGGAATGGTGGAGCAAAGAAAATGGGAGATTGACAAGAGGCCAGAATTAGACTAGCATGGAGATCTCAGAGGGTCCTATGATAGGAAGGGCGGCATTGTGGCACAGCGATTAGCACTGCTGCCTCACAGCTCCAGGGACCCGGGTTCAATTCCGGCCTTGGGTAACTGTCTATGTGGAGTTTGCATGGTCTTCTATGTCTGTGTGGGTTTCCTCCCACAGTCCAAAGGTGTGTAGGTTAGGTGGATTGACCATGTGGAATGTATGGGATTACAGGGATAGGATGGGAAAGAGGGCCTGGGTAAGATACTCAGGCCCTCTTTGGTGCAGACTCAATGGGCCCGATTTTACCATCAAGTTGCACCCATTTTCGGGCGAAAACTTGGTAAAGTTGGGTGTAAAGCAAGTAGCGGATCCGCGCCTGCCTCTGCGCTCATTCCCCCTTTATCAATGGCTGAAAATGGCCACCGTTGGGACCGCGTCCAAAACGGGCGCAACGTCAATTTAAATGCATTTGCATGAATTTAAATTGACTGAATGAACTGCATACCCAAACTTACCGGCACTTCCCCCTTTACCACCGCGTTCGCCCATCCAGATTCGGTGCAAAACAAACATGGTCCTCACGGTCCGATTCGGGTGCTTGAGTTTATGAGGAGGCAAGTTCACAGCTTCCGGCGGCTCTCTGACTCAGATCGGTGGTGGGCGGGGGAGGGGGAGGGAGGTGGGTCAGACGGCTCTCTAGTGGGGGGGGAGGCAGGGACAGGATGTCTGCTGCCACTCTGCGTGCGATCAGTGGGGGGGAAGGGGCAGTCCGCTGCCAATCTGTGCGTGATTGATGGGGTGGACGGGGCGGGGGCAGGGGGCTGCGATCGGTTTGGGTAGCGGGGGTAGGAAAGTAAAGTTAAAGTAAAGTTTATTTATTAATCACGAGTAAGGCATACATTAACACTGCAATGAAGTTACTGTGAAATTCCCCTAGTCGCCACACTCCGGCACCTGTTTGGGTACACTGAGGGAGAATTTAGCATGGCAAATGCACCTAACCAGCACGTCTTTCTGACTGTGGGAGGAAACCGGAGCACCCAGAGGAAACCCACGTAGACACAGGGAGAACGTGCAAACTCCGCACAGACAGTGACCCAAGCCAGGAATCGAACCTGGAGCCCTGGCGCTGTGAGGCAGCAGTGCTAACCACTGTGCCACCATGCCACCCCACGGGTGGGGGGATAAGGGAGACAGTTATGTTGTGGGGGTGGGGCAATGTCTGTGGGGGCCAGGAGGAGGCATTATCCAGCCCGGGAGGGATGTGGCAGTGGAGCGTTTTCCTATTTTTTTACTGCGCATGCTCCAATCAGAGCAGCAGTGTTTCGTGCGCGATAAGCCCCGCTCACAGGCCTCTTCAGCACGATTCAGAATCGCTGATATTTTTTCAGGCAGGGTGCGTGTGGGGGCGCCAGAGAGCAGGTCTAAGAGTCGGATCTGAAACACTCCCAGCCCAGCACTTAGAATTAAAATGGTAAAATAGGGCCCAATGGATCGAATGGCCTCTTTGATTTGATTTGATTTATTATTGTCACATGTATGAACATACAGTGAAAAGTATTGTTTCTTGCACGCTATGCAGACAAAACATACTGTAAAGAAGGAAACAAGAGATTGCAGAATGTAGTGTTACAGTCACAGCTAGGGTGAAGAGAAAGATCAACTTAATGCAAGGTAGGTCCATTCAAAAGTCTGACAGCAGCAGGGAAGAAGCTGTTCTTGAGTCGGTTGGTACGTGACCTCAGACATTTGTATCTTTTTCCCAATGGAAGAAGGTGGCAGAGAGAGTGTTCGGGATTCTATGATTCTAACGATTGGGAAAGGCTAGGTCAGGTAGGGAGAGGTAACAAAATAAAGTTAATGAACTATTGAATAATCCATGTTAAAAAGTTAGCTTACAACTTAAATGTATATAACTTCTTTTAACATACATTGTTTCCAATCCACTGGCAGGAGTCCTGTGCATTAAATTGCAATGTGCCTTCAGCAGCCCCAGCTCACTTGTTCTATTTCAGTGAAACTTCCATCCAAAAATGGTTCTGGCCAGACAGTCACCACACTTTGTCCTTTCTGCCTCTGATCGTGTTCTCAGCAATCCTAATGGCAGCCAGCTCTGTAAGCCTTGCCACAGGATATCCACTTAGACGAACATGCACTGTTGCGGTCTCCATCACATTGCGATATGTTTTATGTTACACCAGTTGCTTTAAGATTGTATTGCAAGGGAATTTTGATATCCGATCAGGTCTAATTTTTAGTGGGGCAAAAGGAAATGTTTAAAGGGAAATTATGCTGACATTTGAAAAATCCTATCAACTCTTCTTGAGTTAATAGTGATTGAAATTTCTGTAAACGAAAGGTTCCAGACTGATCTAAGGGACGGGATTCTCTGGACGTGCTCACCCCAAGACTAGGAATTCCTGCCCAAGCTCAATGGACCTTTAAATGGTCCACCAAATTTTCTGTCTTGCCCCGCTACAATTCCCACGGTGGGCGAGGCAGAAGATTTTCAGTCCTTAATATACAGTGGCACCGTGGTTATGGGCGGCATGGTGGCACAGTGGTTAGCACTGCAGTCTCACAGCGCCAGGGACCCGGGTTTGATTCCTGGCTTGGGTCACTGTCTATGTGGAGTTTGCATGTTCTCCCCGTGTCTGCGTGGGTTTCCTCCAGGTGCTCCGGTTTTCGCCCATAGTCTGAAAGACGTACTGGTTGGGTACATTGGCCACGCTAAATACTCCCTTAGTGTACCCGAACAGGTGTGGCAATCGGAGGATTTTCACAGTAACTTCACTGCAGTTTTAATGTAAGCCTTACTTGTGACTAATAAATACACTTCATTTTTTTTCTCCGACTTCTCCTGTGGCTCGGATTCTCTGGACTCGCTGCAGTGCCTGGAGCTTTGGCTGAGTGCCAAATTCGTGATCTCACTGGCAGCGGCGGCAGGGGTGTACGAGACCGGAGAATTCCAGCCATTTGCTCTGGGTGAGGTGGGCTTTAATGACCACATTCATCAATGAGCCTATTGGGGTCAGTGTACAAGTAGGGAAAAGATGCAGCCAGCTCCCTCAGCCCAATCGACAGAGAAACTATTCTGAATTTTAAAAAAAAACTTTGACAGAGAACAGAAGATACTTTTTTGAAAAATGAAAATAACTTCAGTTGGCACACCGTTGGACGTAACATCACATTATGCAAGATTCTGTCACTCGCAAACTCTGCCTCGGGCAGACTGCTCTTTCGGCCTGATAGTTTGAAGTCATATTAATATTTTATGAATTGTCCTTGCCTCCTTCAACATAATTTGCAATTAGGAAGGGTTGAATCCAAACCTTTGTGCACTTTAATACTGGGAGTCATGATGCGCTGCTCAAAGCAAGCCTGATTCGGCAGCAAGTGTTCCTCTTCAAAGTTTCAACTCATTCAACTTCACACCAACTTTTGCATTTGTGACAATCAGGCTTGAGTTTCCTCTTCAGTGCTTTGGCTTCTGATTTCGAAATAAAAGTGGAAGAGTGATGGTGGTTTCAAACAAGCGTTCTGAAATTATGAATATGTCACCAGGTAATATGGCAGTAACTTTCTTCAATAATGATATTCCACCATCAATAGACAGTCAAAGAAAGAATGTGCATTGATATAGTGCCTTTCACGACCTCAAGGCACTTTGCAGGCAGTGCAGTATTTTTGAAGTTGTAGCCTCAAATCTGCGATAGTTAGATAATCTGACAATCATTCTATCCCAGCATCTGAATTATTTATCAAATTATCATATTGTGGAGAATCTATTCCTTTCCAAACTTTAGGATGTCTCTGACTAAAGTAGAATTAATTCCTCCACTCTATTATTTTTAATTGTTTTTTTCCCCCTAAGATCTCATTCCCTTCATTAGGTATGGATTATTTTGCCCTGATGAATGTTCTCTTTTCTCAGCTTTGTCTGATTCCTATCCACTGCCTGCATAACCCTCCTCAATAATAATTTTCTGATGCATTCTTGAATGCCTCGGTTAAAACTGCCTCCACCACACTTCAGGGCAGTACATTCCAGACCCAAACCACTTGTGTGAAAAACAGTTTTATCTCACATCACTTTTCGCAAATCACTTTAAATCTGTGCTCTCTCGTTCTTGATCTTTTTACGAAGGGGAACAGTTTCCCCCGATGTACTCTGTCCAGCCCCCTCATGATTTTGAACACCTCCATCTAATCTCCTCTTAGTTTTTTCCTCTCCAAGGAGAATAATCACAAACTTTCCAATCTATCCGATAACTGAAGTTTCTCATTCCTGGAACCATTCTTGTCAACCTCTCTCCATTGAGTTCACATTTTTGACTGTCTCAATTCATCTCTGTGAAGCAACTTGAGATGTTTTGCAACATTAAAGGTGCCATACAAATGAAAGTTGTCTTTGTCCTGTCATTTTCATGTAGCTTTGGCAACGGCTGATCAATCGTCGGTGTATCGGCTGCAGCTTGCCTGTACAATGTTGTGCTGCTGTCACTCCGTGCTATAGCTTGTATAATGTTAACACTTTATTAATTCATGGACTTGATGCAACAACAACAGTGAAGGAGCGAATCCTGAGTTTGAACTGGTTGCTGGGGAATGAAGTGTCTACTTAAGGGACAGAGCATAACCAGAGAGGGAGATTTTGAGTTGTTTTAAATGTTAAATGGGTGTTCTTTTCTATAATTTAGAATATATTTGGCACAAAGATGGATGGGTCACCAGAGGCCTTGCCTGCCAATCATGGCAAGATCAAGGCAGATGGATAGATGGCAGGAATGGCATGCACAGAATTTTACACAACCACCCCCTCTAACCCATGGCAATATCACAATACACAGAACCAAAATCTCTACTCATAAACTACAATTCCGATTCATTACGGCATCTCTTTCTCATGCTCTTTCTGAATGTTCCTTATCCCACAACTTATTTTTCCATATTCACATATTCTCCTTCTTTTTCATCTGTTATGATCCCAGTTGATGTTACAATTGGATGGGGATGTCCCAGAATGGAATCCTGGCTCAAAAGACCGTAACCTTTGCTTATTTTTAATCAAATGTGGAGGAACAGGAGCACAGGATCGCTCATTAGTTTCAACAAGAAAAATGTTTTATTCAACATGAAAAATGGATTACAATGCAGTACTCCTTTATTCCTTCTTTAGCATACCAATCCACATAGGTTTTAATATTAACACGGATGACAGTGTGGGTGGAATTTTACGAGATTGATTCTAAGTGCCCAGCTAGCGTGAAAATGGGAGAATTCCTGATCCCTTTTTGGGCGAGTTTTTACACCCAATTAGAGCAATTCTCAGATGCTAAGTATTGAGCTGAATCCAGCTAAATGCAAAGACTCGCGAAAGACAGTACGCTGGTTAAAGACATCTTTTCATTGACCAACATGTGCTGGAAGAAAGGCAGTTGGACACGCCAAATACTTTCTGAAGTTTACAATTCAACGGCCAAGTGGTTATATATTTTCGAGAATTAATTTCTCCTGCCTACCCTGTCATCCGAACTGGATGCTCCAATCGCATTCATACACATTATTTACCATGGCCAATTGCTTCCTACTTTCCAGCAGAATTAGGAATTCACTGATCTATAGGATCTGGAAGTTGCTACCCACTGTTACGAAGCAACCTCACTTACGTAAATCCAAAAGGTTCAAAATTTGTTTTCTCACCATAAACCATAGGGTTGAAAAGGTGATGTTCCCACTGTTTTGCTCTGTCTTATTATCAGTGGGAATTGAATACTTTCTATACTTTGTGAATACTTCTATTCATTTTCTAAAGTATAAGAATTTACACTCTCCATGACTTTCTTCTGATAACATAACTGTATTCTGTGGCTTATTGTTTCCAAAGAATGTGGCCTGTCTTGTTTAATTCTTCCCATTCTGTTCCAGGGCAGTTTGCATTTTGGCCAAAGTGCATAATACATTCAAAAATGAATTAGTTTTTGTATGAGCACTGACAACACCCAACTCCAACACATCATCACCTCTCTCAACTCTTCCATCCTCACTAAATGATCACACTGTCTAGTTAAACAACCAGTACTGGATGAGCCGAAACTTCCTCCAGTGAAATATTAGGAAGACTGAAGCCAATTCTTTCAGTCACCAATCTAGACTCCATTCCCTGGCTCCCAATTCCATCCTTCTCCCTGACAGCAGCCTGAGTCCAAGCCAGTCTGTTTGGAATCTCGGTGTCATATTTGATGTTGAGGTAAGCTTCTGGCCACATATTCAAGCCATCACTGGTGTCTATTCCCATCACTGTAAATCACCCAACTTCACTCCAACTCAGATTATCTACTGTGGAGGCCCTCATTTGTCACTTCTAGACTTGACTACACTATTGCACTCCTGGCTAGTCTTCCACATTCTGTTCCCATGTCTTAACCCGCAACAAGTCCTGTTTGCCTAACATACATTGCTGTCATACAATGGCTCCCAGCGTTTGTTTGTTTATTTATTAGTGTCATAAGTAGGCTTACATTAACACTGCAATAAAGTTACTGTGAAAATCCCCTCGTCGCCACATTCCGGCACCTGTTCGGGTACACTGAGGGAGAATTTACCATTGCCAATGCACCTAACCAGCATGTCTTTCCAACCGTGGGAGGAAACCGGAGCACCAGGAGGCAACCCACGCAGACACGGGGAGAATGTGCAGACTCTGCACAGACGGTGACCCAAGCCACGAATCGAACCCAGGTCCCTGTCGCAGTGAGGCAGCAGTGCTGACCACTGTGCCACCTTGCCACCATGGTGATGCGTTGGGCGGAATTCTCCAGCCTCCCCATGGTGGAGCCGGCTCACCATTGTCTGCTGGCGGGATCTTCCGGTCCAGCTGAAGCCGATGACAATTTACATTCCTTACCCGTGCAATCATTAGGGAATCTGCAGTAGGTTCCGATTTCAGTGGGACCAGCAGATCCCGCTGGCAGTTATAGCTGGAACATTCCACCTTTTAGCTTGATTTTTAAATTCTCATCATTTTCAAAACCCTCCATGACCTCATCATTCCCTATCTCTGTAATCCCCTCAAGTCCCAAAACCCTTGAAGATATATGCACTCATCCTGTTCCATCCTTTTGAGCATATCAGATTTGATTTACTCTGCTGTGTTCTTACCTATCTGTGCCCTCAACTCTGGAATCCCCTCTCTATATCTTTCTACCCCATTATCTTGCTTTGCTCCTTTAAGAGACTCCTTAAAGCCTACCCCTTTGGTCATCTGGCCTATTTCTCCTTGTGTGTCTGGGCAATCGGTTAGCTGGGTTGGCTGGCCAGCTGGTTCATGATGCAAAGTAATGCCAATAGTGCGGGTTCAATTCCCGTACCAGCTGAGGTTATTCACAAAGGACCCACCTTCTCAACCTTGTCCCTCGCCTGAGGTCTTGAGATCCTCAGGTTAAATCACCACCAGTCGGCTCTTCCCCTCAAAGGGGTCACCAGGGACTATGATGACTTTACCTTCCTTTGTGTGTCTCAGATTTGTGTTTTCTTTTTTCATGCTATTCCTGTGTTAGACTGGCATTGCAAAACAGATTGAAAGCTGATTTCCCAGTTTGTAATGTTGAGTTTTCACAAGACATCAGGTGAGATTTACCATCCATAGAATCATAGAATCCCTACAGTGCAGAAGCAGGCTATTCAGCCCATCAAGTTTGTACTGACCTCAATCCCATCCAAGCCTTATTCCTGTAACTCCACATATTTACCCTGCTAAACCCCCTGACACTAGGATCAATTTACCATGGCCAATCCACCTAACCCGCACATCTTTGGACTGTGAGAGGAAACCGGAGCACCAGAGGAAATCACGCAGACATGGGGAGAACGTGCAAACTCCACACTTACAGTAACCTGTCCCAAATGTAAGGGAGTCTAAAACGCGAGGGCATAGGTTTAAGGTGAGAGGGGAGAGATACAAAAGGGTCCAGGGGCAATGTTTTCACACAGAGGGTGGTGAGTGTCTGGAACAAGCTGCCAGAGGTAGTACTAGAGGTGGGTACAATTTTGTCTTTTAAAAAGCGTTTAGACAGTGACATGGGTAAGATGGGTATAGAGGGATATGGGCCAAACCTGGACAACTGGGACTAGCTTAGTCGTTAAAAAAAAGGTTGTATGGACAAGTTGGGCTGAAGGGGCTGTTTGCATGCTGTAAACCTCTATGACTCTATGAGTACCTTCACTGTTCATTTTCTGATTGAAGAATAGATTAGGCTGCAGTTGGGTTGGATGGGGGTGGGGTGGGGGGGGGGTGCGGTGCGGGGTGGTACATAACAATAAAACCCTCACAATTTTTACTGGGCACTTTAATCTTGCATCAGACTGTGGAGCATTCAAGTAGGACATGGCAAGTTGTAAACCCAGGGACCGGTTTATTTGACATCTGATGAATAAATGAGCAGCAATCATGTACTGAAGAGCAACTATTTCATATTATGGAAACAAGGTAAAGTGGGCCACTCTCGCCTTGTTAAATGGCTAAGCTCCCTTTACAACCCATTACGATCAGGTCTGACTGGTAGGAATTTTAGAAAATGAGATCTCCACATGACTTCCGCTTTGGCTATTTCAGATGAAGGTTGTTGTGCACCTTTCCCTTGTGAGGGGAAACTATTGTCTCCTGACACTTTTCTCTCTGAGCCAAGCACTGGCTTGTTGAACTATCAATCAGCTTTATGACCTGGAGTAAAGATCTGCCTCTCCCAACTCTGTTGAACCCTTATCCATTCAGCTAAGCCCGTGCTCGAATAATGAACAGAAGCAATTCTTGCATTACAGATTCAAGCATCCGTGAAACATACTGCTGGCATTCCTATTGCTTCTATGCTGATATAGATAGTGATGACAACAATGTGACTTTATATAGTGCCTTTAATGTAGAAAGCTGCAGTATTAATAGTTTAACCACCTCTCTTTGTTGGAAGATCATCAATATTTCCTAAATAGGATCATAAAATAGAATCATAGAATCCAACAGTGCAGAAAGAGGCCATTTGACCCACCGAGTCTGCACCGGCCACAATCCCACCCAGACCCTAGCTCCATAACCCTATATATTTACCTTAGCTAGTCCCCTTGACACTCACGGCCAACCCACCTAACCCCTTCGTCTGCACATCTTTGGACTGTGATAGGAAACTGGAGCACCCGGAGGAAACCCACATAGACAGGGGGATAATGTGCAAATTCCACACGGACAGTGACCCAAGCTGGGAATTGAACCCAGGTCCCTGGCACTGTGAGGAAGTAGTGCTAACCACTGTGCCACTGTGCCAACCACTGTGTCACTTTTTCTGTCAGTGGTCCAAGTAACTCTAAACTTCTGGCATGAAATTCCTCATATCTAACCCAAGTTAAAGCACCACTGTTGGAATCATAGAATGCCTACAGTGCAGAAGGAGGCCATTCAACCCATCAAGTCTGGGCCGACCACAATCCCACCTAGGCTCTATCCCTGTAACCCCACGTATTTACCCTTGCTAGTCCTCCTGACACTTAAGGGGCAATTTAACGAAGCCAATCAACCTAGCAGATCTTTGGACTGTGCGAGGGAACCGGATCACCCAGAGGAAATCCACACAGACACAGGGAGAACGTGCAAACTCCACAGAGGCTGGAATTGAACCCGCTCCCTAGCACTGTGAGGCATCAGTGCTAACCACTGTGCCGCCCATGTTGTGAAAGAAAATGGGCCTATTAGACTTTGTGGGCTCTACTGGGTAAAATAAACAGTGATGAATTTCAGCACTCCTGTTGTCACATATTTAATATAAGGTATCATGGGGTTCCTATTGACACAGTTCGGGGCACTTGACTTTCTTTGTATTGATTATCCTGGTTGCTAGCGAAAATATTATTTTGCCTGGCGTTCAATAAGGGATACCTACTGCCTCGCATAGGATCACTTGTTGGATTGTGTTTTGGAGAGAACAACATGTCTCCGCCATGCACATACAAAGGAGTATTTCATTACAAAGTGCTAAGTATTGCAACACTCTGACAGGTTTGACATGCCATTATTCTTTGAGCACTTGCTGATAAGACAGGTTTGCAACTGATGTGTATACGGGTCAACAAAAATATAATACAATTCCAAATTCATACTGATATCATTTAGATTTCCTTCATGTCCTGCTTGCAAGTGCTTTACAAGCGAGTTAGATACCTGCTTGAGAAGAAGAATTTCAATTTCAATTCATTACTTTGCTTTATGATCTTATTCTTATTAATATATCTATTCCAAATGATCGTGTCTCTCTGCACATTTGCGGGGATTTTACGGGCCAGCGTTGAGTGAATTCTTAAAAGGTCATAACAAATTTCTTTTGCTGTATCTCTGTTCTGGAGTAGAATTTATGGGTCATTTAAGTGGCTTGGTGTGAAGATGAAAGGTATATGTAATGGCTAAAATAAGATAGTCAACATATTTTTTATGGGGAATAGATGCCATTGAGTGGTTGTTTGTAACAAAGTTGCCAATTTATCTGGACACTTAAAAGCATCAACATCATCAAACAAGCGAGTTATTATTCTAGTCATCATTAGTCCTTTAATGGATGGAGATGGGTCTCCTGAAAGATTAATGCAGCTTCACTTGTTTCTTAAGCTCTCAAGTTGCAATGAAATGGAAAGAATTGTTGAACTGGGTTTGACAGCTCCTTAAAACCGGATTGTCACAGTTGGCTCTTTGTATTGCTGCAAAGAGATTTGAGGGGAGTTGATGTTGACACCCTTGTCGTTTTAACAAGGTGGACTTGTATCTCACAAGCAATTCGGTTGTACTTGGGCGGCTACAGGGAGGGTTCCCCAGAGATTGACAGCATGAATTACTTTGGGTCTTTGAATTTAGGCTATATCCCAGTCACTGTGCTTTGATCCTCTGGGGTTACCTGAAGGACTATATGTATGCCAAGATCTTAAATGTGAAATCACTCACCGCATCTTTTTTAAACTTTCTTTAGTCGCTGTCGGCAACTTTTGTGTTTTTCCAGCTCTTGATGTCCAGCCACTTTTGACTTGCGACTGGATTTTTCATTTTCTTTGGAGTTTACGTACATTATTTTTCAAACTTTCCCATTTTTTAAAAACTTGTCAAGCTTTTACTTTTGATTCTGTTAAATCAAAACTAATAGCTTAAGATAAAAAACATTGGAAGAAAACATCAAATGAAAAATAAAGAGAAGGGTCAACATTCTAATGAAAGGCTACACCAGAAATGGTACCTCATGTTGGAGTTCTTTAAAGTTTATTTATTAGTGTCACAATTAGGCTTACATTAACACTGAAATTAAGTTACTGTGAAAATCCCCTAGCCACCACACTCCAGTGCCTGTTCGGGTACACTGAGGGAGAATTTAGCATGGTCAATACGCCTAACCAGCACATCTTTCGGACTGTGGGAGGAAACCCACACAGACACGAGGAGAAGGTGCAGACTTTGCACAGACAGTGACCCAAGCCAGGAATCTAACCCAGGTCCCTGGCGCTGTGAGGCAGCAGTGCCAACCACTGTGCCACCGTGCCGCCCATAATGCCATTGAACTCATTTCCATTCCATTCATTTCCAGTCTGTTAAAGCTTAACATGGTTAAGCGATGCCACAAGATTTAGACCCATTTCTGGGTCTGAGTGATGAACAATATTGCGCATCGTCTTTGTATGTTCCCAAGTGAATTCACTGCTGTACACAAATATATTCTCAACCTGCTTTAACCAAATTCACAATAGCAGATTCAGAAGAGTTAAAACATATTTCTTTCAATAAAAATGATAAATAGTCATTTCAAATTCATGAACACTATGAAAGATGGAATTTGTTGATTTCAATAGCATTTATATTGCAATAAAACAGCAGCATAATGGTTAAATTCATTCCAGTTTTGCATCGAAGCACCAAAGGTGTCTAATTTTGTTTGTAAACATTTTCTAAAGCTTTCTTTTAAGTTGGTTAATTCACGTGTATCTTACGCCTGTGCACACCGAATGGCAGCTTTGTGAGCTTTATTCAGAAAGGTCCATAAATGCAAGATCATGGAATGTACCTGCTGTTAGCTGTTACGTACCACCTTCTATTAAGTTAATCTCTCTCTACACCCTAGCTATGACTGTAACACTATATTCACAAAAATGATCCCTGGAATGAAGAGCTTGTCGCATGAGGAATGGTTGAGGACTCTGAGTCTGTACTCGTTGGAAACAGGAAGGGTGCAGTCACTATGCTGGGGGTATACTACAGGCCTCCCAGCAGCCCACGGGAAGTTGAAGAACGGATATGTAAGGAGATTCTGGACAGGTGTAGAAAAAATAGGGTTGTTGTAGTGGGAGACTTTAATTTCCCTCATATAGACTGGAAATCCCTCAGGGCTGGGGATCCGGACGGGGAGGAATTTGTAAAATGTGTCCAGGAAAGTTCTTTGGAACAATATGTTGATAGTCCAACTAGAGAGGGGGCTATACTGGACCTAGTATTGGGGAATTAGCCCGGTCAGGTCATCAAAGTTTCAGTGGGGGAACATGTGGCGAACAGTGACCACAATTCTGTAAACCTTCGGATAGGCATGGAAAAGGATGAGGGTTGTCCTATGGGTAAGGTGCTGAATTGGGGGAAGGCTAATGACAGCCAGATTCGGCAGGATTTGGTGGCTGTTGAATGGGAGAGGCTGTTCGAGGGTAAATCCACATCTGGCATTTGGGAGTCTTTTAAGGAGCAGTTGATAGGAGTGCAGGACAGGCATGTGCCTGTAAAAAAGGAAGGACAGGAAAGGTAGGATTTGAGAGCCGTGGATAACCAGAGAAATTGTGGGTCTAATCAAAAAGAAAAAAGAGGCATACATAAGGTCCAGGCAGCTAAAAACAGATGAAGCACTGGAGGAATACAGAGAAAGTAGAAAATAACTCAAACAGGGAGTTAGAAGGGCAAAAAGGGGTCACGAAATGTCCTTGGCAGACAGGATTAAGGAGAATCCCAAGGCTTTTTATACATACGTTAGGAACAAGAGGGTTGTCAGAGAAAGAGTCGGACCTCTCAAGAATAAAGGAGGGGAATTATGCTTAGAACCCAAGGAAGTAGGTGAGATCCTAAATGAATACTTTGCATCAGTATTCACAAAGGAGAGGGACACGTTGATTGGTAGTGTCTCAGAGGGATGTGTAGACCCGTTAGAACAAATCGCCATTACAAAGGAGGAAATGTTGGGTGTTTTAGGAAGCATTAAGGTAGACAAATTCCCAGGGCCATATGGCATCTGTCCTAGATTACTGAGAGAGACAAGAGATGCAATTGCTGGGCCTCTAACAGAAATCTTTGTTTCTTCATTGGACACAGGTGAGGTCCCAGAGGATTGGAGGATAGCAAATGTGGTCCCATTATTTAAGAAGGATAACCCGGGTAAGTATAGGCCAGTGAGCTTGACGTCCGTGATAGAGAAACTGTTGGAGAAGATTCTTAGAGAGATAGGATCTATACACATTTAGAACTGAATAGTCTCATTAGTGATAGACAGCATGGTTTTGTACGAGGGAGGTCATGCCTCACAGATTTGGTTGAGTTTTTTGAGGAGGTGACAAAAATGATTGACGAGGGAAGGGCCATGGATGTCTTCTACATGGATCTGAGTAAAGCATTTGACAAGGTCCCACATGGCAGGCTGGTGCAAAAGGTTATATCTCACGGGATCAAAGGTGAACTAGCTAGATGGGTACAGAACTGGCTTGGCCATAGAAGACAGAGGGCAGCAGTGGAGGGGTCTTTTTCTGATTGGAGGTCTGTGACTAGTGGTGTTCCGCAGGCCTCTGTACTGGGACCTCTGTTGTTTGTGATATATATAAATGATTTGGAAGAAGATGTAGCTGGTCTGATTAGTAAGTTTGCGGACGACACAAAGATTGCTGGAGTTGCGGATAGTGATGAACATTGTCAGAGAATACAGCAGGATATAGGTAGGCTGGAAAATTGGGTGGAGAAATGGCAGATGGAATTTAATCCAGATAAATGTGAAGTGATGCATTTTGGTAGATCTAATGCAGGGGGGAGCTATACAATAAATGGCAGAACCATCAGGAGTATAGACACACAGAGGGATCTGGGTGTGCAAATCCACAGATCCTTAAAGGTGGCAGCACAGGTGGAAAAGGTGGTGAAGAAGGCATATGGCATGCTTGCCTTTATTGGACGGGGCATAGAGTATAAAAGTTGGCATATGATGTTGCAGTTATATAGAACGTTGGTTAGGCCACATTTGGAATACTGCGTCCAGTTCTGGTTGCCACATTACCAGAAGGATGTGGAGGCTTTGGAGAGAGTGCAGAAAAGGTTTACCAGGATGTTGGCCTGGTATGGAGGGCATTAGCTATGAGGTGAGATTGAGTAAACTGGGGTTGTTCTCCCTGGAAAGACGGAGGTTGAGGGGCGACCAAATAGAAGTTTATAAAATTATGAAGGGCATAGATAGGGTGAACAGTTGGAAGCTTTTTCCCAGGTCAGAAATGACAAGCACAAGGGGTCACAAGTTCAAGGTAAGGGGGGCAAGGTTCAATACAGATATGCGGGGGATGTATTTTACACAGAGGGTGGTGGGGGCCTGGAATGCACTACCAAGCAAGGTGGTTGAGGCAGACACGCTAGGATCATTTAAGACTTATCTAGATAGCCACATGATATGCTGCAACTGTACAGGACCTTGGTGAGACCACATTTGGAATATTGTGTGCAGTTCTGGTCACCTCACTATAAGAAGGATGTGGAAGCGCTGGAAAGAGTGCAGAGGAGATTTACCAGGATGCTGCCTGGTTTGGAGGGTAGGTCTTATGAGGAAAGGTTGAGGGAGCTAGGGCTGTTCTCTCTGGAGCGTAGGAGGCTGAGGGGAGACTTAATAGAGGTTTATAAAATGATGAAGGGGATAGATAGAGTGAACGTTCAAAGACTATTTCCTCGGGTGGATGGAGCTATTACAAGGGGGCATAACTATAGGGTTCATGGTGGGAGATACAGGAAGGATATCAGAGGTAGGTTCTTTACGCAGAGAGTGGTTGGGGTGTGGAATGGACTGCCTGCAGTGATAGTGGAGTCAGACACTTTAGGAACATTTAAGCAGTTATTGGATAGGCACATGGAGCAAACCAGGATGATAGGGAGTGGGATAGCTTGATCTTGGTTTCAGATAAAGCTCGGCACAACATCGTGGGCCGAAGGGCCTGTTCTGTGCTGTACTGTTCTATGTTCTATGTTCTAACAGACTAGGAATAGAGGGATACAAGTGGTTGCTGTTGTTAAAGACTATGGCCGGAATTTTCTGGTGTCACGTGCCTCGTTACCGTTGCCAGCAACAATGGAGAATTTGGCACTCAGCCAAATCTCCATTTGCAGCAGAGGGACTGGAGAATCCCAGCCGCAGACGAGGTTGGGGAATTCCAGCCGAAAGCTGCTATATATATTCTCGAAGAACAGTAATTTGGGATGGTTGGTTAAGGACACAGCCGATCCCTATGCTTTGCTTTTGCTGGTGTACACAAGTGCAGGCAAGGGAAATTCATTGCGCAGAATCCCAGGATACCCACTTCCTATCAGATCATCATCCACTTAAGCTTGGACTGAAGTGGCAGACGGAATCAGTGCTCAATTCAGCAGTCAAGAGTTAAAAGAAGAGATGAAAGAATGAATCGCCTGAGGTAATCTGTCAAGTTAGGACGAGCCAGTATTTCAATACACCAAATAGATGGACAAATTAAGCTGGGCAAAATGAGTTTCATTTCACCCTGTCAAACTGTTTCATTTGGACGACTTGAACTCACAGTGCATTCCACATAAGAAAATTGGGTAATAGTTTGTGTCGAAAAATAGGAAATTCGGAAGAAACTACTTTATGCAAAAAGTAGTGACAATGTAGAACTCACCAGCACATAGAGTAGTTAAGGTGACTGGGAAAGGGCAGCATGATGGCATAGTGGTTAGCACTGCTGCCTCACAATGCCAGGGACCTGGGTTTGATTCCTGGCTTGGGTCACTGTCTGTGCGGAGTCTGCACGCTCTCCCCATCTCTGCGGAAGTTTCCTCCAGCTTCTTTGGTTTCCTCCCAGAGTCCAAACGGTGTGCTGGTCAGGTGCATTGGCCGTGCTAAATGTACCCGAACAGGTGCCGAAGTGTGGCAACCAGTGGATTTTCACAGTCACTTCATTGCAGTGTCAATGTGAGCCTACCTGTGACTAATAAATACATTTTACTTTGACATTACATCTTTAAAGCTCATTTGGTTCTAAAGTATAGGGGAGATTGCATCTGGCTTTCAAAGGCAAGAAGAAAAAAATTCTAAAGATCCTCCTGGGTAACTTTTTGCCACTTTCCTTCTGTGTACATTGGAGCTCACTCAACAATTCAACTTAAGGATGTTCGTCAATATCCCATCAGAATTGAAACTCAATCAGCTTCTCTGAGCTTTAACAGTTTTCCCATCCAAATCAATAGTATTTTCAACGTTTAGTTCTAAATCAATAAATGACTCCCAGGGACAGCATCAGTGTCTGGTGTTAAAGATTTCTGGTATTGATGATGTGTCTCAGCTGTAAGTGAACCAGTGACTGTATTGCAATAAGTGTTATGCAGTTTATTGCTAATGTTGCTCCTGACATGTACCAACATTCATTTGATTATTGAACAATGCTTTACTTCTGAAGTCTCTGATTATTATTCTTAATGCAACAAAGTATTGGTGCCAACAAAATTACTAATATTGTCCTTAATTACTTCAGAATTTATCTGCCCAGCCTTCAGTCTTGAGCAGACCTGAAGCCCCATTTATTATCAATGGAGAGGTGATGGCCTACTGGTGTTATCGTTGGACTATTAATCCAGAAACTCAGCTAAAGTTATGGGTTCCCGTGGTCGAATCCTGCCATGGGAGATGGTGGAATTTCAATTCAATTTTAAAAATCTGGAATTATGAATCTATTAAAGTTTATTTATTAGTCAGAAGCAAGGCTTATATTAACACTGCAGTGAAGTTACTGTGAAATTCCCCTAGTTGCCACAATCAGGTGCCTGTTCGGGTCAATGCACCTAACCAGCACGTTTTTCAGAATGTGGGAGGAAACCGGAGCACCCGGAGGAAACCCACACAGACACAGGGAGAACGTGCAGACTCCACACAGACAGTGACCCAAGCTGGGAATCGAACCCAAGTCCCTGGCACTGTGAGGCAGCAGTACAAACCACTGTGTCACTGTGCCGCCGCATGACCACGAAACCATTGTCAATTGTTGTAATTACTCATCTGGTTCACTTATGTCCTTCAGGGAAGGAAATCTGCTGCCCTTACCTGGTCTGGCTTACATGTGACTCCAGAGCCACAGCAATGTGGTTGACTCTCAACTGCCCTCCAAGGGATGGGCAATAAATGCTGGCCCAGCCAGTGATGCCCATGTCCCATGAATGAATAAAAAAAAAACTTGTTTGATTCTTCATAACTTCAGAGAATTATAGAATTTTACACCACCTAAGTCATTGGCTGGAATTCTCCCATCCCACCCGCCACTGGAATTTTAGCGGGCGGGTTGCGGAGAATGTGAAACACCATTGACAATCGGGCAGGAATTTCTGGCTTTTAAACCAGTGCAACTGGAGAATTCCGCCCATTATCTTTCACTCATTCATTTTTACTGATTCACCCCCTCACAATACAGTGATGGAGAAGTATCATGTCAGCGATGATTGTTGACCCTCGTAAACTAATTGCTGAATGTAAAAATCTACACTGCAGCAATTCTAGCATCTGCTTCGAGTGCTTTAATAGCTTTCAGAACAAAATACTTCTGAGAAGGTTTAGGAAATGACCTTATCAATATTAAATAATTGGAAGTATGTTTACAGGCATGGTCAAGGGGTTCCCGGAATGTGATCAGATGGAAGAATGAAGCTGAAGTCATTTGTAGTCAGTATATTTCTCAACCAGAAAAAAGGGTTTAAAGATGCTTCAGAAAAGAAGCAAAATTCCATGATATAGCAGTGTCCTTTATACTTCATGTGAAAGGGCAGCACAATGGCACAGTGGTTAGCACTGCTGCCTCACAGCGCAAGGGACCTGGGTTCAATTCCAGCCTTGGATGTCTGTGGAGTTTGCATGCTCTCCCTATCTGGGTTTCGTCCGGGTTGCTCCCACAATCCAAAGATTGGTTAGGTGGAATGACCATGCTAAATTGCATCTTAGTGTCCAATGATGTGTAGGTTAGGGGATTGGTGGGGTAATTATGTGGGGTAATGGGAATAGGGCCTGAGTAAGATGCTCTGTTGGAGAGTCGATGCAGGCGTGATGGGCCAAATGGCCTCCTTCTGCAGGGATTCTATAATGTTCTGGTGACCTGGGTTTGAATCCTGCCACAGCAGATGGTGGAATTTAAATTTAATTTTTTAAAAATCTGGAATTTTGAATCTACTGGCATTCATGGAACTATTGTCAATTGCCAGAAAAACCCATCTGGTTCACTAATATCCTTTAGGGAAGGAAATCTGACGTCCTTACCTGGTCTGGCCTGCTGGTGAACCAGATCCCCAGCAATATGGTTGACTCTCAATTGCCCTTCAAGGGATGGGCAATAAATGCATACCCTAAAGTTCTGATAAATAGTCACTTTGTATTAGATTTTGTAGGTATTGGAATGCAGAATGGGATTGAAGATTACCTTTGATGATTTCCACTGAATACACAATAAAAGCTATTCTTGACATGAGTGACAGTTAATGCATGCAATGGGAGTGTTGCTTAGCAACTGGAGAGCCACAGAGAGACCTGAGTCATCTCCTTTGCAGATGACCAGCCATACTAAGTGTCAGTCAGGCCCTTAAGTGGCCAGCAGTGGTCTTCCCCAGGATCAAGGACCCTGAGGCAGATATTCAGCCTCCCAGCAAGGGCTGCCGGCAGCTGTCTGCTGCAGGTACTGTCACCAGGGGAGCATTTGGAACTGCTGGCAATCCACCCACCAAAGGTCTTGGAATGGCATCGGTCTCTGGCCACTGGGGGAGTGAAGTGCAGAATGTGGGGCTTGTGGAGTGGAAGTTGAGATTGAAAGCAAAGGGAGAGGGTGGCCCTCAGTGGACATCCCCACCCATGCCCCCTTTCCTGATGCCAGGTCCCTCAATCAGGCACTGAGTGCCTTTGAATGAGGGACGCCATTTTCCCCTCCCCCCCACTCCCCTCCAACTATCCTCCTACACATCACTTGAGCCATCAAGCAGCCCTGACATACTTTGCTTTTTTGGCTTCCAATGTGTGATCTGCCACTGTTTAAATAACAGCGGCAGCTAAATAAGGCCCTTAAGTGGGCAATTAATGGTGGTGGCGCAAGAAGGTTGTCTACGGGCCTTCTCTCCCGAGACAGGAAGGCTGTGGGGTCCCTACCTGGCATCTTCTTGCCGTATTAAATGCCCCCCCCTCCCCTGATATCCAAACTGGTCTTGGGGAGAGGGCATTAAATTCCACCCATTGTCACAATTAGATTTAAATATTCCAAACCCCTACATTAAGGATGTTAGCTTAATAAGAACATAAGAACTAAGAGCAGGAGTAATCCATCTGGCCCTTCGTGCCTATTCCGCCATTCAATAAGATCATGGCTGATCTCTTCGTGGACTCAGCTCCACTGAACTGCCCCCGCACCATAACCCTTAATTCCTTAATTCCTTTTATTGTTCAAAAATTGATCTATCTTTGCCTGAAAAACATTCAAAGAGGTAGCTTCAACTGCTTCACTGGGCAGGGAATCCCACAGATTCACAACCCTTTGGGCAAAGAAGCTCTTCCTCTGCTCCCCATTATTTTGAGGCTATGCCTCCGAGTTCCAGTTTCACCCGCCAGTGGAAACAACCTCCCTAGTTCTATCTTATCTATTCCCTTTGTAATCTTATATGTTTCTATAAGATCCCCCCTCATTCTTCTAGCTTCCAACATTCAGAATCAGTAAATAGCATGCATGAATGTTGAAATGCAGTCCTACTTGTGACACAAATCATTTCCTCGAATGTTCACCTGTCATAAACTTTCAACTCGTTAGTTCAGGTCAGGATTCCCTCAATCCAACATCAAATGCACCATCTTAAAATAGAACACCAGTGCTAATGACGTAAGTGTAATGGAATGTTCTTAATTGAGAGACCATTTCTAAGCCATCATTTCACAGATACCTCATGACTCGCAGATAATTTAATTCAGTTATTGATTGCTCTCATTCCTTCAAGGAGATTATTTGACAAACACAATTGTTTTATATCCATCAGCATTTCCTAATTAATGGCTTCAGCTGAATGGCGACCGAACATTGAAGTTGTAGATAGTTGCTTAATTTCAGTGAATCCTGAAAGATTTCAATTATCTCCAAGCCAATTGAACAACTCATTTGGAGTGAAATCAGACCATAAGGAAAATTGTACCACTTTGTTGTCAGATGTCTAGTTCACAATAGTGCTATTTCCATTAGGAAATAGCCCTGATGTTTCAGAGTTACTGAATAAATTAGAATGTAGTACAGGGAGCTACTGCCTTTTAATATTCACAGAAAATGCTGGAAAATCTCAGCAGGTCTGACAACGTCTGTGGAGAGAGAATAGCACCAACGTTTTGAGTCTAGATGGCGCATCGTCAGAGCTGAAGGGTTGCAAAGAATTAAAGTATGATATTCGCAGAATTAAATTGAATTAAGTTAAATTAAACTGACGAAGGGTCATCCAGACTCGAAACGTTGGCCCTGATTTTACCGGCACGGCCGCCCCAAAATCGGGGCGGGCGAGGCTCGCAGAACGGCATTCCCCGTTGGCCTCGGGCGCGATCTTACGAGCCTCAGGTGGCTGTGCCAGTAAAATGAGGGCCGTTGGCTCTATTCTCTCTCCACAGATGCTGTCAGACCTGCTGAGTTTCTCCAGCATTTTCTGTTTTTGTTTCAGATTCCAGCGTCCGCAGTATTGTGCGTTTGCCTTTTAATATTGTTTCCACAGATTCCCTTGCACAAATGCATAAGATGATCCAAATTTTAAGATGCTCATTGAATGGCCCACAGAGCCTATCTACACAGCCAGGTTCCTTCAGTGATTATCTTGCAAAGATATGGAAGTTCATTGCAAAAGGATTCTCTCTTAAATGCAATTGAATAGACGCATCCCACTAGTCCTTTCAGGAGCTCTTTCATTTCCAGAGTTAAGCTCGTGTCTTTCATTGTTTAAGTCATAGTGCTCATGCAGCTGACGAATAAGTACAGGATCTTACCGAGTTTCAGCCTTTGTCTCTGGCGCAGATACTTTGTGATAGATTGATCTGCTATCAAATGTTCTGAGCGCGGAGGCTGCTTCGTTGCAAGTTGTCTCTGGAGAAGCCACTGGAGGCCCAGTCTCACTTTTCCTTTCCTCATCATTGCTTGGACACTGATGTGATATGGCTGTCACTTGTTGGCAGCTCTGAGCTGCCATCATGCTGTCACATTCACAGTTTGACAGACTCGCAGCTGGGAATGTGTCCAATAGCTGGAGGCACCTGCAATGCAGAAATTAGCCTGATTCAAGAATTATTCATGGGGAAATGGTGCTTGTGAAGTCTCTCGCCTCAATTTCTGCATGCCTTAAACCCGATGTCATTAAGAATAACCTCCACTTTCTCAGGCTGCTTGGATTTATTTCCCAGTTGAGGGAAGAATGAAGTCAGCACTAACGACTGAAAGACTATGAAGGACAAGGACATAAAGCAGCTAAATTTGTTCACATTTTAACCCACAAAGCTTGGCTGTCTGCTTCAATTACAGTGATGAATATCACCTTGAAATATATGTCACCAGCATGTAACCTCTTGTTGATATCTTTCATTGATTACATAAGTAAGTTTAGACGTGTCTGATGAGCAGAAATCTACTTAACAATCTTATGTACAGCTTGGACAACTTGGCAGAGCTACAAATAGGTTTTTTTTTCTTTCGATTACAGCAGTCCTCATGGGTGATGTCTTTTCTTTAAATGCAGGAAAGCCGAACAAAGTAAACGGAAAAGATGAATGAGAACAGCTGACAAATTTAATAAAAAATCAAATTAGAAAACTGCCGATAAAGATATCTTTGCCACTTTTGAGATGCATAATTGAGATGAGGTTTTTGTCGATTAGCACACTGAAAATTATGTTTTGTCCACTGTTTCCATTTCTTTACACTATTCTTAACACACGTAGCATATTCATTGTCACATTAGGAACATCACCAACAGTGGCTATATGTGCATTGGATCAGATAGTGGCCAGAATTCTCCAGTCTCGCAAACCCCACTACTGCTGTCAGTGTGAACATAGAATTTGGCACTCAACCAAATCTCCATTCACACCAGCGGGACTGACAAATCCCAGCCACAGGCGAGGTCAGAAATTACCAGCCAGCATCTGCGGAACATGAAACAGTGTCAACCTTTCTGCTGATTACCGTACTGATGAAATGTCATTGGCCTAAATAGTTAACTGTGTTTCTCTCTCCACTGATGCCATCGGACCTGATAAATGTTTCAAAGCACTTTCTGTTTCTCATTTCAAATTTCTAGCATCAGATTGAAACCAGCCCAAAAAACTGTAGCTTTTCAGGTCTTCTCTTGTGCTAAGTAATTCTGCTGATAATTATATCTCCATTTCTGACCTTCATCCTCCTTCAATATTGAGTTGTCTTCTGCTGCCAATAATTCAAGATTGTAGCAAGTGCTGGAACACTGGTATTTTGGCCAGAATTCTCCAGTCTTGCATGTCCCACCATCACTGCCAGTGAGAATGAAGAATTTGGCGCTCAACCAAAACTCCATTCACTGGAGAATCCCAGCCATGGGCGAGGTTCGAGATTTCTGGCCTTTACCTGTGATCAGTAGACTTCACTGATACACTATTGAATTATATGTTGTGAAAGGAGATGGAATGCTTCTGACTTTCAGATAACTTTGGATGTTGGGATCAGTAGGGGAGGTGGTGGCATGGCATTATTGTCATGGAACCAGTACTCCAAAGACCCACAATAATGCTCTGGAGAGGCAGTTCAAATCCCACCATGGCAGATGGTAAACTTGGAATTAAATTTTTAAAAAATCTCAAATGAAAAGTCTAATCATGAGAGCATGAAATTGTTGTCGATTTTTGTAAAAACTCATCTGGGCAAACTTTTATGACCTCATCATGCCCATTTTGCGGTGGAAAAGTGTCATAAAATCGGATGTGATGCGACTAGTGGGAATGCTGTCCATTTTCGCGCCCATTCCCATTTTAGGAAAAAAAAATTGGCACGATCGGGAGCCCGCCCAAAATGGGTGAAATGACAATTTGCATTTTTTTGCATTCATCACAATATAAATTAGTGAGCTTCACTCCCAATTGTCCCAGCTCACTCGCCTTAATGATCTCGTTCACTACAGTCAGACTGGCCAGGAAAACACTTCATATATAAAAGTTGCGTTCAGGCACTTGATCAGTGAGGGTGAGCGAGGAGGTAAGTCTCTGCTTTCAAACTGCTCTGTGCTGCTCTGAGGGGGTTGTTTCATGGCAGCCATGTTGTGTTACGGGTCAGGGAGGGGGCTTGCATGTGTGTGGGGGGCTGTTGTTGCTCACGGGGTCCAACCTTGGACTTTGAGCATGAACCCGGGCCAGAGTGCTGGCCTCGGATCTTTGCACTGAGTCTGGGTCCCAGTGCAGGCAGCAGCAAGCACTTTTACAGGTGGGGGATGGGCTGGAAACTCTCTGAATTGGCAGTGCTGCAGCCTCAGGACTTGTTAAGCAGCGGATTCTTTGGCCACTACTGCATGGGTTCTGGATGTGTGTTTGTGAGTGGGGAGGGGGAAAGGGGTGGGAGGGGGGGCTGTATCTGGCCCGGGGGGGGAGCGGTTCTATCAGCAGAGCTGTGTTTTTTTCAGCTTTTCCTGCGCATGTACAGTTTGTGGGTCCGATCTGAGCTCATAGAGTCATAGAGGTTTACAGCATGGAAACAGGCCCTTCAGCGCAACTTGTCCATGCCGCCCATTTTTTTTTAAACCCCTAAGCTAATCCCAATTGCCTGCATTTGGCCCATATCCTTCTATACCCATCATACCCATGTAACTATCTAAATGCTTTTTAAAAGACAAAATTGTACCCGCCTCTATCGCTATGGCAGCTTGTTCCAGACACTCACCGCCCTTTGTGTGAAAAAATTGCCCCTCTGGACACTTTTGTATCTCTCCCCTCTCACCTTAAACCTATGCCCTCTAGTTTTAGACTCCCCTACCTTTGGGAAAAGATATTGACGATCCAGCTGATCTGTGCCCCTCATTATTTTATAGACCTCTATACGATTATCCCTCAGCCTCCTACGCTCCAGAGAAAAAAGTCCCAGTCTATCCAGCCTCTCCTTATAACTCAATCCATCAAGTCCCAGTAGCATCCTAGTAAATCTTTTCTGCACTCTTTCTAGTTTAATAATATCCTTTCTCTGATCGGGTGACCAGAATTGCACACAGTATTCCAAGTGTGGCCTTACCAATGTCTTGTACAACTTCAACAAGACATTCCAACTTCTCTATTCAATGTTCGATGAAACCAAGCATGCCGAACGCCTTCTTCACCACTCTGTCCACCTGTGATTCCACTTTCAAGGAGCTATGAACATGTACCCCTAGATCTCTTTGTTCTGTAACTCTTCCCAAAGCCCTACCATTAACTGAGTAAGGGCAGCACGGTTGCACAGTGGTTAGCACTGCTGCTTCACAGCGCCAGGGACCTGGGTTTGATTCCGGGCTTGGGTCACTGTCTGTGTGGAGTTTGCACATTCTCCTCGTGTCTGCATGGGTTTCCTTCAGGTGCTCCGGTTTCCTCCCACAGTCCAAAGTTGTGCGGATTAGGTTGATTGGACATGCTAAAATTGCCCCTTAGTGTCCTGAGATGCGAAGGTTAGAGGGATTAGTGGGTAAATATGTAGGGATATGGGGGTAGAGCCTGGGTGGGATTGTGGTCGGTGCAGACTCGATGGGCCAAATGGCCTCTTTCTGCACTGTAGGGTTTCTATGATTCTATGATCCTAAGTCCTGCCCTGGTTCAATCTACCAAAATGCATCACCTCGCATTTGTCTAAATTAAACTCCATCTGCTATTTGCCAGCCCGCTGGCCCAATTGATCAAGATTCCGGTGCATTTGGAGATAACTTTCTTCACTGTCCACTATGCCACCTTTCTTGGTGTCATCTGCAAACTTACTAACCATGCCTCCTATATTCTCATCCAAATTATTAATATAAATGACAAATATCAGTGGACCCAGCACTGATCCCTGAGGCACACCGCTGGTCACAGGCCTCCAGTTTGAAAAACAACCCTCTCCAACCACCCTCTGGCTTCTGTCAAGAAGCCAATTTTGTATCCCTTTAGATACCTCATCCTGGATCCCGTGAGATTTAACCTTATGCAACAACCTACCATGCGGTACCTTGTCAAAGGCCTTGCTAAAGTCTATGTAGACAACATCAACTGCACTGCCCTCATCTACCTTCTTGGTAACTCCTTCAAAAAACTCAATCAAATTTGTGAGACATGATTTTCCACTCACAAAGCCATGCTGACTGTCCCTAATCAGTCCTTACATCTCTAAATGCCTGTAGATCCTGTCTCTCAAAATACCTTCCAACAATTTACCCACCACAGATGTGAGGCTCACTGGCCTGTAGTTCCCAGGCTTTTCCCTGCAGCCCTTTTTAAACAAAGGCACAACATTTGCCTCTCTCCAATCTTCAGGCACCTCACCCGTGACTATCGATGATTCAAATATTGAGCTGCTGGCTGTCTGGTGAATTAGACCCCGCCCACTGTCTCGAGTGGCTAGAAACTGTCTAGCCCATCTTTTCAAAGACTTGGGGTGAAAACTCACCCAAAAACGGATCAGGAACTCTCCCGTTTTCATACTAGCTGGACAATTAGAAAAATCTCATAAAATTCTGCTCCTGACTCGCACATGTCCTTTAGGGCATCCTTGCTTGGTCTGGCTAATATGTGACTTCAGACCCACTTACCTGTTTCTGGGGATCCATGGGTGCTGTGCCGCTTTTGCTTCCGGGGGTGGGTGTGTTTGCAGAAGGCGGTGGGAGAGGGGGGGAGTGGAGGAGGTGGGGGGGAAACCTGTCTGCCTCCCCGTAACACCGAACCCACAAATCAGTCAGACAATTTTAGGGCTTTAAACATAGGAATAACCTTAAGAAAATAGAATACAGTATACAACATCAGTTTTTTTAAATATAATATGCATTTCTCACAATAGAATCTTGGAACCACAGAATGGTTACAGCTCAGAAGGAGGCCATTTGCCCATTGAGCTCATGTCAATTATCTAGAAGAGTAATTTAGTTATTTCTGCCATTATTTTCCTCTGGCTTCTTATCCAAATCCCTTTTTGAATGCTCCATGGCTCAATCTGCCTCCACCACCCTTTCAGGCGGTACATGCCATTATCACCAACATCCATCTTAATCTCTGACAGAGTTGAGATTTTCAATGATCAGTGAACTACAAAAGGTCGTGAATGTAGCCCAATCCATCACGCAAACCAGCCTCCCATCCATTGACTCTGTCTACACTTCCCACTGCCTCGGCAAAACAGCCAGCACAATTAAGGACCCCGCGCACCCCGGACATTCTCTCTCCCACCTTCTTCTGCCGGGAGAAAGTTACCAAAAATCTGAGGTCACGTACCAACCGACTCAAGAACAGCTTCTTCCCTGCTGCTGCCAGACTTTTGAATGGACTTATCTTGCATTAAGTTGATCTTTCTCTACACCCTAGCTATGACTGTAACACTACATTCTCTCGTATCCTTCTCTATGAACGGTATACTTTGTATAGCACGCAAGAAACAATACTTTTCACTGTATGTTAATACATGTGACAATAATAAATTAAGTAAAAAAAAAATCAGTATGTATGGAGTAAGAATCATAGAATCGTAGAATCCCTACAGAGCAGAAACACTCCCACCCAGGCCCTGCACTAGAATGATACCTTTTTCAATTTTGAAAATTAAAGATCAGCATCTTTCCTTTTTAAAAATAAGGGGTCACCCACTTAAAATGGAGATGAGGTTAAATTTTTTCTCTCATGAGTCTTGTGAACTCTCTGCCTGAAGAGGCGGAGGAAGCAGAGTCTTTGAATATTTTAAGGCAAAGGGTTATTTATTAGGCGCAAGGCTTGCATTAACTCTGTAATGAAGTTACTGTGAAAATCCCCGAGTCGCCACACTCCGGCGCCTGTTCGGTTCCACTGAGGGAGAATTTAGCATGGCCAATGCACCTAACCAGCACGTCTTTTGGATTGTGGGAGGACCCAGAGGAATCCCATACAGACATGGGGAGAATGTGCAAACTCCACATAGACAGTGACCCAAGCCGGGAATCGAACCCGGGTCCCTGGCGTTGTGAGGCGGCCGTGTGCCACCCAGGTGGATAGGTGCTTGGTAAGCAAGGAGGGGGGGCAGGTGTGGGGATGAAAGGTCATGGGGGGTAGGCAGGATGCAGATTTGAGGTTACTGTCAAATCAGCCATGATCGTATTCAATGAAGGAGCAGGCCCGAGGGGCAGAATGGCCCACTTTCTTGCTCCTTGTCTGCATCTTTGTTCTAATTAGATTTCAGCTGTTTATTCAGAAACCTTTGCCACCCTTTATGGAGTTGTCGGGACTTCAATTTAATGTTTTGCGAATTCAAATTGACCCTGGCGAATTATTTCTTGTCTGCTGTTTTTCTTTACAAAACATTGTAGAGTTTGATCTTAGAAAAGAAAATCTTGCTTTCAAGATAGAAATCTGATTCAATTTTCATTTGGTGGAAATGAAAAGCTTCCCTTTTTTGGAGGACAGCTCTTTAAATGTTGTATATTTTTTCCTCAAGGTATTCGGCACTTCCATTTTTCCCTTGTGTTTTAACAATGACTGTCATTTCCCTGCATACATCTTCCCTTTTACAGTCATGTAGTGGGATTAAAGTTTATTTATTAGTGTCACAAATAGACTGACGTTAACACTTCAATTAAGTTAATGTGGAAACCCGGCACCTCCGGCGCCTGTTCGGGTACACTGAGGGAGAATTCTAACATGGCCAATGCACCTAACCAGCACATATTTCAGACTGTGGGAGAAAACCGAAGCAACTGGAGAAAACCCACACAGACATGAGGAGAATGTGCAGACTCTGCACAGACAGTGACCAAGCTGGGAATCGAATCCAGTTCTCTGGCACTGTGAGGCAGCAGTGCTAACCGCTGTGCTTACCGTGCCACCCAGACATACTACTGTAATGCTGCTTTGAATACTACTGTAATGCTACTACTAAAAGTAATATGGGGGCACAGTGGCACAATGGTTAGTACTGCTGCCTCACAGTGCCAGGGACCCGGGGTTGATTCTCGGCTTGGGTCACTGTCTGTGTGGAGTTTGCACGTTCTCTCCGTGTCTGCGTGGGTTTCCTCCGGGTGCTCCGGTTTCCTCCCACAGTCTGAAAGACCTGCTGCTGGTCAGATGCATTGACCGAAACAGGCGCCGGAGTGTGGTGATGAGGGGAATTTCATAATAACTTCATTGCAGTGTTAATGTCAGCCTTACTTGTGACGAATAAATAAACTTTAATACTACTTCTTCCGTGAGCACTATTGGGTTGACTGGACAATGAACAGAGGAGAAAATGAAAATATGAGCATCACTTTCCTCCATCTATTATAAGACAATTATTCAATGGCACTCTGATGAATACCTATGAAAACATAACTAGAGCAAATAGATTTACGTGTTGAGCAGTTCAATGACTTGCACTTCTTCATTGCTAAGCAAGCACTTGAGCCTCCCATCTTCACTAAATTACCTCTGAAGTTTTATGATGGAGCTCTGCAACGCTCAATGGATGCAGGCAGAGAATGAAATATTGAGCTGCGTATGCATCAAACCACGTGAAACTTTCCTGTGAGCTGCCAGTAATCTAAATCTGGAAATCATTGCTCCATGGCATGAACTGATTTTGAAAAGAACAAAGAAAATTACAGCACAGGAACAGGCCCTTCGGCCCTCCAAGCCTGCACCGACCATCCTGCCCGACTGAACTAAAACCCCCTACCCTTCCAGGGACCATATCCCTATATTCCCATCCTATTAATGTACCTGTCCAGCCGCCCCTTACAATGGAGAATATGGAGGGAAAAGCAAGGCAAATGGACTGAAGAAGGTTCAATAGTTTAGTCATTCGGCTTTGAATCCACTTGGGGATGACTGGATTTGAGATTCCTTCTCTCTCTCCCAAATTCAAAGCTTCTAGGCAAAGTTAAATAACTTTCGAATTAGCAGGGGACCTCTCTGTAAATCTGTCTCAACTTCAGTTCAGCATGGCAAGTCCATAATTAGATTTGATTTGATTGATTTATTATTGTCACGTGTATCAGCATACAGTGAAAAGTATTGTTTCTTGCGCGCTATACAGACAAGTAAGTGATACAGTAAGTATCACTTTGGGCATGATTTTCCTCTTACGTCAATCAACCTTTTGAGTTACGACTCATACAGATCCCCTCAAAGAGTATAATCTGGGTGGGGAAAGGCTGGGTCTTGAAACTCTGGCCGTTTAGTGGACAGATTATATAGGCCAGAATTCTCCGGTCTCATACACCCCGCCACCGCTGCCAGTGAGCAGGGAGAATTTAAAGCTCGGCCAAATCTCCATCCATTGCAGCAGGGCCGGACAATCCCAGCCATGGGTGAGGTCGGAGAATTCTTTTGATTGGATGAAGTAATCCTTCTCATAGAGCCATAGAGGTTTGCAGCATGGAAACAGGCCCTTTGGCCCAATTTGTCCATGCTGTCCCCTTTTTTTAAACACTAAGCTAGTCCCAATTGCCTGCGTTTGGCCCATATCCTTCTATACCCATCTTACCCATGTAACTGTCCAAATGCTTTTTAAAAGACAAAATTGTACCCGCCTCTACTGCTACCTCTGGCAGCTTGTTCCAGACACTCACCACCCTCTCTCTGTGTGAAAAAATTGCCCCTCTGGACCCTTTTGTATCTCTCCCCTCTAATCTTAAACCTATGCCCTCCAGTTTTAGACTTCCCTAACTTTGGGAAAATATGTTGACTATCTAACTGATCCATACCCTCATTATTTTATAGACCTCGATAAGATCACCCCTCAGTCTTCAACGCTCCAGGAAAAATGTTCCAATCTACCCAGCCTCTCCTTATAACTCAAACCATCAAGTTTCGGTAGCATCCCAGTAAATCTGGATCCGAAGTGGAAGGATTTGCTCTCCTTATCCCTTTAGTTGCGTGGGTAATTGTTCTTTGTCCTTTAAATTCACATTGAATAATTTTCAATTTAAGCCGTCTTTTTTTCAGCTAAAGAAGTGTGCATCAAGAGGACAATTAGGGCTGTTGGTGGGGAATGCCTTGACTACTCAATGGAGCCCAAGGCCTGCCTGAAGCTGTTTGCATGTAGGCCTGTCAATAGGCATGCAGTGTACCCACCTGATCTGGGTGGACGGCTGTTTAACTATGTAATTCTGGCTCTGACACTATAGTTGTGCTGTCATTTCAAATCTGACTGCAAATGCGCAGCACGCACCTTGTGCGTACTCTGTCCTTTAGCACTGGGTGGTGAGCAGCCTAACTGGAATGCTTATGAGAACTGCTTCGGATTGCTCTGCGGAAGGATCTAAACCTCATTTGCGGGATCAAAAGAAGCATAAGAGGAAAGTAGTGGTGTAGCAGTAATGTTGCTGGACAAGTGATTGAGAGACCCAGGTTAATGCACTGGGGACCCGGGTTCGAATCTCACCACGGCAGATGGTGAAATTTGAATTAAACAAAAATCTGGAATTAAAATCCTGATGATGACCATTGTCAATTGTCGGAAAAGCTCATCTGGTTCACTAATGTCCTTTAGGGAAGGAAATCTGTGGTCCCTTCTTGGTCTGGCCTACATGTGACTCCAGAGCCACAGCAATATGATTGGCTCTTAAATGTCCCCAGGGATGGGCAATAAATCCTGGCCCAGCCAGCAATGTCCAAATCCAATGAACCAATTTGGGCTGTGGTTGAAACATCAGTTGTCCCCACCCGCCCACAACTTGTGGCTTAACCATGGAACCATAGAGAAGTTACAGCGCAGAAGGTGGCCATTCAGCCCATCTTGTCCATGCCAGACTGAGGACACCCAGGTGCAACCTCTGACGTAGGTGGCCCACACTCTGGAGAGAAGTTTTAATTCTCCACTTGGCAATGGCATATTTGAACTGGTGGTTAAAAAATAAATATTATGAATTTAAGGAATGCGTTTCACAACCTCAGGATTCCCCAAAGTGCCTTCAGTTACTGTTGTGATGCAGGAAACACAACAGCCAGACAGCAAGTTGCCACTATCAGGCGTGCGATCTGTTTTAGTGATGTTGGTTGAAGGATAAATATTTGTCCTTGCAGCACTGAAAGACATGAATGTGCGCATTCCCCAGAGCGAATACCCAGATATTTGATACATGGGAAAATGCATGGGGGGATTAATACAATAAAGTTAATGGAAGCAAAGTTCTACCCAGAAGTTTCCACTGATCTTGCGAGTGCAAACAATTAAAATGTAATATTATTTTGCTGTATTGTCTTTACCCATGGTTGCAATGTAAGTCGTAAATCAGAAATATTACCCGCTCAGGCCACACTTCTGGGGATGATCAATTCAATTTTCTGCACTGCCACCTAAGGAACCTCATTTGATTTCCCTTAATATTCTTTTATGATGTTGTAATGAAATGACCTTTTCTTTGAGACTACCATCATAAAATCAACAATCACTGTGAAAACCACAGGGCTCTCTGGAAACCCATTGAACTTTTTACTTTTGTTCTTCAAGTGGATTTACAGCAATTCAACCTTTTCCTTAATGCATTTACTTCGGCCTCCAAGTATTAACTTTTTATAAATATAATTACCGGGGCATGCAATAAGAATTAATGGCCTGGTGCGCACACCAATCAATCCTGGTGGTTACTTATTCCCACAGCGGTTGCTAATTGCTGTTGGCTGTGGAGTAGGTGGCAATGTTTTATATCAATTAACTAAGTAAGTGCTTGAATGCGTAGAGGTGACTGGCAGTTCAGAAGAGATGAATGTGTGGCTTCTCCTCCACCTTAATCATTACCGCGTAATTGATGTATTTTTCTAACTAATTTCAGGTAATTCTATAAATACACCTGTTGCATCTTTCATCATCATTTGATCAATTTCTTGACTGGGATTTTTCAGCCATGCTCGCCCCAAATCCTGTCCGAGGTCAACGGACATTTGCATGGTCCTGTCCCGTCCGCTACGATTCCCGTGGTGGGCAGGAGGGGAAAATTCCACCCTTTGTGTCAGACTAATTTTAGGATCAGACTAAAAGCCAGCCATGTGGAAAAGCTGGTGTCTTTAGGAACGTAAAAATGCTGCATAAGCAAATGGTATTAAATTATGTTTGGGTAGTTACGGAAAGGGAAAATAAGTTTATTAGTGTCACAAGTAGGCTTACATTAACACTGCAATGAAGTTACTGTGAAAATCCCCTTGTCGCCACACTCTGGCACCTGTTTGGTGAGGGTGAATTTAGCATGGCCAATGCACCTAACCAGCATGTCCTTTGGATTGTGGGAGGAAACTGGAGCATCCGAAGGAAACCGACACAGACACGAGGAGAACATGCAGACTCCACACAGACAGTGACCCAAGCTGGGAATTGAACCCAGGTCCCTGGTGCTGTGAGGCAGCAGTGCGAACCACTGTGCCACCGTGCTACCTCTAATGCATACCTGGAAGTTTTAAGTTTTTCCAAAATATCTGTATTTTCATTTTTGTGCAGCAATGCTCATCAAAATAGTCTTTCTGTCAGTCTGGGTCTTTCTGAACAGCTCTGGTATGAATATTGCAAATTTATTCAGTGACAATCATTGGTTAATTACAGGTCAATATTTATGTATTGTGTATATATATTTATATTAATTGAAAAGTAATTGGATTACATATTCCCTGTGCAAAAGTGATATCTGATTGCAAGACTATATTGGCCCAGATCCTCAGATCTCCAAATTGCTGGATCCTCGATATATGAACCAAGATGTTCATCGGAAATCAGAATCACACACCTGTTATCATAGAATCCCGACAGAAGGAGGCCATTCAGCCCATCAAGCCTGCACCGACAACAATCTCACTCAGGTTCTATCCCCATAACCCCATGTATTTACCCTGCTAATCCCCCGACACTAAGGGGAAATTTATCATGGCCAATTAACCTAACCTGCAAATATTTGGACTCTCCATCTGGGCAGTTGTATCTGCACCGGCTCTCCAAATGAGCATCATGGCAAGGTGTCATTCCCCTGCCTTTCCCCTGTACCCCTGCACATTCAAGTAGTCATCTATCTAATGCCTCTTGAATATCGACTGAACCTGTCTCCACCACACTTCCAGGCGGAACATTCCAGACCTGAACCACTCGTGAAAAGGTTTTTTCTCCGATCACATTTGCATCTTTTGAGGGAGCTGGTGGCTCGATGATATTGTCACTGGACTAGTAATCCAGAGGACCCATGGTACTGCTCAGTGGACCCGGGTTCAAATCCCACCATGGCAGATGGTGAAATTTGAATTCAATAAAAAATTTGAATTTGAGGAATAATGATAACCATGACACCATTATCAATTGTTGTAAAAACCCATCTGGTTCACTAATGTCTTTTGGGGAAGGAAGCCTGCCATCTTTATCTGGTGTGGCCTGCATGTGACTCCAGATCCACAACAATGTGATTAACTCTTAAAATGTCCTCTGACATGGACGAGTAAGCCACTCAGTTCAAGAGTAATTAGGGATGGGCAGTAAATGCTGGCCCAGCCAGTGATGCCTACTAATCATGAATGATTTTTTTAAAATGACAACATTTGTGCCTTCTCATTCTTGATGCTTTGACAAGCAGAACGGTTTCTCCCTATTTACTCTGTCCAGCCTGCTCAGGATTTTGAACATCCCTACTAAATCTCCTTTTAGCCTTCTACTCTCTAAGGAGAACAGTCCCGATTTCTCTAATCTATCCTCATAATGAAGTTTTTAATCTCTGGAACCATTCTTGCAAACCTCTTCTACACTCTCACCAATGCGCTCACATCCTTCCTGCACTGTGGCACCCAGAACTGTACACATTATTCCAGCTTATGTCTAACTCGTGTCTTGTATAAGTTCGTAACCTCCTTGCTCTTGTACTCTATGCCCCCATTAAGAAAGCCCAGAATACTACAGACTTTATTAACTGTTCTCTGCACCTGTCCTGCCATCTAGGTGTATATGATTGATGCTCATATACTCCAAAGTCCCTTTGTTCCTGCACCCTTTTAAATATTTTATCCCTTATTTCATATTGTCTCTCCATGTTCTTCCTACCAAAATGCATCAGCTGACACTTTTTCACATTGAACTTCATCTGTCATCTATCTGCCCACTCCACCAAATGGTTTCTGTTCTCTCTGTGCCCTCTTCTCAAACAGCCAAGTGTTGTGGTTCACTTCCTCTCTTCTGGTGCCTCTCCAAACTGTCTGATTTGATAATTTGACAAAATGACAGACTCTGTCATTGATGCAGATGGGGATGTTGATAATGCCCCACCTCCCCCACCACTCTTTGTTGCTTAACTGCCCACCACCTTTCAGAATTGGAAGTGGAATGGTTTGCAAGAATAGATATGTGTGGACAGAATTCACCCAGTTGCACAGTAAGAAAGAAAAGCAAAGACTAAAAAAATCCAGTCTCTACAACTTGCAGCCATAGTGATATGTTAATAAACAGTCTGCACTAAGAGCTTAAGAGGTATTACAAGTGAAAAAGTATATACAATGACTGGATCAATGTTCTTTGGCTTTCTTAGCTTAGAATAAATCCTCCATAATTGCTGTCTTAACAGTTTTTTTTCAGAGAACTGAATGGATAGCTGCAAATGTTGGTGATGTTTACACTGGGCTGATATAGATGTGAATCATTGTTCCAAGTGTACCTTTGCATTTCCTTACATAAAACACATTGTTTTATGCTCTTGTTTTATAATGAATGGGGTACAGAGAACAATCGATCATGGTGGAATTGAAGAGCTGATCATGTAATTAGCTCCCAAGGTCTTGAAGCTGATAAATGTTCTCATTGCAATGCTACTCTGGGTAGTTGGTGATCCCATTGTTGCTACCATGGGTATCTTTGTGGGCGGCATGGTGGCACAGTGGTTAGCACTGCTGCCTCACGGCACCAAGGACACGGGTTCGATTCCCGGCTTGGGTCACTATCTGTATGGAGTTTGCACATTCTCCCCGTGTCTGCGTGGGTTTCCTCCAGGTGCTGCGGTTTCTTCCCACAGTCTGAAAGATGTGCTGGTTAGGTGCATTGGCCATGCTAAATTCTCCCTCAGTGTACCTGAACAGGTGCCAGAGTGTGGCGACTTGGGGATTTTCACAATAACTTCATTGCAGTGCTAAGCCTACTTGTGACAATAATAAATAAAATAAATTTTGCTGGTACTAAAAGTTCCTGAGCCTGGGGCCAGAATACAGATATCTGAATATGGTTGTCCATCTTTAGACATCTTAGCAGTACTGCTATTCCCAACCTACATAATCAATGTTTAACTCAAGTTTTTTTTCGAAATTGTTGCAACCAACATTGGTTTCATCTTATATACACTGAGCTAAATTGTCAAATCAGCCATTCACACCTTCTATTCTCTCTATGGACTGCCATTAGCAGCCTCTTGTTTCCCCTTGTTTCCCCTTGTTTCTGTGGCTATGACTCATCTTTCATTCCCTCACCCTATAGTATAAATATCTCCCACTTTCAATGCTTTTTAGCTTTGACAAAGGGTCATCTGGACTCGAAACGTCAGCTCTTTTCTCTCCTTGCAGATACTGCCAGACCTGCTGAGATTTTCCAGCATTTTCTCTTTTGGTGTCAAATCAGTTCTTCGATTATTATGCCGAAGTGTTACTGTCAGAAGCAGACAGGCTTGGTAGTTAACTGTTTATCCTCTTGACAGGAGGTAAATTTTAGTTAACTTTGCAAAGTAAGCTGCATTAATTTTGTGCCAACGTTAAACATTTTGGTCCTACATGGTGAAGATTCTCTCACTTACACCTTGCCTTTTTGTGTATTTGCAGATGAATGCTGGCAGAAGTCTGAGAAGTGACGAGTGGTAAGTAACACGTTAATATTCTGCATTATTAATATGCTTTCCAGCCCCAATGTCTTTGACAAAGAATGTGTTAAAGTAAATGACAAGGTGCAACTTGAGGATACATTTCTTTACACTTCACAACAGAACGGGGATGACTTCACAGTTTAAAGCTAGCCATGCAGAGGTTTGTGAAAAGAACATGCACGTGAGGAACTCGGACCTGTTGGATCCTTTTACCAGTTCACAGGCTGCATGATTTTTCATCCATAATGGACGGCCTTCTTGCATGATCTCCCACCATGCTCTGTAGTCCAAGTGCTAAGTGTATCTCTGTGTATGACTCCAAAGTTAAGTGTTTTCTTGACCCTGGAGAGGAGCCATGGGAGAAATCTGGTGCATGGAGTGTTGCATTGCTCAGGTTTGATACCATGTGGAATGTGGCTTCATTATTGCCTTGTCAAACTGGCAGATGGTTGTGGGGGATGCGGGGGTTGAGGGTGAGAAATAGTTGGCAATCATGTAAACGTTCTAAAATTAACCACAGATTATTTAACTACATTGAGAATGTAATCAATTCCCTCAACACATTTCAAAGGTAATGGGTCGGATTGGAGATTGTCACATGAATGCTAAGCACACACTCAGGACTGTCTCTTGGGCCTGAGATTAGCTCTTGACTAGAGACTGATAACAACACTGTAACTGTATCTTTAATGTTGCATGGACCGTGGAGACTTCTATGGTTCAGTTGCCGTTCACTGCACTTGTCAAACAATATTCTGGAGTTTTTGACTCGACATTATATTAAGTGTCACATTAACATTTATATGATCTATATTTAATATCTGTTCAGTTGATAAGAAATAGGGATAAGTTTTCAATTTGCCACCTCTACATAAAACCGGCTTTGTGGATCCATCATCCATTGGAAAAACTTTTCTGATTTTCAGTTCTGTCCATTTGGATGCCTGGTGGCACAGTGGTCAGCACTGCTGTCTCACAGCGCCAGGGACCCAGGTTCGATGCTTGGCTTGGGTCACTGTCTGTGTGGAGTTGCATGTTCTCCCTGTGTCTGCGTGGGTTTCCTCCGGGTGCTCCCGTTTCCTCCCACAGTCCGAAAGACGTGCTGGTTAGCTGCATTGGCCATGCTAAATTCTCCTTCAGTGTACCCGAACAAGCGCCAGAGTGTGGCGACTCAGGGATTTTCAAAGTAACTTCACTGAAGTGTTAATGTAAGCCTACTTGTGACACTAATAAATAAACTTTAAAAATAAAAACTGGGCACTTTCCACAAAGGGCCACAATTCCAATTAACGATCCACAATTCCAATCTTAACCAGGGATGGCTTTCCTTAATTTCTAACATGTTGGTGTTCTGAATGGTGATTTTTTAAAAAGGTTACAAAAGCTTTCTAGCTTGAAGCACAACAATCTCAGGAAGGTTCTGCATTGGCAACTTTTGATCATTTCTTCATCGGATGGATTTTTGTGAGGAAAAAGCAGCCACTTTGCATGCAGAAGATTTCTGATCTCTTTCTGGGTGCAAAGAGCCATGAAATAAAGTATAATTACTGGCAACACGATCGGCAATGTGACTTTTGGGAAAAGTACTGCCACACAAGGAGTAGGGCAACAAAAGGCAATGAGATGGATGGGATGTTAGAGAGAGGAGTCAAACGATTAGATTCGAGTTTTGGGAAGGACTAGAACTCAAGGACACAACCTCAGAGTGAAGGGATGTTCTTTTAAAACTGAGATGAGGAGGAATTTCTTCAGCCAGAGGGTGGTGAATCTGTGAAATTCATTGCAACAGAGGACTGCGGAGGCCAGGTCATTGAGTGACTTTAAAACAGAGATAGATTGGTTCTTGATCAATAGGGGGATCAAGGGTTACGGGGAGAAGGATGGGGATGAGAATCATATCAGCCATGATTGAATGGCAGAGCAGACTCAATGGGCTGAATGGCCTAATTCTACTCCTATATCTTAAGGTCTTATGGTCTTAGCATGGTGATCCACTGAAATTGGACAGTTTTTTTTCTTACTTATATTATTGTGAAGCGCTAACTTGTTTTGATAAAAAAGGGTGAATCCAGTCATAATTGTTCTGCTTGTTTACTTGATGGGAAATAAATCACAGCACCCGGGACCCGGGTTCAATTCCGGCCTTGGGTGACTGTCTGTGTAGAGTTTGCACATTCTCCCTGTGTCTGCGTGGGTTTCCTCCGGGTGCTCCTGTTTCCTCCCTCGGTCCAAAGAGTGCAGGTTAGGTTGATTGGTCATGCTAAATTGACCCTTAGTGTCAGAGGGTTTCGTAGGGTAAATAGGTAGGGTTATGGGGATAGGACCTGGTTGGGATTGTTGTTGGAGCAGGCTCGATGGGCTGAAGGGCCTCCTTCTCCACTATAGGGTTTCTTCTGATTCTATAATGAAGATTTATCCAAACATATCTCATCAAGTTTTCCCTGGCATTGGAGAACTTGAATAAATAGGCATGTGGAAAACAAGAGGGGTCAAGTTTTCATGGTCATGATTGGGACCAAGCGGAGCCAGAACTGGGAAAAAAGATGGCCACCAAGTGGGATGGCTGGAAGTCCTGCTTCCATTCACCCCCTCAGCCATTTTCATGAGAGCAGGGGAGGGACGAGGCCTTGGATCCCGCCCATTTCTATTTAGCAGGCAACTGGCATTGTTGCACTCATTGAAAACCTGCGCAATAAAAGTCTTTTAATGTTCAAACAGATGGCTAGACTTTAGCAGCTGTTGGGTTTCACACCAGCTGCAGGATGACATAAATGATGGATTAGGGGCGGGAAGAGTTTAAAATTTAGTAAAATGGTTTTGCTTCCTTTTCAGTTCGTCACAAAATGCTGCAGCATGAGTTGTATCTGTGTTCATTAAAGTGGGTTTTGACATAGCCGTGATTAGATAATTTGCTTGCCAAATAGTTACTTCCACCAACTGGCAAGCTGTCAAGTAAATTATCAACACTGTAAATGTGGAGAAACCTTCAGGCAAGTTAAATAATTTCAGCTAATTTCAAAAGATAGAATATACTTTGCACTATTGAATGGGTAGCCTCGCCTAAATGCTTCATCTTTACCCAATGCTTTTATGTATTCTGTCTGAGCATCTGTTGAGATAGCAGTTCTGAAGTCTGCTTGTTTATTTGGGCAGTGTTATAGGATTGAGGCTTCAATACAACTGTCCAATCACTTTACAAGTGCTTGACTTTGTTTCAACAGCTGTTTTGAAGAGTCTGTTTGTTTTTTTCAGGGAGTTTTATGGTTGTTCAATGACTTGCAAGTTTTCCGAGCTTGTGAATTTTATTCATAAAATGGATAATGGCTAATGATGTCAGGGATGAAGATAAGGGGGTTGATGGGATGAGGAGGTGAGAGTGTCAGAGTCAGAGTGAGGGCGGGTGAGGGAGTCTAAAGTGGTCAGAAAGTTCAACTGTATATTGATGAGCGAAGTTTTGTGGGACTGGACTTAACCCCAGGCTTGACCTAGCTTGATTTCTGCCTCCAGTGTCGCCACTCAGGAACATTGTCTCTCTCCTGGCAGTCTTGAGACAGAAGTGAGATTGTGACGGTGAGATCAGTCCAGTCCCCCAATTCCTGCTTCTAATGTGAAAATCCAGCCTCAAGTGTCTGGTCCGGATCAGAAAGGGATGCACCAATTACACATCTTAGCTATGTTATTATAAAAGTAGTTCAATGGCAGTGTAAATCAAGTCCTATAAAAGCTCAAGGTCGCACCTGGCGGTATTTTACCCAGAAGGACAAATGCAAATTTAACGTTGAGTTGTGTTGTATATTGTTTCTTATCTTTTCTTAAGGATAAAGGCCCCATGTCATTTTCATGCAATGCTTTCACAGTTAGTTGTGGTCCTGAGAATGATGAGTTACTGGTCAAAAATGACACTCAATGCACAGTTCATCTTTGCATTTTGGCTTGGTTTTTGTAATGATAGTTACATACAGTTAGAACCATTTGAAGTGTTGGTGTCAGACATTCAGATGCACTTTTTAACATCCAAAGGTTTGAAAATTACAACTGACGCAGGCTGGAAATCTTTAGCCGTTTATGCCAGCGGGATTCTCTGGTCCCGCTGCACTGAGCAGAGATTTGGTTGGGCACTTGCAGTTGCGGCAGGGTGAGAATTCTGGCCACAATTTCACCGCAAATCCAACAGCTTTTTTTAAAAATGAGGCGGAATTTTAGGAGAAAAGTTCTAAGTGTCCAGCTAGCGTGAAAGTGGGAGAGTTGTAGATCTGTTTTTTGGGTGAGTTTTTATACCCAATCTTATGCACATAGCGCTTGAAAAAATGGGGCGAGACTGTTGTAGCTACTTGAGCCAGTGGGTGGGGCTTAATTCACCAGCCAGCCTGATTAGGCAGCAGAGGGAGCTATTGCGCATGCGCAGGCCTCTGTAGCTGCACATGCGCAATTCTAGCAGCAGAGGGGAATTTCACAATAACTTTATTGCAGTGTTAATGTAAGCCTTACTTGTGACTAATAAATAAACTTTAACTTTACATTACTTTAAAGAGAGAGAGAGAGAGATCTGTCAGGCTTCTGCTGCTTCCACCAGGCTCAACTCAGTCACTCCACCCTTGTAATCGCGGGGGCCCATGGCTAATCGCAAGCCTCACTTTGCCCGAAAATATAGACCCCCTTACTTCCGTCACACCTTTGCAATAAGTTCAAGCACATTTACTCACAGCTTGGGCTATGAACTTGTGTACAACTCGTATCACCCAGATAAGAAGTTTTATATTCTCCATCAGATTGTCAGGTCAAAACGTATTAGTAGGTGGCAGCTAGTTGAAAAGAAATTGAGCAGGTGCTTCCCTTCCCCAGTCTACACTTGAACTGGACTGAAGAAACTGAATGTGTGTGGAGAAGTCGCTCTTCGCATTGTGGTATCTCACCATTGCAAACACTAGACCATCGGGCCGCATGGTGGCACAGTGCTTAGCACTGCTGCCTCACAGTGTGTGGTGAACCATCGTTGGTTACCACTGTGGGGTTATTCCAATGTTACTGTTGGGTTAGGGTGTTGCCACTGTGGGGGTTGTTATAATGTTGTTGGGTTAGGGTGTTTACCTGTGGTAGGTGTTGTTATGGCACATCCCGGTCGGGCCCCGCCTCCTGGGGAGAGGTATAAGACCCTCTGCTCAGGCGGGACCCCTCCAGTCTGAATTGGTGTACTCGTGTGAGTTAGTTCCATTGTTTGCTAATAAAAGCCTTCAATAGCTGAAGTCTTGTACCTCGTGCTTGATTGTCGCGCATCAATTTTATTAGCAAACATAAAACTCTCGACAGTAAAGGGAGTATGGAACAAATACTAAAACCAGAGCGTCTGACGTTGGACCCACGTGCGGTCGGTGCCTCTAACACCTTTGACCACTGGTGGAAGTGTTTCGAGGACTACCTGGCAGCCTCTGCAGCTGTTACTACGGACTACGACAAACTCCAGGTCCTCCACGCGAGGGTAAGCGACACGGTCTATCTTGCGATTCGTGCGGCCACCACTTACCCGAGGGCCATCGAGCTCTTGAAGAAACGATACACGAGACCACCCAACGAGATCCACGCTCGTTACCTCCTCGCTACACGACGTCGGCAGTCGGGCGAAACCATGGAGGACTACGCCAATGAGCTCTTGCAGCTTGCCAGGGGCTGCGACTGCAAAGATGTGTCGGCTGAGCAATATATGTACGACCTCGCCTGAGATGCGTTCGTAGCAGGGGTAGGGTCCTCGTACATCCGGCTTAAGCTATTAGAGAGAGGGAACCTCAACTTGACCCAAGCGATGGAGATGGCTGAGATGCTGGAGGCAGCGTCGAAAAGCTTGGCTCTGTACCCCGAAGACCACGCGGAGACAACGTGGCAGGAGCAAGCACAAATCCCTCCTCGCCCCACGGGCTCGTGCTCCCATATCGATCCGACGACGGCGGCAGCTCCAGGCGGCCAGCGATGCTATTTTTGCGGCGGAGCCAAGCATCCACGGCAACAGTGTCCTGCAAAAACGGCGATCTGCAGTCAGTGCGGTAAAAAGGGGCACTATGCTAAAGTTTGCAGGTCGAAGCCCAAGAACGGCAGTGCAGCCTGTGACCCTCCAGAGCGGAGACAATCTCCTTCGACGTCGCGGTACCCGCGAGGCCCGACCACGTGCGAATCCAGGACGGCGCCATCGTGGCTGATGGAGGAGGAGGAAGACCACCAGGAGTCGCTACGCTTGGCACCCTCACCCACGTGCGATTCATGGGGGCGGCCATCATGGTCGACGACGACCAGGAGCGACCAGCAGGGGTCCTCAGTATCAACCTCGGCTGCATGCAGTGACGCCCAGGGGCCAACGGTGGCGTCGATCTCTCTGGACCAGACGAAACATCACAGACTTGACTGTTCCATGATGAACATCAAGGTAAATGGTCGTACTGTGTATTGTCTGTTTGACAGTGGGAGCACCGAGAGTTTTATTCACCCTGACACTGCAAAAAGGTGTGGACTCCGGGTTCTACCTGCCAAACAGACAATTTCCATGGCATCACGGTCCCGGTCTGTACCGATCCAAGGACGTTGTATGGTAACCCTAGAGGTGCAGGGCACAATTTACGAGCGATACAGGCTCCTTGTGTTACCGCACCTTTGTGCGCCAATTCTCCTCGGACTAAACTTTATGGTCCACATGAAGAGTGTGATCCTACAGTACGGTGGGCCACTCCCTTCACTGGCAGTAGGGAATCAGCCGCAGCCTCCAAATTGCCCAAAGCGCCCCGCATGCAATCTTTCCACACTAAAGATCACCACACCTTCTTTATTTAAGAATCTGGTACCAGGCTGCAAGCCCATCGCTACTAAGAGTAGGCATTACAGTGCTGAAGACCGGATCTTTATCAGATCTGAGGTTCAGCGGCTCCTCAAAGAAGGGATCATACAGGCCAGTGCTAGTCCGTGGAGAGCGCAGGTCGTGGTGGTTAAAAGCGGGAACAAACCTCGGATGGTCATCGACGACAGTCAGACCATTAACCGTTATACGCAGCTGGATGCGTATCCTCTCCCGCGCATATCTGATATGGTCAATCAGATTGCGCAGTACCGGGTGTTCTCCACCATAGACCTTAAGTCCGCCTACCATCAACTCCCCATCCGCCCAGAGGACCGACAATACACGGCTTTTGAGGCGGATGGTCGTCTATACCAGTTTCTTAGGGTTCCATTTGGTGTCACCAATGGGGTCTCGGTCTTCCAGCGTGCTATGGACCGAATGGTGGACCAGAACGGGTTGCGGGCTACCTTCCCGTACCTGGATAACGTCACCATCTGCGGCCATGACCAGCAGGACCATGACACGAATCTCCAAAACTTTCTGCGCACTGCATCTCGCCTGAATCTGACCTATAACAGGGAGAAGTGCGTATTCCGTACGTGCAGGTTAGCTATCCTTGGATACGTGGTGGAAAACGGGGTCATCGGCCCTGATCCAGACCGTATGCGCCCCCTTACTGAACTTCCCTTGCCCGCTAGCACAAAAGCACTGAGGAGATGCCTCGGCTTCTTTTCGTATTATGCGCAGTGGGTCCCCAACTACGCGGACAAAGCCCGTCCGCTCATCAAGTCCACGACCTTCCCACTCACGCCGGAGGCCCAATTGGCCTTCAAGGCTTTGAAAAGCGACATTGCGAAAGCCACGATGCACGCGGTGGATGAATCCATCCCTTTTCAGGTGGAAAGTGATGCATCGGATTTCGCCCTGGCCGCCACACTAAACCAGGCAGGCAGGCCCGTCGCGTTTTTTTCCCGCACCCTTCAAGGTCCCGAAATTCGGCACTCAGCGGTGGAGAAGGAGGCTCAGGCCATTGTGGAGGCCATCAGACACTGGCGCCATTACCTGGCGGGGAAGCGGTTCACCCTGATCACGGATCAACGATCCGTGGCGTTTATGTTCAGTAATACACAGAGGGGCAAGATCAAGAATGATAAGATCTTGTGGTGGAGAATTGAGCTCTCCACCTATAATTACGATATTATGTGTCGTCCAGGGAAGCTCAATGAGCCCTCGGATGCCCTCTCACGCGGAACATGCGCCATCATGCAGGAGGACCGCTTGAAGGCCCTCCACAATGACCTGTGCCATCCTGGAGTCACCCGACTCTACCACTTCGTAAAAGCCCGCAACCTGCCCTACTCGGTGGAGGATGTCAGGTCAGTAACAAGAAGCTGTCGGATTTGCGCAGAATGCAAACCGCACTTTTATCGACCGGACCGGGCACAATTGGTCAAGGCCACTCGCCCCTTCGAGAGGCTGAGTGTGGATTTTAAGGGCCCCCTTCCCTCAACGGACCGGAATGTCTATTTTCTCAATATAATAGATGAATACTCCCGGTTCCCGTTTGTTGTCCCCTGTGCGGACACGTCGACTGCCACAGTGATTAAGGCATTCAGTGATCTTTTTACCCTGTTCGGGTACCCCTGCTACATACATAGCGACAGGGGCTCGTCGTTCATGAGTAACGACTTGAGGCAATTCCTGCTCTCATACGGGATTGCCTCTAGTAGAACCACGAGCTACAACCCTAGGGGTAACGGACAGGTGGAGAGGGAGAATGCTACAGTCTGGAAGGCTGTCCTACTGGCGCTGAAATCCAGGGGCCTTCCAGTCTCCCGTTGGCAGGAGGTCCTTCCAAATGCGCTTCATTCCATTCGCTCCCTCCTGTGTACGGCAACCAATGCTACTCCCCACGAGAGGATGTTCTCATTCCCTCGGAAGTCGTCCTCGGGGATCTCCTTACCAGCCTGGTTGACGTACCCAGGACCCGTCCTTCTGCGGCGACATGTGAGGGCCCGCAAGTCCGACCCCTTGGTCGAACCGGTCCAACTCCTCCACGCCAACCCTCAGTATGCCTATGTGGCATATCCTGACGGGCGAGAGGACACAGTCTCCATTCGAGACCTGGCGCCCGCAGGGGACGTAGCAACTCCTGTCGCTCCCATACCCCCTGTCACGAATCCCCTATCACTTATTTCTTCCCCAGACATGGCGCGGTCAGCACCGGGACCAGTGCATAACAGTTATACTCCCATGTACAGCTTGCCTGAGACTCGGAGATCGGCGCCACCACAGAAGGTTCCAGGATCCCCTGCACCATCGCCTCACCAGGGTCAACCGGCCCGGGAGTCCTCGAGGGGACAGCCGGACGCTGTTTTGGAGAGAACGCCACCGCAAGCACCTGCTCCGGTGTCGCAACCGGTGTTGAGGAGATCACAGCGACGGTGCGGTCCTCCAGACCGTCTGGACTTGTGAATTTTGTATATATGTGACCTGTTTTCGCACCCCGCCGGCCTTTGTTTTTAAAGGAGGGGTGAATGTGGTGAACCATCGTTGGTTACTACTGTGGGGTTATTCCAATGTTACTGTTGGGTTAGGGTGTTGCCACTGTGGGGGTTGTTATAATGTTGTTGGGTTAGGGTGTTTACCTGTGGTAGATCTTGTTATGGCACATCCCGGTCGGGCCCCGCCTCCTGGGGAGAGGTATAAGACCCTCTGCTCAGGCGGGACCCCTCCAGTCTGAATTGGTGTACTCGTGTTAGTTAGTTCCATTGTTTGCTAATAAAAGCCTTCAATAGCTGAAGCCTTGTACCTCGTGCTTGATTGTCGCGCATCACAGTGCCAGGGACCTGGGCTCAATTCCAGCCTTAGGTGACTGTGTGGAGTTCACACGTTCTCCCCATACCTGTGTGGGTTTCCTCCGGGTGCTCCAATTTCCTCCCACAGTCCAAAGATGTGCGGGTTAGGTTGAATGGCCATCTTAAAATGTCCCTTCATGTCCCAAGATGTATAGGTTAGGGGAATTAGCCGCGTAAATATGTGGGGTTATGGGGATGGGGCCTGGGTAAAATGCTTTGCCTGAGAGTTGGTGCAGACCCGATGGGCCTCCTTCTGCACTGTAGGGATTCAATCGGGAGAAATAGATGACTCGCGCAGCCATGAAACCACATTGGAAAGTTGATAGATGCCGCTACAAATATAAAAGAAAATGTCCCAGCCTGATTGCAATTAGTTGTACCAACGACTGGCTCCAAAATATACAGGTAACATTTGTCATGACTGGATTTGTCTGCCCTTTGCATTTCTGTCTTGAATGCTTGAATGTGATAGCTGCTGTCCGGTGGTAATTAAATAAAGTAGTACTTATCTCTGCCCATATAAAACACAAAATGTCAACTTCTCAATAGCACGAGTGAAACTGGAGCATTGCTTGGTGCAATTTAAATTGGAATGTAAGAACCTCTAGAAGCACACTTTTTTTCATTCCCACTGTTTTCTGATTAAATTGACCTGCTGCCGCACTTTGTTTAAATGTCGTTATCGAAATCCTACTGAAGACCAGAAAAGAATAATCCAGAACTGAATCATAGGAACATGATTTACTCCCTTGATCCTGTTCTACCGTTGAATGAGATCATGACTGATCTATGACCTACTCTTTGTGCCATGTCTCTTAATATCTTTAACAAAAATCTATCAATCACAGCTTTCAGACTGACAATTAATCAAGCATCAAATAGTTCCAAACTTCTACGAACCTTGTAGCTGCATTTCTTAATTTCATTCCCAAAGGGTTTGGCTCTACTTCTTAACCTATGTGCCCTAGCTTCAGACTCCCCAGTCATAAAATGCACAATAAAATCAATTTTCACAGTAACTTACCAGTATCAGCATCACACAAATGCCAGGCAATGACCATCGTCAATAAGAGACACTCTAACAACCACCCTTTGACATTCAATGTTGTCACGATCACATAATCCCCCACTTTCAACATCCTGGGGGGTTACCATTGACCAGACACTTAACTGGACTCACCACATAAATACAGTGGCTGCAAGAGCAGGTCAGAGGTTAGGGATACTGCAGCTAGTAACTCACCTTCTGACTCCCCAAAGCCTGGAGGGAGAATCAGGGATAGTTGGGTGAGAATGTTACTGCTTCAGTTTGCATCTCTGTGTGTACAATTCGCTTCTATTTTACTATAAACCTTTTCCAGTCTCAGGGTTTGTCGTGATAGGAATATGAAAGTGCAGATCTCCCTCCCTCCCTGAATTAGTCTCCCGAATACGTACTTTGGTTCATTAGGTTTAAAAGAGGTAAATAAATGGATAAAGAAAATTTTCTTAATTAGAATCTTGTGCTAAGCATAAGGCAAGAGTGTGATGGAATACTCCCCGCTTGCCTGGATAGGTGCAGTTCCAACAACACCCAAGAAGCTTGACCCATCCAGGGCAAAGCAGCCCACTTGATTGGCACCACATCCACTCCCTCCACCACCAACGCTCAGTAACAGCAGTGTGTGCACTGCAGAAATTCACCAAAGATTCTTAGACTCAACCTCCAAGCCCATGAACACATCCATCTAGAAGGACATGGGCAGCAGATACATGGGAACACCACCACCTGCAAGTTCCCCTCCAAGTCACTCACCATCCTGTCTTGGAAATGTATCACTGTTCTTCGCAGTTGCTGGGTCAAAATCCTGGAATTCCCTCCCTCACGCCATTGTGAGTCAATCCACAGAACATGGACTGCAGCGATTCAAGAAGGCAACTCACCACCACCTACTCAAGGGCAACTAGGGATGGCCAATAAATGCTGGCCAGCCAGTGATACCCATGTCCCATGAATGAAGAAAAGAAAATCAGTGTGCCAGGTTAGGGAATCTGATTGTGATTGCCCACCTGTAAGCTTCCAGCACCAGCCAGAACACATTTTGAATGATACATCTTTTATCAGAAAAAGTGCAAGAGATTCACGGTCGGATTCGTCATTACTTATAAGACAATAGAAACATGATCAACAAGAAAAATGCAATCAATAAGCATTGACACCTCAACATGCATGGAACCTCTTTTCAAATGCTGCATTATCCCATTGAGCTGATTTGATTTGATTTGATTTGTTACATGTATTAGTATACGGTGAAAAGTATTGTTTCTTGTGCACTATACAGGCAAAGCATAACGTTTATAGAGGAAAGGAGAGAGTGCAGAATGTAATGTTCCAGTCATAGGTAGGGTGTAGGGAAAGATCAACTTAATGTGAGGTAGGTCCATTCAAAAGTCTGATGGCAGCAGGGAAGAAGCATTGAATTTAATTTGTTAACGTTTCTTTTTAACTGTGGCATGTTACTTTTCAGAGGGAACCATCCTGGGCAGTGTTCTGAACTCAGTCAGCAATTGGTACGAAGTAACCAAAAAATATCTTCCTGGGATCGTAGGGCTGAATTTTACTGGCCACTGGTTGGTTGGAATTGAGGCAGAGCCAGCAAAATAGCAGGAATCATGTAGGGTCACTGCCTTCATGGGGCATTTCAAGGAGCAATTGGAGATAGAGTCCATAAGCCAAAGCTGAGGAAAGGAAAGGCAACTTCCCATGAGTCTAGTGGTCACATCGGAGGGGTTTCCCCCTCTGACCCTTAGCCCCCTGAATCTTTCATTGCTTTACTTGCTTATCTCAAGGCGCCCCAAAGTCTTTGACATATGTCAGCTGGTCCCACCTCTCCTGCTAGTCCTGCTAGGGATGCAGAGCTGCTGATCCTATCCTTGGGCAGCTTCAGACCTCACCCATCACCTTTAACTGGATGGCAGACGTGCAGAATGGTGCCTGTGGTAAAATTGTGGAGCTGTTGGCAAGGGAATAATTGGGACCCCCCCCCCGCCCCCCACCCCCGCCGCCCTTACCCTTTTCATTCTGACTTCAGGGTCCCGCAGCTAATGTGAAATGCTGCCCAGGGAATGGTTACAGACAGAACAAGATCATTCAGCTCGTCGAGAGTTGAAATTGAGGGCACTGTTAGCAGTAGGAGTGGGTACATGTTCGAGCAACGGAGAGCTTCAAATCTTTGATGCTTAATTAATGTCTGAGGACCTGGTCCAAGTGCTGGAAACATTCCCCAACAGCTTAATAATCCAACCTACTAAATTACCACTGACATGAGTGACAACATAATGTGTTGAGTTGTGGAGAAAGATTTCAGCTGCTCCTTTGGAGTTTATCCATTATTTTCAGGCCTGTGTTCTGATTGATTTTGGCACCGCTTTGTTATCTTTTTCACTGGAGAAAATGCACTACATTTTTGCGAGTAGAAATCCCGTACATGGGGTAGAGGAGAAAAGGGACCAGCAGTACAAATAAATAAATCACTAAAAGTTGCAACGTAGGTCAGCAAGGTTCAAAACAAAAGCAAATCAAACACTTGAGGGTTTATTTCTCAAGGGCTAGAATCAAAAAGTAGAGAAGTTACGCTAAACTTATATCAAGCTTTGGTTGGACCACGCTTGGAGGACCGCGTACAGCTCTGGTTAGCATAGAGTCACAGAGCAATACAGCACGGAAACAGGTCCTTCGGCCCAACTGGTCCACACCGACTATGGTGCCCTCCCAGCTAGTCCCAATTGTTCACGTTTGGCCAGTATCCCTCTAATCATTTCCCATCCATGTACTTATCCAAATGCTTCTTAAATATTGCTATTGTACCTGACTCAACCACTTCCACTGGCAGCTCATTCCATATACGCACCACTCTCTGTGTGAAGAAGTTGCCACTCAATTCCCTTTTAAATCTTTCTCCTCTCACCATAAACCTATGCCCTCTAGTTTTCAATTCCCCTTCCCTGGGAAAAAGGCCATGTGTGTTCATCCTATCTATGCCCCTCATGATTTTATACACCTCAATAAGGTCACCCCTCATTCTCCTGTGTTCCAAGAAATAAAGTCCTAGCCATGCCAACCTTTCCCTAATACTCAGGCCAACTCGTCCAAGCAACATCCTCATAAATTAGATGGATTGGCCATGCTAAATTGCCCCTTAGTGTGAGGGGGAGTAGCTAGGGTAGATGCATGGGGTTGTGGGGATAGGGCCTGGGTGGGATTGTGGTCGGTGTGAACTCGATGGGCCAAATGGCCTCCTTCTGCACTGTTGGATTCTATGATTCTTTGAATCTAAATCTGTAAAAGGATATAAAGACACTGGAAATGATACAAGAAATATTTACAACAACTGTACCAGAATTAAGTTACACTTATCATAAAGGGATATGGTGGTGTAGTGGCAATGTTCCTGGACTGGTAATCCAAAGACCCAGGCTAATGTAGACATGGATCAAATCCCACCTCAGCAATGGGTGGAATTTGAATTTATTTAATGGAATCTGTAATTAAAAGATCATCTTCATAATGGTGACCATGAAAATATCACTGATTGTTGTAAAAGCCCATCTGGTTTATTAATGTCTTCAGGGTAAGAAATTTATCATGCTTACCCAATCTGACCTACATATGACTCCAGACCAAGAGTTCAATGTGCTTGATTCTTACCTGAAATGGCCCAGCAAGCCACTCTATTCAAGAGCAATTAGCAATGGTCACCAAATGTTGGCCTTGCCAGTGACGCCCCCGTCCCATTAAAGAATAAATAAAAGGATGAACAGGCCAGCCCCCTTTTACTGAATAGGAGAAGACTGATGGGTATCCGAATAGAGGTCTTGAAAACTATGAAAGGTTTTGATACTGAGCAGAAAGACAGAACATTTCTATTTGTGCAAAACTGGAGGTCCTCAATGTTAAACAGCTGTGAAGCAATAAAATAGGAAATTCAGAAGAAACTCCTTTGAGCAGAAAGTAGTGAGAATGTAGAACTCACTGCCACAAAGAGTAGTTGAGGAGACTAGGACAGGGCGGCATGGTGGCACAGTGGTTAGCACTGCTGCCTCACAGCATCAGGGACTGGGGTTCGATTCCTGGCGTGGGACACTGCCTTTGTGGAATTTGCACATTCTCCCCGTGTCTGCGTAGGTTTACTCCTAGTGCTCCGGGTTCCTCCCACAGTCCGAAAGATGTGCTGGGTTAGGTGCATCAGCCATGCTAAATTCTCCCTCAATGTACCCGAACACACGAGTGTGGTGACTAGGGTATTTTTGCAGTAACTTTGTTGCAGTGTTAATGTAAGCCGACTTGTGACACGAATAAATAAACTTTAAAAATGCTTCGAAGGGGAGACTAGATAAGCACATGAGGAAGAAGGGAAGAGAGGGATATGTAAATAGTGTTTGAAGTGGAAGGAAAAGGGGAGGCTTGAGTGGAGTGTAAATGCTGATATGGATTGGTTAGGCTGAATGGCCTGTTTCTGTGTTGTATATTCTGTCCTTCAATTCTCTGTAAATGGCAGGAAAAAAATGGCTCGATGCATTTGAAAAATCTCTACTGCTCTTGACAATTACGAATAAGATGTGCTCCAACAGAAATTCCTAAACTGTGCATCGACTCAGTTGTTCATTTATAAAACTGAGGGATCCTTTTGGTTTTGTGAAAGGATTCTGTAAATATTTGAGAATGTTTTGTTAAATTACTGCATTGAGTAGATACTGTTGGAAACTTTCCCAGATTTACCTTCCCCCTCAACTGAATTATTTGAGTACTTTCAGTTTTCTAGTAGTTGAATTGAAGTACTATATTTGCCTAATTTTAAATAAACATTTTCTGGCGTACGAGCTCTTTGTTTGTTTTAAATTCCTACTTTTTGGTGTTAATCATTTTGTTTTGAAACCAATGATATCTCCCACTAATGTGGCGAACACTTTCTGTCAGCATAATACTCCTCTGTGCAATTGCCTGGCAAGTGGCGATTAACCTTCTATTTTCTTTAAGTAGTACTACTGACTCCGGAGGATGAGGCACTGAGGTCATATTAATTTGCATCCAGTGTGCAACACACAACAGGCCATTTAACCTTTCGGTGCTTATGCTTGAACAGAAGCCTCCTCCTCACATCTTATTTCATTGAACTCCTCCAATATTGGAGGCAGTAGTATTGCTACTGGATGAGTAATCCAGACACTGCTCTGGGCACCTGGGTTCAAATCCCACTGCAGCAGATAGTGGGATTTGAATCCAATAAGAATCTTGATTAAGAGTCTCATGAAGCCATTGTTAATTGCTCTAAAAGTCCATCTGGTTCACTGATGCCCTTTAGGGAAGGAAATCTGTCATTCTTGCCTGGTCTGGCCTACATGTGATTCCAATCACAGCAGTGTTCTGAAGTGGTCGAGCAAGCCACTCAGTTCAAGGGCAATTGAGGATGAGCAATAAATGCTGGCTTTGCCACTGATGCCCATGAATGAATAAAAAGCACTGCTGCCTCACTGCGCCAGAGACCCGGGTTCGATTCCGGCCTCGGGTGACTGTGTGGAGTTTGCACATTCTCCCTCTGTCTGTGTGGGTTTCCTCCGGGTGCTCCGATTTCCTCCCACACTCCAAATATGTGCAGGTTAGGTGAATTGGCTATGCTAAATTGTCCATTAGTGTCCAAAGATGTGTAGGTTAGAGGGATTAACTGGATAATGTGGGGGCTATGGGGATGGAAAGGTGGACCTGGGTAAGATGCTTTTTTGGAAATCTGGTGCAGACTCGATGGGCAGAATGGCCTCCTTCTGCACTGTTGGGCTTCTATGATTCCTTTCGCCCTCATGTTTGTATCCTTAAATGCATCAATGCTATTTGCCTTAACGTGGAGCAGCACATTCCACATTCTCACCACTCTAGTGTTTCTCTGTAATTCCCCATTGAATTTGTTCATGACTATCTTTCATTTATAAGCTTCGGTGGAATATTTCCTGTGTCTATTCTAATAAAACCTTCCATTATCATAAAGACTTCCATCAGAACAGCCCTCGGCCTTCTCTTTTCTCGAGAAAAAGAGACCCAGCATGTCTAGACTTTCCTGCCAAGTATATCCCCTCAGTTCTGGTAATTTTTTTTCCGTGCCTGCTGCCATGCTCCATATGCTTTTGATTGCATTTTTCCTGATGCAATGACAGTGAAACAATTGACCTTTGCCATCATTTAGGACAGAGAGGAGGAGAATGTTCTCTGCTCGGAGGGTGGTGAACCTGTGGAATACTCTACAACAGAAGGCTATTGAAGTCTTTGAATGTATTTAAGAAAGTAATAGATAGATATCTAAGGTGGAATTTCCCTGTCCTGCCCATCACGGGAATCGTAGTCCAGTTGTGACTGTGAAAGTTGGTGTGATTCCCATTGTTGAATATACCTGATCTTTGATTTGATTTAATTTATTGTTGTCACATATATTGGGATACAGTGAAGTATACTTTCTTGCGCGCTATACAGACAAAGCATACCGTTCATAGAGAAGGAAAGGAGATCAGGCAAAATGTAGTGTTACAGTCATAGCTAGGGTGTTGAGAAAGATCGACTTAATATAAGGTAGGTCCATTCAAAAGTCTGATGCAGCAGGGAAGAAGTTGTTCTCGAGTCGGTTGGTACATGATCTCAGACTTTTATATCTATTTCCTGACAAAAGTAGTTGGAAGAGAGTATGTCCAGGGCATTGTGGGTCCTTGATTATGCTGGCTGCACTTCCAAGGCACGGGGAAGTGTAGACAGAGTCAATGGATGGGAAGCTGGTTTGCGTGATGGACTAGGCTTCATTCACAACACTTTGCCGTTTCTTGCGGTCTTGGTCAGAGCAAGAGCCAGACCAAGTTCTGTTACATCCAGAAAGGATTCTTTCAATGGTGAATCTGTAAAAGCTGGGCAGAGTCAGAGCAGACATGATGAACTTCCCTAGCCTCCTGAAAAAGTAGAGGCGTTGGTGGGTTTTCTTAACTATAGCCTTGGCATGGAAAGACCAGAACAGGTTGTTGATGATCTAGACGCCTAGAAACCTGAAGCTCTCGACCGTTTCCACTTCATCCCCATTGATGTAGGCAGGGGCATGTCCTCCACTACACTTCCTGAAGTCGATGACTATCTCTTTCATTTTACTGACATTAAGGGGAAGATTAATGTTGTCACCAATTCACCAGACTCTCTCTTTCCTGTACTCCTAAATCTAAAAGGCAGCTGACAGACATTCACTCAGTGCTGGCCAGGATCTCCGCGTTACCATTCCAGAGGCCTTGTAGCTGCATCTCGTACCAGAGAAGCTGGCAGATATGAGCACCCACATCCTGGGACATACGAGGACATTGCTTTTCTCTCATTCCTAGGTAAGAGCACCATCGGCGAAACACCCAGACTGGAAGTCAGATACGGAGAGGGTAATGGAATGAAGGGGTAGTCAAAGGGTGGTGAAGATAGTTGGGGGTCCAATGTGGGGGGGGGGGGGGGGGGGGGGAGCAGGGGGGAGGCGGCGGGGGGGGGGGGGGGCGGCGGGGGGGATCAAGAGGGTAATGGGGGAGGGGGGGTGGGAATGGATGGGTGGGGAGAGGAGGTCAGAAGGGTAATCATGGAGGTGTGAGTGGCAGTCAGAGTCTCCCATGGAGGGTTGCGGCAATGAGTGTTCAGTACTATATTCACCCAGGAGTTAACAATAATTTTAAATCTTTAAATTTCCTCGGTAACTATTCCTGGCAGGCTGTTGAATCAATCTGAAGACGGCAATTTAAATCAAAGTATCGGATCTGTTTTGCAGAGTAATTGCGCAACGGAAGTTTGAACCTCCCGGACAATTACCATGCAATCCTTAACTGGGGGATTAATTGCAGTGGGGTGCAGGCCCCCAGCCCATCTTTGGGGCACCCCTGGATACAGCACCGGAGAACTCAGGAATTATGGCCCCATATCTTAAGTGAATTGCAATATTTAGAACTAAACCCCTTGTAAAGTATGCTATTAGTGAAAGCATATTAGAGGCTGGGTAAAGGAGCGGAACAGTAGGTGCCAACTTCACTCTGAAACAGTAATTGAAAAGTTAATGCATATTGTGCAACTAATTAACCCTCAGCTAAATTCTTAATAGAAGCTTAAACTGCTTTGTGAAAGTTCATTACTGACCTGTATTTTTAGCAAATAACTTGAGTAAAGTGCTTTTTTAACATTTCCAACGCAATGGCCCACTTACATTACTCTCACGTAGAGCACATGTTCATTAAAAACAATAGGACTCAAACAGTTGACAGATTCCTCATTGCCAAGGCAGTATATTAACAACCTTGTAAGTTTCCTGGGCTTTTGCACTATTTACTGCAGAGAAAACACCACAGCTCTACAGACATTAACATTAGTTTAAAATGAATGCGAAGTTGTGTCTGGCGGCTGTTTGCCTTGAATTAGAGAGAGACAAGGACTCTTCAGACGTTTTTCAAACGTTGGAATAAAAAAAACCAAAGGTCATGTAGGATTGGTGATTTTACAGATTCTGGAAATAAAAACATCACTCGGTTAAAAGGAATGATGAAGGTATGAAATATGGTCATCGCCAAATGTGGACAAAGCTTCACTCAGCTTTGTGACATCTTACTGGTACTCCAACTTCTGCAAAGCACGTTTTTAACAGTCGGGCGGGATGATCTTCAGCCGACGTTTACCATCAGAGAGAATGGCGACGCAGGTGGAAAATCCTGTGAAAACCACAAAAGGTGATTCTCGCCGGCGAGGTCACGTTTCCGATTTTCCATACGGTGGGACCTCAGTTAAATGCATTTTAATTCAGTGGAATATACTTAGCGACCGCCCCCCCGCCCCCCCCCCCCCCCCCGCCCACTCTCTGCCGCATGACACCACTTGTCTCTCCCTCCACAATGAACATCTAAACCTCACCAATGTCACATCACGTCAGTGAGGGCAGCTTCATAAAAATGAGATTCAGTCGAGGGCATCCTTTCGGGGTGCACAGGTAAGTATAGCGCTGCTTATGAACCTATGGAGATGAACTTATGGAGATCCCCTCCCCTCACTGCCTGCACACCCATCCCTGGCATTGCCCAGACACGTCCCTCTTGGTGGGATTGTGGTTGGTGCAGTCTCGATGGGCCAAATGGCCTCCTTCTGCACTGTCGGATTCTACGATTCTAATTCAGACATCAGTTTCTGTTTCTGACCGTAGTGTGTGTGTCAAAAGCCAGCGATGGTCAACTCATGCGAAGCACCTTCCCTAGATTGGAGGATTAATGTTGTCAGGCAAAATATAATGGGCGATGGTGTTGAAAGAAACAATAGTCGTTCAGAAAATCTGGCAACACTGAAAGAGACAATGATTCAGAGACTTGGGTGCAGTGTAGTAATTGAAGATAATGGGATTAGAAGGTGCTGACACAAATGTTTTACTATGAGTTTCTACCCAGTAGTGAGCATAAAAAGCAATGCCTCAGAGAAAAATAAGGTAAATTTAAAGCTGAGAAGAAATGGAACATTTCAGAATAATACATTTAGATCACCCAGATTTACTGTCTGGTAAGAGGGGACTAATGGATTTCACGAAAAGATTGTTAATGGCTCAGATGGAACCATTTGTTAATGAGGAGAACATGATTTAGAGGCAGAAAATGGCAGGTAAAGCTAATGAGAGCAATTGTTTTGGGACCAGGCTGCCAGAATTAAAGAGCTATAGTTTCTCACCACCACTTTTAATCCTTTATCACCGACCATTAACATAGCTATGCCTTAAAAGTACTTAATTGGTTGTGGTCATGAAAATTTGATTTGATTTGATTAATTATTGTCACATGTATTGGAATACAGTGAAAAGTATTGTTTCTTGCGTGCTATACAGACAAAGCTTACTGTTCATGGGTAAGGAAAGGAGAGGGTGCAGAATGTAGTGTTACAGTCATAGCTAGTGCGTAGAGAAAGATCAACTTAATGTGGGGTCGATACATTCAAACGTTTGATGTCAGCAGGAAATAAGCTGTTCTTGAGTCAGTTGGGACATGACCTCAGACTTTTGTATCTTTCTCGCCATGGAAGAAGGTGGAAGAGGGTATGTCCAGGGAGTGTGGGGTCCTTGATTACGCTGGCTGCTTTTCCGAGGCAGTGGGAAGTGTAAACAGTGTCAAGGGATGGGGGGCTGGTTTAAGTGATGGACTGGGCTGCATTCATGACCCTTTGTAGTTTCTTGCAGTCTTGGGTAGAGCAGGAGCCAGAATGGATATAGGATTGGTTAACTAACAGAAAGCAAACAATGGGGGTGAATGGGTGTTTTTCTGGTTGGCGATCAGTGGCTAGTGGTGTGCCTCAGGGATCAGTGTTGGGACCGCAATTGTTTACAATTTACATGGATGATTTGGAGTTGGGGACCAAGTGTAGTGTGTCAAAATTCACAGATGATACGAAGATGAGTGGCAGAGTAAAGTGTGTAGAGGACACTGAAAGTCTGCAAAGGGAAATAGATAGACTAACTGAGTGGGTGAGGGTCTGGCAGATGGAGTACAATGTTGGTAAATGTGAGGTCATCCATTTTGGGAGGAATAACAGCAAAATGGACTATTATTTAAATGGTAAAAAATTGCAGCATACTGCTGTGCAGAGGGACCTGGGTGTCCTTGTGCAAGAATCACAAGGGGTTGGTTTGCAGGTGCAGCAGGTGATTAAGAAGGCAAATGGAATGTTGTCCTTCATTGCTAGGGGGATGGAGTTTAAAAACAGTGAGGTTATGTTGCAGCTCTATAAGGTGCTGGTGAGGCCACACCTGGAGTACTGTGTACAGTTTTGGTCTCCTTACTTGAGAAAGGATATACTGGCACTGGAGGGGGTGCAAAGGAGATTCACTCGGTTGATTCCGGAGTTGAGAGGGTTGGCTTATGAGGAGAGACTCAGTAGACTGGATCTATACTCATTGGAATTCAGAAGAATGAGAGGAGATCTTATAGAAACATATACGATTATGAAGGGAATAGGTAAGATAGAAGCAGGGAAGTTGTTTCCACTGGCAGGTGAAACTAGAACTAGGGGGCATGGGCTCAACATAAGGGGAAGCAGACTTAGGACTGAGTTGAGGAGGAACTTCTTCACACAAAGGATTGTGAATCTGTGGAATTCCCTGCCCAGTGAAGCAGTTGAGGCTACCTCATTGAATGTTTTTAAGGCAAGGATAGATAAATTTTTGAACAGTAAAGGAATTAAGGGATATGGTGAGCGGGCGGGTAAGTGGAGCTGAGTCCACAAAAAGATCAGCCATGATCTTATCGAACGGCGGAGCAGGCTTGAGGGGCTAGATGGCCTACTCCTGCTCCTAGTTCTTATGTTCTTATATTCTAAGCCAGTGGTTCCCAAACTTTTTTCACTGGGCCGCACTTTTGGAATAAAAATTTGCTTGCGCCGCACCAAATTTTTTATTGATAAGAAATACATTCAAAAACAAAAAAAAAAAAACTCCTAGCAGTGCTTGATTCATAACATAGAACACAACTACTTTATAATATGATCATGGGACATCCAGAAAGTAGAAAACAATACATCACTTGATGCTCTTGCTCTCACTTTGGAAAAATCCATGTTTAAATGTTTCTTTGATTGCCCTTGAATCTTCCCGCCACACTTGCCATCCTCTCTCGCCGCACCAGTGTGGTGTGCCACACTCTTTGGGAACCACTGTTCTAAGCTGTGATACAACCAGAAAGAGTGCTTTCTATGGTGCGTCTGTAAAAGTTGGTGAGAGTCATAGTGGACATACCAAATTTCCTTCGTCTTCTGAGAAAGGAGAGGCATTAGTGGGCTTTCTTCACTATAGTATCTGCATGAAGGGACCAGGACAGGTTAATGGTGATCTGGACACCTAAAAACTTGAAGCTCTCGACCATTTCTACTTCGTCCCCAATGATGTTAGCCTTTGATGTAGAAATTGCTGTATACATGGAAGTCTTGATCTATTCTCTGGTTACCTAGGTCTTACCATTTAAATTCACACATGGATGTTAGTCAGCTGGGAGGGATGCCAGTGTGGTCACATTCTTGCTTAAATCTCAAAAGATGAAGGAAACTGGTGACAAAAGTTACAAACTGTTGTTGAAGAACACGCCCACCTTATAAAAAAAACAAGAACAATGAGAATAACCATGTCCAATTCAGTGCTCATCCTGCATTGCCAATATTCAGCAATGCAGGGCCCTCAACACGAATTGACACTGAGACAGGTGGGTGAGAAAAGTCGTACTACCAGCCTGTAAGCTGATTTCTCAGCTCCACCCCAGTCATTTTTCCAGAGGTCACAAGGGGGCTGATGCAGGGCTACTTCCCCACAAGCAACTTGTTGTCAAGTGAACTAATTAAAGGCCTAAGGTCTGACACCTAACATACAGCAAAACCCACTACTCTCTTCCCCCGGGGACTCCACCAACACCCTTTTTCCCCCTTTTTTAATTTTTACTTTCCCCCCCACCCACCATCTCTCCCACATGCACACCCACATACCTGACAAACCAAAGAAAACCCCCCTTTCCTTCTCCCTCTCCACCTATTCACCACCCGACACAAAAAAGAAGACTAACATGAATAAAAAGGAAAAGCTCCAGAGGATAAAAAGACAAAAAGCCACATAATAAAAGCAAGGTATCACAAGGCGCAACAAGGGTTGGACCTAAGCCGAACAAAAGTAGCAGAGCAAGCAAGGTGGTACAGTATTTAGCACTGCTGCCTCACAGAATCAGGGACCCGGGTTCAATTTCAGTCTCGGCTCATTGTCTGTGTGGAGTTTGCACATTCTCCCCATTTCTGCGTGGGTTTCCTCTGGGAGCCCTGGTTCCCTCCCATAGTTCAAAGATGTTCAAGTTAGGTTGATTGGCCATGCTAAATTGCCCCTTAGTGTCAGATGGATTAGCAGGGTAAATGTATTGGGTTATGGGAATAGAGTCTGGGTGGGATTGTAGTCGATGCAGACTCAATGGGCCGAATGGCCTCCTTCTGCACTGTAGGGATTCTATGATAAGAAGAAAAGGGGACATGTCCTCTCTCTGTCCAATCCCAAAAAGCCAATTGAAATTTTCCAGTCGAGGTCTCCAGGTTCCTGTGGTTAGCAGGGAACAGTTTGGTGGCAGACCAGGGTCTGGGTGGTGGGAGGGGGATGGGGGTTGGGGTTACTCGGGCAGGAGTTGTGGGTGGGATTACTGAGCTCCAGGCAAGTTGAGAGGCCCTCCTGCCTTCCTTGGTTTCATCAGCAGGCCAAAGGGCCTGTTTTGTGCTGTAGTTTTTCTATGTTTCTGTAGTTTTTCTAAACCAATGGAGGGGCTCCCACACCCAACAGTGATGCAGTGGCTGCATAGGCCTGAATTCATTTTGCACTTGAGAAAATGGGAGAGAGGACACTTCCATTCCTGGCCACCTTCCCCCTCACTTATCTGCCATGGAATCATGTTGCTTTGCTTAATGTATTTCAACCTCCTGCGGGCCCTCCATCTTGGAAAGACTGCCTCCTGCTCTTATTTACATTTTGAGCCCATCCGCTAGCCATTAATTGTAACATTTGAGGGAAAAAAATCAAAGTGCAGAAGGAGGCCATTCAGCCCATCAAGTCTGCACCGACTCTCTGACAGAGATGTTACCCAAGCCCTCTCCTCCACACTTCGCCCATAAACATTCATTTGATGTTTGTAATATATATATAAATGATTTGGACGAAAATGTAACTGGCTTGATTAGTAAGTTTGCGGACAACACAAAGGTTGGTGGATTTGAGGATAGTGATCCAGACTGTCAGAGGACACAGCAGGATACAGATCAGTTGTAGACTTGGGCGGAGAGATGGTAGATGGAGTTTAATCCGGACAAATGTATTTTGGAAGGTCTAATACGATAGGAAATATACAGTAAATGGCAGAACCCTTGAGAGTATTGATAGGCAGAGGGATCTCGGTGTACAGGTCACTGAAAGTGGCAACACAAGTGGAGAAGGTAGTCAAGAAGGCATACAGCATGCTTGCCTTCATCAGCGGGGGCATTGAGTTTAAAAATTGGCAAGCCTTGTTGCAACTTTATAGAACTTTAGTTCGGCCGCACTTGGAATATAGTGTTCAATTCTGGACACCACACTACCAGAAAGATGTGGAGGCTTTGGAGAGGGTACATAAAAGATTTACCATGATGTTGCCTGGTATGGAGGGCATTAGCTATGAGGAGAGGTTGGAGAAACTTGGTTTGTTCTCACTGGAATGACGGAGGTTGAGGGCGACCTGATAGAAGTCCACAAGATTATGAGGGGCATGGACAGAGTAGATTTTTCTGAGGGTGGAAGAGTCAATTACTAGGAGTCATAGGTTCAAGATGCGAGGAGCAAGGTTTAAAGGAGATGTCCAAGGCAAGTTCTTTTACACAGAGGGTGGTGGGTGCCTGGAACTCGGTGCCGGTGGAGGTAGTGGAAGCAGATACGATAGTGACCTTTAAAAGGTGTCATGACAAATGCATGAATAGGATGGGAATGGAGGGATATGGTCCCCAGAAATGTAGGGGGTTTTAGTTCAGTTGGGCAGCATGGTCGGTGCAGGCTTGGAGGGCCGAAGGGCCTGTTCCTGTGCTGTAATTTTCTTTGTTCTTTGCTCTTTGTTAACCCCACACACTTAGCCTAGCTAATCCATCTAACTGTACATTTTTGGACACTAAGGGACAATTTAGTAGGCCAATCCACCTAACCCACATATTTTTGGACCGTGGGAGGAAATCAGAGCACCTGGAGGAAACCCACACAGACATGGGGAGAATGTCACCCAAGGCCGGATTTGAACCCAGGTCTCTGACACTGAGAGGCAACAGTGCGAACCACTGTGCCACCGTGCCGTTTTCCACATAGGGCAAGCTTCTGACCACATTTGAGCCTGTCAGGGAGAGGGCTGAATCCTGTAGAAAAATCCTGGACTCAGACTTTACATTTGGCTTTGAAGGACTTGAAGTTTGTACCAGCTGAATGATTCGAATCATCCTATGCTTCTATTAAAAGCTGTACTGCAAATTGATCCAAGCTCCCTTGCCGTGTCCCAACGTAATTTTAAATAACACTCGGAATTACAGCCCGTTGCCTTAATCTTGGCTTTACGACTAATCCAACTACATAATACAAGCTAAGTCATAATACCTATTAAATATTTTATAATGCTGAAAGATTCTATTTGAATATTTCTCGGCAGCAGGAGGATAGACTATAACACATGTCATTAAAAATATAGCTTGTGTGGCATCAACATATTTTTATGCCACATGTTGTATGTACACGTTTGATCTGATTTGCCTGGTGGGGACTTTGTCTGGTTGAAGATGCAGTTAAAAACAAATTAGATGGGATCCTGGAGACACTGCTGAAGTCTCATCAAACCTCGCAGTTTTATACTGAATCAACATAGCAACGTGAGTCAGTGCCAAATGCAAAAACAATATTACCCTTCCCACTGCTTCACAAGTTTCATGTGTCTGGCATCTTATTAATCTTTACATTCTTAATGGATTTTGATGATTGTTTCCTGATCTATTAGCCTTTTGATATCAGATTGATGAGAATTGTTATTCTCCTGGCAAACCCATCTTTCTTTTGTGGGATAGTTGGATTGTGAAAGATGCAAAGTTTAAGATAACAGAAATTAATTATGAAAACTGCTGGAAGGTGATTAAAATTAATTTAGGGTTGACTTTCGAATGAAAGAGTGTTACGTTTTCCGACTTGTGGTCATATTTTTTTCCTTTCATTCAAAAGATTTTGGGAGCGAGTTTTCTGAAAGGATGTGTTGTAAACCCAAGTGAAATCATACAGGTTTAATCGTGTTTAAGTTTATTTATTAGTGTCACTAGCAGACTCACATTAACACTGCAATGAAGTTACTGTGAAAATCCCATAGTCGCCACACTCCGGCACCTGTTCGGGTACACTGAGGGAGAATTTAGCATGGCCAGTGCACCTAAGCAGCACGTCTTTCGGACTGTGGGAGGAAACCAGAGCACCCGGAGGAAACCCATGCAGATACGGGGAGAACGTGCAGGCTCCGCACAGACAGTGACCCAAGTTGGGAATTGAACCCAAGACCCTGGCACTATGAGGCAGCAGTGCTAACCACTGTGCCAATGTGCCACCCTACTGTGGTGTATTCAGGGTGATTTCAGCACCCTGGTTTATGTCCTTTTATGTCCCCTGCCCATATGGAAAATTTGACTCATCCCAAACATGGATGGTTTGCAACATTGACACTTTTCATATGAGAAATACTCAGGCAAAATCTGTGGAGAGAAAAGTGGGTGAAACATTTCAGGTAGAAACTGTTTCATCTAAAATTAGGTGATGCTCAATCAGGCATTTCGCAGCCTTCCAGGCTCTACATAGAATTCAGCAGTTTCAAATCATAACCATCAGTCGCATCTTGGGTGGGATTCTCCTAAATACATTCTAAGTGTCGAATTTGCATAAAAACTGAAGTAAATCATGTTGGATTTTTTTCAGCGGGAGTTTCAAAATGAATCTCCCACAAGGTGCACTGCAGAGAGCACGAGCGTGAAGCACGCTAAAAATCAATGGGTGGGGCCTATACCCGCTGGAGAGGCCAGCAGCAAAGCACTGAGTGTGCCCGCCAACCAACAGGGAGCTAGTGACCCGACCCCACTGGAGTGAAGTGGGGGGGGGGGGGCAATCAGAGCCCCCCAGAAGGTCGGGTGCCGTTTGGGGGGGGTGCCCCCTGGGCATTGCCAGCCTGGGTCCCCTGGCTCTGCCAAAGAGGCAAAGTGCCCACGCCCAGGGGACACCTTGGTACTGCCATCGGGCTTGGGGCAGCGCCAAGTGGTGGTGCCTAGGGAGCAGGGCTTGATGAGGGGAGCCTCTGGGGGGCTGATTGGTGGGGGTGTGGGGTCCTGCTGACATTCTGCAGTTGAAATCGGTGGGGGAGGGAGGGAGGCCAGCAATCGGGGCTGGTCATCAGCGGGGTGGGGGGGTGGCGGCAGCTGCAGGGGGGGTTTGGTACTGCAGAGTGTGGGGTGGTTTGGGACTGCCAGCGGTGGGAGGGGGGGGGGGGGGAGGGGGGGTCGGTGATGGGGGTGGGCAGGTTCGGGGGGGGGTGGGGAGATCAAGGCGGCCCAGGAGTTGGGGGGAAGGGGGTTGAGGCTGGCCTGGACATGACCAGCGAGCGGGCTGTGGGGGTGGTCAGTAAGCCAGTTTTGCAGGGGTCATGGGCTGGCCAGTGATTGAGCTGACCAGCAATGGGGCCACTGCACATGTGCTGATCTCGACGCTGACAGATCGACACATGCGCAGTTGGCCCGACCTCGGCATTGGAAATCCGGCGCTGGGAGACATGTGCCAAGTGCGAATCCCATGAATCAGCTGCTGCTGGAGTCTCCCGGCCCGCTGCACTAAAGACTAGTGGGATGGGATGGGAGAATCGCCTTCCTTGTGATATTTGTGTTTTTTAAAATTTAAATGTTAGCGATCAGAAATGGTTCTGCTTTTAATATTCACACTTCTCCTGTCTTGTTTCTTCACTTGTCCAGTTATATTTGCGAAATAACTTTTTCACTTAGAGGGTGGTGAGAATCTGGAATGCATAAACCTTACAGGATTTTAAAAATATTTGGGTGAGCACTTGAAATGTCATAACATTCAAGAATATGGGACAAGTGGAGGATTATATGATTAGCGCGCCTTTAATGGCAGATATTTTTGGTGCAGGTTCGATGGGCAGAAGGGCCTTTTCTGCGTTATATGACCCTATGGGTGGGATTTTACAGTCTCGCTCATCCCAAAACCATAAAATCCCATCTGATGTCAAGGCTTTGGAGAGAGTCTGGAAAAGATTTACAAGGATGTTGCCAGGCATGGAGGGCATCAACCAAGAGGAGAGGTTGGAGAAACTTGGTTTGTTTTCACTGGAATGACGGAGGTTGAGGGGTGACCTGATCGAGGATTACAATATTATGAGGGGCATGGACAGAGTGGATAGTTAGAAACTGTTTCTCAGGGTGGAAGAGTCAATTACTAGGGGACATAAGTTTAAGGTGCGAAGGGCAAGGTTTAAAGGAGATGTACGAGGCAAGTTTTTGACACAGAGTGCGGTGAGTGCCTGGAACACGCTGCCGGGGTAGATAGTGGAAGCAGATACAATCATAACTTTTAAGGAGCGTCTTGACAAATACATGAATAGGATGGGAATAGAGGGATATGGTCTCCCGAAGGATAGAGGTTTTTAGTTCAGTCGGGCAGCCTGGTCGGTGCAGACTTGGAGGGCCGAAGGGCCTGTTCCTGTGCTGTAATTTTCTTTGTTCTTTGTTCTTTGAATCACACAAAATGCAAGTTATTAAATAGTTTCCTGGTATTCATATACCGCACTTCAGTTCTATTGCAGAGAATTCTTGGTTCAAGCACGACAAACTAAACATTAAATCATTTATATTTTTGCTTACGCTCTAATTTTCTTTAGTACCCTTTATCTCAACTGTATTTCACAAACCAATAACTTACAATATAGCATGTAATAAAGCTTTTCTTAACATTTAGATTCAATTGCTTCATGGTAAAACTGTGAAGAATTTTGTAAGCAGTCTGCAACGATCCTGATCTCTAAATTCTTGGCAAATGTATATAGAACCTGCAGGTTTGATGAACCTATATTGGAGTATTATTTATTTTCAAATACTCATTTATGAATATTTAGAGGGGTTTAAAATGGTGGTATCGTGCAAACTTTGGTTGTGATTGCCCTTTTCCCTTGCCTGATCAAAGGTGCAGGGGTGGATATGGAGTCTTCGAGGTTTACAGCTTGGAAACAGGCCCTTCGGCCCAACTTTTCCATGCCACCCTTTTTTTAAAACCCCAAAGCTCGTCCCAATTGCCCGCATTTGGCCCATATCCCTCTATATCTTAGATGGCTAGACCTGTGGTGTGAAATAATGCTAACAGCACGCGTTCAATCCATGTAAAGTCTAAGGCGATTTTGGAAACCTGCCCGCTTGCCTTGCTCCGTGGTGATATCATGACTTGAGTCCCGTTTAGTAACCCTTGGACACTGAGGATGCTTCATAGCAGAGAGAGAAGATTTGGGGGGCGACGGAGCAATTTTACCATCTTAGTATAAGCATTCATCTTATTTTCCCACTGTTTTGAAAGTAGCATTTGGGCTTCAATTTCTCCCTCCCCTCCCCCCCACCCCTGCAATGCAACATCCCCGGAATGAAAGATTTCCCAAGTTTCAAAGTGATCGCAGTTAGTGTCAACTCAACCTCCTGCAATCTCTCTCTTCCAGCAGTGGTGGATGTTTCCTCAGAAGAGGGAAGAGACCCCTCCCTCAGTTGACACCTTCCCTCTGGGCAATTGCTTCAAAATCTCATTTACTTTGTCATTATGTAACTTGTGAGCAAGATTATTCTGTCTGGAATGTGAAGTGGCTCCTTCAGCTCTTCAGACCCTCAAGCGCCAGATGTCCAGAATTTGAGGGAGTGCGATTAGATACTATTGATATTGATTCCAGAGATAACGGCTGGAATTCTCCGGTCTCGTATGCCCTGCTGCCCGCTGCCAACTAGAACGGAGAATTTAATGCTCAGCCGAATCTCCTTTCACAGCAGCGGGACCGGCTAATCCCAGCTGTGTGCAAGGTCGGAGAATTCCAGCCCATATGTTTAAGGGGTACACTAATTTGCGTAAGATATCATATTGCATCCAAGATGTGCAGGTGAAACACCTTTTACATAGATTATGTCATCTTTTCAATCAATATCATTGCATTGAGTCCATTAAGTTAACTATACCTAATTTCAAATTCTTTATTAAAAGAGATATCTTATTCAAGGACCACAACTATTGATAAATTCTTGCCTGAATCTGCTCCAGAGGTTGCTTAATCCGTAAATTACACTTTGTAAGCAGCTTTGTAAGCAGAAGTCTCATGTCTGGGAAATATAACCAACGATTTTTACTTGTTATCTCCCCTCAAATCAATTTAACTGACTACCCCTCTCCCCCTGTGATTGTACAAGTCCGTATTTTCCGCAAGAGGTAACAGTCAAACTCTGCCAACTAATACTTCAGCCAAGAACATCTGTCCGCGTTGCTCTGTCTGTGAAGCTGCAGCAGCCATCATTATCTATTATGCATGGGTCATTTTAAGCAGCAACTGAGGATCTCTGATATTTGCCAGGGTGCAACACAGCCTTGCGTTTGGCAGGTGACTTGTAAGTACAACTTGTAAGAGCACTGCGGATTTAATCACCTTTGACATCACAGTGAGGCAGCAATAAGATAGGGGCATCCAGTATTACAGGATTGCTAGCTTTCCCCAGGGTTTGGGGCACATTACCACTGCCCGCACTGCTTTGTGAACTGCTGCGTTCAAGCCTCTCGCCTCTGTCGGCAGAATTGGGTTCTACTCCTTGTGTCTATATGTTGCATGACAACAGCGTACATGATCCTGCATGTCAACATAAGCTTTATTGGAAGTTATCACACTGTCTTCATCCTGTGATATTTGGCTCTTCTCAAGCTTTTTAAGAGAAAGAAGCATGTCATTCAGCTGGCTTGCAGGTGATGTGGTCTACTTTCTGTTCCAACAGCTCTTGACCCCAACAGAACGTCATGGTGGCACAGTGGTTAGCGCTGCTGCCTCACAGTGCCAGGGACCCGGGTTCAATTCTGGCCTTGGGTCACTGTCCGTGCGGAGTCTGCACATTCTTCCCATGTCTGCGTGGATTTCCTCTGGGTACTCTGGTTTCCTCCCACACACGAAAGATGTGCGGGTTAGGTTGATTGGCCATGCTTAATTGCCCTTTAGTATCAGGGAGATCAGCAGGGTGAATATGTGGGGTTATGGGGATAGGGCCTGAGTGGTATTGTGGTCGGTGCAGACTCAATGGACCAAATGGCCTCCTTCTGCACTTTAGGGATTCTATGATAGAAGGTACCTGAACAAAAACCCAGAGGATCATTATAATAAAGTACATGCCCCTCATAGACCAGCGATTAAGTGGACAATCAGGGCCCTAAGAGCACATTTCTCCAACCGAGACAGCTCAAGAGGAGTTGATAATATTCTTAAATTCATATGCCACAAATTTGACTGCATTCTGCATAATTTCATGAGACAAAATGTCTGGATATTCCTTATGAAGTGGTGATAGCAGCGATAGAGGTAAAAATACATAGTGGAGAGCTTTGGGATCACAGTCACTGACAAGTCTGATCAAATGTTGCAAAGTGCGTCAGAGCATAATTGTTCACTGAAACCTAACGCGTTGTTATTCGGCTTTTAATTTTAGCACCTTCCAAGCATTCCAGTTTAATGAGACAAGCAAAAACAGTAATCGACTCTTTAATTCATTCAACAATTTCTCTCTTTATTTAACACTTCCGGTACCAACTCAAACATAAACTGTTGCAACTCATTAACTTTTACTGAACTTTAACTCTTAACTGAATCAATTCTCAACTGAACTTTAACTCTTAACTGCACATTAACTTTAATTGAACATCAACTTTATTTATTTAACTGAAAATAGATACTACCAAGTTTAGGAAAAACCTTGGCCAAAAAATATCCCCAGTGTAGAATCTGCCTTCTTCTCTGAAGCATCCTTCAGTCACATGTCTTACAATGGTTCATGTCTATGGAGTTGTCGCTGGCAAATAAAGGAAAGCAGTGTCTTTAATCTACAAATCCTCCACTTGCTTCCAGAAGATTCTCTGTCATCCAGCCAACTGTGTAACCAGAAACCAATCACATGCCACGAAAATCCAATGAAATTATTTGTGAACGACGCCACTATGCTTAGTTCAGACTGCATGTTCCACACATAACAGCAATAAAATTCGAGGCCACGATGTCTGTTCAAATGTAAACAACTTCCCTTATTTAATCAACACACAAAGCTTCAGATCACAGTTCCCAGACCAGATACATGACTTCAAGCAACTTTACGACCTGCATCTGGTTTTAATTACAAGATGACCAAAAATCCCAGCGTGCTTAACTCACAACTAGAAAAGCCATTTTAAAGCCACGAATGCCATTATTGTTGTTAAATTCTTATTGTAGCCATTCTTTCTCCGTCTGCAGCATTTAAGATGACCCAACTTTTGTGCCACGCTTTTGACTCCTTCAGATTAAGGATACATTCTTCAATTTAGTACTCATTCTGAACACCAAAACCAAAGTATTTGATCTTTACAAGAAGCACTGACCGCAAAGTGTTCCGACTGTCTCTATTTATATTACAATCAATGTCACATGTTTAACTAGCAATTCTCTTAACAAGGTAGTTGCCATATGCTGTGATTGGTAGTATATTGATAGAATGTATTAGAGCAGTGGGAGATTGCAACAAAACGTAGCAACTTTAAGAATAAAAGGTAGATGGTCTGGTGTGGCGGGGGGGGGTGGTTGTTACATGGAGAAAATACATGTATGGGGTATTTTTTTAAAGTGGGGTTTAAGGTGGAAGAGAAAGGTCACATACAGAGGGATCTGGGCGCACGGATCCAGTTTCCAAAAAGTGGCAACATAAGTGTGTGGTGAACCATCGTTGGTTACCACTGGGGGTTGTTCTTATGTTACTGTTGGGTTAGGGTGTTGTCACTGTGGGGGTTGTATAATGTTGTTGGGTTAGGGTGTTTACCTGTGGTAAATGTTATTATGGCACATCCCGGTGGGGCCCCGCCTCCGGAGGAGAGGTATAAGACCCTCTGCTCCGGCAGGACCCCTCCAGTCTGAACTGGTGTACTCGTGTTAGTTAGTTCCATTGTTTGCTAATAAAAGCCTTCAATAGCTGAAGCCTTGTTCCACGTGCTTGATTATCGCGCATGAATTTTATTAGCAAACATAAAACTCTCAACAGTAAAAAGGGAGTATGGAACAAATATTAAAACCAGAACGTCTGGCGTTGGACCCACGTGCGGTCGGTGCCGCTAACACCTTCGACCACTGGTGGAAGTGTTTCGAAGACTACCTGGCAGCCTCTGTAGCTGTTACTACAGACAGCGACAAACTCCAGGTCCTCCACGCAAGGGTAAGCGACACGATTTATCTTGCGATTCGTGCGGCCACCACTTACCCGAGGGCCATCGAGCTCTTGAAGAAACGATACACGAGACCACCCAACGAGATTCACGCTCGTTACCTCCTCGCTACACGACGTCGGCAGTCGGGCGAAACCATGGAGGACTACGCCAATGAGCTCCTGCAGCTTGCCAGGGGTTGCGATTGTAAAGACGTATCAGCCGAACAATATATGTACGACCTCGCCCGAGACGCGTTCGTAGCAGGGGTAGGGTCCTCGTACATCTGGCTTAAGTTACTGGAGAAAGGGAACCTCAACTTGACCCAAGCGATGGAGATGGCTGAGATGTTGGAAGCAGCGTCGAAAAGCTTGGCTCTGTACCCCGAGGACCACATGGAGACAACGTGGCAAGAGCAAGCTCAAATCCCTCCTCGCCCCGCAGGCTCGCGCTCCCATATCGATCCGACGACGGCAGCAGCTCCAGGCGGCCAGCGATGCTATTTTTGCGGTGGGGCCAAGCATCCACGGCAACAGTGTCCTGCAAAAACGGCAATCTGCAGCCAGTGTGGTAAAAAGGGCCACTATGCTAAAGTTTGCAGGTCGAAGTCCAAAAACGGCAGTGCAGCTTGTAACCCTCCAGAGCGGAGACAATCTCCTTCGGCGTCGCAGTACCCACGAGGTCCGACCACGTGCGAATCCAGGACGGCGCCATCGTGGCTGACGGAGGAGGAGGAAGACCACCAGGAGTCGCTACGTTTGGCGCCCTCACCCACGTGCGATTCATGGGGGCGGCCATCATGGTCCACGACGACTAGGAGCGACCAGCAGGGGTCCTCAGCATCAACATCGGCTGCATGCAGTGACGCCCAGGGGCCAACGGTGGCGTCGATCTCCCTGGACCAGACAAAGCACCACAGGCTTGATAATTCCATGATGAACATCAAGGTAAATGGTCGTACTGTGTATTGTCTGTTTGACAGTGGGAGCACCGAGAGTTTCATACACCCTGACACTGCAAAAAGGTGTGGACTCCGGGTTCTACCTGCCAAGCAGACAATTTCCATGGCATCACGGTCCCGGTCTGTACCGATCCAAGGACGGTGTATGGTAACCCTAGAGGTACAGGGCACAATTTACGAGCAATACAGGCTCCTTGTGTTACCTCACCTTTGTGCGCCAATTCTCCTCGGACTAAATTTTATGGTCCACATGAAGAGTGTGATCCTACAGTACGGTGGGCCACTCCCTTCACTGGCAGTAGGGAATCAGCCGCAGCCTCCAAATTGCCCAAAGCGCCCCGCATGCAATCTTTCCACTTTAAAAATCACCACACCTTCTTTATTTAAGAATCTGGTACCAGGCTGCAAGCCCATCGCTACTAAGAGTAGGTGTTACAGCGCTGAAGACCGGATCTTTATTAGATCTGAGGTTCAGCGGCTCCTCAAGGAAGGGATCATACAGGCCAGTGCTAGTCCGTGGAGAGCGCAGGTCGTGGTAGTCAAAAGCGGGAACAAACCTCGGATGGTCATCGACTACAGTCAGACCATTAACCGTTATACGCAGCTGGATGCGTATCCTCTCCCGCGCATTTCTGATATGGTCAATCAGATTGCGCAGTACCGAGTGTTCTCTACCATAGACCTTAGGTCCGCCTACCATCAACTCCCCATCCGCCCAGAGGACCGACAATACACGGCTTTTGAGGCGGATGGTCGTCTATACCATTTTCTTAGGGTTCCATTTGGTGTCACCAATGGGGTCTCGGTCTTCCAGCGTGCTATGGACCGAATGGTGGACCAGAACGGGTTGCGGGCTACCTTCCCGTACCTGGATAACGTCACCATCTGCGGCCATGACCAGCAGGACCATGACACAAATCTCCAACACTTTCTGCGCACTGCATCTCGCCTGAATCTGACCTATAACAGGGAGAAGTGCGTATTCCGTACGCGCAGGTTAGCCATCCTTGGATACGTGGTGGAAAACGGGGTCATTGGCCCTGATCCAGACCGTATGCGCCCCCTTACTGAACTTCCCTTGCCCGCTAGCACGAAAGCACTGAGGAGATGCCTCGGGTTCTTTTCGTATTATGCGCAGTGGGTCCCCAACTACGCGGACAAAGCCCGTCCGCTCATCAAGTCCACGACCTTCCCACTCACGCCGGAGGCCCAATTGGCCTTCAAGGCTTTGAAAAGCGACATTGCGAAAGCCACGATGCACGCGGTGGATGAATCCATCCCTTTCCAGGTGGAGAGTGATGCATTTGATTTCGCCCTGGCCGCCACACTATACCAGGCAGGCAGGCCCGTCGCGTTCTTTTCCCGCACCCTTCAAGGCCCCGAAATTCGGCACTCAGCGGTGGAGAAGGAGGCTCAGGCCATTGTGGAGGCAGTCAGACACTGGCGCCATTACCTGGCGGGGAAGCGATTCACTCTGATCACGGATCAACGATCCGTGGCGTTTATGTTCAGTAACACGCAGTGGGGCAAGATCAAAAACGATAAGATCTTGCGGTGGAGAATTGAGCTCTCCACCTATAACTACGATATTATGTATCGTCCAGGGAAGCTCAATGAGCCCTCGGATGCCCTCTCGCGCGGAACATGCACCATCATGCAGGAGGACCGCTTGAAGGCCCTCCACAATGACCTGTGTCATCCTGGAGTCACCCGACTCTACCACTTCGTAAAAGCCCGCAACCTGCCCTACTCGGTGGAGGATGTCAGGTCAGTGACGAGAAGCTGTCGGATTTGCGCGGAATGCAAACCGCACTTTTATCGACCGGACCGGGCACAATTGGTCAAGGCCACTCGCCCTTTCGAGAGGCTGAGTGTGGATTTTAAGGGCCCCCTTCCCTCAACGGACCGGAACGTCTATTTCCTCAATATAATAGATGAGTACTCCCGGTTCCCGTTTGTTGTCCCCTGTGCGGACACGTCGACTGCTACAGTGATTAAGGCATTCAGTGAGCTTTTTACCCTGTTCGGGTACCCCTGCTACATACATAGCGACAGGGGCTCGTCGTTCATGAGCAACGACTTGAGGCAATTCCTGCTCTCATATGGGATTGCCTCTAGTAGAACCACGAGCTACAACCCATGGGGTAACGGACAGGTGGAAAGGGAGAATGCTACAGTCTGGAAGGCTGTCCGACTGGCGCTGAAATCCAGGGGCCTTCCAGTCTCCCGTTGGCAGGAGGTCCTTCCAAATGCGCTCCATTCTATCCGCTCCCTCCTGTGTACGGCAACCAATGCTACTCCCCACGAGAGGATGTTCTCATTCCCTCGGAAGTCGTCCTCGGGGATCTCATTACCAGCCTGGTTGACATACCCAGGACCCGTCCTTCTGCGGCGACATGTGAGGGCCCGCAGGTCCGACCCCTTGGTCGAACCGGTCCAACTCCTCCACGCCAACCCTCAGTATGCCTATGTGGCATATCCTGACGGGCGAGAGGACACAGTCTCGATTCGAGACCTGGCGCCCGCAGGGGACGTAGCAACTCCTGTCGCTCCCATACCCCCTGTCACGAATCCCCTATTACTTATTTCTTCCCCAGACGTGGCGCGGTCAGCACCGGGACCAGTGCATAACAGTTATACTCCCATGTACAGCTTGCCTGAGACTCGGAGATCGGCGCCACCACAGAAGGTTCCAGGATCCCCTGCACCATCACCTCACCAGGGTCAACAGGCCCGGGAGTCCTTGAGGGGACAGCCGGACGCTGTTTTGGAGAGAACGCCACAGCAAGCACCTGCTCCGGTTTCGCAACCGGTGTTGAGGAGATCACAGCGACGGTGCGGTCCTCCAGACCGTCTGGACTTGTGAATTTTGTACATATATGACCTGTTTTTTGCACCCCGCCGGCCTTTGTTTTTAAAGGAGGGGTGAATGTGGTGAACCATCGTTGGTTACCACTGGGGGTTGTTCTTATGTTACTGTTGGGTTAGGGTGTTGTCACTGTGGGGGTTGTATAATGTTGTTGGGTTAGGGTGTTTACCTGTGGTAAATGTTATTATGGCACATCCCGGTGGGGCCCCGCCTCCGGAGGAGAGGTATAAGACCCTCTGCTCCGGCAGGACCCCTCCAGTCTGAACTGGTGTACTCGTGTTAGTTCGTTCCATTGTTTGCTAATAAAAGCCTTCAATAGCTGAAGCCTTGTTCCACGTGCTTGATTGTCGCGCATCAAAGTGGCCAAGGTGATTAAGAAGGCATATGGCATGCTTGCCTTCATCAGCCAGGACATTGCACATAAAAGTTGGAAAATCATGTTGCAGCTATATAAAACCTTGGTTAGGCCGCATTTGGAGTATTGCGTGCAGATCTGGTTGCCAGACTATCAGAAATATGTGGATGCTTTGGAGAGAGTGCAAAGAAGGTTCACCAGGATGTTGCCTGGTCTCGAGGGTGTTGACTATGAGGAGAGGTTGAATAAACTAGGATTGTTTTCACTGGAAAGGTGGAGGCTCAGGGAAGGCCTGATAGAGGTCTACAAAATTATGAGAGATATAGACAGGGTGGATAGTCAGAAGCTTTTTCCCAGGGTGGTAGTGTCAATTCAAAGTGTCAGGTTCAAGGTGAGAGGGGGAAAGTTTAAGGAAAATATGCCGGGGATATTTTTCATGCAGAGAGTGGTTGGGGCCTGGACGCTGCCAGAGGAAGTGGTGGAAGTAGGCACATTAGCAACATCTGGATGGGAACATGAACAGGGAGTGTTATCTGGCTTTAATTTAAACACCTTGCAATGCATTCCAGTTTAATGAGACAAACAAGGACAGTAATTCAACAATTTCTTTATTTAATACTCCTGGTACCAATTCAAAATAAACAGTTGCAACTCATTAACTCTTTACTGAACTTTAACTCTAACTGAAGATCAACTCTCGACTGAACTTTAACTCTTAAACTGCATACAAACTTTAACTGAACATCAACTTTAAGTATTTAACTGAAAGTAGATACTACCAAGTTTAGGAAAAACCTTGGCCAAGAAATATCCTCGATGTAGAATCTATTTTCTTCTTCTCTGAAGCATCCTTCACGGTACCTGTCTTGTAATGGTTATTCTCAATCGAGTTATCGCTGCTAGATACTCCACTCGCCATTTGTGTAACCAGAAACCAATCAAATGGCTCAAACAGCCAAAGAAATTATTTGCAAACGATGCCATTATGCTTAGTTCAAATACTATTATGTGCTCCACCAATAACAGTAATAAATCGGTGCCACAATCTCTAAGTCAAATGTAAACAACTTCCCTCATCTGGGAAGCTTCAGATCACAGCTCCCTGACCAGAGCCTTAACCAGAGCAACTTTACGGCCTGCATCTGGTTTTAATTATAAGTTGACCAAAAATCCAAACATGTTTAAACTTTGGTCAGAAAAGGCATTTTAAAGCCATTATTGTTGTTAGATTACTGTTGTGGCCGTTTTTCCGCTGTCCACAGGAGGGAATAGAGGGATATGGTTCAAGTAAGGGAAGAAGGTTTTTTTTTATTAGTTAGGGCATCATGATCGAAACAGGCTTGGAGGGCCAAGGCACTGTTCCTGTGCTGTACTTAGTTGCTCTTTTGTCACAATCTAAAGTTGCCGAACTCAACATTAAGTCCCAAGGACTATGTCATACCCAACCGGAAGATGAGATTCTGCTCCTCCAGCTTGCATTGGGCTTCACTGGAGTATTGCAGCAGGCCAAGGACAGACTTATGGACATGAGAGCAAAGTGCTTCTTCCGTCAGGAAATAGATACAAAAGCCTGAGGTCACGTACCGACCAACTCAAGAACAGCTTCTTCCCTGCTGCTGTCAAACTTTTGAATGGACTTGCCTTGCATGAAGTTGATCTTTCTCTGCACACTGGCTATGACTGTAACACTACATTCTGCACTCTGTCGCTTCCTTCTTTATGAACGGTATGCTTTGTCAGTATAGCGCGCAAGAAACAATACTTTTCACTGTATGCCAGTACATGTGACAATAATAAATCAAATCAAATCAAATCAAAAGGTGCTTGGTTAAAATGACAAGTAACAGGAAGAATGGTGTCGTTTTTGCAGACTGGGTGAAGGAGTTCCACAAAGATGTCACCCAGCCTGCATTTAGTCTCCTCACTGTAGAGGAGACGACATCAGCTGCTAAATGGGAAAATTTCTACATTAAAAGGTTGCATGATCCCATGTTGGTGAAGTTAGATGAAGAAAGGTAGGAGGAGGTTTATGTGTAGCATTAACATCAACCAAATAATTGGACCGGATTGCCTATTTCTGAACTACAAATACCATATACTGGCAACAATTTTGTTCCACCACTCGTTTTGGAGGTGTCATTCAGATTGAAGATGCTTACAGGTGAGCTAACCATTTTTTAAACAATTATTATAATTAGTCGTAACAGAATAAAATTTAAATTTTGAATGAAGGAGATTAAGGCTTTGATATTAAATGATTATAGAATCCCTACAGTGCAGATGGAGGCCATTCGGCCCTTCAAGTCTGCACCGACCACAATCCCACCCAGGCCCTATTCCCGTAACCCCACATATTTACCCTGCTAAACCCCCTGACACGAGGGGTAATTTAGCACGGCCAATCAACCTAACCCGCACATCGTTGGGCTGTGGGAGGAAACTGGAGCACCCGGAGGAAACCCATGCAGACACGGAGAGAATGTGCAGATTCCACACAGTGACCTGAGGCTGGAATTGAACCCAGGTTCCTGGCACTGTGAGGCAGCAGTGCTAACCACTGTGTGACCGTGCCGCCTATGATGTGGGTGTGTGGTAGTTACATAACGTTTTCCGGGAATGGAGGTCCAAGACTTCCCTCTGAGACCTGGAGAAACACTAGTGCTCTTGTGCAAGCAGAGAAAAACATGCAGGAAAAACATTTCACCCTGAGATGCTGGGACTCAACTGGTTCACAGTTCAGTTCCTCACAGGTATGGCAGGGCAAAGGACCCAATCTACTTATTTTAGGAAAGATCCCACAGCCTTGCTGCAGGTGTCGCTCCCATTTGCCTGCTCAAAACAGCAGGTTAAAATCTGAAGGGAATAGGAAGACAAAGTTAAGCTTTCTTCAAATTGACACGAGTTCAAATTGATCTGAATAAGTCAATTTAAACAAGAAAAATAAGTATCCAAATCCTAATTTCCCAGTCTGTCCAAGAATAAGTTTCAGAAATGTCAATGTTAGCAATTTGTGGCCATTAGGTAACTGTCATGATAAAAGGGGCTAACACAGTTCCTTACACCTGCCATAACATGGGAACAGCCAACCAACCAAGGCGGCACGGTGGCACAGTGGTTAGCACTGCTGCCTCACAGCACCAGGAACCAGGTTTCAATTCCGGCTCTGTCTTTGCGGAGTTTGCACATTCTCCCAGTGTCTGCGTGGGTTTCCTCTGGGTGCTCCGGTTTCCTCCCACACTCCAAAGATGTGTGGGTTAGATGGATTGGCCGTGCTAAATTGCCCCTTAGTGTCAGGGAGTTTAGCAGGGTAAACATGTGGGGTTGCAGGGACAGGATCTGGGAGGGATTGTTGTGGGTGCAGCATCCATTCTCATGGCCTCCTTATGCCCATGCCAACTTAGTGCCCCTCTACTACCCCCATTTACCTCATGCACCCTTTGCCGACTTAAAACCAAGCTCTGCCCCCACCTTCAACCCTATGCTCTTAGCCCTTCCATACCAACTCACTTAGTGTTCTTGGATAGTTCCTTGACAGGTTTGACAGTGCCTGGATAGTTTTGACACTTTCTGTCCAGCGTTGACAGGTTTGACAGCTGGATGGCTACTTAGCATTTCCTTGACAGATGGACAGCTCTTTGACAGCTTGACAGTTCCATTGATTTTGGATGTAAAAATGCATAATCATGTTTACTGTGAACAATCCCAAAGAGTGCTGTACCTCTCCCTAAGATTCCTGGGACCCTATTCAAAGGGTTAACTTACTTTTTCCAAATACATCCTCCTCTTACCTTTTCTATTCTAAACACTCTGAATTCCACACTCCCATCCTTCCTAAATCCCACCTCAGTAGCCAATTGGCTCTGTGAATTGTGTGTACATGAACTGTGCCTGACTCCAGTCTCGTCCATGCCCCAGTCCCGAATATTCCAAACAGATGATGTTACAGCTGATGAATGGCTTCACTGTGGGGATCCGGAAGCACTTTCTGGACCAGGATTTGGACATTCCCTACATAATGTGGTTTCCCCTGAGATTATTGAGCTTTTCCTTGAAGACCTTATTGCTCCCATTCACCTGGCTCTCTGCTGTGGAGAAAATCCAGTTCATTGTATTTACAGTAAGTAGTCTCACAACACCAGATAAGAGTCATAAAGTCATAGAGTCAGAGAGGTTTACAGCATGGAAACAGGCCCTTCGGCCCAACTTGTCCATGCCGCCCTTCTTTTTAAAACACCTAAGCTAATCCCAATTGCCCGCATTTGGCCCATATCCCTCTATACCCATCGTACCCATGTATCTATCCAAATGCTTTTTAAAAGACAAAATTGTACGTGCCTCTACTACTACCTCTGGCAGCTTGTTCCAGACACTCAGCACCCTCTGTGTGAAAAAATTGCCCCTCTGGACACTTTTGTATCTTTCCCCTCTCACCTTAAACCTATGACCTCTAGTTTTAGACTCCCCGACCGTTGGGAAAAGATATTGACTATCTAGCTGATCTATGCCCCTCATTATTTTATAGACCTCTATAAGATCACCCTTCAGCCTCCTATGCTCCAGAGAAAAAAGTCCTAGTCTATCCAGCCTCTCCTTACAGCTCAATCCATCCAAGTCCTGGTAGCATCCTAGTAACTCTTTTCTGCGCTCTTTCTAGTTTAATGATATCCTTTCTATGGTAGGGTGACCAGAATTGCACACAGCATTCCAAGTGTGGCCTTACCAATGTCTTGTACAACTTCAACAAGACATTCCAACTCCTGTATTCAATGTTCTTACTGATGAAACCAAGCATGCCAAATGCCTTCTTCACCACTCTGTCCACCTGTGACTCCACTTTCAAGGAGTTATGAACATGTACCCCTCGATCTATTTGTTCTGTAACTCTCCCCAACGCCCTTCCATTAACTGAGTAAGTCCTGCCCTGGTTCAATCTACCAAAATGCATTACCTTGCATTTGTCGAAATTAAACTCCAACTGTCATTCATCAGCCCACTGGTCCAATTGATCAAGATCCCATTGCAATTGGAGATAACTTTCTTCACTGTCCACTATGCCACCAATCTTGGTGTCATCTGCAAACTTACTAACCATGCCTCCTATATTCTCATCCAAATCATTAATATAAATGACAAATCCCTGAGGCACACCGCTGGTCACAGGCCTCCAGTTTGAAAAACAACTCTCTACAACCATCCTCTGGCTTCTGTCAACTCCAATAGGCTTATTTGATAGCACGAGCTTTCGGAGCGCTACTCCTTCATTAGGTGGTTGGTACGTGACCTCAAACTTTTGTATCTTTTCCCCGACGGAAGAAGCACCTTGCTCTCATGCCCACATGTCTGTCCTTGACCTATTGCAATGCTCCAGTGAAGCCCAATGCAAGCTGGAGGAGCAGAATCCTAATGAATGATTCTAACACTCTAACCTGGTGTTGTGAGACTACTTACTGTGCCCACCCCAGTCCAACGCCAGCATCTTCACATCGTTGTATTTACATGCTGACAATATTCAGCATTCAATTGAGATATTTAGGAGTGAACATAAGCCCATCTCTTTCCTCACCTATGGCGTCTGAAGGTTTCATGGCAAAGGCATTGCCCTTCATCATTCTGAAATAGTATGTAGCTTCGCTTTTACAAATAAGTTTCTGAAATTGATGTTGATTGAATATCTTTTTCAATCTACTAGCATCTCATCTCACATGCTTCATGATCAAGTTAAACAAAAGCAGCAGATTGTCAAACCAAATTTAAATTGGAATGCTTATCCAAATGCCAAACTGGATTGATTGAAGTCAGACCCATTTGGATTGTTCATAGAATCATAGAATCCCTCCAGTGCAGAAGGGTGCCATTCGGCCCATCGAGCCTCCACTGTCAACAATACCATCCAGGCCCTATCCCCATGATTCCCCTGACACGAAAGGGCAATTTAGCTTGGCCAATTAACCTAACCCGCACATCTTTGGAGTCATGATGTGGAGATGCTGGCATGGGACTGGGGTGGGCACAGTAAGAAGTCTCACAACACCAGGTTAAAGAATTTGACCTGGTGTGGTGAGACTTCCTACTGCATCTTTGGACTATAGGAGGAAACCGGAGCACCCGGAGAAAACCCACACAGACACAGCGAGAAGGTTCCAATTCAACACAGACAGTTTTCCAAGGCTGCAATTGAACCTGGGTCCCTGACGCAGTGCTAATCATTGTGCCACTAAGCTGCCTGTTGTGGTTTGATCCAAGCCAATTCCAATTCTAAAGTGACCTCAATGTACCCAACTAATGGTTGATTTAAGCGCATCTGTTCCTCACAATGTCATCCAAAATACTAGCTTACCTGTCTATCTTAATATGGTGAATTACGTCAAACTCAGCATTTAATTTGCTGCCAAGTTACTATTATGATGGCAATTCATGCCATCGAGGATATATTCCAGATTCTAGATCAATCTCTTCATGATGAATGCTGTTATCTTTAATGCTATCGCCATTGTGACAGGGTGAAAAAGAATTCCTGCAACCCTTGTTCCTTTCCATATTGTCCACAATCAGTAAGCTTTTGAGAGGAGGACGTGAGTGTGTTCAGGGGTTAGAACCGGGATTTTCTGGTCGTGGGTCGAGCGTGACCGGAAATTCTGCCCGAAGTCAACGAACCTTTCGCATGGTCCTCCCTCGCCGACTGCGATTCCTGTGGCGGGCAGGATGGAAAAATTCCGCCCTTCGTGTGTGGGTAATTTGAATATCCAGCAGCAAACATTTTGGGATTTTTAATAAAGGGAATCGTTTATTCATTCGTTCACACAGAGAACCCAATGCTACGGCGTTCAGTCACAGTCACACACAAACTCACTCAAGGAAAATACTGTTCAAGAGAATGGTGAATTTTTCTAAGTTATAAAAGGAATAGTTCATAATTTCCATGATTGGCTTGTTCTGGAAGAGATTTTCATATCTGAAGTGCAGTTTAGGTGAATTGTTGCCTTGTTACCAAGAATTTAGTTTGCTGTATTGGAATAGGAACAGGATTGGAGGCCTTTCCATGTTATAGTCCCAGGATATTAAGACATAGGTGTGCCCTGCCTTTCTTTACGCCCTGTTTGTGAACACGAGTCCTCACTCACCTGAAGAAGGGGCTTGGGGCTCCGAAAGCTAGTGCTGCCAAATAAACCTGTTGGACTTTAACCTGGTGTTGTGAGACTTCTTATTGTTTCTTTCTGCTGCCATGTCTTTCTGCAGACAGCACGTAATTGATTAAAAAGAGACCAACATGGCTACCCTACCTTGTGGCTTTTCACTGTTCCCTTTTCCAAATATGGTCTTGGTATTAGGCTGATTAGTCACAATTGGGTTAATATTTGAAGCCATTAACCTTGGGAATGGGCTAGTGGCGGATTGAGATAATCACCATCTTAATTTTAGAAAGACACATTCAAGTCAAGACATGTCTTTTGGATGGTCTCAGGAGATAGGTAGTTGACACTTCTTAGGCTGGAATGCATGTATTTTGTCCTTGTGAGATAGTGTGGCAGTTTTGAATTCACAGACCAGCTCAGGTTACCCCTAATAGCCATCTTTTGCTGCACATTTTGTTCATTTGAAAAGAACAATCACATCCAAATTATTCCACAATGAGTAAAGTTCCAATCAAAAAGTTCCAAATTTGACATGTCTGTGTTGGCCATGACACCATGCTACCATTGCTCTCATCAATATGAGTAATAAATGACAATTAGCAAAGCTGAATATGTCATAGCGACAACTTGGCAGTGTTACATTAAAATTGTGAACGCATCTTGTTGTAAATATCAAACCGCTTGACATTTGTCTTAGTATTGAGATATGTGAAGTATTTCGCTTTCTGTCATTTGAAACTGAGGTGCCATGTCTATGAATAATCACTGTGAGAATTAACTTCTGTTCCACAGCGTCATTTATGTAATTTAACCGTAAGCAAACAGACCATAAGTTGAACTGTACCCATCTGGAGAGCAGGAATTTTGTCATGCTCTTTGCCTCATGTGTTTCTGACTAATTTTCTAGCTGCACAAAAAAATTATTTTAAGAAAGTATTGCGTGTTTACTCATACATGACAGAACTAGGCTATGGGTATTCATAAAATCACAGAAACCCTGCAGTGCAAAGGAGCCTGCACCGACAACAATCCCATCCCAGGCCCTATCCCCACAACCCCACATATTTACCTCACTATTCCCTCTAACCGACACATCCCGGGATATTATGGGCAATTTAGCAAGGCCAGTCAACCTCCCTGCCCATCTTCGGACTGTGGGAGGAAACCGGAGCACCCAGAGGAAACCCACACAGACACAGGGAGAACATGCAAACTCCACACAGACATCGACTTAAACTGGGAATCAAACCCGGGCCCCTGGAGCTGTGAGGCAGCAGTGCCAACCACTGTGCCATGTGCCATCCATTCATTTTCACTTAATCCAATTTAAGCAATTTTGCAATTCTTTAAAGTTGCATGGTAGCTCTTTGGAGATATTCTTCATTTCTGGAATATTCATGAAAGAACTTTGCTCGTGATTAATTATGGCGAATGAATTGTGCCTGGTATTTATGTTATTTATATATCTCTTGTATGTTGGGGTTTGGGGCACGGACTGCCCCTTTAAGAGTGTGGGTCAGGTGATTCCTCGGCAATTAGCTGCTCCCATTGCGGAGGCCTGTTGGACACTCTTAGACCTGCACACCTCATCAGTGCACAGCTCAAATAGAGAACTCCCATTCTTCAAGTTACCAAACCTACCTCATGATTCTTTATGCACCCTTAGTCCATAGGGGCATACATAATCATATTGTTGACTGTAAAAATTGGCCAATTTTACTTCAAGAACGTGAGCAGAGAAGGAATGGTATAGCAACCTTTCTAATGTTCAGACAGAAAATCAAACACAAGCATCTCTGTTTTGTGCTGAGAACATGTTTTCTTCCTGTGGGAGGGATATGAAAACATTTGAAGAAGTGAATGAATGAACTTATCAGCTCATGCGTTGAGAGGATGTAGACAACCCATCAGGATATAATCCATCGATTGATTAGAATCTGTGCTGATGATCGGGTGCATTTTTACCTCGAAGACCTCGAGCGGCTGAGCAAGGGTGGGGTGCTCTTTATCAGGCATCCTGTGTCCACTCCTACCACAAGATCATTTCTACCTTCCCTACCTGCTGGCACCAGATGATACCCTAGATTTACCTTTCGGATGGGCTCCATTTTGTGGCACAGTGGCACAGTGGTTAGCACCAGGGGCCTGGGTTCGATTCCCGGCTTCGGCCACTGTTTGCGCGGAGTCTGCACTTTCTCCCAGTGTCTGTGTAGGTTTCCTCCAGTTGCTCCAGTTTCCTCCCACAGTCCGAAAGATGTGCTGGTTAGGTGAATTGGCCAGGCTACATTCTCCCTCAGTGTACCCGAACAGGCGCTGGTGTATGGTGACTACGGGATTTTCACAGTAACTTCATTGCAGTGTTAATATAAGCACATTTGTGACACTAATGAATAAACTTCAAACTTTATTACTGTCTGCAGCCCCAGCAGTGGCCATCACTTTCTGTGATGCTGCTGTACAGGAGAATCATAGAATCTCTGCAGTGCAGAAGGAGGCCATATGGCCCATTGAGTCTGCACTGCCCTATTCCCGTAACCCCACGTATTTACCCTTGATGCGCGATTAATTCACTCGGGAGGCTGGATCGTACCCGGGAAATAAAGGCTTTTATTAGCAACAAGAATAGAGCATACTGCTTAACAATACAATCCCAGACTAAAGGGTCACTAGGAAGTGCAGTGACCTTTATACTCTTATAGGAAGGCGGAGCCAACCGGAGTGTACCACAGAACAATACCAACCGGTGGAACACCCCAACCCTAACCCCAACAGTAACAAGAGTAACATATGTACGAGTACCCATAGTGATAACCATCTATGGTTCAGTACCCATAGTGGTAACCATCTATGGTTCACCACAACCCTGCTAATCCCCTGACACTAGGGTCAATTTAGCATGGCCAATCAACCTAACCCGCATATCTTTAGACTTCGTGGGGAAACCAGAGCACCCGGAGGAAACCCATGCAGATATGGGGAGAATGTGCAAGCTCCACACAGACAGTGACCCAAGCCGGGAATTGAACCCGGGTCCCTGGCGCTGTGAGGCAGCAGTGCTAACCACTGTGCCACCGTGCCACCCTCATATTCGGAGGTGGTGATTACGAATTAGTGCAGAAGCCCCACCTTGACCCAATAAAGAGCCTGATGGCCATTAAATAGGTCCCCACACCCAGTGTAAAATTTAGCCCCATAATTTTCCAGTGTTGCCCAGGTGAACACCCCAGACCACAGCTTCTGTCTCGAACTCTTAGACAACTGAAATGCAACAGTGATAATGAAATGATTACATGGAATGATACATATTTTCAGCACAGGAAAAGGTTATTCAGCCCAACCAATCTATGTCAGCATTTATGCTCCACTCAAGCCACTTCCACCCTTTCTCATCTAACTCCAGTAATATAACTCTCTATTCCTTTCTCCCTCAGATGCTTATCTAGCTTTTCCTGAAACATTAAAGACTATATACTATTTGCCTCAACTAGCCTCTGTGATAGTAAGTTGCACATTCTCTCCTTTCTCTGGATGAAGAAGTTTTTTCTGAATTCCCAATTTGAATTCTTACATTGATGGCCTTTAACGTTGCTCTTTTCCACAATTGGAAATGCTCCCTCTATCTCTGCTCTTTCAACACTTTTATAATTTTAATGACCTCAAATGGGTCACTCTTTGGCCTTCCTTTCTCAAGAAGGTAAAGAGACCTGGGCTGGGATTTTCTGGCCTTTCCCTCTGGCGGGATCTTCTGGTCTCACCGAAGACGACCACCCTCCACTGTGACAGGTTTCCCAGCAGCATAGCAGGCAACCGACACAAATGGCCCATTGACCTCGGTGGGACTGGAAAATCCCACCGTCAACCAACAATGAGCAGCCTCCATTGCCAAAAAACAGGCCACAGTGGAAGGGAATGGAAAATCCGGGGCTGAGCGTATTCAAAAGTTTATTTATTAGTCACAAGTAGGCTTACATTCACACTGCTATGAAGTTACTGTGAAAATCTCCTCGTCGTCACACTCTGACACTTGTTCAGGTACATTGAGGGAGAATTTAGCATGGCCAATGCACCTAACCAGCATGTCTTTCGGACTGTGGGAGGAAACTGGAGCACCCGCAGGAAGCCCACGCAGACACGGGGAGAACATGCAAACTTCACACAGACAGTGACCCCAGCTGGAAATCGAACCCAGCCAGAAATCAAACCCAGGGCCCTGGTGCTGTGAGGCAGCAGTGCTAACCACTGTGCGACCTCATGTTTTCATGTTTTCCTAATCAGCGTAACTTCATATTTCTGGCATTTCATCTTTAGCAAATCTTTATTGTACCCTCTCCAATTTTATAATACGGTATCTATAACTGCCTACAGCACATCACAAGTGAGTCACCAAAGTTTGATAGAAGCATAGCTTCTCTGCTATTCAATTCTATCCCTTCAGAAATATTCATTTATGCATAGCCTTCTTAACCTTTTAATAATTTGTGTGTTTATACTTGCAGATATCTGCGTTCCCCTATTTCATTAACATTGTTATTTTCCCAGTAATATGTAACATTCTGACCAAAATGTAATTTGATTTGATTTGATTTATTATTGTCACATGTATTGGGATACAGTGAAAAGTATTGTTTCTTGCGTGCTCTAAAGACAAAACATACTGTGTTTAGAGTACATGGGGAGAAGAAAAGGAGAGGGTGCAGAATATAGTGTGTGCAGAATATAGTCTTACATTCTTCGAAAGTTTAAAAGAGTTGGAGTACAGTTTTAAATGCATAGAACGAGAGTAAAAGAGAATTACAGGGTATGCTGGGGACAGCTCACAAGAAGTCGCCATCTTAGAATCAAATTCATTTTTGAACAAAGAACAAAGAAAATTACAGCACAGGAACAGGCCCCTCGGCCCTCCAAGCCTACACCGGCCATGCTGTCTGTCTGAACTAAAACTTCCTACCCTTCCGGGGACCGTATCCCTCTATTCCCATCCTATTCATGTATTTGTCCAGATGCCCCTGAAAAGTCACTATTGTATCTGCTTCTACTACCTCCCCCGGCAGCGAGTTCCAGTCACCCACCACCCTCTGTGTAAAAAACCTGCCTCGTACATCTCCTTCAAACCTTGCCCCTTGCGCCTTAAACCAATGCCGCCTCATAATTGACTCTTCCACCCTGGGAAAAAGCTTCTGACTATCCTCTCTGTCCATGCCTCTCATAATCTTGTAGACTTCCATCAGGTCGCCCCTCAACCTCCGTCGTTCCAGTGAGAACAAGCCAAGTTTCTCCAACCTTTCCTCATAGCTGATGCCCTCCATGCCAATCTTTGCGCTCTTTTTGAATGAATTGAAGTTCATTTTCCAATGGTCCTTGATGTCTGCACACGTTTTCAGCAGAGTTATATCCTGTTCATGCAATGTGAATATGTTGTCAGTTTGAGAGAAGGATTTCATGTGATCAATAAATATCAGTCGTCACCCTCATCACGTAGCTTCCACTCTGCGGATTGTGTCTGCGAAATGATTTTAATAGTGTAGCAGCATCAAATATAAAAATACCTTCAGAATACTGATGCTTGATATTGGGGTTAGAATGGGACATGATAATCTGTCAGTTTTGAAAGCAACTTGTCTTTACTTATTGGTTTCATTGATTTTCAGCAAGTTTAGTAATCACCATTACTGGCAGGCATTAACACAGACTGGAAAGTGCAAACTGCCAGTAAATTGACCAATATGATTTTCCTTTTACTGGTAAATCTCCCTAACCACCAGAATCATTCAGTCTGTAAACTAGTTTTGCTGGACAATGCTCTGCAATAATTCAAGCCCCAGATATCACTCATCTTCAAGATGAGGCTATAAAATGTGATGGTGTTTACACATAAATCATTTTTCTTCTTTCTTAATGATGGGGAAGATTGACCAGGAAAGGTTTGCAGACAACGTGTTTAGGGATGGGCAATAAATGCTGGCCTGGTCAGTGGCGCATGTATCCCGTGGAAAAATAAATATTAAAATAATGTTAAAATTCCAGCCTCACCTGTAGGTAGACTACAGAAACATAAAAAAATAGGAGCAGGAGGTAATTTGAATTTGATTTATTATTGTCACATGTATTGGTATGCAGCGTTGTTTCTTGTGCACTATCCAGACAAAGCATACTGTACATAGGGAAAGAAAGGAGAGAGTGCAGATGTCTTACAGTCACAGCTAGGATGTAGAGAAAATGTACAGTGAAAAGTATTCTTTCTTGCGTGCTATACAGGCAAAAAATATCCTTCGTAGAGTACATAGGGAGAACATAGAACATAGAACAGTACAGCACAGAACAGGCCCTTCGGCCCACGATGTTGTGCCGAGCTTTATCTGAAACCAAGATCAAGCTATCCCACTCCCCATCATCCTGGTGTGCTTCAGGTAAAGGAAGGAGAGGATAGGGTCAGAATATAGTGTTACAGTCATAGCTCGGGTGTAGAGAAAGATCAACTTAATGCGAGGTAGGTCCATTCAAAAGTCTGATGGCAGCAGGGAAGAAGCCTTTTTTAGGTTGGTTGATATGTGACCTCAGACCTTTGGATCTTTTTCCCGATGGAAGAAGGTGGAAGAGAGCATACCTGATGTGCGTGGGGTCCTTGATTCTGCTGGCTGCTTTTCCAAGGCAGCGGGAAGTGTAGACGGTGTCAATGGATTGGAGGCTGATTTGAGCGATGGACTGGGTTACGTTCATAATCCTTTGTAGTTCCGTGCGGTCTTGGGCAGACAGGAGCCATACCACGCTGTGGATACAACCAGAAAGAATGCTTTCTATGGTGCATCTGTAGAAGTTGGTGAGAGTTGTACCACACATGCCAAATTTCCTTAACCTCCTGCGAAAGTAGAGGCGTTGGTTTGGCTTTCTTAACTATAGCGATATATATATGGAGTAAATAAACTATATATGGAGTAGGCCATTCGACCCTCCAAGTCTGCTCTGACATTCATTATGATCATGGCTGATCCTCCAATGGAGTAAACTGTTCCTGCTTTCACCCTATATCCTTTGATCCCTTTCGCCCCAAAATCGCTGTCGAACTCCTTTGTTTTAGCCTCAACTTCTTTCTGTGGCAGTGAATTCCACAGGCTCACCACTCTCTAGGGAAGAAATTTCTCCTCATCTTAGTCCTAAATGGCCTACCTTGTATCCTTAGACTGTGACCCCTCATTCTGGACTCCCCGCCATTGGGGACATCTTTCCTGCATCTACTCTCTCAATTTTTGAGAAGTTTCTATGAGATATAATCTCATTCTCCCAAACTCCAGCGAATATAATCCTAGCTGACTCAATCTCTCCTCATACATCAGCCATGCCATTGCAGGAATCAGTCTGGTAAACCTTCGCTGCACTCACTCCATAGCAAGAACACCCTTGCTCCACTAACGAGACCAAAACTGCACACCACTGTCCAGGTGTGGTCTCATCAAGGCCCTGTATAATTGCAGCAGGAAATTCCTGCTCCTGAGCTCACAGTTACGCCCTATGAAGGCCAACATTGGCACGGTGGCACAGTGGCTAGGATTGCTGCCTCACAGCATCAGGGACCTGGGCTCGATTCCCGGCTTGGGTGACTGTCTGTGTGGAGTTTGCACATCTTCCCCATATCTGAGTGGGTTTCCTCCGGGTGTTCCGGTTTCCTCCCACACTCCAAAGATGTGTGAGTTAGGTTGATTGGCCATACTAAATTAACCCTACTGTCAGGGAGATTGGCAGGGTAAATATGTGGGGTTACAGGAATAGGGCCTGGGTGGGATCGTGGTTGGTGTGGATTCGATGGACTGAATGGCCTCCTTCAGCACTGTAAGGATTCTATGATTCTATGAACATACTATTTGCCATATTTATCGCCTGCTGCATCTGCATGCTTGCTTTTGACTACTGATATATAAGGACACCCAGGTCTGAGTGCACATTCCCCTCTCTCAATCTATAGCCATTCAGATAATAATCTACCTTCTTGTTTTTCCTAACAAAGTTGATAGCCTCATATTTACCCACATTATACTGCACTCTGCATTATAGACCAAGATTCTTGGCACGCATAAAAGTGCTAATTTATTTTTACACTGGCAATATATTATCAGAAATAAAAATATGGGGTTCAGTAATTTTAAACATGACATATAGTAAGTGTAATATTCTTGCGAGGAGAAAAGTGACTTTTCACCATTGGTTCCCAAACTCTCCACTCTTAGTATTTTCCTCAGCTCTCTGTAGTGTCTGATTACTATGATTAACCAACCACTTGATTATCACTGTAGCATGCTAGTCCCAAGATGGTAGAAGAGAAACTTAATGGACCTTGATCTTTTTTTCTGTCGAACAATTTTTATATTCCCTGGCCAATTACTGCCCCATCAGTCTACTCTCAGTCATCAAAGTGATGGAAGGAAGTTGTGAGAAGTGATACTTACACAGCAATAACCTTCTCATTGATGCTCAGTTTGGGTTCTGCCAGAGCCACTCAGCTCCTGACCTCATTACAACTTAGACCAAATGAATAAGCTGAACCTAAGAGATAAGGTGAGACTGATTGCCTTTGACATCACGGCAGCACTTGACTGAGTATGGCATCAAAGAGCCCGAGCAAAACTGAACTCAATTAGAATCAGGAGGAAAACTCTCCACTGGTTGCTGTCATGCCTAGCACAAAGGAAGATAGTTATGGTTGTGTGACGTCAATCATCTCAGTCCTGGGACATCGCGTAGGGTTTCCTCAGAGTAGCGTCCTTGGGACAGCCATCTTCAGCTGCTTCATCAATGACCTTCTCTCCATCATGAGGTCAGAAGTTTGGATGTTTGCATTTATTTGCACAATGTTCAGCACCATTCATGAATTTTGAGATGCTAAAGCAGTCCATGCCCTTGTGAAGTAAGACCTGGACAACATTCAGGTTTGGGCTGACAAGTGGTAAGTCCCAATGACAACAAACTATGGCCAGCAATGACCATCTCCAACAAGAGAGAATTTAACCTCCATCCTTGACATTTAATGGCTTCATTGGCACATCCCATCCACCACCATAAACATTCACTCCATCTACCACTAACACAGTATTGTGCCCAACCTACAAGATGCACTTCAGCAACTCACCAAGGCTCCTTTAACAGCAATTCACAAACCGATGACCTGCACTAACTAAAAGGACAAGGGGAGCAGGTGCAGAGGAACACCGCCACTTGCAAGTTCTCATCCAAGCCAGACTTGGAATTATATCACTGCCTATTCACTGTCGCTGAGTCCTGGAGCTCCCTTTGGTCCATTACCACTTTCTCAAGAGCAATTAGGATGGTCAATAAATATTGGCTTTGCCAACGATGCCCAAGCCCCTTGAAAGAATAATTTTAAAAAAGTGGCCGAGTTAAGGACTCATTTGAAAAACAAGGTACTTCTTATTTCTGAAAAGCTCAAACAAATACCTACCTCTCTCTCTTATCATTCCCTCTTTCAGAACAGTATTATTTTCAGATGCAGTTGTGACTGGGAGATTTGACAACACATATTGGAAAAAGAAAGGCTAAAGAGTCTTGTTCTTAGCTGAGGGAGTTGTAAATATGTTGGATCGGTGTGTACAATAATAGTGGTGGGGTTGGGGGGGGGGTGGCGGGGTACGGAAGGAGTAGGGTAGGGGGAATAGATCTTGGAGGCCAGTCATCATCTGGGGGGAAATCATCTTGGGGGAAGGGGTGCCAAAAAGTGAGCACCCATCTTTCTTCCCACATTTCAACCAGTTGTCTTTAACCTTTTAACCAGCTGTTCCTAAAAAATATGAAGTTGTAACACTCATCCAGCTGGCCAACTGCATTCTGCCATGGAACCATTTGGGCCAATTAGAGCTTGTTAACAAGCTCAATTGTCCATTTTAAAAAAAAATGGCGGGCGCATTGGCGATTTCGGCAACCACCAGTCTACGCTTGGATAAGGACCAGGTCATGGGTGGGTGGGAAGGCAGTGATCTGACCACCTGTTATTTTTTTGCATGGGCCACCCCACTTAAAATACACCCAATAGGATGCCGTTAAATCTAGCCCATCGGGCGGTATTTTTCCACTCTTTGTCAAAGTGCCAGGCAGGCGTGTAACTGGGAGAATTTCAGATCCACATTTTTGGGTGAGCGGAGAGGGGAGGAGGGAGGCTCCCCCCTCCCCGCACCACCAACCGCCCCCCTCCCCCCCCCCCCCCCCACACACAATCACGGGGCCTGCGGCCCAAGAAGCAACCCCTGTTGATCCCCCTGCAGCCCAGACCAATCGCGGACCCTCCTTCCCCACCGATTGTGGCTCCGCCACCCTCCCCCAACAATCATGGTCCCGCTGCCCTCCTCCCACCGATCGCTGCAGAGTGGCAGCAGGCCCCCTCCCCCTTTTAGCCCTGCTTCCACTGGCTCCTCCACCCATTAGCCCTGCCCTCCACTAGCCCCTCCCCGCAGGCCACGCCTCCATTGGCTCCATCACCTGGCACTGCCCAAGGGCCACCCCCGCCTTGCCATCGGCCTCCCCAGGGGGCCTCAATGACCTCCGGTTCCACCGGCGAAGCCAAGATGACTGCTCCCTGTTCATGAGGAGTATGCCTATTCCTCGCCGGCGAGAACCTCTCCTGGCGAGGCCGTTAAGGGAAGCGAGCCTGGACAATTGAGAGCCGGGCTCGCTAATCACATTTAAAATCATATTTAAATAAATGTACATACATTAACCAGCCTCTCACCCATTTCCCGCAAGAGGCTAATCATGCCGGAAATCCTATTGTTGAAAAATGGCTGCGCAAACCAGCGTAAATCGCGCTAATCGCTTTACGCTCCACTTTACGACCGCATCGCACCCAAAAATGGGCCCAACGCGATAGTAAAATACTGCCCATCGTGTCTGTGCCTGTTTGTATCAGGAGTCTTGAGCAAGGAAAACCTTCAGACAGGTACTGTGGAGACAATTTACTTCATGCTTTACCGGGTTATTTTGCCATACATCGGTGCCAGTACCGCATTAAATCTATCTTGAAGTGAGTGGAGTTTCTGCTGTCATTGAATTGGAGTACATCCGGCAGATATACTGCACTTCAGGAGGCAAATGTCAGCTAACTCTGGAAAGTGAAAGGCAGAAATATTGCTGCAAGAGCATGATTAGGCCAGATTCAACTTGCCACGTAGGGCTATATTTAATTCCTTACAGCTGACTCACACTGATGATTTGAGGCATTTCTTTCCTTGTCCTATGTATATGTACAGCATGGCACTCCTTCAGCAGAAGCGCTGAGATATATTGCAGGCTGGTAGCATAATTTCCGATTGACTCATTTTCAAACAGCATTCAAAAATAACAATACATTTCAAGAATGCATTTTCTCATAAATATTATATTCCTAGTTGCAGAGGAGCCAAGACTTTCTCACCATCCATGGTTATCAGGGGCGTTTGTGATTAATCGTACTAATTGATAAAGAACCTTATTTTGCATGCTTAGGAAAGGCACGCAGTGCCAACTCTCCAGTTATAATTAGTTTTGCTAATTGTTTCCCATGTAATGTTCTAAAGACATACATGCATCGTGCAAACAGCACAATTTCCTAAGTGCCAATTTGTCCTTGTTTCGCAGGAGCTAATTATACCTCTCACACATTCCGAGGATTGGCAATTGCATGATCAAACTACGTAGCATTTTCATCCAACCTCCTCCTTTTTGTCCTAGGTTGTCAGATGAGTGAGCCGTTTAGAGAAAAGTAAAATTGTCATTTTGCCTAAAAAGGCATTTAATTGTTGGATATGTACTTCCTTTTACTTATTCGTGGCATTTGGGCATCGCTAGCTGGGCCAGCATTTATTGCCCATCCCTGAGTGCATTTAAGAGTCAACCACATTGCAGTGGATCTGGAGTCAGATGGAGGCCAGACCATGTAAGGATGCCGATTTCCTTCCTTAAAGGATATTAGTGAACCAGATGGGGTTTTAGGACAATTGGCAATGGCTTTTAATTCCAGATTTTTAGTGAATTCAAATTTCACTATCTCAAGTAAGTTTATTTATTAGGCACAAGTAAGGCTTACATTAACACTACAATGAAGTTACTGTGAAATTCCCCTAGTTGCCACACTCCGGCGCCTGTCAATGCACCGAACCAGCATGTCTTTCAGACTGTGGGAGGAAATTGGAGCAGCCGCAGGAAACCCACGCAGACAAGGGAAGAACATGCAAACTCCACACAGACAGTGACCCAAGCTGGGAATCAAACCCAGGTCCCTGGCACTGTGAGGCAGCAGTGCTAACCACTGTGCCACTGTGTCACCCATCTGCCATGGCAGGATTCGAACCCTGGTCTCTGTATTACTAGTCCAGCGACACTATGCCAAAAAAACTGCTGCCATACCTTGTCAACAAAGTGAAGGCATAATTACAAATTTTCTTTGCTTACAGATTCTCTCCCAGTCACAATGACCTTTAAATGAGCAAATAGGTCCGGAGAATCATAAACCATTCTTTATCAATGTTGTCAAAACCTTATGACCCACAAAACATATGTGAACTCTCTCCCAACATAGGAAAGGATTAATTGAATTATTTTCACAGGAAATCTCGATAAGACTAATTCAATCACAGGTGATTCAGGGGCCCGATTTTACCATTTTGATTCTAAGCGCTGAATCTGGGCGCAATTCAGATCCAACTTGGAAAACTGTTCTCAGGCGCCCCTTTGTTCTCAGGCGCACTTTGCCTGAAAAAAAAATTGCGAGTCTAAATCACGCTGTGGGCGGGGCTTATCACGCCTGAAATGCTGCTGTTCCGATTGGAGCTTTGAACTACACACGCGCAGTGGAAAAAAACATTTGAAAAACGTGCCCCTGTCACATTGCTCCCGAGCTGCAAAAAGCGGATAAAGCGGCTCAGGAGCAAAAAACGGGAGCGAAAAGCGGGAGCGATGGCCCCCACAGACCCCCACAACATAACAGTCCTCCTTATCCACCCAACCCCTCACTACCCAGACCGATCGCGACCCACTGCCCCCTTCCCCCCCACCGATCAGCCGCAGAGTGGCAGCGGTCCTCTCTGCCCCTGCCCCCCCGCCAGAGATCCATCTGACTTCCCTCCCCCACCCCAACAGAGAACGATCTGGCCGCCCTCCTCCCCCTCCCATCACCAGAGATACATCTGACCCGCCTCCCTCCTCCCTCACCCCCCCACCATCATATTCAGTTTTTACTTTAAATGCAGGGTGCTTGGGTGCGTGGTCGGCACAGCGGCACAGTGTTTGTACTGCTGCCTCACAGCGCCAGGGACCCCGATTCCCGTCTTGGGCCTCCCTCCTCCCCTCTCCGCTCACCAGAGAATAACCTGGCCCACCTTCCCTCCTCCCCACCCCCCCCCCCCCCCCCCCACGCCACCACCGATCTGAGTTAGAGAGCCATTGGAAGCTCTGAACTTACCTCTTCAGAAGCTGGAGCATCCGCAACAGACCTTTGCCGAGCATGTCTGTTTCGTGCCGAATCTGGACACATGAATGCGATGGTAAAGGGGGAAAAGCTGGTAAAGGGGGAAAAGCTGGTAAAGTTGGGCGGGCAGTTAATTAATTCAATTTAAATGCATGTAAATGCATTTAAATCGCCGTTGTGCCCGTTATGGGCATAGTTCAGATCATGGCTATTTTTGGGCCTTGGTAAAGTGGGCATCTGTGCGGACGCGGGCACGGATCGTGCTAATCGCCTCACGCCCGACTTTACCAAGTTTTCGCGACCGAAAATGGGCACGACGCCATGGTAAAATCGGGCCCTCAATTTCCTAGTCAGATAGAAAAAAGTGAAAAGTTTTTAATTTATTAGTCACAAATAGGCTTACATTAACACTGCAATGAAGTTACTGTGAAAATCCTCTCGTCTCCACACTCTGACGCCTGTTTGGGTACACTGAGAGAGAATTTAGAATGGCCAATGCACCTAACCAGCACGTCTTTCTGACTGTGGGAAGAAACCAGAGCATCTGGAGGAAATCCACGCGGACACGGTGAGAATGTGCAGACTCCGCACGGACAGTGACCCAAGACGGGAATCGGGGTCCCTGGCGCTGTGAGGCAGCAGTACAAACACTGTGCCGCTGTGCCGACCACGCACCCAAGCACCCTGCATTTAAAGTAAAAACTGAATATGATGGAAACATTTTTAAATTTAATTGAAATGAATGATTCCCCCACCAACTACACACCCAACTCTTGCTTTAAGATGCTAATTGGCAAGTTGTGCATTTCCAGTGTTTGCACATTCATTTCGAGATTTTCAGCATTTGCCCTCATCTTTTTATCACAAAAGATAATGTTCATGTTCTTACTGAAAAGCTCCACTTCAACACAGTTTTATTGAATAATACAGTGTTTTATTGAAGATTGAAAGACCTCCAGTGTTGTCCTGAATGTGATCGTAGTAACTATTCACAATCTGTTTACAAAGAGACTTCCTCTTAGGAACCAGGAGTACAATTGGCAGAAAACAACTAGCTGCATTTGTGAAATATTTCTTTTAATTATCTGGAAGGGAGAACAATCCCATTCAAATTGCCAGAAGCCAAAACTGTTCATTTGATGCCCTTATCTCAGTGGTAACTCCAAAAGCAGAGTCAGAGCACCCATTCAACAGATCGACTCATTTAGAACTCACGCAAAACCCAGTGCCTAACACTGAAAGAAGCAAAGTGCATTTACAAAATAATCTTTCAGAGGGGGCCAATCCAACAGTTCAAATGAAGCTGTGGCTAATGTTGGATTTTTTTTCCAGAGCATTTGATTAGTTTTGTAGTTCTAGTAGCAATCCAATTATTGTGAATTTACCATGATATTAAACAGTAGCTGACGCAACAATGAGTCCTAAAAATATCCTGTCTCTTTTGCTGAATCTGTGCTTCCTTGGACAACTTGTTTCAGGACAATTGAAACAATTTCTGTATCCCAGGACATTGTGGGAGGCAGGGAGGAAATTACGGGTCCCCTAGCCGAGATATTTGAATCATCGATAGTCACGGGTGAGGTGCCTGAAGATTGGAGAGTGGCAAATGTTGTGCCTTTGTTTAAAAAGGGCTGCAGGGAAAAGCCTGGGAACTACAGGCCAGTGAGCCTCACATCTGTGGTGGGTAAATTGTTGGAAGGCGTTTTGAGAGACAGGATCTACAGGCATTTAGAGACGCAAGGACTGGTTAGGGACAGTCTGCATGGCTTTGTGAGTGGAAAATCATGTCTCACAAATTTGATTAAGTTTTTTGAAGGGGTAACCAAAAAGGTAGATGAGGGCAGTGCAGTTGATGTTGTCTACATGGACTTTAGCAAGGCCTTTGACAAGGTACCACATGGTAGGTTGTTGCATAAGGTTAAATCTCACGGGATCCAGGATGAGGTATCTAAAGGGATACAAAATTGGCTTCTTGACAGAAGCCAGAGGTGGTTGGAGAGAGTTGTTTTTCAAACTGGAGGCCTGTGACCAGCGGTGTGCCTCAGGGATCAGTGCTGGATCCGCTGTAATTGTTCATTTATATTAATGATTTGGATGAGAATATAGGAGGCATGGTTAGTAAGTTTGCAGATTACACTAAGATTGGTGGCATAGTGGACAGTGAAGAAAGTTATCTCCAATTGCAACAGGACCTTGATCAATTAGGCCAGTGGGTTGATGAATGGCAAATGGAGTTTAATTTAGACAAATGCGAGGTGATGCATTTTGGTAGATTGAACCAGGGCAGGACTTACTCAGTTAATGGTAGGGCATTGGGGAGAGTTACAGAACAAAGAGATCTAGGGGTACATGTTCATAGCTCCTTGAAAGTGGAATCACAGGTGGACAGGGTGGTGAAGAAGGTATTCGGCATGCATGGTTTCATCAGTCAGAACATTGAACACAGGAGTTGGAATGTCTTGTTGAAGCTGTACAAGACATTGGTAAGGCCACACTTGGAATATTGTGTGCAATTCTGGTCACCCTATTAGAGAAAGGATATTATTAAACTAGAAAGAGTGCAGAAAAGATTTACTGTGGTGCTACCGGGACTTGATGGATTGAGTTATAAGGAGAGGCTGGATAGACTGGGACTTTTTTCTCTGGAACGTAGGAGGCTGAGGGGTGATTTTATAGAGGTCTATAAAATAATGAGGGGCATAGATCAGCTAGATAGTCAATATCTTTTCCCAAAGGTAGGGGAGTCTAACACTAGAGGGCATAGGTTTAAGTTGAGAGAGAAGAGATACAAAAGTGTCCAGAGGGGCAATTCTTTCACAGAGAGGGTGGTAAGTGTCTGGAATAAGCTGCCAGAGGTGGTAGTAGAGGCGGGTACAATTTTGTCTTTTAAAAAGCATTTAGATAGTTACATGGGTACGATGGGTATAGAGGGATATGAGCCAAATGCGGGCAATTGGGATTAGCTTAGGGGTTTTTAAAAAAAGGGCGGCATGGACAAGTTGGGCCGAAGGGCCTGTTTCCATGCTGTAAACCTCAATGACTCTATGACTCAGTCTAGCTGGGTCAATGGAATCTAAAAGTTTATCAACGTTTATGGGTAGGAGGAAACCGAAGCACCTACAGGAAACCCACACAGACACGGGTTTCCGCACAGACAGTGATCCAGCCCCTTTGCAATAAATGCCAACATCCCATTTGCCTTTTGTATTATGTGCTACACCTGCATACTGACTTTCTGCGATTCATGAACATAGACACCCAGATCCCTCCGCCTGGATGCATTTTGAATCTGCTTTCCATTTAGGTAATAATTTGCCTTTCTGTTTCTTTTCTGTCAAAATGGATAACCTCATGTTTAACTACATTAAACTCCATCTGTCAAATTTTGACCCATAATCCTCACCTATCTATATCTGTCTGTAGAATCTTTATATTCTCTTCACTGCCTCCTTTCCCACCTATTTTAGTATCATCCGCAAATTTTGCTATGTCACACTCTGTCCCTGCTTGCAGATCATTGATATAAATCACAGTTGACATTCGAGGACTGACCCCTGTGGCACCCCGCTTGTTACATTTCACCAGCCAGAGAGGGACACATTTATCCTCAATCCAACCTAGTACTCTACCCTCGTCCCCTGCGATCTCACCTTCTAGACCAGTCTTTTATATGGCACCTTGTCAAATGCCTTCTGGAAGTCCAGATATACCACCTTGACGGTTATGTCCTCAAGTGTCCTCTGGAATTCCCTCTCTAAATGCCTCCATGTATCTACCAAACTTTCTACTTTTAAGGTACTCCCTCAAGCCTACCTCTAACCTAGCTTCAGGTCATCTTCCCTGGTATCTCCTTATGTGGATCAGTGTTTTATTTTGTTTCATTATGTTCTTGTGAAGTGCCCTGGGACTCTTTATTATCTTGATGGTGCTTTATAAATACAAACTGCTTCTTTTAATTTATTGGTTCATGATGCAGGTGTCGCTGGCTGGACCAGCATTTATTGCCCATTCCTAATTGCCCTTGAGATGATGGTGGTGAGCCATTGCAGTCCATGCAATGTGGAAGTGTAGTGCCCGCAGTGCAGTTCCTAAGGGGATTTTCACAGTAACTTCATTGCAATGTTAATGTAAGCCTACTTGTGACACTAATAAATAAACTTTAAAACTTTGAAGGAGTTCCATGATTTTGACCTGGCAATAATGAAGGAACAGCAGTATAGTTCCAAGTTAGGTTGGATGGTGTCAAACTTCTTGAGCGTAGTTTATACACTCATACGAGCAAGTGGAAAGTATTCCATCACACTCCCGAATTGTGCCTTGTAGATGGTGAACAGGCTTTGGGGAGTCAGGAGGTGAGTTACTCTGTACAGAATTGCCAGCCTCTGACTTGTTCTTGTCGGCACAGTATTTATATGGGTGGTCCAGTTTAGTTTCTAGTCAATGGTAACCTCCAGGGGGTTGATAGTGTGAGATTTAATGCTTTTGGTAATACTTTTGAATATCAAGGGGACATGGTTAAATTCTCTCTTGTTGGAGATGGTCATTGCCTGGCCCGTGTGGGGGATATGTCAATGTTATGGCATTGTTCTCCCTGGTGTTCTGGGAAGCTGTTCTGACTTCAAACTGTATTGAGTGTATTAAGAGAACTGCAGCATTCATCCAAAGGACTCAGTTCCAATATCACGTGAGCATTAGTCTTTGCTGTGTTAAACATGTGGAAGGGTTTTGTTTCCAGGATTGGTTTAATTGGAACATCTTAGATATATTTGTTAAGGGTTTTACATTATTGAGGCTGTTTTGTTTTGTTTGTAACTGATAACCGCTATTGCTAATATTCTTTCTGTACATGTTAATTACATTCTTGAATAAACTTTGGTTGATAAAAGCTCCCTAGTGGGCCATTTGAATCATACCTGAGGTGAAACATATCATGCTTATCCTAGCCAAATTCAAGATGCAAAACCTAAGATTCAGGCGGGCTCCATAAAACAATTTGGAGTTTCTGCCTGTGGCAGAATAAAAACCATCAAATATAATTTCAATCCAACTATTTCACTTGAAGGAAATGCCTTGGTTTCCCTCTCTCCTCTTAATCATTGAAATGTAAAGCTTAGGTCACCGGAGCATCCCTTACGCATTAGTGTGATTATACTTCAGTTTAAAGCTAATGAAAAATAAATCTGAGTCATTAACAAAGGTTCGGGTGGTTAATATACAATTGGTAAGCTTTTGGGATTCAGTGCAAGTCCAACTAATGTTTCATTAAATGTTGAGTTTACTGCATGTTATAAGTTGGCCTCTGCAAAGTATTGCGTCACTTTTACTTTGGTGGTGAATGGGGCAAATATGAGAGAGACCAACTTTATATAATTACGCTCTTGCACTAGAACTTCGAAATAATGGTTCCACAAAATTTACAATGTCAACAAGGACTGGCACCACCATATGCTATTTAATACAGGAATAGGAAGATAATACTGGGAAGAGCTTGGCTGGGAAGATGCTGTCGGTTCCAAGGTGATTGAAGGCAATTTTAGGATTGGAATGGTTTGCCACTGAGGGATTGATTGAAATCAGTAAGCCTGAGAGTAATATTCTTATTTGATGTACCACTCACGATGTACTCGAGGGAGTCGGTTAGCTCAGTTGGCTGGATGGCTGGTTTGTGTGCAGAGCAACGCCAACAGCACAGGTTCAATTCCTGTGCCAGCTGAGGTTACTTACAAAGGCTTGTCTTCTCAATCTTGCCTCTCGCCTGAGGTGTGGTGATCCTCAAGTTAAATAACCACCAATCAGCTCTCCCGTTCAAAGGAGGAAGCAGTCTGTGGTCATCTGGGACTATGGCGACTTTACCTTTATTAGAGGGATTAAACTGGCATGGAAGAGGAATACATAAATAGGATAAGCAAAGGGAAAGGAGAAGTTGTTGAGGAAAAACAATTGAGAATAAAAAAAGAAAATAATTGTCTGATTCGAGCTCAGCAGGAAGAAAATCATAGGTTGATTTCGTCAAGAAAATGTCAAGAAAATAAAGTGGGGCCAATATCTAATATTGGTAGAACAATGGGAAATATTGTCCAGAACATACATGAAAACAGAAACTAGAAGCAGGAGCAGGCCATTCGGCTGTTCAAGCCTGCTCCACCATTCATCTCGATCATAGCTATTCATCGAATTCAATATCCTGATCCCACCTTCCCCCCATATCCCTGGATCCCTTCAGTCCCAAGAGCTATATCTAATTTCTTCTTGGAATCAGACAATGTTTTGGCCTCAACTACATTCTGTGGTAGTGAATTCCACACATTCATCACTCTCTGGGTGAAGAAATTTCCCCTCACCTCAGTTCTAAAAGGGTTACTTGTTATCCTCAAATTATGACCCCTAATGCTGGACTCCCGCACCATCGGGAACATTCTTTCTGAATCTACCGTGTCTAACACTGTTTGAATTTTATAAGTTTCTATGAGATCCCCTCTCACTCCACTAAACTCCAGTGAATATAATCGTAACAGACGAAGGGCGGAATTCTTCCCATAAACATTCTAAGTGTCGAATTTGCATGAAAACTTGAGTAATTCACATTGGGTTTCTCAGTAGGAGTTCAGAGAAGAAGCTCCCACACTCTGTGCTCTGCAGAGGCCACCAGCATGGATACCATTAAATTTCAGGGGGCGGGGCCTATTCCCACTGGAGATACTGGCAACATAGCACTGAGCGGCCCACTGCACATGCGCCAATCTGTCAGTGCCGAGATCGGCGCATGCGCAGTGGCCCCACACTGTTAGCCTTCCGATCGCTGGCTCCCCGACCAGTCTTGGGCCCAGCCCCTCTCCCCCCCCTCTCCCCCCAGCAGTAACTCTCCCCCCACAGTCACGACCGTTCCCCACCCCGCCTCACAGTGCCAACCCCCCAGCAGTCTGGCTGTCCCGCCCGGCTGACCCCCGACCCCCCAACCCACCCAGATCACTGGCCTCCCTCCTTCCCCCATCGATCCCAACTGCAGAGTGGCAGCAGAAGCCCCCACCACCACTGATTGCCCCCTATGCCCTGCCCCATCAGGCCCCACCCCACAGCTCTGCCCCCATTGGCCCCACCCCCTTAGCACTGCCCCATGCCTAATGGACAGTGCCAAGGTGCCCCCTAGACATTGGCACTTTGCCCCTTGCCAGGATGCCAATGCCCAGGGAGCACCAGCCCCCCACCGCCTGACCCCCTGCATGGCCCCAATTGCCCCCCCTTCACTCAAGTGGGGCGGGTCACTATCTCCCTGAAAGTGGGGAGCGAGAGTAATCTCCATTGGAGTGAAACGCTCTGATGGGGTGCGAAACGTTGTCGGAAATCTGGCGCTGGGAGACGCAAGTGGAGCATGAACGCTCGCGCAAATCATGCGAATCGGCCCGCTGCACTAAAAAATCAGAGCAGAATGGGAGAATCGCGGCCTTAGTCTCTCCTCATAAGACAGTCCTGCCATCCTAGGAACCAGCCTGATAAACCTTCGCTGTACTCCCTCCATAGCAATGACACCCTTCCTCTGATAAGCACACCAAAACTGCACACAATACTCCAGGTGTGGCCTCACCAGCACCCTGCATAATTGCAGCAAAACATCCCTATCCCTGTACTCAAATCCTCTGGCTATGAAGGCCAACATACCATTTGCCTTCTTTACTGCCTGCTGTATCTGCGCACTTACTTTCAGCGACTGATTCACGAGGACTCCAAACTCTCGCTAAGCATCCACCTCGCTTAAAAACCTCAAAACACGTTGAAACATCTTTGCAGTTTTTTTTCCTTCTGTGCACCAGCAACATAACAAATGGGCAATAATTTCAAATTAATGCCGTAAATTGACAGTTGGGCGTCGCCACCTACACATCCTTTTGATGTAATTATCTGTATAAATTAAAATTTAAATCCAGTTGGTATTTAAATTAAAGATGTTTAAAGTCTAATGAAGAAGATGTGTTTTTATGGAGGCTGCTTCGCTGAAATACCTGGGTTATTAGTATGACAGGCAATGAGGCAGATTGGCAGATTATCTCAAACTAATTTCTTGAATGCCAGACAGGTCCCCTGGTTAAAAAAAGGAGACAGAATTAACAATTAGCTCGTGCACTGTGATCAGCAACGTCTCTATCTTTTAGAGAATTTCACTGAGCAGCAGTCAGTGTATAAAAATTGGACTGGGAGGCCACAGCTGATGACAACTGGAAAGAAGCAGTCAGTTGCAACCTGACATCTGTGTCTGAAAGTTGCGTGTTCGAGCCCCACTCCGTGGAGCTAAGAGGAAAAGTGAGGGGAGGCAGAATCATTAGTGACACCTGCCTTTGACTGAGAGGGTTTGTGAGATTCCTGAGCTCTCACTGCGGAATGTTAATGATAGAAAACATCTTGTGGGGAATGATGCCCAGAGAAATACAACACGGAAATAGGCACTTTGTCCCAACTGGTCCATCCCTCCCAGCTGGTCACCATTGCCCGCATTTGGCTCATCCTCTCATCCACTCTAACCCCTTCCCATCCATGTACTTGTCCAAATGCTTTTTAAATGTTGCTATTGTACCTGCTAATAGGTAAGGTGTTGAATAAATAGTGGGAAACATTTAAAGAAACAATTCAAAATGTTCACCAAAAATACATTCCATTGGAAAACAAAAACTTAGCGAGGATAGTATTAGATTAAAACAATATACTTACAGTGGTGCAAAGAACAGTGATAAGTTTGAAGATCGCTTGCTTTATAAACTAGGAAAGGACAACCAAAAAGTTGATAACAAGAGAAAATACAAATCTGAGAAAAATCTAGCCGGGAAAGGATAACCAGACTATCAGAGCAAGTATATAAAAGGAAGGGAGTAGCTAAAGTAAATGTCGGTCCCTGAGAAGCAGAGATAGGGGAAATTGTCATGGGGATTGGGGAAATGGGAGACATTGAATAATGATTCAAGTTTTTTTACAATATAAGTCATCAATTCGGCACGGTGGCACAGTGGTTAGCATTGCTGCATCACAGCGCCAGGGACCTAGGTTCAATTCCCGACTTGGGTCACTGTCTGTGTGGAGTTTGCACTTTCTCCCCGTGTCTGCGTGGGTTTGCTCTGGGCGCTCCGGTTTCCTCCCACAGTCCAAATATGTGCAGGTTAGGTTGATTGGCCATGCAAAATTGACCTTAGTGTCAGGGATTAGCAGGGTAAATACGTGGGGTTATGGGAGTAGGCCTGGGTGGGATTGTGGTCGGTGCAGACTCGATGGGCCAAATGGCCTGCTTGTGCACTGTAGGGATTCTATGATCTATTCTATGATCTAATTACATCCCAGAAATAGAGGATAACCTGGGGGTGAAAAAGAGTGAGGGAATTACTCTCAAATCAGCAGAGCAAAAACTCGAGGGACAAAATCTGACAAACATCCATTTAGGATGACCTAAATCCTAGAGTTCTAAAAGATTGCAGAGATAGTGGATGGGCTGGTTATGATTTTCAAAATTATCCAGATTCAGGGATGGTCCCAGAAGATTGGAAGTTTGTAAATATAATAACTCTGTTCAAGAAAGGGGGGGGGGGGGAAGGTGAAATCAGCGAACGACAGGCCAGTTACTCTTACATCAATTATTGGAAAATGCTGTAATCTATTTATAAAGAAGTCTTAATGATGCACTTAGACTATCACAGTATGACGAGACAAAGTCAACATGGTTTTTGAGAAAGGAGAATCATGCTTTGACAAGCTTATTGGAGTTTCATAGAAATCATAGAAACCCTACAGTGTGGAAGGAGGCCATTCGGCCCATCGAGTCTGCACCGACCACAATCCCACCCAGGCCCTACCCCCACATATTTTACCCACTAATCCCTCTAACCTCCGCATCTCAGGACTCTAAGGGGCAATTTTTAACCTGGCTAATCAACCTAACCCACACATCTTTGGACTGTGGGAGGAAACCGGAGCACCCAGAGGAAACCCACGTAGACACGAGGAGAATGTGCAAACTCCACACAGACAGTGACCCGAGCCGGGAATCGAACGCGGGACCCTGGACCTGTGAAGCAGCAGTGCTAACCACTGTGCTACCGTACCGTACTCTTGAGGATATATAGCTAACAGGCTGAATAAAGGGAAACTAAGAGGTGGAATATGGAGTTTCAAAAGGCACTTCATAAAGTGCCGCACAAAGTGTTAGAATGCAAGATAAGGGCTCATGGGTTTGGGGTATTTTGTTAGCTTAAAATGAAAACAGGAAGCAAAGATCAGAGAAAATTGGTTATTTTTCAATTTGGCAGGCTGTGTGTGACAAGTGAAGTTTTCCAAGGATCAGTGCAATGGTTCAGCTTGTATATTAATAGTGAGGAGACAGAGAACAATATATCTAAGTTTGCTGAGAATCAAAGCCAGGTATGAATGTGGGCTGTGTGGTGGACACAAAGAGGCGACAAAGAATTACAGACAAGTTAAGTGAGTGGGCAACAAGATGGAGTAGAATGCGGTGGAGGTGTGAGGCCGTTCACTTTAATTGCAAGAATAGGAAAGCAGAATTTTTTTCAAGAGGTGTGAAACTTGTAAATATGCTCAGAGGGACTTGGGTGTACTCATACAAGGAACACAAAGTGCCAATACGCAGGTTCAGCCAACAGTGGGGAAGGCAAATGGCATATTAGCGTTTATTGCAAGGGGATTGGAATGCAAGAATAAAGAAGTCTTGCTACAATTTGATAGAGTATTGGTGAGTATTGGTGAGACCACACGGAGAATATTGGGCCTGATTTTACCATTTTACCAAAGTCAGGTGTGAGGCCATTAACGTGATCTGCGCCCGCGTCCACGCAGATGGCCACTTTACCGAGACCCGGGAATGGCTGCGATCCGATTCGCGCCCGAAACGGGCGCAACATCAATTTAAATGCATTTGCGTGCATCTAAATTGAATTAACGAACTGCCCGCCCAACTTTATCAGCATTTCCCCCTTTACCACCGCGTTCGCCAATCTGGAATCGCGCCAAAATGGACATGCTGAATAAAAGCCTGTTTTGGCGCTCCAGCTGCTGAAGAGGTGAGTTCAGAGCTTCCAACGGCTCTCTGACTCAGATTGGTGGTGTGTGTTTGTGGGGGGTGGGGGGGGGGGGGGGGGGCTGGGGCTGGGGAGGGGGGGTGGTTAGCTAGGCCAGATCATTCTCTGGTGGGGAAGGGAAGTGAGGCCAGATCATTCTCTGAGGGAGGAGGTGGAGTGAGGCCAGATCATTCTTTTGGGGTGGTGGCGGGGGGCGAGCATGAGGCCAGATCATTCTCTGGGGGGGAGGGTGTGGAGAGTGGCCAGATCATTCTCTGTTGGGGGGGGGAATCATTTTCTGGGGGGGGGGGGGGAGTGAGGCCAGATCATTCTCTGGTTTGGAGGGTGGGGGGGGAGGGAGGTAGGTAAGATGTATCTTTGGTGGGCGGAGGGGGGGCCAGGGGGGTCCGCTGCCACTCTGCGGGCAATCGGTGGGGGGAAAGGGAGCAGGGGGTCGTGATCGTCTGGGTAGCGGGGAGGGGGGGGGGTGTGGGTGGATAAGGGGGACAGTGATGTCTATGGGACCATCGCTCCCGCTTTTCGCTCCCGGGCCGCTTTCTCCACTTTCTGTGGCCTGGGAGCGATCTGACATGGGCGCGCTTTTTCAATTTTTTTCTAACTGCGCATGCACAGTTCAGAGCTCCGATCGTTTCGGGCACGCTAAGCCCCGCCCACAGCGCGATTCAGGCTCTTTTTTCAGGCTAAGTATATATGGGGGCGCTTGAAAGCAGATTTCCAAGTCGGATCTGAATTGCGTCCAGATTCAGCACTTGGAATGAAAATGGTAAAAGCAGGCCCAATGTTTACAATTCTGTTCTCCATATTTGAGGAAGGATATTCTTTCTTTGGAAATAGTACAATGAAGGTTCACAAACATAGAAACCTAGAAAATAGTAGCAGGAATAGGACCTTTCAGCCTGCTGTGCCAGTCAGCACAATCATGACGGATCATCCAACCCAGTAACCTGTTCCCACTTTTCCACCATAACCTTTGATCTGTTCAGCCCCAAGAGCGATATATTAACTCCTTCTTGAAAACATACAATCTTTTGGCCTCAACTGCTTTCTGTGATCGCGAATTCCACACGGTAACCACTCTCTGGGTGAAGGAATTTCTCCTCATCTCAGTCTTAAATGGATTACTCTGTATATTTACACTGCGATCCCCGGTTCTGGACTCCCCCGCCATTGGGAAGAGCCTTCCTGCATCTACTCTGTCTAGTCCTGTTAGAAGGTTATCGGTTTCTGTGAGATCCCCCCCGCCCTCATGCCTCTACATTCTAACAGATATAATCTGTTTTGATTCAATCTCTCCTCATACGTCAGTCCCGCCATCCCTGGAATCAGCCTGGTAAATGTTCTCTGCAGTCCCTCTCGAGCAAGAACATCCTTCCTCAGATAAGGATACCAAAACTGCACACAATACTCCAGGTGTGATCTCATCAAGGCCCTCTATAGTTACAGCAAGACATCTCTGCTCCTGTATTTGAATACTTTCACTATAAAGGCCAACATACCATTTGCTTTCTTTACAGCTTGCTGCATCTTCATGCTTACTTCAGTTACTGGCGTAAGACGACTTGTTGCACATTCCTCTTTCTCAGTCTATAGCCATTCAGATAATAATCTGCCTTCCTATTTTTGATGCCAAAATGGATAACCTCACATTTATCCACATAATACTGCATCTTCCATGCATTTGCCCACTCACTCAACTTGTCCAAATCACACTAAAGCAACTCTGCATCTTCCTCACAGCTCACCCTCAGCTTTGTGTCATCTGCAAATTTGGATATATCACATTTGGCTCCCTCATCTAAATCATTAATATAGGTCCCTGGGATGAGAGGGTTGAATGAGGATGACAGCTTGAGTAAATTAGGTCCATACCCACTGCAGTTTGGAAGAATGAGGGATATCTCAATGAAATGTGCTATTCCAAAGAGACTTGGAAGGTAGATACTGAAACATTTGTTTCCCCGGGCTGGAGAATCTAGAACATGGGGCACAGTTTCAGAAGAAGGGCACAATCACTTTGGACAGAGATTCAAAATTTCTTCACTCAAAAGAGAGTGAATCTTTGAAAGTGTCTACCCGAGAAGGCAAGAGGATGCTCCATTATTGAGTATATCTAAGGCTGAGATCGACAGATTATTGATCCTTCTGGTAATCCAGGGATATGGAGAAAAGTGGAGTTGAAGTCCAAGATCAGCTATGTTTGCACTGAATGATGGAGAGGGCTGGATGGGATATTTGGTCTACTTCTGCTCTGATTTCTTACGTTTGTGTGGCGTAGCAAAGTTTTCATAAAAGCAGGACAACTCCAGAGAGCACCTCCTGATGTGCAACTGTGCATATGCAATCACCAGAAGTTGTTATCTTGTTTTTTTTATTTAAATCATCCTGAGTGCAAATAGCCTCACCGTTATTTTAACCCCGAAATCGAGGCACGGCTGTTTTAAGCGCTCCTGAGCAAAGTTGTCTTGTTTTCCTCTACGGAAAACATGGGACAATATACCGCTGACAATTTGGTATAAAATTAGGGAACAATGTTAATTATATGGTTTTAGATCTATCTTTGGCATGGCATCATCATGTCACATAAAGTCAGAATAAACTGCCCACTGTGCAGTTAATGAAAGAAAGTCTTGCTATCTCATGCTGAGCATTTTGGTGTAAGTGACTGGGGACACTAGGTGGTGCAATGGATTGCAACACAGGTTGCTAACATTTGAATCCAGCTTGGATGAGTGCTTTAAGTCTCCGTCAGTTATACGATGTCGGAATTCAGACGAAATTGACCCAGATCCTTTATTGTGTCCACATACTTTCCCCATTATTCCGATAGTGCTCAGCATCAAACTGGTAAACCTCCAGGACTGGACTTTACTGATAGACTCAAAGTCCCGATTCTGGCATCATTCGCCAGTCAACGTGGTCCTATTCCCACCAGCCAATGTTTCTGGGAAATTTAGCCAGCTCCTGGTTCCCACCCCTCATCTGCAAACTGTAACGGTAAAACCAGTAAAATCCTGCCCCATAAGATCTTCTCATTTGTACTCGGGAACAAGAAAATCACTCAGTGCAACTTGGCTTATTTAGATTGTCAGTACTGTAGGTATTTGTCCAACCCAGTTCCACAATGGAGACCTTGACGTCCATGTAAAGTTTTGTTATATAATAGAATGAAGGCATTCGTAGGAGAGTTGGCAAGAAAGATGATTAATTTGTGTCTGAAACACTCAGCAGAGGTTCTGTTCCTTTCTACTGGAAATCCTCCTCTTCAAATGTCCCTCTTCTCCATCTCCACCCCACCTCACCTCAATTCAACTTGACATTATTTTTTCTCCCTGACCCAATTCAATCTGATTCTCCAATCACACTGGTCCTCTTCCCACACCTGCCCTGCGCATTCAGTCTGACAATTCAAATTGGCTGTCACTTTCCCCAGTTCACATCTTCAGTTGAAGTCAACGTGCCTCTCTCTTAGCTTCATTTTGTGATTGGTGTTGCATCATTCTCTCTCCACTTCATTTTCCCATTCTCATGCCCCTTCTGCATCATTCACTTTTCTATGATCCTATTTCCCCGTTGCGAATGTCAGCACTTCCAGGTACTGGATAAAGGTATAGTCGCCAGAGTCTGATCTTCCCTTTGAGATGGAGAGCTAACTGGTGGTGATTTAACCTGAAAATCAACGCACCTCAGGTGAAGGGCAAGGTTGAGAAGGAATTCATGAGTGACCTTAGCTGGTACGGGAATTGAACCCACACTGTTGACATCACTGCATCACAAACCAGCTGTCCAGCCAGCTGAGCTAAACCAACCCCCTCCTGATCTGTGCTCATTTTTGTCAGCAAATGTAAATACATGGCATAGGCTGACTGTCAGTGGGAAGCACTGTTCATTAGTGGCATTTGTGCTATTCCATATAGAATGATGAGGATGCCGTCTCTGAAATGAGCAGTGAAACTAAATTGTCCAACAGAAGAAAGGTTGTGCTGTGCACTAAGCTCTGAAGGAGTCATATAAAGAACAAAGACAATTACAGCACAAGAACAGGCCCTTCGGCCCTCCAAGCTTGCACCGACTATGCTGTCCAACTGAACTAAAACCACCTACTCTTCCGGGAACCATATCCCTCCATTCCCATCCTATTCATATATTTGTCAAGACGGCCCTTAAAAGCCATTATCGTATCTGCTTTCACTACCTCCCCCAGCAACGAGTTCCAAGCACCCACCACCCTCTGTGTAAAAAACTTGCCTCATACATCTCCGTTAAACCTTGCCCTTCGCACCTTAAACTTATGCCCCCAAGTAATTGACTGTTCCACTCTGGGAAAAAGTTTATGACTATCCACTCTGTCCATACCCCTCATAATCTTGTAGACTTCTATCAACCTCCGTCGTTCCAGTGAGAACAAACCAAGTTTCTCCAACCTCTCCTCATAGCTAATGCCCTCCATACCAGGCAACATCCTGGTAAATCTTTTCTGTACCCTCTCCAAAGCCTCCACATCCTTCGGGTAGTGTGGCAACCCAGAATTGAACACTATATTCCAAGTGCAGCCTAACTAAGGTTCTATTAAGCTGCAACATGACTTGCCAAGTTTTAAATTCAATGCTCTGGCCGATGAAGGCAAGCATGCCTTATGCCTTCTTGACTACCTTCTCCACCTGCGCTGCCACTTTCAGTGACCTGTGTACCTGTACACCCAGATCCCTCTGCCTATCAATACTCTTAAGAGTTCTGCCATTTATGGTATATTTCCTATCTTTATTAGACCTTCCAAAATGCATTACCTCACATTTGTCCGGATTAAACTCCATCTGCCATCTCTCCGCCCAAGTCTCCAACTGATCTATATCCTGAAGTATCCTCTGATGGCCCTCGTCACTATCCTCAAATCCACCAACCTTTATGTCGTCCGCAAACTTGCAAATCAAACCAGTTACATTTTCTTCCAAACCATGTATATATATTAAAAACAGCAAAGATCTCAGCTCTGATCCCTGAGGAACGCCATTTGTCACAGCCTTCCATTCCGAAACGCACCCTTCCACTGCTACCCTCTGTTTTCTATGACCGAGCCAGTTCTGTATCCACCTTGCCAGCTCACCTCTGATCCCGTGCGACTTCACCTTCTGCACCAGTCTGCCATGAGGGACCCTGTCAAAGGCCTTACTGTAGACAACATCCACTGCCCTACCCTCATCAATCATCTTCGTCACTTTCTCAAAAAACTCGATCAAGTTAGTGAGACACAACCTCCTCTTCACAAAACCATGTTGCCTCTCGCTAATACATTCACTTATTTCCAAGTGGGAGTAAATCCTGTCTCAAAGAATCTTCTCCAATAATTTCCCTACGACTGACATAAGGCTCACCGGCCTGTAATTACCTGGATTATCCTTGCTACCATTCTTAAACAAAGGAACAACATTGGCTATTCTCCAATCCTCTGGGACCTTCCCTGTAGTCATGATGTGGAGATGCCGGCGTTGGACTGGAGTAAACACAGTAAGAAGTTTAACAACACCAGGTTAAAGTCCAACAGGTTATTTGGTAGCAAATGGCATTTGCTACCAAATAAACCTATTGGACTTTAACCTGGTGTTGTTAAACTTCTTACTGTGTGTACCTTCCCTGTAGCCAGTGAGGATACAAAGATTTCTCTCAAGGCCCAGAAATTTCCTCCCTTGCCTCTCAGTATTCTGGGGTATATCCCATCAGGCCCTGGGGACTTGTCTACCTTAATGTTTGTCAAGACCCCCCAATACCTCCTCCTTTTTTATCTCAAAACTATCTACACACCCTTCTCCAGACTCACCTTCCACCAAGTCCTTGTCTTTAGACTGACGCAAAGTACTCATTTAATACCTCACCCATTTCCTCTGACACCATGCAGAGATTTCCTCCCCTGTCCTTGAGTGGGCCAACCCTTTCCCTGGCTATCCTCTTGTTCTTTATATATGTATAAAAAGCCTTGGAATTTTCCTTCATCCTGCTGGCCAATGACTTTTTGTGACCCCTTTTAGCCTGCCTTGCTTAAGTTTCTTTCTACTTTCTTTGTATTCCCCACTTGCTTCATGTGTCCCCTTGACAAATGCTTCCTTTTCCTCTTTGACTCAGCTCACAATATCTCTCGTTATCCAAGGTTCCCAATACTTGCCATGCTTATCCTTCACCCATACAGGAATGTGCTAGTCCTGAATTCCTAGCAACTAACGCTTGAAAGCCTTCCACATGCCAGCTGTTGATTTTCCCTCAAACATCTGCCCCCAATCTACATTCTTCAGTTCCTACCTAATATTGTTGTAATTAGCCTTCCCCCAATTTAGCACCTTCATTTGAGGACTACAGTTATCTTTATCCATCAGTACCTTAAAGCTTACTGAATTGTGGTCACTGCCCCCGAACTGCTCCCCTGCTGAAACGTCGACCACCTCGCCAGGCTCATTCCCCAATACCAGGTCCAGTACGGTCCCTTCCCTAGTTGGACGATCTACATACTGCTTCAAGAAGCCCTCCTGGATGCTCTTTACAAACTCTGCCCCATTCTTGCCCCTAGCACTAAGTGAATCCCAGTCAACATAGGGGAAGTTAAAATCTCCCACCACAACAACCCTGTTGCTTTTACACCTTGCCAAAATCTGCCTACATATCTGTTCCTGTATCTCCCGCTGGCTATTGGGTAACCTACAGTAAACCCCCAACATTGTGACTACACCCTTCCTATTCCTGAGCTCTACCCATATTGCCTTGCTGTATGAGCCCTCCGAGGTGTCCTCCCGCAGTACAGCTGTGATATTCTCCTTAACCAGTAGTGCAACTCCCCCACCCCTTTTACATCCCCCTCTATCCTGCCTGAAACATCTGTATCCTGGAACATTAAGCTGCCAACCTTGTCCTTCCCTTAACCAAGTCTTTGTAATAGCAACAACATCATATTTCAAGTACTAATCCAGGCTCGAAGTTCATCTGCCTCGCCTATATGATCTCTCCACAGATGCTGCCAGACACAATAAGTATTTCCAGCATTTTATGTTTTTGTTAAGATACCAGCATCCACAGTTTTTCTTTTATATTATTGCGCCATGCAAATCTTGTTTCCAGAACTGAAGGTAATCTTTGTGCAAACCTAACAATCATTTTGATAACTGCCACTTTTCAACAATTTCAAGCCTTTCTTCAGCCAAAAGCATCCAACATCTTGGCTTAATAATCACCTCAGAAATTCATGGAAGCACAGAAGTCCAATGAGACAATGCCCAGTGAAGCAATATTCTGTAAAGACTAGCAAATTACAGGTTCAGTATGTGCTCTGCAGAAACAAATATTGTTACCTGGGGAAAACTGCTGTAATATAACATGAAAACTATGTGAATTTAGAGTGTGGGTGATATTGTGTATTATATAATGTTTATAATTTTCAGAGACTCCCGTGTGTGTCCATCTTTCTCTCTCTATCCCTGCCCTTTTCTAAACCAATTTCCTTTATTACATTGGAATTAAACCAATTTTAAGCCATTAACAAATGACATGCTATATGGTGAGTGGTTAGCACAGCTGCCTCACAGCACCAGGAACCCAGGTTCAATTCCAACTTTGGGTGACTGTGTGGAGTTTGCACATTCTCCCCGTGTCTACGTAGGTTTCCTCTGGATGCTCTGGTTTCCTCCCACAGTCCAAAGATGTTCAGGTTAGGAGGATTGGCCATGGTAAATGCGTGGGATTACAGGGACAGGGCGGGACATGTGGGCCTGATAGGATGCTCTATTAGAGAGTCGGTGCAGACTCTATGAACTGAATGGACTCGTTCTGTACCATCAGGGGGGCTCTATGGCTCTGTGCTTCTAAAATACCCACACTGCCTCACTTGAAGAGACAGTTGGAAGAAATATGTGCTTTTCACTTAATAGATCCACAGAAACCACAGTCTGAATGCATATGTTTGATTCCCAGCTTGGGTCACTGTCTGTACGGAGTCTGCACATTCTCCCTGTGTCTGCATGGGTTTCCTCCAGTGCTTCGGTTTCCTCTCACAGTCCGAAAGATGTGCTGGTTAGATGCATTGGCCATCCTAACTTCTCCCTCTGTGTACCCGAACAGGCGCCGGAGTGTGGCGACTAGGGGATTTTCATAGTAACTTCACTGCGGTGTTAATGTAAACCTACTTGTGACTAATAAATAAACTTTAACTTTAAACTTAACTTTAAAACTTTAACTAACTACTCATTGCTATAGTACTGAAAGGTGTATCTTCGTGGTGATTGAGAAAAGTTGTCAGACTAATTTTATTCTTGCAATAATAATGGTACTGCATGTGTATCATTGGGCTAGATGTAGTCCTACCACTGTGGCACCCATCAATGGGCCTGGAAATTATCGGGGATCTAGCGTGGGATCACGGCGGTTGATTGAACCTGATTACATGGTGGCAATATGGGTGACATGAGCTTGACCCTGGATCATGTGGCAGACTACGGTTCTGAAGTTGGGATGCCCACATCATCTTTTTAAATTTATTTGTGGGACATGGGCGTCGCTGACTGGCCAGCATTTATTGCCCATCCCTAGTTGCCCTTGGAGGGCAGTGGAGTGTCAACCACATTGCTGTGGCTCTGGAGTCACATGCAGGCCAGACCAGGTAAGGATGGCAGATTTCCTTCCCTAAAGGACATTAGTGAACCAGATGGGTTTTCCGACAATCGACAATGGTTTCATGGTCATTGGTAGATTCTGAATTCCAGATATTTTTTATTGAATTCAAATTCCACCATCTGCCATGGCGGAATATATGATGATGTGGAGATGCCGGCGTTGGACTGGGGTAAGCACAGTAAGAAGTTTGGTGTTGTTAAACTTCTTACGGAATATATGATGACCATGCTAGAGCTAGTGTCATATCTAAAGGGCAGCCACCCCTATGTTAGAGCAATTAGAAATCATCTTGCAAGCTTTTTAAGAAATCATGAGCACCTGAATTACTGTTGCTCCAACACAACAGGACGTAGCAAAATCCAAGGAGAAGATGTCTTCATCCTAACACAAGATCATTCGCTGGCATGAACATGTTCAGCTGAGACGTCACGCTCTGGCCGTTGCCTCCTGCCAGAGCTTGAGAATGAAGGACCGAGTCAAGGTTCCCAATGCTGCCACTACCTCTCTTTTTGCCTTGCACACAGCCTCCTAAGTGTCTTCCTCATGGGAACTTAGATATGCGATGTGGCTTTAAGAGCTGCCGTCTGAGTTGTGAGCTGCCCCTTTAAACTTTGCACCCAGCACATCAGGGTCCTGAATTTTCTGCCTCAGGCTCCAGTCAGTTCAGTCAATTTTTCAACAGAGAAAATGTCTCCAAGATCAATCCAGTGCCCTGGGATTCCATTTGTTGGAAGTCCAATGGCCCCTCATGGTGAGCTGAGGAAGACACATACTTTTTAGTTGCTTAACTTTCAGCTTGCTGCACAATTCTCCTCCTCCTCAGTTCTGGAACCTTAAGATGATTTTAGTTTAACCTTGAGGAATTCCTTTTCAAACCTTCTTTGCTTGTCAAACTTTAGAAAGATTCCAAAGATCCTAATTCCTTATCCTCCTAGCCAAATTGTTCAACCACAAGAAACTACAAAGGGCCATGAATGTAGCCCAGTCCATCACGCAAGGCAGTCTCTCATCCGTTGACTCTGTCTACACTTCCCACTGCTTCAGAAAAGCAGGCCAGCATAATCAAGGACCCCATACACCCGGGATATAGTCTCTTCCACCAAAAGATACAAAAGTCTGAGGTCACGTACCAACCGGCTCAAGAACAGGTTCTTCCCTGCTGCTGTCAGACTTTTGAATGGGCTTACCTTGCATTAAGTTGATCTTTCTCGACACGCTAGCTGTGCCTGTAACACTACATTCTGCACTCTCTCCTTTCCTTCTCTCTGTATGGTATGCCTTGTCTGTATAGCACACAAGAAAGAATACTATTCACTGTGTACTAATACAGGTGACAATAATAAATCAAATCAAATTCAAATCTATGTCATGTTTGTTGTCCACTTACCTCCCTTGGAAATCATTCTGAAAGGAATGTATGAAAGGAATACCATATAAATACAAGGTCATGACGATTATCCCAACCTGTAACGTTCTCTTCTGTATTCTTGAAAGGGACTATACTGCTTTTCAGCACCTCTTCGTCAGCTGAACTGAGGCTGGAGATTTCTTATGTGGAGAATTGAAAGGATTCTGTACAGCACATGAAAATAAAGATTTTTTTTTCCCCAAGTAAAGAAAGTCAAGCTGGTGGGAGACAATGGCTGGAGTTCTCCGATGTTGGATGCCTCGCCACCTCCGCCATTGAGAACAGAGAATTGGGCGCTCAGCCAAATCTCCATTCACCATGCAGGACCGGAGAATTCCAGCCGGAGGGGAGGTCGGAGAATTCCGGCCAGTATAACACTGCTCCCATTCAACAGGTATAAAATGGGAACCTAAATGTGGTGGCTGTCATACGTGTGCATGTTCTGCACCATTTACCCACTGAAAATTCTTCTTCATCGGCATCTAAAACAGCCTTTGACTCTTTGTAAATGTAAGCAGGGAGTCCAATGCAGACCTGAGGCACCCTTGGCAGCAGGGTCAATTGTCTTTAAAGAGGTCATGAAAGACATCTACCACAAAAAGGAAAATGTCAACTTTTTTTAACGTGCTTTTTGTAGACCAGGGAGGGACCCTTTATCTTTATGTGAACCTGCTGCTAGTCTCATGAGGTCTGTGCATCATTTGTTGCACCATTTTCTCGACTCTAAAGCTTCATCCATCCAATGCGATCAGTCCCTTATACGGACCATGGCTGTTGAATCATTGAATCTGTCACACCAAGCTATCAGCTTTTTTTGATCCTTCTTCAAATTTAGTGCGATATTTAATTCTGATTTTCTGATAGATTTTTTTCTTCTTTTGTTATGGATGAAAAGCTTTCTCCTAATTTTACGTTTCTCCATCAAATCCCATCAACTGCAGTTCAACAAAACATATTTATATTTTACGTGCTTAATCAATCAATAAAATCTCGAATAACGACTGCCTCAGGAGTTCAGCAGCCACACAAACTATATCCTCTTAAAAATAGTAGCATGACAAACACAACATTTATCAAAAAAAATCTAGCTGAGCCAAAAGTTATTCTCCCTTCACTTTGTCCACTAAAAACATAAACAGTCCCCTAGCCTCTGAGCACTCTGTACTACAGGTATGCCCCCTTTCCCTCCCACTCCAATTCCATCCTAATAATGCTTGTTGAATCTCAGGTGGTCATTGGACACCCAAGGTTAGACAGTTGCACTATATTGCTGCCACTGTGGAGGAAGCACTAAACATGAATGCAGGAAGCATGATTAGTAAGTTCGCAAATGACATGCACATTAGTGACATGGAAAATAGCGAGGAGGAAAGCCTTAGATTTACAGAACAATGTAGATGGGCTACTCAGGTGGGCTGAACAGTGATAAATGGAATTTAACACAGAAAAGTGTGAGGTGATGCATTTTGGAAGGACTTAACGGGCAAGGAAACATGAACTTTGGATGCTAGGAAATACAGAGGACCAGCGAGACCTTGGGATGCATGTCCAAAGATCCCTGAAGACAACAGCACAGGTAGATAAGGTGGTTAAGATGGCATATGGGATACTTGCTTTTATTAGCCGAGGCATAGAATATAGGAGCAGGTAGGTTGTGATGGAGCAGTATAATTTGTTTGATAGACCACAGCTGATGTACTGTGTATAGTTCTGGTTGCCACACTATAGGAAGGATATGATTGCATTAGAAAGAGCGCAGAGGAGATTCACCAGGAATTTGCCTGGGCTGGAGTGTTTCAACTATGAAGAGCGGCTGGGATTGTTTTCCTTCAAGCAGAAAAGGCTGAAGGGGGAGCCTGATTGAGAAGTACAAAATTGAGGGACATAGATAGGGTAGATACAAATAAACTTTTCTCCTCAGTAGATGGGTCAATAACCAAAGGGCATAGATTTAAGATAAGGGACGAAAGATTTAGAGGGGATTTGAGGAAATATTTTTTCATCCAGAGGATGGTGGGAACCTGGAAGTTATTGCCTGAAAGGGTAGTGGAGGCAAAAACCCTCAGAACATTTAAGAAGCATTTAGATGAGCACTTGAAATGCCGTAGCATACGAGACCAAGTGCTGGAAAATGGGATTGGAAGATAGGTGTTTGATGGTCAGTGCAGACACGATGGATCGAAGGGCCTCTTTCTAGGCTGTAAAGCTCTATAATTCTGGAACTTTAATTGGTTCTGCAATTGAGGGACTTCTGAGGAATGCACAATGAGACAGCTAAATTCTCCCACCCCTCCACATGTGTTAAACTTTGAGTTGGAGGCATGTATAGATTAGCACAAATGAACTAGGCTAGAAGATGAACAACTGGATAGCAAATCAAATCACAGCGTAACATTTGGTGTGAAATGTGAGTCAAAAAAGAGAGAGACAAACAGCCAGACAGTGAACTGAGTATGAAGTAAAGTTTAGCGGTTTAAGGAGTAAATTGGGAGAGAGCGAGGTCTTGACTTCCAATTACAATGCATTGATCACCAGTTGAGAGTGGAACAAGTCCAATCTATATAAATCCACAAGTAATGTCACGGACATCCATCAGTTTTAATGACAAATTATGACTCTGAGCTTAAAAATAGTCAATTGTTCACGAGTAAATGGGACGAATCTCACAATCTGGCACTGCTGTTGGAGAAGATGGAAATAATGGACAGAAAATCGTCTGACCTCTGTGTCTGCGCGCCTGATGTATGCTGCTGTCAGTCGAAGCTCTGTGCTGGGAGCACTAAATTGTGAAATTTACTCGAATATTTTTAGAAATCTGATCAATATCCCAGAATCCTTGGAGGATCTGGGTGCCACAATGCGCTAGCACACAGCTGATTCACCTCCTGGGTTTGTGTTGAAACTCAGCGTAGATTAATGGACTGACAAGTGGTTTCGCACTGCGAGGATTCGATTTCTCAAGGCCAGCAATTCAAAACACAAGACTAATTGGCAGAAAAGCTAGCAACCTCAAATTGGGAAAAATTCACACTGGTTCAACCACGGTGCGCGGTCAAGAGAAGTTGTTGAGGGAGAGTAAAGGGAAGCAGAATTTACAGCTGGCCTGTGTAGCTCTAAATCTGAGTGAGTGACCCTCATCCCGACACCTGGGTGACAAATTAGAAAAGTGCTGAGGTCCCAACCTTGACATCCTTCAACGTGACAAGAACCAAAATTAATTCCAAAGAAAATGACAGGGCTGTTCACCACTTTGAATAAATAGACTGCAAGATAACTGACAGTGTAACAGATTCCACAGTTTTACGTAAATACAGAGCACGGAAACAGGCAATTCAGCCTAAAAGGTCCAAGCCTTTCTTTCTGCCCCAGATGAACAGTGTCCCATCTTTCTTTCTCCAACCCTATCAACATTACTTTGTCCCACATATGTTCATTGAGTTCCCCTCTCTCTGCCAGCAGCCTCAACTATTCTTTGTGCCAGTATGGTTTCACATCATAACCATTCTCTGGGTAAAGAAGTTCCTCATGAATATCCTATTGGGTTGATTTGTGAAGATCTTAAAGCACCTCGTTCTGATCTCCCACACAGTTCCATTCTGCTGACCATATTCAACTCTCTCATATTCTCAAAGACATCTATTGTTGACTCAATTAAAAAAAATCTGGAATTACGAATCTACTGATAACCATGAAACCATTGTTGATTGTCGGAAAAACCCATCTGGTTCACTAAGTCCTGATCTGTCGGCCTTACCTGGTATGGCCTACATGTGACTCACAGAGCCACAGCAATATGTTTGACTCTCAACTGTCCTCAAAATTCCTCTCTGAGTCACTCACCATCCTGACTCGCAAATATATCGTTGTTCCTTCTCAGTCACTGGGTCAAAATCTTGGAATTTTTCCCTAATGGCATTGTGGGACAGGCCACAGCACATGAACTGCAGCATTTAATGAAGGCAGCTCACCACCACCTTCTCAAGGGCAACGAGGGATGGGCAATAAAATGCTGGCCAGCCAGCGACGCCCAGGTCCCACAAATTAATTTTTTAAAAACTTGATTTTGGGAAGCTAGCGAGTTAATTTTTCAATATTTGAAGATTTAATGCAAATTTTTGGTTTATGCGCCTCTTGAGGTAAAATAAGTGGTGGAAACAGTGGAAACCAACAGTTCATAAAGCTGCGACTACAATATTAATGTTGAACAAGATATGAGGTTCGTATAAAGAGTAACAGGTTTGTGCTTGTGCTGTGATGGGGGATTTGCCAAATCGAAATCAAATAGTTACATCCCATGGAAGTGGGTTAGTGATGTAAACTTGCAATAACTTGTAGAACATCATTGGCATAAAGATGGAGGTAGAGAGTCTACATAAGGGACGAGCAGTGAAGTATACATTACCTGCAGGTCAGAAGAAATGTCAGTCTAGAAGTTCATGTAGGGTTGTGGCACAAAAAGGGCCTGTTACATCTTGCATCCAATATTCAATTCCATTGCAGTCAGAGACAATAAATACTAGGGTTCCATTGAACAGGCAGTCAATGGGTGCAGAGGAGATTCACCAGGATGCTGCCTGGGCTGGAACATTTAAGTAATGAAGAGAGGTTGAATAGGCTTGGATTGTTTTCGCTGGAGCAGAGAAGACTGAGGGGTGACCTGAATGAGATGTTCAAGATTATGAGGGGCATGGACAGGGTGGACAGGGAGCAGCTGTTCCCCTTAGTTGAAGGGTCAGTTATGAGGGGACATAAGTCTAAAGTGAGGGGTGGAGGTTGAGGGGGAATGTGAGGAAAAACCTTTTGACTCAAAGGGTGGTGACGATCTAGAATGGACTGCCTCGGAGAGTGGTGGAGGTGGGCTGCCTCACATCCCTTAAAAAGTACCTGGATGAGTATTTGACACACCGTAACATTCAAGACTATGGGCCAAGTGCTGGCAAGTGGGATTAGGTGGGCAGGTCAGGACATTTCATGTGTCGGTGCCGACTCAATGGGCCAAAGGGTTTCTTCTGCACTGTAGTATCCTGTGATTCTGTGATCTGATAGTGCCCATTTTGCATCACCATTCAGGACAAATTTTTAAGCCATCAAGTTCAATCCTCTCTAAATGGATAAAGGCAACTTCCTGAATGCAGCTACACTGTCTTGACTGTCACCTTAATCTCATTAGATTTCAGAGATGAAGGCTGAAATCTTCCGGTTCCACCCACTACAGGAATCATCGTGGGTGGGATGGAAAATCTGACGCTCAGCCAAAGGTCCATTGATTTTGGGTGGGAATTTCTGCTTATGCAGTGGGCAAGATCAGAAAATCCTGGCCACAGAATCAGAATATCGAACTTCATTGCAATTTTCAACAGTTCTTCTGTACTCTTGTAACTGAATGTGGAATCTGATGATCCAAGAGCTGAGAGATGGGTACACCACCACCTGCAAGTTCCTCTCCAATTCACTCACTATCCTGACTTGGAAATATCTCGCCCTTTCCTCACTGTCACTGTGACAAAACCCTGGAACTCCCTTCCCAACGGCACTGCGGGTGTGCCTGCACCACACAACTGCAGCGATTCAAGAAAACAGCTCACCACCACCTTCTCAAGGGCAAACAGGAATGGGCAGTAAATGCTGGCTTAGCCCACATTCCATGAACAATAATAACTAAAAATGTACCTATCAAGAAAGATTGAACTGGTGGCGGCATGATTCACTCAGACAAGAAGGCTGAAGGGACGTCAGAGGTCTTGAAGATAATAAAATGGAGTGAGAGAGAAGATGTTTCCACTTGTACAGAAGTCAAAAATGAGTGGCCACAAACATAAGATATTGAAAAAATGTTGAGATTGAACTTGTACTTTGCTAGTTTCACCAGCCTCGAGATACTTTCCACCGACACCACACGGACCGCAGGCAGTTGAGAAATAATGGCCTCTCTAGACAATAGCAAACAAAATTTGAAGCAGGCAGCAATCAACAAGAAAAAAGGCAACACTGAGTTAGATTGTCAAATCAGTACTGAGACCATCATACTGACTTGAATACAGAAGGCTTCTACCTGGCTGTGTGTTTTATGTGCCTCACGCTGTGGGGGCAATATTACTCCCAACTCATAGTGATACTGCTTTAAATGTCAGCACAAAAGTGAGATAATCGGACCAGATGATGTTAGCTCGTTTGCATAACAGCCTGGTGCCTCAGGCATATTTGTACATATGATGCCAGGGCTGAATATTGAGCGCCAGTCAATGATTACTGACTGCTTCTTGTTTGCTGTAGTTTACTGGACAGTGCAGGACGCTTGGACAAAGGGAGGCAGGTGTTATCGGGACCAAACTGGTCCCCATATAATTGCAGATGGGCAGCAATTATATTTTCTTATAATGCGACCATCCTCTTTAACACCATTTCCAAGTGAGTGCAATGTGACTGCAGCTTTGCCCAGCTGTCCTCATGACTGCAAGTTGCAGTTGTCTAATTGAAACAAAATTCAGTCAAATAATGTATGGACTGCAGTGGTTCAAGAAGACAGCTCACCACCATCTTCTCAGGAGCATTTAGGGATGGGCAATAAATGCTCGCCTCTCTAGTAATGTCTGCATCCTGTAAAAATGTATGTGTGCACGGTACTCAAGCCCCTTTTACACTCATTCTCTATATTTGATGATAGATGCTATAGGGTGGCACGGTGGCACAGTGGTTATAAAGTCAGTCCACCGGGGGATTTCCTTTCCCTTCTGGAGCGATGCAGCTCAACAGGGGATGACTTCACAGCAGGGGCAATTTTAGTTTCACTTCCAGAAACCGGACTTGCAACTTGTAAAGGTGCATCAGTGCAGATCACTTCCTCAGTTCCCACTGGAACACCACTCGATCCTTCCTCAGGCTGATTCGTTTCCATAGTGCTTTCAATTGCAACAACATCGCTGGCAGGCATACTCGGAGCAGACTGCCCCACTTGTTCTTTCGCTGACTCCCTTCTTCTCAAGTGATCTCGATGCTTCTTCACTATTTCACCTTGGACCTTCTCCTCCATCTGATACCGAGCCTGTCCTGGTCACAACAACACCTGGGACCCAACTCTAACCAATCCCAAAATCGTTAGCATTCACTAGACCATGCACTTTAAATGCTCCCTCACGCTTTGTTGAATCATGATGTTTCTTTTGTGCACTTTGCTTTGCTTCCGCTGTCTCCAGCAGGAGTTACTCCAGTGATAATGTGAGGAGCTGTTCTGTAGGAAAGAAGAATTTGGTCTGTGAGGATGCTGGAGGTTTTCATGGCTGCTTTCAAAGTTTGTACCGCCCTCTCAACCAATCTATTTGAGGAGGGGTGGTACAATGTGGTATGTGGATGCTTAATGCCATTTGACGGCATGAAATGCTGGAACCCCTCAGTGGTAACTGTTGTCCCATTGTCCAAAACCAACACCTCCGGCACAGCATGAGTGGCGAAGGTTTAAGGCCTTAACTTTTCCACTGTTGTGAAAGAAGCCATTTTATAGATGTCTGGCCATTTTGAGTGTGCATCCACTATAAATTGGCACATGGTGCACTTGAATGGGCCTCCAAGATCAACATGGTGTCACACTCATAGTCAACCTGTCCACTCTCAAGCGTGTATCAGGGTCCCGATGATAACTTTTGTTGCACCCGACCACACTGTTTAACCAGCTTTCTATGTCTGTGTCTTACCTGTGCCACCACCATAAGACCATAAGACATAGGAGCAGAATTAGGCCACTCGGCCCATCCAGTCTGCTCCACCATCCAATCATGGGTTGATTTTTTTTCTCATCCCCATTCTCCTGTCTTTTCCCATAACCCCGATCCCCTTATTAATCAAGAACCTATCTATCTCTGTCTTAAAGACACTCAGTGACCTGGCCTCCATAGCCTTCTGCGGCAAAGAATTCCACAGATTCACCACTCTCTGGCTGAAGAAATTCCTCCTCATCTCTATTTTAAAGGATCATCTCTTTAGCCTGAGGTTGTGCCCACTTAGCTGCGAGCTAACATTTTCACCCTGGACATTCCTGGGGGAGTGGGGCTGTGTAGTTCTTTCAATAATAACTTCCTGCCTGGCATGGCGACAACCACCCTCGCTCCCCACAGCAGATCACCGTCTTCGCATAACTTTGCAGTTCAATTTGCCCTTCCTTTTTTGAAAGGGTTTTAATTGCTCAGACATTCCCTGGTAACGCCAGCCATGAAGAACCATATGCTTAACTCTGGAAAATATTGGATCCTTCTGAGTCTTGTATTTGATCTGTTGCAACAACATGGGTAGTGTGTTGAGGAAATTCAAGGCAAGGACAGTATCTAGTGGCACTGGCGGGACAGCATACCTTCTGGTCGTGGGAGACGGTTCAAGGCATCTACATTTGATATTTGCTTCTCCGGTCTGTGTTGGAGGATATATTCATAAGCAGCCATCAATAAAGCCCAATGCTGTATCCTTGCAGACACTATTGGAGTGATGCCTTTTTCTTCTCTAAATAGTCCTAGCAAGGGTTTATGATCGTTAATTATGGTGAAGTGCCATCCATAAACATATTGGTGGAACTTCTTTGCCCCAAAGGTGACGGCCAACCCCTCTTTCTCAAATCTGTGAGAATGCCTTTTCTGCATCAGTTAGGATCCTTGAAGCAAAGCCAATGGGTCTTTTTCTTATCTCATCCTTAATTTTATGTGACAAAACAGCTCTAATTCAATCAGGAAATGCATCGCAAGTGAGAATGATTGATTTTGAAGGGTTGAAATGGACTGAAAGGCAGGATGACTGCAGGGTTTGTTTCACTTGTATGAAGGCTTTGTTCTGCTGTGTATTCTAGTACCATCTTTGATGGTTCTTTAATAATACATGAAGATGTGTCAACATGATAGACAAGTTCGGAATAAACCTTCCGTAATAATTTAACATTCCAAGAAAAGATTTGAGCTCTGATACATTCTCCGGGGCTGGTGCTTCTTTGAGGGTCCGATCTTTATCTTACATTGGTGAACCTCACCAGCCTGCACACTTGAAATTCCATCACACATTTTTCTTCATTTTTCACAGCAAGGGCAATTTCTAATGCTTCCTTTAAAGTTATTTCTGCTTCATCCAACAGTTTTGTATGGCCGTATTATTCACTCAACATACTAACCAGTCTCTTAACATCTCATTAAGGGCAGTCTGGAATTCACAATGCTCAACCATTTATCTCAATTTTGCCATGAAAGCTTTTATCGCCTTCCCAGGCGACTCTTGCCATCGAGATGAATTTATATCTTTGCATAATCACCAAGGGTTTCGGATGAAAATGCCCATTTGCTATTTCTGTGAGTTCTTTGAAGGTTTTAGCATTGGGGCATTCGGAGAAGTCAAGCTCCTTATCAGCTCATAGATTTGGGTACTGCAGGCTGTTCGTAGAATTATCCTTTGTTTCCCCCCTCTACCATTTCATTTGCTTTGACGAAGTATTGCAGTTGTTCAACGTATTGAACCCAATCCTCCAAAGTCATAGAGTCATAGAATCATATAGCGCAGAAAGTGCCCTTCGGCCCATCAAGTCTGCATCGGCAATAACTACCGCAAAGTAGATCAATTGGCTCAAGCTTGCCAAAGAGACCGACTGCTGAATCGACGTGTTTTCAGTGACTTATAGACAAGACCTGCTCTGCCATTCCCCGTGGCAAGTGGAAAGCCCTCCGCTGATCCACATTGCCGATGTAATTCTTGGAAAGAGTGGCAAGCACCAAGTGGATTAACTAAAGAACTATTTATTAACAATAAACAACAATATACAGAGAGTGAGGCTACCGATTACTTTGACTCCTGTCCCTAGACTGCCTGGGAGAGGCCGCACTCAGCTCCAGGATTCACATGCTGCGGCTCGATTGGCCAAATGGGTCACTTGACCCTCCGAACCCTTGCTCCATAAAGGGGCTCGCTGCTACAGCTTCCACATCCAACAATATATAGAGGAGTTATCCATTGTGGTCTCTCACATCTAATAACCACTGTGGTATTATCAGCTCCATGTACGTATCCAATATCCACTCCACTCTGGTACATATATATAAAGTTTAAATTTAAAGTTTATTTATTAGTGTCACAAGTAGGCTTACATTAACACTGCAATGAAGTTACTGTGAAAAGCCCCTCGTTGCCACACTCCGGTGCCTGTTCAGTTACACTGTGGGAGAATTTAGCATGGTCAATGCACCTAACCAGCATGTCTTTCGAAATGTGGGAGGAAACCAAAGCACCCAGAGGAAACCCATGCAGACACTGGGAGAACGTGCAAACTCTGCACAGAGAATGATCCAAGCCAGGGATGGAACCCAGGTCCCTGGCTCTGTGAAACAGCAGTGCTAATCACTGGGCCACCGTGCCACCCTATATGCAGAGGAGTCATCCATTGTGGTCTCCTGAATCTAATACCACTGTGGTACTATCAACTCTGTGTACATATCTCATATCTACTCTGCTATATATTTATATACATATATGTCTATATTTATATATCCAGGTACTCAAAATAACGCTTTGCTTTGCTGAGCACCTTACTATCGCTTTGCTGAGCACCTTACTATCGCTTTGCTGAGCATCTTCGGTCTGTGTGCAATCAGGACCCTGACCTTCGGGTTGATTGCCATTTTAACACACGATCCTGCTCCCATGTCCTCATGTCTGTCCTTGGCTTGCTGCAATGTTCCAGTGAAGCTCAACGCAAACAGCATCTCATCTTCCGGCTGGGCCTTCCGGTCTCAACATCGAATTCAACAACTTCAGATGATTAGTTCCACCCAACCTCAACCCCTTTCTTTTTATTTCATTTAATTTTTAATTGTCCTCTACCTTTTATTTCTTTATTGTCTTTCTCTCTTTCCCCCATTTTATCCATCCCCCCTTCCTTACCTTTCTTCCCCGTTTGCTTCCCCTTCCCACCTTTTTCTCAACTTTACCTCTCTTCCACCCATTCCCCCTTCTCCTCCCCCCACATCTTAATCTGTCACAGTTTACCCTCTAATTACAGATTCTCTGCTGTTTGGCCATTCACACCTCCTATTCGCTCTATGGACTGCCATTAGCAGCCTTTCTCCTTGTTTTTGTGGCTATGACTCATCTTTCATTCCCTCACCCTACAGTATAAATATCTCCCACTTTCAATGTCTTTTAGCTTTGACAAAGGGTCACCTGGACTTTCTCTTTTCTCCCTTTACAGACGCTGCCAGACCTGCTAAGAATTTTCAGCATTTCCTCTTTTGGTTTCAGATTCCAGCATCCGCAGTAATTTGCTTTTACTCAAAATAACACCCTTATCATTAAAATCTCAATCTCAATTATGGTACTTCTGCAGTGCAGCTAAAATTTTTGTTGCTAGATGAACTGAGTCTGAGGCAGCATAAAATCCACATGTTTCTTCTATAAATACAAGTGACTGTTTTCAGTGACCTCTCTGTCGAAAGCTACAAGTTTCAGATCCTTTCTACACAGATCTGATTTTCTTATTGCTGTGAATACCCTGCTCTATCAGACATTTAGAGAGATAATAATATGACTGTTTTTAAATCTTTTTTTTGCACATGGCCTTTGAGGGAAGCAATTAAGTAATGGATGCAACTTCCACTCTGCTGATGGCTCAGACAATAAGCAGTTCTTAATTGGTAAGACACTTAAAGCTGATGAAAAATAAGAAAGCCTGCTACTAATAATACGTTCCTTGTACGGATGTAAAAACTAACACAAGAGCCATATGCTTTTCGCTAGCAACCTGAGGGGAAACAAGCATTGATCCTGCTGCCAGGGCCAGTTCTGTCTGGAACTGTGCCACATGTAGGAAGGGTTTGTTGAGTGGTTCGCTACACAAGCAGCTAATAAGAAAGCAATGCCGGCAGCTCAAAGTGACTGTCACGATTACTGTCCAGGATGTCTGCAGCACTAGCCCTGAAAGCTCAGGGGAACTGGTGAGGTTGTGCGTGAAGCCAGTTCTCTGACAGGCCAGGGTGACATGTATCTGAAGTGAAACATACTGGCTTCCCTGTCTTGTGGCTGTAATTGCACTTGTGGCGTGAAATATAAAATTTAGGAAGCAGAACAAGAAAAAAAACCCACAAGACTGCATTAATAAATAATCAGTATTCCCATCTTTATGGGATCAATTTTGGTGGCTTGTATGTGTCTCTGAGTTTTTGTTGCACCTCACATTGTTTGCAAGTGCACTGTGATTGTGTAGAGCAGAACTCCATTCCACCCATCATTGTCAGGTCTTATATTAAGGTTCAGAAGCTGGTTCCAGAATCTGGAATAGGAAGTAAATGATCCTCAAGGATTTATTGAATGGTCATAGGAAAGAAGGAGGCCATTTGGCCCATCAAACCTGTACTAGCTCTCTGCAAGACCAAGTTAGCTCATTCCACGGTGGCACAGTGGTTAACGCTGCTGCCTCACAGCGCCAGGGACCTGGTTTCGATTCCTGCCTTGGGTGACTGTCTGTGTGGAGTTCTCCTCGTGTCTGCGTGGGTTTCCTCCGGATGCTCCGATTTCCTTTCACAGTCCAAAAATGCGCAGATTAAGTGAATTAGCCATGCTCAATTGCCCCTTAGTTTCAGAGAGGGGTTGGCAGAGTAAATACAGGGGGCTGGTTACAGGGGTAGGGCCTGAGTCAGTGCAGGTTCGATGGGCTAAATGGTCTCATTCTGCACTGTTATCATTCCATGATTACATGTGAGTGAAAATGGTGAACTAATACGATTATTTGATAGCCATCTATTTACGCAAGGAAAGAATTCTTGAAGTGAGGATTAGGAATTTGCTTCACAGTGACAGTAAAGATAACTTGCGGGCAGAGTTGATGATAGATACTGGGGGGAGTTTTCCCGTCTTGCCTGCCACGGGAATCCGAGCAGGCGGGGAGTGGATCATGTAAAGGTCTGTTGACCTCGGACGGGATATTCCAGTTTTGGGGTGAGTGCGACTGGAAAATCCCGCCCAATGCCTTACTAACCAAGCTGATTTTTGTTGTCAAGGTGACTAAGTTGGTGGATGATGGCAGATCGTGAATTTCCAGAAAGCAACAAAGATTGGCCTTGCCGGTGATGTTCACAGCACAGGAAATATATATTTTTTAAACTTGAAGAAATGCCCATCCAAGCAGATTTTGAGCTGGATAGCAAATTGGTTACAATCTTGTCGGCACAAGGTAATAATAAATGCAAGCAGCTTAGCTCAGTTGCTAATAGAGTCCCAGAGGGAACCATGTTGGGACAAGTGCTTTTCATCTTCATCAATGATTTGGATGATGAAGCAATCCGTTTTCAAGATGCATGCAGGAGGTGAGGAATGGAAGGTTATAAATAGGGTACAGGCTTATCTAGATGCATTGGTGGAATGGCAGGTGCACTTCACCACAATAAATGTGGTCTATGTTTGGATAATTCCAGTGAAAGTTTATTTATTATTGTCGCATGAAGGCTAACATTAACATTGCAATGAAATTACTCTGAAAATCCCCTAGTCACCACACTCTGAGGGTAACACTGAGGGAAAGTTTGGCATGGCCAAACCACCTAACAAGCACATCTTTGGACTGTGGGAGGAAACCGACCACCCGGAGGAAACCCATGCAGACACGGGAAGAATGTGCAAACTCCGCACAGACATGATGTGGAGCTGCCGGGCATTGGACTGTGATAGGCACAGTAAGTAGTCTCACAACACCAGGTTAAAGTCCACCAGGTTTATTTGATAGCACGAGCTTTCGGAGCGTTGCCCCTTCATTAGATGAGTGAGGAGTTTGGTTCACAAACAGGGCATATATAGACACAAACTCCATAACAATGCAATTGAGGGGCAACGCTCCGAAAGCTTGTGCTACCAGATAAACCTGTTGAACTTTAACCTGTTGTTGTGAGACTACTTACTGTGTCCACACAGACAGTGACCCAAGCCAGAATCGAACCCGGGTCCCTGGTGCTATGAGGCAGCAGTGCTAACCACTGTGCCACCGTGCCAATGTGCATATCATGGAGAATTAAAGGTATAAGTCTTGATAAAATATTAAATGTTCACAGCTGTTATTGTATGGTTGAAGGGTAGATGAATGGGCTACTAGGGTTTATTGCGGGGACAGTTAGAATTAAAACTAGCAACACAAAACTTCAAATTAATTTTATTGAAGTGTTTAATTAGCTTAAAAAAGTGGAGTCTGCACATTTTCCCCTTGCTGCGTGGGTTTCCTCCAGGTGCTCTGTTTCTTCCCACAGTCCGAAAGATGTGCTGGTTAGGTGCATTGGTTGTGCTAAATTCTCCCTCAGTGTACCCGAACAGGCGCCGGAGTGTGGCGATGAGGGTATTTTCACAGCAACTTCATTATAGCGTTAATGTAAGCCTACTTGTGACACGAATAAATTAAATGAAACTTAAAGAATACTTCACTTTTTTTGTTCAGATTTGGTCCATTTCACTTGATGCATAAGATCAAGGTCCTGAGAGTGGTTGAGAGGGAATTGGATTAGACAAATGGAGCTGAATTTTCCCAGTCCCATTGTGCCAGACCTGGAAGTCGAGAGGAGCTGGGAAAATGGTGGTGAGCCATGTCAGGCTGGCTCCCTGAACACATTCCAGCTGCTGGGGGGGAATGGGTCAGGAATGGAATCAGATACTTGCTGCAGTTGGCAGATACAGCCCATTGAAGTGGTTAAGGCCACAATTAAGGGAGATTATGCAGCCTCACCCTCATTCTGTCACTGATTCAGTGGACCTCCTCTGTGCGGAGGCTGCAAGCTCAATGGGGGTGGTCACCTTGCACAGGCTCCATGTCTCTCCTGTCTACAGGCCCATCATGTAAGTGTCCTTTCCATTTGCAAAGTTCTGGGCATCACTGGTGGTAGTCACAGGAGCAAAGGTAATTCTGCTAGACCAAACTACATCTACTACCTGACAATTCTGGCAGTCAGAAGTGACAGCTCCTAAGAATATTCCAAAAGAAAATACACATAAAGGTGAAATTCTGGTGGAGTGGGTTCTGGTCCTTATTTCTCCTTCCTGCCTCGAGTGAATCCATGATCATGTTCAAAAAGACCACAATTTCATTTTGTGTTAGAGCAGGAGTACGATCCCTCAGATCTGGATAAAGGAGGTCTGGCTACTTAATCAGGACTGTAGAGCTTTTTTAAAAATTCATTCGTGAGACACGGACATTGCTGGCTGGTCAGCATCTCTTGCCCATCCCGAGTTGCCCTTGGAGGGCAGTTGAGAGTCAAACATATTGCTGTGGCTCCAGAGTCACATGTTGGCCAGACCAGGTAAGGACGGCAGATTTCCTTCCCTAAAGGACATTAGTGAACCAGATGGGTTTTTCTGACGATCAACAATAGTTTCATGATCATCAGTAGATTCTTAATTCCAGATTTTTCTTTTTAATTTAAAATTCCACCATCTGCCGAGGTGGGATTCGAACCCAGGTCCCTAGAACATTCGCTGAGTTTCCGGAGTAATAGTCTAGCAGTATTATCATTAGGCCATCGCCTCCCCTCTTGTCAAGCTCACATGTTCCACAGCACTGTGCTGACACACCTTAAAGACTATTGGACCTTCGATTGCTGTCAATCACCCAATCCACCAAATCTTTGCAGCCGAGTCAGTCAAATCTCTAAGTCACCAAGGGTGGGCGACTCATTGTCAACCCTCAATGGTTTGAGGTTGAAGCAGTTGAGTGGGCTGTTACATGGTCATCATTACTTGGAGCCACAGGTTAGAGCTGGGTGCTGGTGAAGATCATTACACGAAGAATCATTCCAAAAGAGTGCGGTGAATAATCTGCCTCCACACTGCCTGTGTGGAGTTTGCACGTTCTCCCCATGTCTGGGTGGGTTCCTCCAGGTGCTCCGGTTTCCTTCCATGCTCCAAAGTTGTGCAGGTTAGGTTGATTGGCCATGCTAAATTGTCCCTTAGTAGGGTAAATACGTGGGGTTATGGGGATAGAGCCTAGGGTGGGATTGTTGTTGGTGTAGGCTCAATGAACCAAATGGCCTCCTTCTGCACTGTAGGAATTCTATGATTGTTTGAGTCTGCAACGACTCTCTGACAGAGTAACTTATCCAGGTCCTCTCCCCCATCCTATCACTGTAACCACACACATTTCCCATCTTGCGACACAAAGGGGCAATTTTGTATGGCCAATACACCCAGCCTGCGCATCTTTGGACTGTGGGAGAAAACCAGAGCACCTAGAGGAAACCACAGCAGACACGGGGAGAATGCGCAAACTACACAGACGGTCACCCAAGGCCGGAATTGAACCTGGGTCCCTGGAGCTGTGAGGCAGCAGTGCGGACTACTGTGCCACATGTAGCAGCGAAATGTGAGAAGACACAGACTTGTGCATACAGGTTCATCTTGTGTGAGTAGTGATACGTGCACTATCAGGGAGAAAGTCAAATGTTATTGTTAATTGGAGCAGACAGACGAAAGCCTATCAGGATTCATGGGATGATGTGGGAGATGCTAGCCCTCCCCTGATGTGAGTGCTGAGTTGAGTCCAGACCATGGATAGCATTTATTACAGTGGCAGACTGACCTCTCAGCATGCAGCTCTCTTACACTTCTCATGTTTCACTCCCACATCATTTTCAAGTGCAGCACTGGATAATAACACAGCGTTAGTGAGCAAACTGCAATTGTCCTGGAGTGCAAGAATTTTCATTCAAAAGGGTTAAACAAAGAACATAGGTCCACCAGCGTGGCGATTTGCAAAGACATATGTTTTGTCTTGGATTTTTTATATTAAAAAATTAAAAATAGCAGCATTGATTTCCGCTGGAGATTGTCTTAGGAAAATTTCCACATTATACCCCTCAGAACCTTAGTGAGGCCTTAATTACTTTACTGGGTTGAGTTACCAACAGCCTATGGTCCATAATGGAAGATGTAAACTGAAGATAAATGGTCATTTGGTGCAATCCGACTAAATATGAGAAGAAACGAAATGTCCCTGTCAGCACACACATTGCAATCTTGCTAATACTAAGTGGAAAACCTAATCACTAATGTATTTTATGACTGACTTGAGAAGCCCGTTCTATAAGAGCTCGAAAAAACATGGTAATAGATATCTTTATAAGTTTTGTCATTCCTTTACATATTTTAACCCTTTTCAAAATAACCCGAGAAAATAGCTTATATTGTATATATTGTGAAGAAGATCACTGGCTCTTCAAAACTGCCACCTCATTCCTTCATCAAAAAGCCAAGCCTCAACCTCCACTGACCTCGAAGTGCTAATCTTCTTGTCTTCTCCAATTACCCAAATGCCCAATTGCCGCTTAACTACTTGCTCTCTTCTCTCGTTCCCAATTCAATTCTTTCGACTAAAATTTCCAACGCACCTCTACCAACGAGAACAGGTCTTGGCAGTAGGCGATTTGGGGAGGGGGTGGGGGTAGGGGGGGGGGGTGGGGTGGAGGGTGATCTGACCTGTCTGCCTGCCCTTCTGCCGTTACATTCATGGTTTGGTGTCCTTTGAGAGGGAGCACGCAATGTCCACTGGCACATAGAAACTAGAAGCAGGAGTAAGCCATTCGGCCCTTCGAGCCTGCTTCACCATTCATTATGATCATAGCTAATCATCAAATTCAATATCCTGATCCCTCTCTTCCTCCCATATCCCTTGATCCCTTTAATCTCAAGAGCTAGATCTAATTTCTTCTTGAAATCAGATAACGATTTAGAAACATAGAAAATAGGTGCAGGAGTAGGCCATTCAGCCCTTCAAGCCTGCTCCGCCATTCAATATGATCAAGGTTGATCATGTACATTCAGTGTCCCATTCCCGATTTCTCTCCACACCCCTTGAGCCCTTTAGCCACAAGGGCCACGTCCAGCTCCCTCTTGAACATATCTAACAAACTGGCCCCAACAGCTTTCTGTGGGAGAGAATTCCACAGGTTCACAACTCTCTGAGTGAAGAGGTTCTTCCTCATCTCAGTCCTGAATGGCTTACCCCTTATTCTTAGACTGAGAGCCCTCGTTCTGGCCTCCCCCACCATCAGGAACATTCTTTCTGAATCTACCCTGTCTAACCCTGTTAGAATTTTATAGGTTTCCAATGAGAACCCCTGTCACTCTTCTAAACTCCAGTAAATATAATGCTAACTGATCAAGGTGGAGCACAATCAAGGCCTTCACTGACCATGGGGGCTGGGGTGCTTTATGGACCCCCCTTCCCCCCCACCCCCACCGCCCCCCCCCCCCCCCACCCCATGAGCACATTTGGGGCAGCACAGTGGCACAGTGGTTAGCACTGCTGTCTCACTGCTGGGTTCGATTCCCAGCTTGGGTCACTGTCTGTATGCAGTTTTCACATTCTCCCTGTGTCTGCGTGGGTTTCCTCGGGGTGCCTTCGTTTCCTCCCACAGTCCAAAGGTGTGCAGGTTAGGTGGATTGACTATGCTAAATTGCCCCTTAGCGTCAGGGGGACTAGTTAGGGTAAATACATGGGGTTATGGGGGTAGGGCCTGGGTGGGATTGTGGTTGGTGCAGACTCGATGGGCCGAATGGCCTCCTTCTGCACTGTAGGATTCTATGTTAATTTGATGTGTGTTAGTTTCCTTACTGTTTCTGGTTTTTGTTGCAGTTCCCCTTTAAGGGGCTATTCCTTTAATTTGTCCATTTGACCTTTTGTTCATTTGATAACTTGTCCCTATTATTTGTTCACTTGATCTTTCCCAAAATAGTATAACAACGAGAACACTGTGGTCAGGGTTGTAACTTCCTGCATGAATATTGTTGTGATGTGCTGTACATCTTTGCTCTCCTTCATCACTCTGACCTGCTCAGCCCAATCATCAAACTGGCTTTGTTCTGTAACTAGCTTACGCCATGTCCACTGTATCAACTTTCACCCAAAGCCTTGACACCTACTTTACATTTTTAAAAATTTGCTGACGGGATGTGGGTGTCACTGGCTGGACCAGCATTTAGAACATAGAACATAGAAAAGCTACAGCACAAACAGGCCCTTCGGCCCACAAGTTGCGCCGAACATGTCCCTACCTCCTCGGCTTACCTATAACCCTCTATCTTACTAACTTCCATGAACTTATCCAAAAGTCTCTTAAAAGACCCTATCGAATCTGCCTCCACCACCACTACCGGGAGCCGATTCCACGCACCCACCACCCTCTGAGTGAAAAACTTACCCCTAACATCTCCTCTGTACCTACTCCCCAGCACCCTAAACTTGTGACCTCTTGCGGCAACCATTTCAGCCCTGGGTAAAAGCCTCTGAGAATCCACTCTATCAATACCCCTCAACATCTTATACACCTCTATCAGGTCACCTCTCATCCTTCGCCTCTCTAAGGAGAAAACCTATCCTCATAAGGCATGCCACCTAATCCAGGCAACATCCTTGTAAATCTCCTCGGCACCCTTTCTCTGGCTTCCACATCCTTTCTGTAATGAGGCGACCAGAACTGGGCACAGTACTCCAGGTGGGGTCTGACCAGGGTCCTATACAGCTGCAGCATTATCTCCCGATTTCCAAACTCAATTCCTCTATTGATGAAGGCCAGTATTCCATACGCCTTCTTAACCGCAGCCTCTACCTGCGACGCTGCTTTGAGTGTCCTATGAACCCGGACCCCAAGCTCCTTCTGATCTTCCACACTGCCAAGCGTCTTACCCTTAATATTATATTCTTTCATCCTATTCGACCTGCCAAAATGAACCACCACACACTTATCTGGGTTGAAGTCCATCTGCCACTGCTCCGCCCAGTCTTGCATCTTATCTATGTCTCGTTGCAACTGCTGACATCCCTCTACACTATCCACAACCTCACCAACCTTTGTGTCATCAGCAAACTTGCCAACCCATCCTTCCACTTCCTCATCCAGGTCATTTATAAAAATCACAAAGAGCAAGGGTCCCAGAACAGATCCCTGGGGCACTCCACTGGTGACCGACCTCCATGCTGAAAAAGACCCATCTGCAACCACTCTTTGCCTTCTGTGGGAAGCCAGTTCTGAATCCACAAAGCAATGTCCCCTTGTATCCCATGCCCCTTCACTTTCTCAATGAGCCTTGCATGGGGCACCTTATCAAATGCCATCCCTGAGGGCATTTAAAAATCAAACACATTGCTGTGGATCTGGCAGCAGATTTCCTTCCCTGAAGAACATGAGTGAACTAGATGGGTGTTTGCGACATTCAACAATGGTTTTGTGGGTATCATTAAACTTTTAACTCCAGATTTTTATTCAATTCAAATTTTACCACCTGCCTTGTTGGGATTTGAACCCAGGTCCCCAGAGCATTACTCTGGGTCTCTGGATTACTCATCCAGTGGCAATACCACTATGGTACTGCCTTAGCATCGTTAACAGTCATAAAACATCCCAAGGTGCTTCACAAGTATCACACCGAGTCACGTAATGCAACACCAGGGAAAATGACCAAAAGGCTTGGTGAAATAAGTACATTTTAAGGAGCGTCCTAAAGGAGGAAAGCAAGGTGAGAGGCAGAGAACCTCGAGAGGAGATTCCAGAGCCTTGTGCCTGGACAGCTGAAGGCATGGCCACCAACGGTGGAGCGGTTCATATCAGGCCTGCTCAAGAGGGCAGAGTTCGAAAGACACAGAAGTCTCTGTGGGTTGTGGGGCTGGAGGAAATTGCAGAGATAGGGAGGGGATAAGGCCATGGAGGGTTTGAAAACAAGGATGAGAATTTAAAAATTGAAGCATCTCTTTTTATTGCCAGTGTTGGCCAGCAAGGACAGGGGTGACAGCTGAATGGGCTTTAGTGTGGCTTAGGATACAGTCCAGACAGGTTTCGAATGACCTTAGGTTTACAAAGGTTAGAACGTGGGAAACCAGCCAGGAGTTCATTGGGACAGTCAAGTCTCGAGGTAACAAAGCTACGAATGCAGTCTTCAGAAGCAAACTTTGGCACTAAAGTTCTCCTATGCTACTCAGATCCACCCTCCACAAACTCTTACCAACTGATTTTCTATATAAGCATTGAATTCCCAATCTCATCCCAATTTCCCTCCACCGCTTGCAAATCTTGAAAAGCTCTGTAAGATCTTCCTTCACCGTAAACATTCACAGCTCCCAGTGTGTCAACTTGTTTCAGTGGCTGTGGTCTCACCTCGAAGTAGGGCCTTGTGTTCCAGCTCCAGTTCACAGATTTGGTCACCAAACCTAGGCCAGCATTTTCAGTATACTGCTGAGGCCTTAGCACATTACCACAGGGACTATCTTTCAGTTGAAAAGTTAAACTCAGGGAGATGTAATACATTATGTGGCAGTGTTTGATTGTGAGCAGAAAAGTTCTCTGACTAGCCTGGCCAGCATTGACATCAAAAAAAAGAAAATGGCTTGCAATGATATTGTGTCTTTCATGACCTTAGGCTGTATCAAAGCAATTCACACCCAACAGATGACTTTTGAAGTGCAGTTAATATTGTAATACAGGAAATATGGCACTATTTTTCACACAACATGGCCCCATGAGTAGCAATGCAATAAAGGCCTGGCTTGTTTTAATGATGTTGGCTAAAGGATTAAATATTGACTAGGATGCTGGGCAGATTGTCCCTCTTCATTTGAATAGTAAAGTTTAAGTTTATTTATTATTTATTAGTCACAAGAAAGCCTTACATTAACACTGCAATGAAGTTACTGCAAAATAGTGTGACCGCACCTTCCACATCTGCCTGAGAGGGCAGACTCGGCTGCTGTTCAATGCCTCATGCAAAAGAAGGTACCTTTGACGGTGTAGCACTCCTTCAATATTGCACTTAATTAGCGAGCTGAATTTTGTGGTCAAGTATCTGATGTGGGACTTGTACCCTTGACCCAGAGGCACAAGGACTGAGCTATGGTCTATACCTAATTTATCCCTGAACTGTCACCATTAGTATAGATTAACTGGTCAGTTAGCATCCTAGTTTGTGTCCAAATTGGCTGCCACAGTTAAAAAAGTAAAACTAAGAAAACAGAAGCAGGAGTAGGCTATTTGGCCCTTCAAGCCTGCTCCGCCCACCGTTTGTTGTGATGATGCTGATCATCAAATTCAATATCCTGATCCTGCCTCCCCCCCATCCTTTGATCCCTTTAACAACATTTCAACACTTCAAAAATAGTCAATTGATTTGATTTGGGTTTCTTCCGGGTGCTCCGGTTTCGTCCCACATTCTGAAAGACGTGCTGGTTAGATGCATTGACCCGAACAGGCGCCAGACTGTGGCGACTGGGGGAATTTCACAGTAACTTCACTGCAGTGTTAATGTAAGCCTTACTTGCGACTAATAAATAAACTTTACTTTTAACTTTAAAATTTGATTTTTTATTGTCATATGCATTAGCATACAGTGAAAAGTATTGTTTCTTGCATGCTATACAGACAAAGCATACTGTTCATAGAGAAGCACATGAGAGAGTGTAGAATGTAGTGTTACAGTCATGGCTAGAGTGTAGAGAAAGATCAACTTAATGCGGGGTAGGTCCATTCAAAAGTCTGACAGCAGCAGGGAAGAAGCTGTTTTTGAGTCATTTGGTACGTGACCTCAGACTTTTGTATCTTTTTATGATGGAAGAAGGTGGAAGAGAGAATGTCTGGGGTGCGTGGGTTTCTTAATTATGCTGGCTGCTTTGCTGAGGTAGTGGGAAGTGTAGGCAGAGTCCATGGATAGGAGGCAGGTTTGCGTGATGGAATTAATTATGAAAGGCGTTGGGGCATCCTGAAAAGGGAGCTACAAAAATGCAACTTCTTTCTTAGTCTCTCCTCAATAGTTTATGTGCCGAACCCATGGCGCTAGTTTGGTTGCTGTCTTTGAACTTGGCCCAAAGCCGAACTTGTGGTGCTGAGACAAGAATTATACATGAATAGCATGCAGGGAAGGGGGAGGTGGAGGAAAGACTTAATGAATAAAGACAGTCCCTGCGCACTAGCCTTCGGTGCAGTGGGCAGTTCAAGCATTTATGCTCTCAGAGTGGCGCACTGCCTGATGATGATATGTGCTGCTGAGCTCTCGAACTTTAGATGTTCTGGGTCAGTCAGCGTGAAGCATTGCAACCTGCTGGGCCGTGACCTTTTTTCTCTCCAATTTAGCAGCACAGGAAACTCCCGACAAAGCTGTGAAATCTGGTCGGTTCGTTGGGAATTTGGATTAAGCTAAGATTCCACAAAGGGCAGAAACCACAAACCACAGGGTTTTTCCTATGGAGCTTTGGATGTGTGAACAGTTAAAAAAATGTTGCTGCCCTTTCTCCAGCTCCGGGATCTCATATTGAGATTTGAGATGGGGCGAGGAAATAATCCAACTTTTTCCGGATATTACAACAATATTTCACTTTTCACTTCCAATCTAAAAATTAAAACAAGAAACACTTGGATTTATATAAGCCGTGATTTCACCCCAGCCTGTATGGCAGACATGGAAGTTGTTTCAAGCATTTACAACAGGTTGTGTCACATGTCTAAAGGGGTCCTATCCTCAGGTGTTGGTGAGGCCTCACCTGGGATACTGCGGACAGTTTTGGTCCCCTTACCTTAAAAGGATACAGTAACATTGGAGGCAGTCCAAAGAAGATTCATCAGGCTAATTCCTGGGATGAGAGACTGCATTTTTATAGCGGACTGGCGGGAAGAAGAAGAGTAGCAGCAGCCTTCAGGGCCTCAGGGAGCCCGGCCCCTCCTCAGGATAGCATCTGAGAGAGGCGACCATAGGAGGCAATATTCAGCCACCATGTGCCTGGATCTAATCGAATGATGCTGTAAAAAAACAAATCTGAAGAATAGTCTGATGGCATGTCCCACCTGTGTGATGAATGAGCTCTAATATAAAAGAAGAAACCTGTGGATGCTGGAAATCTGTAATAAAAACAGAAAATACTGGAAAGACTCAACGGGTCTGATGGCATCTGTGGAGAGAGAAACAGGGCCTGATTTTACCATTTTCATTCTAAGTGCTGAATCTGGGCGTAATGCAGATCCGACTCAGAAATCTGCTTTCAGGTGCCCCCATACGCTCTCAGCCATCTCCAGTCCCATTCGCGCTGTGGGCGGGGCTTAGCACAGCCGAAATGATCGGAGCTCTGAACTGCGCGTGCGCAGTTAGAAAAAAATTTGAAAAAACGCGCCCGTGTCAGACCGCTCCCGGGCCACAGAAAGCAGAGAAAGCAGCTCGGGAGCGACAAGTGGAAGCGATGGCCCCACACACACATCACTGTCCCCCTTATCAACCCCCCCGCTACCCACACACATCACCGACCCCTTATCTACCCTCACCCGCTACCCATACATATCACTGTCCCCCTTATCCACCCCCCGCTACCCAGACCGATCACCACGCCTGCCCCCCTCCCCTCCTCACTGATCGCCCGCAGAGTGGCAGCGGACTCCCCTGCCCGCCCCACCAGAGATCCATCTGCCCCCCCCACCAGAGATCCATCTGCCCCCCCCCCACCAGAGATCCATCTGCCCCTCCCACCACAGCCTCAAAGTCTCAACTTTTTGCTATAGTGAGTAGTAAAGTAGTGAGGGTTGCAGGTTTTAAACAAAAAGAAAAGATGTGGTTTGCACACACAGATTCAAAGTAACTCATAACAGGTTTATTGAAAGAGATGTTACCTGCACAGAGTACAAACTGAAACTAAAAGCAGGAGTCTCTGAAAGACCCCAGTGACATCCCCATCAAATCACAATCAAATACCAAGCATTTGAACATGATATTGGGTAGGTGCTAGTGCTGTAGTTGCAATGGAACAGCATAGCTAGGGGTCTGGCTAGTTCTCGAGCACAAGTCTTCAGCTCTATTGCTGGGATGTTGTCAGGACTCATGCTTTGCAGCACTTATGTACATATAAACTAAACATATGAAAATGCAAATTAGGAGGAGGAATAGGCCACTTGGCACCTCAAGCCTGCTCTGCCATTCAATGAGATCATGATCTGATTGTTACCTCAACTCCACATTCCTGCCAATCTCTGATAACCCTTCACCCCCTTACTTATCAAGAATCTACCTCACTTTGTCTTAAAAATATTCAAAGAACCTGCTTCCACTTTACTAGCAGTATCCAGTGTCTTCAGCCTTTTTTTGACATCACGTGGAGTGAATCAAATTGACTGAAGATTGGCACTTGTGATGCTGGGGTCCTCAGGAGGAGGCTGAGATAGAATTACCAGACAGCCCCGACTTTTGTACTGACCTCAACCATCACTGAAGATGGGATATTGATGGACTCGCCCATTCTTGTTTGTTGTTTAAATGTCTGCTACATTTCATGGCTGGATGAGGCAGGACTGCAGAGCTGAGATCTGATCCTCTGATTCAGGGATGGCTTAGCTCTGTCTGTTGCCTGCTGTCTCCCCTATCTGGCATGCCTGTGTCCTGTGCTGCATGAGAGACAGTAAAATTCAATTCTGAGTGGGGTTTGAAGGTGCAACTTCCTGAATCCAGGCATGGCAACTGTTATGGCCACAACGGCACAACAACAACTTGGCAGGTGAAAACTAAACAAAGTAATTTGTTGTGAGATAGACTATATGGAAAGCAGAATGATGAATGCAACTTTCCTCTCCAATTGCCGACCTCCAGCTGAGGGACAACCCGCTCCCAGACACGCACTCTCTGTCGCGATTGGCCCAGGTTCGTGTGCTCCACAACGATAGGCCCACCAGGCCATGTGACCCACGGTCACTCACCCCTTAAAGGGGCCACGCTATCACACCAACTGAGCAAAGCCGACAATTAATAGAACATAGAACATAGAACAGTACAGCACAGAGCAAGCCCTTCGGCCCACGATGTTGTGCCGAGCTTTATCTGAAACCAAGATCAAGCGATCCCACTCCCTATCATCCTGGTGTGCTCCATATGCCTTTCCAATAACCGCTTAAATGTTCCTAAAGTGACTGACTCCACTATCACTGCAGGCAGTCCATTCCACACCCCAACCACTCTCTGCATAAAGAACCTACCTCTGATATCCTTCCTATATCTCCCACCATGAACCCTATAGTTATGCCCCCTTGTAATAGCTTCATCCACCCGAGGAAATAGTCTTTGAATGTTCACTCTATCTATCCCCTTCATCATTTTATAAACCTCCATTAAGTCTCCCCTCAGCCTCCTCCGCTCCAGAGAGAACAGCCCTAGCTCCCTCAACCTTTCCTCATAAGACCTACCCACCAAACCAGGCAGCATCCTGGTAAATCTCCTCTGCACTCTTTCCAGCGCTTCCACATCCTTCTTGTAGTGAGGTGACCAGAACTGCACACAATATTCCAAATGTGGTCTCACCAAGGTCCTGTACAGTTGCAGCATAACCCCACGGCTCTTAAACTCCAACCCCCTGTTAATAAAAGCTAACACACTATAGGCCTTCTTCACAGCTCTATCCACTTAAACAAACTGATGCAGATACGAGAAACTTCTGGTTTAAAAGTTTATTTATTAGTGTCAACAAGTAGGCTCACATTAACACTGCAATGAAGTTACGGTGAAAATCCCCGAGTTGCCATACTCTGTTCTGGTACACTGAGCGAGAATTTAGCATGGACAATGCACCTAACCAGCACATCTTTTGGACTGTGGAAGGAAACCGGAGCATCTGGAGGAAAATCACACAGACTCGGGGAGAAGATGCAGTGACAGTGACCCAAACCGGGAATCAAAACCAGGTCCCTGGCGCTGTGAGGTAGCAGCGTGAACCATTGCACCACTTGGCGCCCATATGTGGCTGTCATCAGCAGCACGTCGAAACCCTGTTCTCTTTCTTTTTTCAATATTCCCACAAAAATAACACAAATGTACCTTTGAAACGATCCCGTTAATTGAGTTCACAGGAATCGTGCAAAGCGAAGAAACCACTCAAGCACTGTTTTGCCTCTACACTAAAGGCGAACACAAATTGTGAAGGTTCCGTATTACCACAGCTAAAATGCATACTAAGGAGCAGTTACTTAATTGCACTTAATTATAGAACATGCAGCATTTGCATGCTTCTTGTTATGGATACATTGTGTGGAAATACTGAGATTGGGTGAAGACACACAAGCTAATCACCCAGTGGGAGGGAGGGCGGCAAGTCTTGAGTTTAATTGCAGCAAAATCTACAGGGTAACAGATTGAAGATGTCAGCCGAATTATGTGAGATGTGCAGAGGGCGGCCAGAGCAAGAAGAAGATATTTATTAACCAGGATACTGAGGGAAGATGTTATAAACAACAAAGTTATGGAATTGGATTTACTGGGTGATCAATTTGATTTATCTTCAAGACACTTCCAAACCTTTCAGCTGTTCAGACCCAAAACAATTTAACCCCTTGAGGGATGATCTAATTGAGGAAGTTAAAATGATAAAGGGATGTGATGAAGCAAAACAAAACTACTCCAGAACAAGAACAAACATTCTGAAAGGTTAGCTTGACGTGCTGAGTATTTCCAGCATTTTCTGTTTTTATCTGCAAGTCAGAGCTGGAATTACTTAGAAGTGCAATCAGGAAGCACATTTTCTCACAAAGGGGAGTCGAAATTGAGAACTCTCTCCCGCAAACGCTATGGGTCAAGTGAAATTTTCCAAGAGTGAGGTTGAAAGATGTTCATTACGTGAGGATGTTTAGGAATATGGAAGAAAGACTGGGTAAGCAGTTTACAGTTTTAGCCAAAATTGAGCGGTGGATAATGTTGGATAATGTTGGAGGAACTTAATAGGCAAGGCATACAAGGCTATGGGCCAAATGCTATAAAAGGGGATTAGAATAGTTAGGTGGTTTGTCTTTGACCAGCGTCAACATGATGGCCAAAGGGCTTTTTCTGTCTGTATACCTCTATGACTCTTGTTCGCATGTTCCTACAAAATGCCTAGCATACACTATACAGGCAAATGCACTTCACTTGCGTATATTAAATTAGCAAATATCTACCACCAATGAGCGGCATGGTGGCATAGTGGTTAGCACTGCTGCCTCAGGGCCAGGGACCCGGGTTCAATTCCAGCTTAGGGTAACTGTCTGTGTGGAGTTTGCACTTTCTCCCCGTGTCCTCCGGGTGCTCCGGTTTCCTCCCACAGTCCAAAGATGTGTGGGTTAGGTTGATTAGCCATGCTCAAATGCCCCTTCGTGTCAGGGAGATTAGCAGGGTAAATACATGGGGTTACGGGGATAGGGCCTGGGTGGGATTGTTGTCAGTGCAGGCTCGATGGGCCACATGGCCTCTTTCTGCAGTGTAGGGATTCTGTGATTCTATGATTAATAAAATAAAGCGCTCAGAATAATCACAAAGTATTTGCACTCTCTTTTGAATCAGCAGTCCGAATATGCAGTTGAGATCATGTACTTAGTAATGGTCCATATTTCTCATTTTTTTTAATGTATTAATCGGAAAGCCATTTCACCACATCTGGAATCCCAATTAGCCTCATGCAGTTAATGCTTAATTTATTGGCAAGCACTGCTCCCACCCCATGTCTGTCCATATTGAAGCAGCTCCAAGGAGGTTCAAGAACGACCTGAAAAATGTATCAACTTACATTGTAGTGTTTTAATAGTGGAAAACACATACTCTGCTCAGGTTAAAGATTAACTGTCCATTGAGAGGAATCTTTTGCAGGACCAATTCACTGCTTCTGTACTCCTAGTGGGAAGCTACTGGAATGAAATGCAGAATGCAGGTAGAGATTTGTGACTGTAGCAGTTCATTCTCAGACCTGCACACCATTTGAGCACAGTTTCTTCCTAGGTTCTTGGACTGCCTCAACCCATATACCAGTCATAGAGTCATAAAGTCATAGAGGTTTACAGCTTGTAAACAACCCCCTCGGCCCAACTTGTCCATGCTGCCCAGTGTTACCGATAAGCTAATCCCAATTGCCCGGGTTTGGCCCAGAATCCCTCTGTACCCATCTTACCCATGTAACTGTCTAAATGCTTTCTTAAAGACAAAATTGAACCCGCCTCTACTTCTACCTCTGGCAGCTCATTCCAGACACTAACCACCCTCTGAGTGAATAAAGTTGCCTCTCTGGACCCTTTTGTATCTCTCCCCTCTCACCTTAAACCTATGCCCTCTAGTTTTAGACTCCCCTACCTTTAGGAAATGATGTTGACTATCTACCTTATCATTGCCCCTTATTATTTTATAGACTTCTCTTAGATCACCCCAAAGTCTCCCAGTCTATCCAGCCTCTCCTTATAACTCAAACCATCAAGTCCCAGTAGCATCCTAGTAAATCTGACATCAGTTCTTGAATATATATGCATGTGACTGGGACAGTTTGCAGTGTCATTTGAGTTTGCCAGCTGTATATTATACAAGACAAGCTGGGACTGTTGGCTGCTGGAGGTGGCACTCTGATCAATGGATACAACAAACAATTAACAGAAAACATATTTAAGTTTAAGTGTTAGTGTCACCAGTAGGCTGACATTAACACAGACATCACTGTGAAAACCCCTTCGTCGCCAAACTCTGGCACCTGTTCGGGTACACTGAGAGAATTTCGCACGGCACCTAACCAGCACATCTTTTAGACTGTGAGAGGAAACTGGAGCACCCGGAGGAAACCCACACAGACATGGGGAGAATCTGCAAAGTCCGCACTGACAGTGACCCAAGCCGGGAGTCGGTCAGAGGTCCCTGGCGCTGTGAGGCAGCAGTGCTAAACACTGTGCCACCAAGCAACCCATGCATATCATGGCCAAGTTCCTATAACTGAATGTTGCATAATGTAAGAGCCTCACAACAGTCCTGCGCTCTCCATTGTATTATGGATCTCCGTAGCAGACAAATGAATAAGGTCAGAGAACCTGGTACCAGGGGACAAGTGGCAGAATAGAATGCCAGCTGGTATCAGGACGGAAACCAGACAGTGGGAGTAAAGGGTAGTTATTCAGAGTGGCAGAAAGTGGGAAGTTGTGTTCCAAAAGGATCGGTGCTGGAACCATGGCCATTCACAATTTATATTAACCGTTTGGACTTTGAAATCCAAATGCACTAAGCATGTAAGGCTCCCGAACTGGTGATCAGCTCTTCAGTTGACATTTAGCAACACTTCCTGCTTTCCCTTCTTTCAGAATAACTGAAAGAAGAATATCCCCTTCTCACATTAATGCAGAAAGCATTTCATGTGAGATCTTTTGCAAGGCTAACCTTTTGGAGTTATAATTTTGAATTTATCTCTATTGCTTTTTCATGTAGCAAGAACCCAGAAAAACATAATTGAAGCTTGTAACTGAACTACTCCCCAAAATTTAGTTCACTACAATACTAATTAGATGTTCCATGCAATGCACATTTAAAATATGTGATGTAACTGAATCAATCTGTAGTCTTCCCCATGGCAAACTGTCCTGGTCCCCCCATGCTGACACTATCGTTAAGAAAGCCCAATAATGCCACTACTTTCTCAGAAGACTAAGGAAATTTGGCATGTCAGCTATGACTCTCACCAACCTTTACAGATGCACCATAGAAAGCATTCTTTCTGGTTATATCACAGCTCCTGCTCTGCTCAAGACCGCAAGGAACTACAAAAGGTTGTGAATGTAGCCCAATCCATCACGCAAACCAGCCTCCCATCCATTGACTCTGTCTACACTTCCCGGCAAAGCAGCCAGCAGAATGAAAGACCCCATGCACCCCTGACATTCTCTCTTTCACCTTCTTCCGTCGGGAAAAAGATACGAAAGTCTGAGATCACTTACCAACTGACACAAGAACAGCTTCTTCCCTGCTGCCATCAGACTTTTGAATGGGCCTACTTTGCATTAAGTAGATCTTTCTCTACACCCTAGCTATAACTGTAACAGTACATTCTGCACTCTCTTGTTTCTTTCTCCATGAATGCTATGCTTTGTCTGTATAGCGCGCAAGAAGCAATACTTTTCACTGTATGTTAATACATGTGACAATAATAAATCAAATCAAATCAAAAGACAACTGCATCTCAATGGTTCTATCTTTCACACATACCAATGATAATAGAATGCGGTGTAATTCTGAAATTGTACCTAATGCAGGAGCATCAGGGTGCCACAAATCTAGGGTTTTGAGCATGTATACAATAAAGCAGAGAGATATAGGTTAGCAAATATAATGCCTTATGGGTTTCCAATCTCATCTAATCATTGGAAGGTAACCACTCACCATACAGGGAGGATGATTTGCCCCAATACCAACCCTTGCAAACCTTGCAAATGGGAATAGGGTCTGGGTGGGATTGTGGTTGGTGCAGACTTGATGGGCCAAATGGCCTCCTTCTACACTGCAGGGATTCTATGATTGTATGATCCTCATAACCAGCCGCCCACCATCTCACATAAAACACATTTTTCTCAAGTTATCTATAGTTCCTTGACCAAATGACTTAAATCTAAGTCCTCTTGCTCTTGACCTTGCTGCTGATGGAGAGTTTACTTCTATTTACTTTGTCAGCACCCCTGATGATTTTGAATATTTCTGTCAAATCTCCTCACAATCTTCTCAAATCCCAGCTTTTCCAATCTATCCACCTGAATGAAGTTCCTCATTCTGGAAACATTTTCCTAAATTATTTTTGCATCCTCCACAAAGTATTATGACCAGATTAGAAGGAGTGAACTGGCTCCCTCTAATCAACCTCCTCGGTCAGTCACAACAAAGGTAGAAGTTTCTTTTTCATGAGGATATACCTTCTCCAAATCAGAATGTGCTTAGCTATTTAAGCTGTGAGTAATAAGGAACCAATCAGACAAGGTTTTCTTGAGACAAAGGAAGAGAACATTTATTAACCGCTAAAAATGCAATCTCAAGCATTTACCTTCATAGAGTCATTTGGGCCAACACTTAGAGATTCACGGTTATCCAAAATAAGGGGAGTTAGAGTCCAATAAATAAAAATAAAATAATTAAAATAACTCCTCAGAGGCTGTTGTCCCTTCACCAGATGCCCTTTATTTACAAACTGACCTCCACTCCTCAGAATGCTTCAGGTACAAGTCAGAATCCAGAGTGTCAGTAGACAAGATGGCACTGTAGTATAGCGACGTCTTGCAGACTGTGCCCAGCATACCCTCTAATTCTATCTTTTGCTCTTGTTCTATACTTTTAAAACTGTACTTTAACTCTGTTAAATTCAGTAACTATGACTGTAACATTACATCCTGCACTCTCTCCTTTACTCCTGACACTCCTCATTATATATATATACAGATGAGACTCCATGATTGGGCAGATAATCATTACCTCAATCAGGGAGCACATACTCCAAGAGACCAACCTCATGGGCCTCACTGAAGTCATTACAATAACATATGGTTAAATGTTCTTTAATTGTCCCTGAGCCATAATTCTTAAATGCTTTAGCCAATTTTAGTTAGCTGGTTTCTTGAGTGCAGTCAGACATAGAAGATGTTGCAATTATTATCACGTCTCAGCTCATTGGTGGATCTCTGTTAGAGTTGGCTTCTCAAACCAGGTGACATTCATATCACAAAAGAGAGAGAGAGAGACAGTAGCACTTGTTAGAATATAACCGGTGACAATTTTGTATTGGATGCAATGTAACTAATGGGAACAAGATGTAAGGGTCAGCTGACCCAGTAAATCATGGAACCAATTACAGAGTGATGTAATAGTCACTGACCAGCGGATTCATTATAAATAAGGAACTATGTAGAATTGTGGAGAGCTTGGAGTGGCCCAGGGTGAAGCCTCAAGTTTGGAGTAATGATGTTTCTTTATTAAACCCTTTCTTTGATTTGTAAGTTGGAGTAAGTTTTGTTGTATTTTCATGAGCTGCTGTAGAAACAGCATTCAGCCTGTTACCTCGGTTGAAAACTTTCTTACCACCACCTGTATCACTTGCAACGTCTCTCAAGTGAATGGACACCCTTGCCTTGAAATACTTCACCCATTGTACATTTCCAAGAAGTTTCGTGTTCGTCAGTGACAACCATTCTTTCAATATCCAGTACCTTGCATTTTCAATGTCTCTTTGTTAGACAGTTACGAATTTCATTGGGTGCCTGGATAATAGGAAATGTTTCTTTCTTCAAACTTCCTTGAGGGTGATTCATTTGTTTCTCACTTTCAGTTTGGAATATGGCTTTGCATTTTTAAGTAGTTTGCTCTGTCTCCATTCAAATTGCAAAATTTCCAGTTAGTTGAAATTTGAAAAATCATGTTTTCAAAAATAAAGAAGCAGAGCCTTGTGACAAAAGTCTTCACATTCTTCCTAATGTGTAGTCCCAGCATTGGAAACAAAGACCTATTTGAGGCTAAAACAGCGCTAAACCAAGTTTTATCGTAATATCTTTGCATTTCTAAGCGATAGGGGTGATCTTACCCAAAACATTCTAAGTGCTGAACGAGCATGAAAATGGCAGGGAATCATGCCCATTTGGGCGTGCTCCCAGATGTAATTGTACAGCACTTAGAAAAAAAGAGCCAAAATGTGATTCTCGCCAGTAGGGGGAGTGGACAGAGCCTATTCACTCCGGGAAGCTGGCTGCTGAACTCCAGGGGCACCAGTGCGCAGGTACCCCAATCTCCCAGAACCTAATTTTTCACCTCTCACCCAATCTTACTGGTTCGCCATGCCGATCAACTGGTGGGACAAGATCACCCCACCCCCCATACCCCCATATCTATATTTATAAAGCCCAGGATCTCATATATCCTTTTAACCACTTACTCAATCTGCCCTACCAGCTTCAATGATAATTCAAAAAAAGGTGCAATACTGGGACATGTTCCTTTTGCCTGCAGCAAACAGATCCCTGCATACGAATATGCGTAGCTCCTAGCAAGCATAATGAGCTATATGGGCAAACCCGACAGATAATAGCTTGATCAATCAGTGTTGACTTCCCAACCCATCAGCGCACGTTTTATTATACAGTATAAATTGTTGGTCTCATTGAAACTTAGAAACATAGAAGATAGGAGCAGGAGGAAGCCATTTGGCCCTTCGAGCCTGCTCCGCTATTCATTACGATCATGGCTGATTGTCCAACTCAATAACCTAATCCTGCTTTCTCCCCAATATGTCGATGGTCACATTTCACATTGTCTGTACCTTTAAGACTTGATTACCTGTAAAGACTCGCACTCCAACCATTATTTTGTAAATTGAGTTTGTGCCTTTATATGCCCTGTTTGTGAACAGAACTCCTACTTACCTGATGAAGGAGCAGCGCTCCGAAAGCTAGTGGCTTGTGCTACCAAATAAATCCGTTGGACTTTAACCTGGTATTGTGAGACTTCTTAATGTGTTCTCCCCAATAGCCATTAATTCATTTCACCCAAGTGCAATATCTAGCCGTCTCTTGAATATGTTCAATGCTTTGGCATCAACTACTTCCTGTGGTAATAAATTCTTGGTATTCTTGCATCTGTCCTGTTGAATGCAAGATATAAAGCTTTAACAGCATGTCTCTTTTTTAAGTAATACTTCGTTTCCTGTCATTCAGCCAACTTGGTATCCATATTGCCATGGTACCTTTTATTCCATGGGCTTGAACTTTGCAGTTGAGTCTATTCCGTGGCACTTTATTGAACATCTCTTGGAACTCTATATAGGCCACTTTAATCACATTAGCCTCATCAATCCGCTCTGTTACTTCATCAAAACCTCATTTATTTCCTTAAAGACAATGTGCTTTTGCAAATCAGTGCTAGTTTTCCCTAATTAATCCACACATATCAAGTGACTGCAATTTTGTCTTGGATTATCATTTCTGAAAGCTTTCCCACCACCAAGGTTCAACTCATTGGCCTGTGGTTGCTGTTGTTCATCCTTCAGCCCTTTTATAACAAGCTGTTTCCAAAATATACTTGCATTTTTATTATCACTGATTTTAATGGAATATTTCAATTTATAACTTAAGCAGTGAGAAATAAAATCTTCTGGGAGCCCTGCTTCTGAATTTCCAGGCAAATTAGCTTTGCACCGAATCTTTGCTGCTTAACTGAGTTTTCCGATTTATTAAGGATTTGAAAAGTTCCTTCAAGGAAGTTGGGACCTTTTGGCTAATTGAGGGGTTTACAGTTTTTCAATGCTTCTGCATTCCACATTACGAATCGAAGATGTTCCTCAAGTTCTGAATTTTTCAAGAATTTGATAGTTATTCTCGGTGCAGACTCGATGGGCCGAAGGGCCTTTTCTGGGCTGTATGATTCTATGGGCGGGATTTTTGGATCTTGCTCGTTTTGAAAATGTAAAATCCCGCCCAAGATCAATGGACCTTTCTATGCTCCGCCCCTCGCCCGCTCTGATCCCTGTGGTGGGTAGGACAGTACAATTCCAGAATATGATTCTATAGGCATGACCTTACCTGCCTTTCACACCATGCTCCCGCTTCAGTGAGGTCAAAGAACTTGGCGGCCAGCCGCCCTGTTCACTGCGGTGGGATGGGAAAATCCCGCCAGCGTGAACGGTGGTAAGATTCTGGCCGATGACCCCAGAACTTTCAACGTAACTTTAATTCACTGTTTATAATTTATAGCATTGTGTTGTTCTCTATGTGACATGTTTCCCCTATTTATTTTATTTTATGTTACACATGCTGACCAAGAATAGGGAAAGCAGCTTTACTTCCTGCGTATTGAGAATAAGGACATAATTATGGGCTTCAGTCCTAGCAACATTTGGCGGATTTTTCCTGATGTTACTCTTGGCATTGGATAAAAGCAAATTACTGCGGATGCTGGAATCTGAAACCAAAAGAGAAAATACTGGAAAATCTCAGCAGGTCTGGCAGCATCTGTAAGGAGAGAAAAGAGCTGATGTTTCAAGTCCAGATGACCCTTTGTCAAAGCTTTGAACTAATTAATTGGAGCTGTGAGAGGGATTGTATTCATTATGCTTGACTGTCATGGATTATTGCCATCGTATTATCATCTCGGTAATGCCTTATGCCCAGTGACCTCAGACTTATCATTATGAGAGGCAGAAGACAGGCCACCTGTCCACTTGACCAAAGAATGGTGGTTAGCTTAGTGAGGGGTTAGGTGGAATGTAAAAGCGCTTTCAAAAATATGGATAATATTCACTGTGTGGAAACAGAAAGTGAATATCTACATGGCTCCTGCTCTGTCCAAGACCACAAGAAACTACAAAGGGTCATGAATGAAGTCCAATACATCGCGCGCAAACCAACCTCCCATCCATTGACTCCACCTGCACTTCCTGCTGCCTCGGAAAAGCAGCCAACATAATCAAGGACCCCACGCACTCCAGACATACTCCCTTTCACCTTCTTCCATCGGGAAAAAGATATAAAGGTCTGAGGTCATGTACCATCTGACTCAAAAACAGCTTCTTCCCTGCTGCCATCAGACTTTTGAATGGGCCTACCTCACATTAAGTTGATCTTTCTCTGCACCCTAGCTATGACTGCAACATTATATTCTGCTTTCCTTCTCCGTGTACGGTATGCTTTGTCTGTATAGCATGTAAGAAACAATACTTTTCACTTTATACTAATATATGTGATAATAATAAATCAAATCAAATCAAATCACATCATGGATAGATTGTCCTCCACTTGACATTTACAGTGAAGATGTAGAATATTAAAAAATGTTATCTATTTTATACATGGCTAAATCTTTTCACTAAAAATGGTGAAATTGAGGATAACATTTCTCCTCAGCCTTAATGAATAGAGGTCATAACATTATTTCGGAGACTATTTAGTTGTTGGAAACTGTAAAAAAGCTGTTGTGATGCACACAAAAAGGAGTATTTAGATATTGTAGAATGATATCTATCCTTAAATTGGAATGTAGCATTCAGCCAAAGAATGTATCACAGGGATGATCACGAGATTATGCAAATTACAGTTAGTGAGCTACATGGGATTCTCCGGCCACGCTCACCCCAAAACTGGAGAATCCTGCCTGAGGTCAATGGACCTTTGCATGGTCTGCCCCCCACCACCTCCCCCCCCCCCCCCCCCCCCCGCCCCCACCGTCCACCCCACTCCCTGCCCACTACGACTCCCATGGCGAACGGGATGGGAGAATTCTCTCCTTTATCTTTGATCATTCCTCATTGCTTTGTCATCCAAAAATATTGCTTTACCCATGGCTTGTTGCGATTTATCCATTCTCTCTTCCCATTTGTACTTAAAATGATTTTTAAAAACAAATTTTAGGATGGATTGCCTTTTTGCAGAGGTGAACAAACTGTTTGCAGTAAGCCCGCTAAACCGTTGGCAAGCAAGTTGAAAAGGGGAAAGTCACATTAAATGCGCAATTTTGAACTTGATTTTCAGCGTCAGCCTTGACTGTATATGATCTTACATTATGATAGCAGTGTAACGCATTAACGTAACACTTTCAGGTAAGTGAGAGAAATGATCAACTCCCCAGAGTACGAACAGGAAATATTGAATTTTGCATTGGATTAATGCAGCAACATTTTTTTCTGTTTAACCCGATTACATTGTGTGTCTGTGTAATAGGATTATTAGTAACACGCACTGCCCAGAAAAGGTGTAAATGTAAGTGGTGGTTCTGATTGTATAATATAAAAAGTAATTGGAAACAGATGTGAATTGCATGTTTGAGCACAGAACAAGCTGAGGGTATAATTCAGCTCATTCACCGAATTATTAATAAAAGCTCAGACAAATTAGGGAACAATGGTGAGGGCGGCACAATGGCACAGTGGTTAGCACTGCTGCCTCACAGCGCCAGGGACCCGAGTTTGATTCCCGGCTTGGGTCACTATGCAAATCTGAACCTTCTCCCCGTATCTGCATGGGTTTCCTCTGGGTGCTCCAGTTTCATCCCACAGTCTGAAAGACATGCTGGTTCCGTGCATTGGCCATGCTAAATTCTCCCTCAGTGTACCCGAACAGGCAGCGGAGTGTGGCAACTAGGAGATTTCACAGTAACTTCATTGCAGTGTTAATATAAGCCTACCTGTGACACTAATAAACAAAATAGATAAATCATTTCTCACCAAAGGTTTGCTTACAGTATAAGTACCGGCTAAAATATTATTTCAAGTATATTGACCAAAGCAAAAAAATTCTTCTGCAGGATGTTTTAGAAATCAAGATTTCTCTGGAGCAAAGAAGACTGAGGGGTGATTGAGACCTGATTGAGGTGCTCAAGATTATAAGGGGCATGGACAGGGCGGATAGGGAGTAGCTGTTCCCCTTAGTTGAAGGCCAGTTATGAGGGGACACAAGTTAAAAGTACGGGGTGGGGGTTTTGGAGGGATTTGAGGAAAACCTTTTTTACCCAGAGGGTGGTGATGTCTGGAATGCACTGCCTGGGAGATGATAGAGGCGGGATGCCTTACATCCTTTAAAAAATACCTGGATGAGTACTTGGCATGCCATAACATTCAAGGCTATGTGCCAAGTGCTGGCAAGTGGGATTAGGTGGGTAGGTCAAGGCCTTTGATATGATGCAGTCTTGATGGGCTGAAGGGTCTCTTCTGCACTGTAGTCTTCTGTGATTCTGTGATTTTTTGAGTTGGTACTGCTATCTTGTAATCTTTAATACAAAAATTGAACTTTTTAAATTAAATTCCATGTTTCATACCAATTAAATAAATGTTTTCTTTTGTTGTAAAGTGTTATGTTTATTCCCTGTAGAGGTATCTGGTAATTATTTGAATTATTCCTTTTCCTTGATAATTAGTCACACTCTGTGGGCAAAATATTAACTAAGCAACAATGTGGTTGGATTCTATGTGGGCACAAATCACAAGTCCGATCTTACACCCCATCCCTGAGCTCTCCACAATAGCCCCAAGGCAATTGACATAAGTATTTCAAAAGAGGAAGGTAGGGGTGTGTGTGTGTGTATGTGTGTGTGTATTTGAGTATGTGTGTGTACCTGTTTTTGTGTGTGTGTATCTGTATATGTGTGTATGTGTGTGTGTGTATCTGTTTTTGTGTGCGCATCTGTTTTTGTGTGTGTGCATCTGTGTGTGTGCGTATCTTTATATGTGTGTATGTGTATCTGTTTTTGTGTGTGCATCTGTTTTTGTGTGTGTGTATCTGCATGTGTGTATCTGTTTTTGTGTGTGTGTGCATGTGAATCTGCTTTTGTGTGTGTGTATCTGTGTGTGTGCGTGTGTATCTGTTTTTGTGTGTGCGTGTATCTGTGTGTGTGTGGGTATTTGCATGTGTATGTCTGTGTGTGTGCGCATGTGTTTTGTATGTGGAAAGAGAATAGAGCCAACGTTTTGAGTCTGGGGTACCCTTTGTCAGACTCGAAACACTGGCTCTATTCATTCTAAGAAGTCTCACAACACCAGGTTAAAGTCCAACAGGTTTATTTGGTAGCAAATACCATAAGCTTTCAGAGCACAGCTCCTTCGTCAGATGGAGTGGATATCTGTTCTCCAACAGTGCACAGAACATTCTGTCTGGAGACAATACACATCTCTTTAACCTGTGTTGAATGCTCCCTCCACCCACATTGTCTGTACATTTAAGACCTGACTGGCTGTAGAGATTTGCATTCTAATCAGTATTCTGTAACTTGATTTCTGTGTCTGTGCACTGTTGGAGAACAGATATCCACTCCATCTGACGAAGGAGCTGTGCTCCGAAAGCTTATGGTATTTGCTACCAAATAAACCTGTTGGACTTTAACCTGGTGTTGTGAGACTTCTTACTGTGCTTACCCCAGTCCAACGCCGGCATTTCCACATCATGACTATTCATTCTCCACAGATGCTTTTATCTCCGGGACCTTTAAGTTGTGTTTGAGTTATCAGACTTTCTTTGGGAACAAAAGCCTGATAGCAAAACCAATTCGCTGCTGTATCAGTGCCAAAAACATTGACTTTGCTTGTCAATATTCCATCATACTATAATACCATCCATAGTTGCATGTCATTTTAGTTGGTGCGATGAAAGGCAGCTTGCTTGCAACAGGCTCTACTGGATCCCCATTGGGGTTGTTTTGGAGAAGTTGTTTGTATCTCCTACTGTGCAACGCTCACTGCAGAACAGTATAAGATAAACAGTGTATCACAGAGTGAAATCCAGTGGCTATTAAATAATATAACAGATGGGATCGATAAGCATGAAGAGTTAAACAACACCAATGAACCGTTCTTCTGATAAATGAGAAGATGTGTAATGGGAATGGTAAAAAAAAAATGTTTTATCTCAAGTGCAGGGTTCTCATTATAGGAGTAATGAAGTGACAAATGGATTGTGAAAATTTTACGAGCAGAATGATCTCTGAGTCCCATTGTTCCCTGTTTGTGGAGTGCATGAAAATGTAGGTACATTAAATAAGAGTTTCATTAATGGAAAGTTGCTTTTGATTTTACAACAGTTCAATGTTAAGGATAATGTGATGAGAGGTGTATACAAGAAGGAAGGTTTGAAATTCAAGTTCATTCAAGAGTAATGCAAGCAGAGATAGATGTACCTATTGCAAACCTATTTAAATACAGCTTGAATCACGATCATTCTTCTTGCATAGCGGTGACCGCACTTCAGAAGTAATTCATTTGTTGTGAAACGCTTAGGGACACGATCAGCCGTAATATAAATGCAAGTTATCCCTGTTCTGTTCTTTGACATGTTAATTTATTTCAGTCTGCGGACATCATATACGGTCGTGAGGTTGGACCGGGAGGGGTGATTTAATGTTGCAGCGCTCCCAGCAAGAGACTATGTTACATTATGAGTCCGATTCTCCATAATTAACCTGTTGTTTTCGCATTGCCACCAAATATTAAAGGGATGCTAGGGGGAAGGCAATCTAAATGTACCATGCTTTATTTTAATATTAGTTTTTAATTTACAAATCACCAAGTTGATATATAATACCAAATCGAGTAGACGGGATTAAAGACATTTTGAAGCATTGAATTGAAGCATTTAAGATGCTTAAAGGGTGAGTAGAGAGAAACTATTTGCTCTGGTGGGGAAAAGAATGGGGTGTTACCTTGAGATTATGACGAGACAGTTTGGAGATGATGTCAGGAAGCAGTTCTTCACACCCAAAGAATCTGGAAATCCGGAACACTTTTGAACAAAAAGCAATTGAGGCTAAGTTAATTGAACATTTCAAAACAATGATTGATAGATTTTTATGATAAGTATATTGGGTCATTAGGGAACTAAGGCAGTTACATCATCCATAATTGAATACAGGGATAGGTTCGAGGAGCTGAATGGCCAATTGCTGCTCCTACGTCCTGATGAGTTGCTTAGAACCATGATTAAGAAGTTAATATATAGCATTTGTGGTTATCAAAAATATGGCATGGTGGCATGGTGGTTAGCACCACTGCCTCACAGCCCCAGGGACCTGGGTTCAATTGCGGCCTCGGGTCATTGTCTGTGCTGAGTTTGCATGTTCTTCCCGTGTTTGCGTGGGTTTCCTCCGGGTGCTCCGGTTTCCTCCCCCAACCCAAAGATATGTGATTGTCCATGCAAAATTGCCCTCAGTGTCAGGGGGACTAGCAGGGTAAATATGCGAGGATATGGGGATAGGATTTGGGTTGTTTCGTTGCAGGCTCGATGGGCTGAATGGCCCCCTTCTGCATTGTAGGGATTCTATGATTATAACTCTTGTATTGCATTATACTTTTAAAAATTCATTTCTTCTCCACAACATTACAAGTGAGCAAGGAATGAGCTGAAAAAGGGGCTTAGGAGAGCTAGGAGGGGACATGAGAAGTCCTTGGCGGGTCCGATCAAGGAAAACCCCAAGGCTTTTTACTCTTATGTGAGGAATAAAAGAATGACCAGGGTGAGGTTAGGGCCGGTCAAGGACAGTAGTGGGAACTTGTGTATGGAGTCAGTAGAGATAGGCGAGGTGATGAATGAATACTTTTCTTCAGTGTTCACCAAGGAGAGGGGCCATGTTTTTGAGGAAGAGAAGGTGTTACAGGCTAATAGGCTGGAGGAAATAGATGTTCGGAGGGAGGATGTCTTGGCAGTTTTGAATAAACTGAAGGTCGATAAGTCCCCTGGGCCTGATGAAATGTATCCTAGGATTCTGTGGGAGGCAAGGGATGAGATTGCAGAGCCTTTGGCGTTGATCTTTGGGTCCTCGCTGTCCACGGGGATGGTGCCAGAGGACTGGAGAATGGCGAATGTTGTTCCTCTGTTTAAGAAAGGGAATAGAAATGACCCTGGTAATTATAGACCGGTTAGTCTTACTTCGGTGGTTGGTAAATTGATGGAAAGGGTCCTTAGGGATGGGATTTACGACCATTTAGAAAGATGCGGATTAATCCGAGATAGTCAGCACGGATTCGTGAAGGGCAAGTCGTGCCTCACAAATTTGATAGAATTTTTTGAGGAGGTAACTAAGTGTGTTGATGAAGGTAGGGCAGTTGATGTCATATACATGGATTTTAGTAAGGCGTTTGATAAGGTCCCCCATGGTCGGCTTATGATGAAAGTGAGGAGGTGTGGGATAGAGGGAAAGTTGGCCGATTGGATAGGTAACTGGCTGTCTGACCGAAGACAGAGGGTGGTGGTCGATGGAAAATTTTCGGATTGGAGGCAGGTTGCTAGCGGTGTGCCGCAGGGATCAGTGCTTGGTCCTCTGCTCTTTGTGATTTTTATTAATGACTTAGAGGAGGGGGCTGAAGGGTGGATCAGTAAATTTGCTGATGACACCAAGATTGGTGGAGTAGTGGATGAGGTGGAGGGCTGTTGTAGGCTGCAAAGAGACATAGATAGGATGCAAAGCTGGGCTGAAAAATGGCAAATGGAGTTTAACCCTGATAAATGTGAGGTGATTCATTTTGGTAGGACAAATTTAAATGTGGATTACAGGGTCAAAGGTAGGGTTCTGAAGACTGTGGAGGAACAGAGAGATCTTGGGGTCCATATCCACAGATCTCTAAAGGTTGCCAGTCAAGTGGATAGAGCTGTGAAGAAGGCCTATAGTGTGTTAGCTTTTATTAACAGGGGGTTGGAGTTTAAGAGCCGTGGGGTTATGCTGCAACTGTACAGGACCTTGGTGAGACCACATTTGGAATATTGTGTGCAGTTCTGGTCACCTCACTATAAGAAGGATGTGGAAGCGCTGGAAAGAGTGCAGAGGAGATTTACCAGGATGCTGCCTGGTTTGGAGGGTAGGTCATATGAGGAAAGGTTGAGGGAGCTAGGGCTGTTCTCTCTGGAGCGGAGGAGGCTGAGGGGAGACTTAATAGAGGTGTATAAAATGATGAAGGGGATAGATAGAGTGAACCTTCAAAGACTATTTCCTCGGGTGGATGGAGCTATTACAAGGGGGCATAACTATAGGGTTCGTGGTGGGAGATACAGGACGGATATCAGAGGTAGGTTCTTTTCGCAGAGAGTGGTTGGGGTGTGGAATGGACTGCCTGCAGTGATAGTGGAGTCAGACACTTTAGAAACATTTAAGCGGTTATTGGATAGGCATATGGAGCACACCAGGATGATAGGGAGTGGGATAGCTTGATCTTGGTTTCAGATAAAGCTCGGCACAACATCGTGGGCCGAAGGGCCTGTTCTGTGCTGTACTGTTCTATGTTCTATGTTCTAACATGTTTCTCAATCCTCATTATATCCTGGTGAATACACAGTTATCTGGGTTAGAAATCATAGAAACCCTACAGTACAGAAAGAGGCCATTCGGCCCATCGAGTCTGCACCGACCACAATCCCACCCAGGCCCTACCCCCATATCCCTACATATTTTACCCACTAATCCCTCTAACCTACGCATCTCAGGACACTAAGGGCAATTTTTAGCATGGCCAATAAACCTAACCCGCACATCTTTGGACTGTGGGAGGAAACCGGAGCACCCGGAGGAAACCCACGCAGACACGAGGAGAATGTGCAAACTCCACACAGACAGTGACCCAAACCGGGAATCGAACCCAGGTCCGATTGCTGGGCTTCTTGGGAGCGGTCAAGAATGTTTTATTTGATTTTCCATTCTAATCTCTGGGTGAGTACCTGGGGAGGATCCAGGGATACTGTAATGTAAGGGTGGCATGGTGGCACAGTGGTTAGCAGTTCTGCTTCAGAGCTCCAGGGACCTGGGTTCGATTCCCGGCTTGGGTCACTGTCTGTGTGGAGTTTGCATGTTCTCCCCATGTCTGCGTGGGTTTCCTCTGGGTGTTCTGGTTTCCTCCCACAGTCCAAGGATGTGCGGGTTTGGTGGATTGGCCATGCTAAATTGCTCCTTAGTATCCGTGGGACTAGCTAGGGTAAATGTATGGGGATAGGGCTTGAGTGGGATCGTGGTCGGTACAGACTCGATGGGCTGAATGGCCTCGTATTCACAGCAGGATTCTAATACCTCCAGTGAAATTGTGAGACATATGTGTTAAGAATTTTGTTGGCCTAAGTGTTAATAGAACCACCCAATTAAAGATCTTCGTGATTTGTAACGCGATCATTTGGATTTCAATACGTAACATTTCATTACCTTGCCCTTTCTCAAAATGTTGACTGCACTTACAATTCCAGACTGCAAGTTACAACTCCAGATGGAACCAACGGTCCTCCAGTCCCCCTCCCCAAGTCCAAATTCTTCACGGGAACCTTGGCAATGAAACAATTCAGATTCATCTGAGGGGATCACCATTGAGTTTGTTCATACCCAACATGGTGCTGTGGGATCTTCAGGTCCCCAGAGAGGACCGACAGGACCTGAAAGGCGAATCCAAAAGACAGAGAGCGGACGTTTCCCACCCCGCCCGCCACAGGCGGGGTCGGACCATACAGAGGTTCATTGACCTTGGGCGGGATTTTCTGGTCTTGGAACGAACACGGCCAGAAAATCCCGTCTAGAATCTCTGATAGGGCAACACACCCCCTCTACTTCCCAGAAGTTTCAATCATGGTGGCACAGTGGTTAGCACTGCTGCCTCACAGCACCAGGGACCAGGTTCAATTCCAGCCTCGGGTGACTCTATGTGTGGAGTTTGCACGTTCTCCCCGTGTCTGCATGGGTTTCCTCCGGGTGCTCACGCTTCCTCCCACACTCCAAAGATGTGTGGGTTAGATGGGTTGGTCATGCTAAAATTGACCCTTAGTGCCAGGAGGATTAGCCGGGTAAATAAGTGAGGTTACGGAGATAGGGGCTGGGTGGGATTGTTGTCAATGCAGACTCAATGGGCCGAATGGCCTCCTTATGTACTGTAGGGATTCTATGATTCAATGATTCTAGATTTTGTGCTCAAGTCTCTGGAGTTTCATTCTAGCTCTAACTGTGTTGCACCTGATTTCATGGCACGGAATGCTATCAATGAGTGCTTAAGTTACAAAGTCATCCATATCCCAACGTTAATCTTGATGAGCACAAAAATCCCCCTGTCCTGTGCCTACTAGCTTTTCAGCCACCCACCTCGTCTGCTGTACAAATTCTGAAAACGCGAGAAACTATCAGGTGGTCTGGCAGCATCTGTGGAGAGAAACAGAATTCAAATTTTGTTCGAAACATATATGGAAATTATTTCAATAGTCAAGTAGCAGTTTGCATTTAGCACAGATTGTGTTGTTTCCTCACTTGTAAATTTTAATTTTAGTGCAGATAACACTGTACTGTTTGGATAATTGTTTTCACTTTGCTAATTGGTTCTTCGAGTTGGAACTTTTTTACTTTGACAGTCCATAAAAGTATCAATGATAAGCTCATACTAAATTAAACTTCAAGTTCATAGAATCCCTACAGTAAAGGAGAAGTCCATTTTGATTTGATTTTATTTATTATTGTCATGTGTGTTAGCATACAGTGGAAACTATTGTTTCTTGCGCGCTATACAGACAGAGCATACCGTTCATAGACAAGGGAGCAAGAGAGTGCAGAATGTAGTTTTACAGTTACAGCTAAGGTGTAGAGAAAGATCAACTTAATGCAAGATAGGTCCATTCAAAAGTCTGAAGGCAGCAGGGAAGAAGCTGTTCTTGAGTCGGTTGGGACATGACCTCAGACTTTTGTAACTTTTTCCTGACAGAAGAAGGTGGAAGTGAGAATGTCTGGGGTGTGTGGGGTACTTAATTATGTTGGCTGCTTTGCCGAGGCAGCGGGGAGTGTAGACAGAGTCAATGGATGGGAGGCTGGTTTGCATGATGGAGGGAGGCTGGTTTGTGTGATGGCTCATCAAGCCTGAACCGACAACAATCCCACCCAGGCCCTAACCTTGTAACCCCACGTATTTACCCTGCTAATCCCCCGACACTCAGGGGTAATTTTTTAGCATGGCCAATCCACCTAGCCTGCACATCTCTGGAGTGTGGGAGCAAACCGGGGCATCTGGAGGAAACCCACGTGGATACGGGGAGAATGTGCAACCTCCACACAGACAGTCGCCCAAAGCCGGAATTGAACCCGGGTCCTTGGCGCTGTGAGGCAGCAGTGCTAACCACTGTGCCTCATGGTGCCGCTTAAAGAAGGCACAAAGCTGCAGCAGTAATTTTTTTGTGAGCCTGTTTAATTTGTGGAAAAGCCTTCAAGACAAGCTGCATTTTGGATGTCGCTCTGCTGGAACAAATCCTCTCCTGACAGAGCAGTAATATTGTTTCTATCTGGAGTGGAACTTTTAATAAAACTAGTCTATAAAATACCAGTGTGGTGGCAGAGACAATTGTCTGACTCTACAATAAAGTCCTTGTCAGGACACATGGCATTCTGTACTGTGCATAGAAAGCCCCATGAGGTACTTCACCGAACTGTGGCAGACTCTTAACATCAGCTGAGAGGCCACACGACACTTGGTTATAATCCAACAGGTTTATTTGAAATCACAAACCTTTGGAGCACTGCACCTTTGTCAGGTGAAGAACATCAGCTTGGCTGACGGACTCAGAATATCATTATATCAAACTCTTCAAAGAAGAACTGATGCTCACCATTTTGTTTAACTGATGCGATAATAGCTGCAGTGTCAGTCAAATAGAGCAGCAGCACCTCCAAAGTGCTTTACAGAATAAGTGCATTGACACAAGGCAGAAGTAAGTGGTGTCAGCCTGGGTGAAGAACAACAGTGCTCTTAATGGTACGTTCACTTCCTTTAAATATCATGTGCTGCTGTTTATTCCTCACCCATTGAAAAGCTGTTAGGGCCTATTTCTTTCTCATTCTGTTATGCGGTGTGCACAATGAATGAACTTACAGAGCTCTGCATAATATGGCTTGAAGAGACTTTTTAAAAGTACAGTCGGATCTCTGCATGGCTACAATGTCTAATCTGACTGATGCTTTTCGTACTCATGGCTATATCTGTCACCTATAATAATTGCTGCAATGTTATTTGGTAAATGCGAGTTTTGTACAATTATAAACTAATATAATAACACCGCTAAAGTTCAAAACATGACAAAGCAAAGAACTGATGTACTTACCAGACAACAGTATTTATTTATAGTACAGAATGCGTATGCTACTGACTACTCTGGTAAGGAGAAGGAATTAAATGGTTCAGTGTAGCACAAGTTGATTTTTATTTCATGTTCATCTGAGATATTTGTCACGAAGACACTGCTCCTTTACTCAGTACTTCAAATAGGTTTCTTCCACCTGAAAGAGGAATCCATCATGCTTCTTGTGCCTTGGCATGTATTGCCAAAGGGTGAGATTGCGTGTGATTCCACTGCAGTGGACCCGTGGTGTATGAGAAGACTCTAGGTGCACTGGATCGCCTGTCAATGATTTTGCACAGAATGCTGCACAGTTTGGAGAAAGCCAGGTCTTCCATTCCTTATGGCTTCAAGTTACACATGGATATCATTCCATCCAAAATGATTTGAGTGGACAGTTCCACTAACATGGTGGCACTGCTTTCCATCATGGAGTCTCTGCTGACAGCTCTCACAGCTGCCCAGGATGTTCAAGTTAGCTGCCATCTTGGCTCTGGGTACCAACATTGGCTGGTGTTTCCAGAGCATTGCTTCACATCCACACACGTTTCTCAAAGCTCGGCTGCGCGGGTACTGGGGCATGGACCCCAGGAGAAAAGCCCGAGCTCAATAAGAGAGCTGCATGCTGTCTTCTCCCTGGATGAAAGCACACTTGCTCCACTGCCAACAACTCTACTAGTGGCCTTGTTAATGTCACACTACAGAGTGGTCGGCTCAATGCTAAGATAGTGTGGTCTGCAGCCTGCTCTTCAGAGCTAATCAAAGTCATCCTCCACAGCTCGGCAAAAGCCCCACTTGATGAACAATATTTGGGAATTAAAATGCAATCAGTCATCATTTATTTGAAGGCGGGAATAAGCTCAAGAGGCTGTGTGGCATCTTCCTGTGCCTGTGTCCCAATGGGTTGTTTTGTATAACCCAACCTTTCACCAAACTGGAGCCATTGGAGAAACACTTCACAGAAATATTAGGATAGGAAAAGCAACACCCCAGTAGGTACTAAGGACTCACATGAGGGTTATTTGTTTGTTATTTTGTCAATATTGCCAGACCGTGACAGCATTTTTTTGGTTCTGAATTTGGTTCTGGTGTTTAGCTTTGTATTGAGAACAATTCCCATAGGCCTGAACTGAAAGAAAATGGTGTTAGGCAGGTGATGATGAGGAGATCATGGGACTATTGCTGTAGAAACATAGAAACTGGAAGCAGGAGTGGGCCATTCGGCCCTTCAAGCCTGCTCTGTCATACATTTTGATCATGGCTAATCATTGAATTCAATATCCTGATCCCCCCCTTCCCCCCATATCCCTTGATCCCTTTAGCGCCAAGAGCTCAATCTAATTTCTGTGCTGGTGACTGCAGGGAAAAAATGCTCCTCGTTGTTTAATTAATTTATTTATTTGTTGATTTATTTATTGGACCATTCCTTCAACATTCTGGTAGCTAAGAGCACGATTTGAGTCTCAAGTTGTGATTACAACAGGTAACATTGCAGAGTGAAGACTTCTCGGTAAAGCAACCATGCCAAGCACTGTTCAGTAAATTTACTGGGCGGCACGGTGGCACAGTGGTTTGCACTGCTGCCTCACAGCACCAGGGACCCGGGTTCAATTCCAGCTTTGGGTCACTGTCTGCGTGGAGTTTGCATGTTCCCCCCATGTCTCCGTGGTTTCCTCCGGATGCTCCGGTTTCCTCTCCCAGTGCGGGTTAGGTGGATTGTTCATGCTAAATTTCCCCTTAGTGTCCCAAGATGTGTAGATCAGATGGATTAGCCAAGGGAAATGTGTGGATTACAGGGATAGGGTGGGGGAGAGGGCCTTGGTGGAATACCCTGTCAGAGAATCAGTGCAGACTCGATGGGCCGAATGGCTTCCTTCTGCACTGTAGGGATTCTATGAATCTATGAATATTTCTGCCTGCATATGAGCTCCCGCAACACACACTCACCTTCCTCCTTCTGGCAGCTGCTCCCAATCTGTGGTGCTTCCTGCCACTCCCCTTTGTCCTCCAGCCTCAAAGGTAGCCACATGGAAACAACCATGACTATTTCTAAGGCAGTGAATTAAAGTGCACTGTCAGCAAAATCTTGCTCTGTTTAGACAAAGATGGGTTTCCAGAGTGAGAAGACGCACCCTGAAAAGGCCAGAGTTTATCCAGCAGCTGGAAATAACAAACCATCTGTAGGTACTACATCATCCCCTTAAATAGCTTCAGTTCCAAAGAAGAATCAAATCGAACTCGAAACATTAACTCTGTTCCTTTCTCCAGGCCTGTTGAGTTTTTGCAGCACTTTCTCTTTTTATTTTAGATCTCCAGCCTTGGGAGTAGCTTGCTTTTATCTCTTTAGATACTGCAGGTAGGAAGTCATCCCTGTCTATTAGTACCACCCGTGCCTGGGCAAGTTTGGCAATGTGCGAGTGATGCGCTGAGGTACGCCAGCGCCCAATATAGGTCCTGCAAAAATCATAGGTCACTGATTGAAATAAGATACGGGGTGGGCTTTTCCAGCCCTTCCCGTCAATAGGATCTTCCAGTCCTGCCAAAGGTGACACCCATGCGGGATTTTCCCCTGCGTGGGACAGGCAAGCAATGCAAAATACCATAGGCATCAGCGGGACCGGAAGATCTGGTGAGTCGCCTCCACCTCCGGAAGACATGCCATATGCGATTTGCATTGTGGAACACATGGGCCAGAATTCTCCGACCTCGCCCGCGGCTGGGATTCTCCAGTCCCGCTGCAGTGAACGGAGCTTTGGCTGAGTGGTGAATTCTCCGTTCTTGCTGGCAGCGGCGGCAGAGCGTGAATGGCTGAAGAATCCCAACCCTGCTTTTGCTGCCAATGTACCCACCCACAGCAATAGACTGACCAACACATTTCTAACTTGTAATAGGCGTGCACTTCCTGCTTGCTATATTGGAAGGTTAGGAGACCTCTGCAGACTTGAAAACAATACATTGCACAATTGATTACTCTCACAGTTTGACACGAGCAGAGGTTACACTGCAACTGGCTGAGCTCAAGTGGTGTGAAACAGTCAACATTCACCATTACTGCAGTCAAGTGTCAGATTTGAACCCAACACCCAGGTTATATTCAAGAATTTTTGTCACTTGTTAATATTAATATGTAAGCCAGAAACAGGATGCAGGGAAGATATTCCCGATGGTGGGGGAGTCCAGAACCAGGGGTCACAATCTGAGGATTCGGGGTACACCATTTAGGACAGAGGTGAGGAGACTTTTCTTCACCCAAAGAGTGGTGAGCCTGTGGAATTCATTACCACAGGAAGTAGTTGATGCCAAAACATTGAATGTATTCAAGAGGCGGCTGGATATAGCACTTGGGACCAATGGGATTAAAGGTTATGGGAAGAAAGCAGGAATAGGCTATTGAGTTGGATGATCAGCCATAATCTTAATGAATGGCGAAGCAGGCTCGAAGGGACAAATGGCCTCCTCCTGCTCCTATCTTCTATGTTTCTACTCCAAGTCATCCTCATTCATTCTTCACTCACCCCAAACACTCCTTCCCTTTTCTATGGCACCTTTCCATGCAAGTGCAGGAGATGTGTTACCAGTCCTTGTACCTCGTCTCCTCTGGCCATCCAAGCCCATATCCACAACTTCCAAGTGTACCAGCGACTTACTTGTACTATTTTCAATTTAGAATATTGCAGTTTGTGTGTTTATATCTATGCAGTTTATATCTATGCTTCTATGAAATTCTCTGTCCGTTCACGCCCCCCGCCATCACTGACAGCAAGAACGGAAGATTCAACGCTCAGCCCAATCTCCGTTTGCTGCAGCGGGATCGGAAAATTCCAGCCGCGGGCGAGGAAGGAGAATTCGGTCCGTAGATGATTAATATCTGATATCCGCTGCAGAAAATGTGGCAATGAACTTCACCCCCAGCTGTAGAGACAGAATCAGAAATGATTTTTGTTCTTTCTCTCGCTCTTCAGCTGAAATGAAGCAGAAAGAACTGTTACGAATGATAAACATTAAACAAATATAAAATCAGTGGGCTGACCATTGCAGACAGAAATCCTAATCAAATGTTGCAAATTTAAAAAAATGAGTAAATTGGTTTCAATCAGGGAGTGCTTTGATTTATGATAATCAGATGATGAGTAAATGAGAAAATGTGTGTTGGGCACTTACTTATAGTTGACTGCAATACAAATTAGTTTTCAGGGACCAAAGGAAATGAACAGTTGACCCGGCGTGACCAAACTCTCCCATAGTGTGTTAAATATTCATTACCAAATGCTCTTTCTCCAAACAAGCTAATGTCTTGCATATCAACATTTGAATAGCTCATCAATAAATAGTTTGACTTGTCATTTTAGGACAGTGTGAATAATTAGTGGCAGTCTGAGGACAGTGTCACTGCTATATAGAGCGCATTCAGCGATACACATTAACCACAAACAGAAATGAAGCTTTTATTGATAAAGCCGAGGAATTCAGCCGAGGACTGGCAGCTGAATATTCCGGGGTTACAAGTGTTTTAGGCGAGACAGAGGAGGGGCCAAAAGAGGTGGGGGAGTAGCAGTATTAGTTGGAGAGCATATTACAGCGGTGCAGAGGGAGGGCAATTCAGAGGGGTCATGTAACGAGTCACTCTGGGTGGAGCTTAGAAACAGGAAGGGCGCAGTCACTATGTTGGGGGTGTACTACAGGCCCCCCAACAGCCCGAGGGAAGTGGAAGAACGGATATGTCAGGAGATACTGGATAGGTGCAGGAAAAATAGGGTTGTTGTAGTGGGAGACTTCAATTTCCCTGGTATAGACTGGAAATCGCTGAGAGCAGGGACTCTGAATGGGGAGGAATTTGTAAAATGCGTACAGGAGGGTTCTTTGGAACAATATGTAGATAGCCCGACTAGAGAGGGGGCTATACTGGACCTCGTACTGGGGAATGAGCCCGGTCAGGTCTTCAAAGTTTCGGTAGGGGAACATGTGGCAAATAGTGACCACAATTCTGTTAGCTTTAGCATAGTGATGGAAAAGGATGAGTGGTGTCCCAAGGGTAAGGTGTTGGATTGGGGGAAGGCTAACTTTAGCGGGATTAGGCAGAAATTGGCAGCTCTTGATTGGGAGAGGCTGTTTGAGGGTAAATCCACATCTGGCATGTGGGAGTCTTTTAAGGAACAGTTGTTAGGGCTGCAGGACAGGCATGTGCCTGTTAAAAAGAAGGATAGGAAGGGTAGGATTCGAGAACCGTGGATAACCAGGGAAATTGAGGGACTGGTCAAAAAGAAAAGAGAGGTGTATGGTAGGTCCAGGCAGCTAAAAACGGAGGGAGCTCTGGAGGAGTACAAAGAAAGTAGGAAAGAACTCAAACGGGGAATTAGAAGAGCAAAAAGGGGTCACTAAATGTTCTTGGCAGACAGGATTAAGGAGAATCCCAAGGCATTTTATTCATACGTTAGGAACAAAAGGGTTGTCAGGGAAAAAATCAGACCTCTCAGGGACAAAAGTGGGGAATTATGCTTGGAGCCCAAAGAAGTAGGGGAGATCCTAAATGAATACTTTGCATCGGTATTCACAAAGGAGAGGGATGTGTTGACTGGGAGTGTCTCGGAGGGGAGTGTTGAACCGTTGGAGAAAATCTCCATTGCAAAGGAGGAAGTGTTAAGTTTGTTAGAGAATTTAAAGACTGACAAATCCCCAGGGCCTGATGGAATCTATCCAAGGCTGCTCAGGGAGACGAGAGATGAAATCGCTGGGCCTCTGACGCAAATCTTTGTCTCGTCACTGGACACAGGTGAGGTCCCAGAGGATTGGAGGATAGCTAATGTGGTCCCGTTATTTAAGAAGGGTAGGAAGGATAACCCAGGAAATTATAGGCCGGTGAGCTTGACGTCCGTGGTGGGGAAGTTGTTGGAGAAGATTCTTAGAGATAGGATGTATGCGCATTTAGAAAGGAATAAACTCATTAACGATAGTCAGCATGTGAGAGGGAGGTCATGCCTCACTAACCTGGTGGAGTTTTTTGAAGAAGTGACCAAAATGGTTGACGAGGGAAGGGCCGTGGATGTCGTCTATATGGACTTTAGTAAAGCGTTTGACAAAGTCCCTCATGGTAGGCTGGTGAAAAAGGTTGGATCTCATGGGATAAAGGGGGAGATGGCCAGAAGGGTGGAGAACTGGCTTGGTCACATAAGACAGAGGGTGGGAGTGGAAGGTTCTTTTTCCGACTGGAGGCCTGTGACTAGTGGTGTTCCGCAGGGCTCTGTATTGGGACCTCTGCTGTTTGTGATTTATATAAATGATCTGGAAGAAGGTGTAACTGGGGTGATCAGTAAGTTTGCGGACGACACAAAATTGGCAGGACTTGCAGATAGTGAGGAGCATTGTCAGAAGCTACAGAAGGATATAGATAGGCTGGAAATTTGGGCAAAGAAATGGCAGATGGAGTTCAATCCTGATAAATGCGAAGTGATGCATTTTGGTAGAAATAATGTAGGGAGGAGCTATATGATAAATGGCAGAAGCATAAAGGGTGTAGATACGCAGAGGGACCTGGGTGTGCAAGTCCACAGATCCTTGAAAGTGACGTCACAGGTGGAGAAGGTGGTGAAGAAGGCACATGGCATGCTTGCCTTTATAGGACGGGGCATAGAGTATAAAAGTTGGGGTCTGATGTTGCAGATGTATAGAACGTTGGTTCGGCCGCATCTGGAATACTGCGTCCAGTTCTGGTCGCCACACTACCAGAAGGACGTGGAGGCTTTGGAGAGAGTACAGAGGAGGTTTACCAGGATGTTACCTGGTATGGAGGGGCTTAGTTATGAGGAGAGATTGGGTAAACTGGGGTTGTTCTCCCTGGAAAGACGGAGGATGAGGGGAGACTTAATAGAGGTGTATAAAATTATGAAAGGCATAGATAGGGTGAACGGTGGGAAGCTTTTCCCCAGGTTGGTGGTGACGTTCACGAGGGGTCATAGGTTCAAGGTGAAGGGGGGGAGGTTTAACACAGATATCAGACGGACATATTTTACACAGAGGGTGGTGGGGGCCTGGAATGCGCTGCCAGGCAAGGTGGTGGAGGCGGACACACTGGGAACGTTTAAGACTTATCTAGACAGCCATATGAACGGAGTGGGAATGGAGGGATACAAAAGAATGGTCTAGTTTGGACCAGGGAGCGGCGTGGGCTTGGAGGGCCGAAGGGCCTGTTCCTGTGCTGTATTGTTCTTTGTTCTTTGTTCATGACGACCAATCTTTGTGGGGTGAACGGTGACCTGGAACTTGTTGGAGAGGAAGTGTATAATTTCCAAACTGGTTCAACTGATTTTATTTTGTACCCCCTTTCCTCTGTTGTCAGGGAGCTGCTCTCAGCTAATCCCACGACCTCCCATGGATAGGTATCCTTCGGTTTTTATTCTTGACATGATTTCCCCCCCTGCCATCCTCTTCTGAAGGTATTGATTTTTGCTTGAATGGGTGGGTTGGTGATGCAATTCCAGCCTGTCACTCCTCCCACATCTTCCCTCTGGCTTTAGGAAAGATTCATAAATATCGAGCATCGTCAGATGTATCTGACACACCATTTGCAGTATCGGACACACTACAATAGTGCCTCAGTGTCTTGACATGAGGACTCCTTCAGTATCACTCACTCGAAGTTCAAGTTTCATTGTGATCTGTCCTCCACAATTTCACAATTCATACAATAAGGGCGCCACGGTGGTTAGTACTGCTGCCTCACAGCTCCAGGGACCTGAGTTCAATTCCCAGCTTTGGTCACTGTCGGTCCAGAGTCTGCACGTTCTCCACATGTGGGTTTCCTCCGGGTGCTCTGGTTTCCTCCCACAATCTGAAAGATGTGTTGGTTAGGTGCATTGGCCGTGCTGAATTCTCCCTCTGTACCCAAAAAGGTGCTGGAGTGTGGTGACTGGGGGATTTTCACAGTAACTTCATTGCAGTGTTAATGTAAGCCTACTTGTGACTAATAAATAAATAATAATAATAGTTATCGAGGCAGATTGGGGAGGTGGTGGTTCAGTGGTATTTTCACTGGACCAGTAATACAGACACCCAGGTTAATGCTCGGGGGGACCTGGGTTCAAATCCCACCACAGCAGATGCTGAAATTTGAATTAAGTAAAAATCTGGAATTAAAAGTCTAATGATAATCATATTGGCGATTGTTGGAAAAACCCATCTGGTTCACTAATGTCTTTTAGGGAAGGAAACCCACCGCTCTTACCCAGTCTGGCCTACATGTGACTCCAGACCCACAGCAATATGGTTGACTCTTAACTGCCCTCTGAAATTGCTGAGCAGGACACTCAGTTCAAGGACATTTAGGAATGGGCAACAAATGCTGGACCAGCCAGCGAAACCTGCATCCCATGAATGAATGAAAAAAAGATTCGTTGGAGGACATGGATGAGGAGGCACAAGGACATTTGGCAGCTTCAAGGTGGATTCATGCAGGATTCCAAGACATCTTCTAACATTTGAACACCTTTCCTGTTCCGGTTAATTAATCAGAATTCCCAGTATATGCATCACTACCTTATTTCTCTGCCAGAGTGGCCATGCATCACGCCTCACTCCTGGAAATGCCCATGGATGCAGTGACTACTGTGCCAATATTATTGATTACCCACAATGTAAAGTTTCTCAGTAGGACGCCTGCCACTGTGGTCACACCTCAGTGCGATCCTGGTGTTTGGAGCTTGTGAGGTAGCTAAAAATTGAATGTTTTAGACAGGTCCTTGAACTCCAGGTAGTTCTTGACCTCTGCAACCTGGGCCAACATCAGTTTGGAGCAACTTCAATTGGGAATCATCTAACAACTATAAAGTTATCCAGGTCGGAGGAAGTGCTTATGTGCATTATGTTGTGATCAAGAAAAGCAATAATTTATTGCCAGGTCCCAGACTCTAAGGTCGGCCTTATTCCCCAGGTTTCAGGATGCCTACATCAAGAAGACATGGAGGTCCTGCAGCTGCATTTGCTGCCTGTAAGGCTAACATCATACAATCCAGCAGGCGACTGCCTCCTAAATGGTCAACCATATTAAAAACAGTGGGTCATTCTTCTGGCCCAACCACTGGTAGAGGTGAGTGCCTCTGAGGTAGGCTGGGGGCCGCAAGGGGTGCTTCAACATGGAGGTGCCCTAGTCAATCAAGGTTAAGAGACATTTGGTCAGCCATGCGCAGTGGCGCCCCTCAAGCTATAAGCCTCTGATGACAGGTTAGTGATCTGTTCCAGGAAAAGAAACCTCACTAAGGGAACAAATGAAAGTTTACCTTGTGCACCACTAAGTGTGAGAAGCAAAATGACAACTTTTTCTGTCTGAATACAGTCAGTTATCCCTTGGCAGTGTGACCAGGTGGTTATCCGATGCAGATATTTTGGGGATTTTCTGGCATCCACACAGTGTATTTCTCACTCATTGTGGGAGATAGAAACATAGAAATTAGAAGCAGGAGGAGGCCATTCGGCCCTGCAAGCCTACTCCGCCATTGATTTTGATCATGGCTGATCATCGAATTCAATATCCTGATCCCCCCTTCCTCCTATGCCCTTTGATCCTTTAGCCCCAAGAGCTATATCTAATTTCTTCTTGAAATCAGGCTATATGGGCGGCATGGTGGCACAGTGGTTAGCACTACTGCCTCACAGTGCCAGGGATCCAGGTTCGATTCCCAGCTTGGGTCACTGTCTGTGTGGAGTCTGCACATTCTCCCCGTGTCTGTATGCGTTTCCTCTGGGTGCTCCGGTTTCCTTCCACATTCCGAAAGACATGCTGGTTAGGTGCATTGGCCATGCTAAATTCTCCCTCAGTGTACCCAAACAGGTGCCAGTGTGTGGTGACCAGGGGATTTTCACAGTAACTTCATTGCACTGTTAATGTAAGCCTACTTATACGAATAAATAAACTTTAACTTTACAGTGAAAAGTGTTGTTTCTTGCGTGCTTTACAGACAATGGATACTGTTAATAGAGAAGGAAACGAGAGAGTGCAGAATGTAGAGTTACAGTCATAGCCAGTGTGTAGGGAAAGATCAACTTAATGCAAGATAGGTCCATTCAAAAGTCTGATGGCAGCAGGGAAGAAGCTGCTCTTGAGTCGACTGGTGGGTAACCTCAGACTTGTGTACCTGGATGTGGATCGGTATCAAATTTAGTCTTCTAATGCATCTGTGGGGCAGCTTGGGATGTTTTACTAAATTAAAGGCACCATTGAAGTAAAAGTTAATGTTGTTGTGATGCCTGGCAATTGTTTGCAAAAAGCCACATTAAAAGCTGCATTAACTGGTGCAGAAAAGAAACAGCGTAAACGAATTGTGAAATGCATTAAAGTGTGCCATTCCTAAAATAACCGTAACTGCCGACCTTTCCGCAGAATACTCTAACCTCATAAAACAATGACTATTGTCACACAGTCTTGATTCTTTTGCAGTGGAAAGTCTGCTGCTCCTTGGCACCAAAAAGCAGCACTTATGTGAACTCTCGTGTTTTGTTAGATCAGTGCACATCACTTTAAGTGGTTCTACATCATTGAGTACCCCCGAGGCATATGGTAATGACTATGGAGAGCAGCAACGAACACCGTCAGTCTCGTTACCATCACACATCAACGGATGGCAGTCTGAGGACAGTGGAAGCGTTCAACGGGCTCACTCAAAGTGACGGGAGCTGTATAAATCATATTTCATTGACACAGGGTGATTTGCGCCGTGCGGATGGAGAAAATAACATTGCGACCTCGGACTCAAAAACCTTTGCCACTTCGTTCTTGATTTCCTTTCCATTCCTGACAACGTGTCCTCGTGATGTAATCAGTGGACAAAATTAGGTTTGATGGAGGTATACAAGGCAAGGGTCCATGTACCTGGTTTGTGTGGGGTTCAATGTAAACGCAAAGATGCACTCTCAATTCAAAAGTATAACATTGGAATCAAAACAACAGCATTATATCTTATATATATGTAATCATTTTAATGCAGCCAGCTATAGCTAACCTTTCCTGCACATCAGCACCTTCAGCAGATTGCAGTTCTTTGCAGGGATGTTCATTAATGTTATCGCAATTAGCCCTGATCAGTTTGAGCAAACACAGAATGATTGAATTTTCAGCAGAACCGGGAGGTCATTGAACCTACGATATCTCTCTTGAGTTCGAGCTGTCTCATTTCCTACCCTTTCTCTGTCTCCTTTTATATTATTGCTTTTCAAATACTTATCCAATGCCCTTTTGTCGTCCCTATTTCAAGAGTTGCTTGTGGTAAAACATGCAATTTCGAAGTCTCTTCTAACATCTTCCTTCATAGAATGGTCACAGCACATTTGTTTCTGTGTTGGCTATCTGAAGGAACATACAAAAAGCCATCCAGTCCCTCCGCCATTTAATAACATTTTAAAAGTTTATTTATTAGTGTCACAAGTAGGCTTACATTAACACTGCAATGAAGTTACTGTGAAAATCCTCTAATCGCCACACTCCGGTGCCTGTTGAGGTACACTGAGGGAGAATTTAGAAATCATAGAAATCATAGAAACCCCACAGTGCAGAAGGAGGCCATTCGGCCCATCGAGTCTGCACCGACCACAATCCCACCCAGGCCCTACCCCCACATATTTACCCGCTAATCTACACATTTTTTAGGATTCTAAGGGACAATTTTTTTTTTTAACCTGGCCAATCAACCTAACCCGCACATCTTTGGACTGGTCCAAATTTAGCATGGCCAATGCACCTAACCAGCACATCTTTCGGACTGTGGGAGGAAACCGGAGCACCCAGACACGGAGAGAAGGTGCCGATTCCACACAGACAGTGACCCAAGCCGGGAATCGAACCCAGGTCCTTGGCACTGTGAGACAGCAGTGCTAACCACTATGCCACTGTGCCACCCGTGCTTATGGCTGACCTGGCAGTAACCTCAAATCTGTATCCCACCTACTCCTGATAACCTACCATCCCTTAAGTACCAAGAATCTATCCACCTCTCCCTTGAAAAATTTCAAAGTCTCTGGGTAGGATTTCTGCCCCCTGCATTGTGTTTCTCAGATTTTTATACAATAGTCAATTCATGATCGTCATCAGGCTTTTAATTCCAGATTTTTATTGAATTTAGATTTCACTATCTGCCCTGGCAGGATTTGAACCCAGGTCCCCAAAGCATTACCCTGGGTCTCTGGACTACTAGTCCTGTGACAATGTCACTGTACCACTGTCGATAAGTGGTGGGACCTTCTGGTCCTGCCACTGTCAATGGGATTTCCCATTGAACCCATGCCCCATGCCTGGAAACCCACGGCAGGGGTTCGCCATCAGTGGGATCAGAAGATCCCAGAAGTGGGAAGAGTCAGAAAATCCCATCCTTTGCTTACATTTCTATTTTAGGAAGAAAATTCCAAAGACTCACAACCCTCTAAGTGAAATAACGTCAGCTCATCTTCCTTTGAAATGGGTGACCCTTTAAACTGTGACCCCTAGCTCTAGATTCTCCCAGAAGAGGAAACATCCTCTTCACATCCAGCCTACCAAGCCTTCTCAGGATCTTATATATTTCAATCAAAGGGGCAGCAATGGTGCAGCGATATTGTCATGGGACAGGTAGTCCAGTGATCCAGGGTAATGTTCTGGGGACGTGGGTTCAAATCCCACCATGGCAGGTAGTGAAATTTGAATTCAATGAACATCTGGAATTAAAAGCCTGATGGTGATCATGGATTGAATTGCTGTATCAAAACCCAATGTGGTTCACTAATGTCCTTTAGGGAAGGAATCTGTCGTTTTTACCTGGTCTGGCCTGCAATTGACCCTATCTTTTAGCACAGCAGGAATGGAAGAATCACGGCCCTAGTCTCTCGTAAGACAACCCATCCATTGCAGGTCTGCTAAACCTTCTCTGAACTGCTTCCAATGCATTTACATTCTTCCTTGAATAAGTATGCCAGTACTTTATACAATATTCCAGATGTGGTACAACTGAAGCATAACTTTTGCATTCAACACCCCCTGCAATAAATGATAACATTCTATTGGCTTTCCTAATTACTTGCTATACCTATATTAACGTTAAGTGGAGGCGATGACCAAGTGGTCTTATCACTAGGCCATTGACCCAGAAGCTCTGCTAATGTTCTGGGAACCCGGTTTCGAATCCCGCCATGGCAGATTGTGGAATTCAAATTCATCAAAAAATATCTGGAATTAAAAGCGTACTGATGACCATGAAACCATTGTTGATTGTTGTAAAAACCCATCTGGTTCACTAATGTCTTTTAGGGAAGGAAATCTGTCATCCCTACCTGGTCTGGCCTACATGTGAAGTAAGTAGTCTCACAACACCAGGTTAAAGTCCAACCTGTTTTAAATAAGCCTGTTGGACTTTAACCTGTGTTGTGAGACTACTTACTGTGCTTACCCCAGTCAATGCCGGCATCTCCACATCATGGCTACATATGAATCCAGGTTACTGAAATTAGGATAATCTTTAATTGATTTAATTATAGCAATCTTTGATGCCAATTCTTTGTGTGGACGCAAGTTTTTAGAAGCGGCAGCCAATAATTTGCAGATGTAGTCTGAACAGGTTTTTCTTTGGATTTTTACCAACTTTATTCTTTATTCTGGTTCACAACCTTGATGTTCAATTTGACTCTGTGCTGAACTGGTATTATACAGTCTCCATCACCAGGGCTTCTTACTTCCATCTCTGTCCCAGCTTCAGCACAGTGGCTGCTGACATCATTATCCATGTCTTGGTTACCTCTCAACCTCCTTTGGCTGAAGTGTCAAGAACTAAAGGGCACTGATTCAAGTTAATTGGCAAGAAGCAATGGTGACATGAGGAAAAGCTTTTGAATGCAATGAGTGGTTTGGAAAAAACATTGTCTAATATGTGTGAGAGGCAGATTAAATTGAGGCATTTAAGAGGAAATGGGATTATTATCTGAAATGGAAGAATGTGCGATGGGAGGAATTCGGAAGTGTGCACAGCTACAGCAAGTTGATGCAAGTACAGTATTTTATATTAATTCGTGGGACATGGGCTTCGCTGTTTGGCCAGCATTTATTGCCCATCCCTAGTTGCCCGAGGGCAGTTGAGGGCCAACCACAGTTGCTGTGGCTCTGGATTCACATGTAGCCATGATGTGGAGATGCCGGCATTGACTGAGGTAAGCACAGTAAGTAGTCTCACAACACTAGGTTAAAGTCCAACCTGTTTTAAATCAGCCTGTTGGACTTTAACCTGGTGTTGTGAGACTACTTACTTCACATGTAGGCCAGACCAGGTAGGGATGGCAGATTTCCTTCCCTAAAGGACATTAGTGAACCAGATGGGTTTTTACAACAATCAACAATGGTTTCATGGTCATCAGTACGCTTTTAATTCCAGATATTTTTTGATGAATTCGAATTCCACAATCTACCATGGCGGGATTCGAAACCAGGTTCCCAGAACATTAGCAGAGCTTCTGGGTCAATGGCCTAGTGATAAGACCACTCGGTCACCGCCTCCACTTAAAGTTAATGTAGGTTGGTAAAATTGGGACTGTTTTCCTTGAAGAGCAGGAGAGTGTGAGGAGATTTGATAGAGGTAGTCAAAATAATGAGGTGCCTGGACAGAGTAGATAGAGAGAAATGGTCCCCATTAGATGAAGGGAAGAAGCTAGAAGAATCCAAAGATGTGTGGGTTACGTTGATTGGCCATGCTAAATTGCCCCTTAGTGTCAGGGGACACTGGCAGGGTGAATATATGGGGTTACAGGGATAGGGCCTTGGTGGGATTGTTATTGGCGCAGGCTCGATGGGCCGAATGGTCTTGTTCTGCACTTAAGGAATTTTATGATTCTATGATAAGGTTCACCATGGTAGGCTTCTGCAGAAAATGCAGATGTATGGGATTGGGGGTGATCTAGGAAATTGGATCAGGAATTGGCTAGCGGATAGGAAACAGAGGGTGGTGGTTGATAGTAAATATTCATCATGGAGTGCGGTTACAAGTGGTGTACCTCAGGGATCTGTTTTGGGGCCACTGCTGTTTGTAATATTTATTAATGATCTGGATGAGGGTATAGTTGGGTGGATTAGCAAATTTGCTGATGACACCAAAGTCGGTGGTGTGGTAGACAGTGAGGAAGGGTGTCGTAGTTTGCAGGAAGACTTAGACAGGTTGCAAAGTTGGGCCGAGAGGTGGCGGATGGAGTTTAATGCGGAGAAGTGTGAGGTAATTCACTTTGGTAGGAATAACAGATGTGTTGAGTATAGGGCTAACGGGAGGACTTTGAATAGTGTGGAGGAGCAGAGGGATCTAGGTGTATGTGTGCATAGATCCCTGAAAGTTGGGAATCAAGTAGATAAGGTTGTTAAGAAGGCATATGGTGTCTTGGCGTTTATTGGTAGGGGGATTGAATTTAGGAGTCGTAGCGTTATGTTGCAACTGTACACAACTCTGGTGCGGCCGCACTTGGAGTACTGTGTGCAGTTCTGGTCCCCACATTACAGGAAGGATGTGGAGGCTTTGGAGAGGGTGCAGAGGAGGTTTACCAGGATGTTGCCTGGTATGGAGGGGAGATCCTATGAGGAGAGGCTGAGGGATTTGGGATTGTTTTCGCTGGAAAGGCGGCGGCTAAGAGGGGATCTTATTGAAACATATAAGATGATTAGAGGTTTAGATAGGGTGGATAGTGATAGCCTTTTTCCTCTGATGGAGAAATCCAGCACGAGGGGGCATGGCTTTAAATTGAGGGGGGGTAGTTATAGAACCGATGTCAGGGGTAGGTTCTTTACCCAGAGGGTGGTGAGGGATTGGAATGCCCTGCCAGCATCAGTAGTAAATGCGCCTAGTTTGGGGGCGTTTAAGAGATCCGTAGATAGGTTCATGGACGAAAAGAAATTGGTTTAGGTTGGAGGGTCACAGTTTTTTTTTAACTGGTCGGTGCAACATCGTGGGCCGAAGGGCCTGTTCTGCGCTGTAATGTTCTATGTTCTATGTTCTATGAATGACTGTGAAATACCGTGAGCTTGTGTCAGTCTGTCCTCCCACTGAGAATTAAGGTAAGGACACATTGTCTTGCGCTGACATTCACCAGTGCAGCCTTGGCTGGATTCTATCGTAATCTGAACAAGGACTGCGTCCACCCTCCAATCCAGGTGCTGCTGAATGCTGCAAAGTTCAATGCAGTGCCCTGTCCAACTTTGCCTTGGGCTCATTTCAGTCAGAACGAAAGCCGCTGCAGGGGACATTGGAAAGATCAATCCATCTTCAGCTCACTCATGTATTAAACAGGTGACTGGCGCATTGGAAACAAATTCAGCCTTTCCCACCATGCATAGCAATAGATCTTTTTAAAGAATGCACTACTTCCGAAACACCAGGGCACAGCAGAGTGGATGTCGGGAACTACAAGCAACGCCACTCAATGTGCGTATCTCTGGGTATCTACATCAGATTGAGCAGGGAAATGCCCGTGGAGAGCGGAGAGAGCCAATGGCCGGAATTCTCCGGCCGTTCACACCAGCGGGGCCAAATTCCCTATCCTTGTTTGTGGCGGGGTTGTGAACGGCCGAAGAATTCCGGCCCACGTTTCGAGTCCCCAGACTCAAAGGCTGGAATTTTACCGGCACTCCCGCCCCGATTCCAAGGTGGGTGGGGGGAGGCGGCGGGGTGAGGCTCAGAGAACAGCATTCTCCATTGGCCTCAGGCGAGATCATACGAACCTCGGGCGGATGTGCCGGCAAAATTCCACCCAAAATGTAAACTCTGTTCCCTCTCAACAGACGCTGACAAACCCACTGAAGTTTTCCAGCATTTTCTGTTTTTGTTTCAGATTCCAGCATCCGCAGTAATTTGCTATTTTCCTGTAAAAAAAGTGGAAGATGTTGTTCAGGGATGAGAATCAAAGCTACAGTGGCAATGGTAACTTGGATGAGACAAAGAGACAGGGCTTTGTGAAATTCATGACACAATGAAACAAGGCAAAAGGGGTTGAGCAAACGAATTCCAGAGAGGCAGGTCCATGATGACTGTCTGTTGAGGGTGGGTTACAACCAAGCCCCAGCAATATGGAGAATGTAAGCAGCTTGCAGCTGGAGGATATTGCAGATAGGTCAAGGATAGTTTCCCGGAGGGCACCAGAGGTAATGATGTGGGAGCAAGACGGGAAGTCATCCTCTAGCTATGATTAGATAACGTTGTTAAAAAAAAGTGGCCGGAACTTTACCGGCACACCCGCCCTGGTTCCATTCTAACCTATTGTAGCCAAACAGGCCATCTAAGGTGGCAATTTACAAAGCACAGGCGGGCAAGACTGTAAAATTCCGGTAAGTGTGTTTTGACGCTTATACGGTGGACAAAAAACTGCAAGTCGACTTCTTGTTAATACAGTCATATTTATTGATACATACAGTTAATGTTAATCAACCACGCAATCAATACAATTTATCTTACAGAATACTAAAGTTCAAGTTCAATACTAGACCTTGACTTAACTTTTGTGTGACTGGCAAGTGCCCAGGCAGATATTGGCCTTTATCCACGTGCTGGTCTCCATAGTCCTCAGTGTAGTCTGATCCTTTGGTCTGGTCTGATACTTTGGCTCTGGTCTTCCTTCCGTTGTTGGTGTGGTGGTTCTCCTCGTACTGGCAGTTGATGTTGGTGGTCACCATTGTTCTGTTCCTGTCTCTTCCTCGTCCTCGTGGTCGTGTTGTTCATGAGAGAGAGAGAGAGTTCCTTCTGTTGTGCAGCTCCTTTTATCCCCCATTGGTTTTGCGCCCTTTTGGGCGGTCTCTTGATTATTGCCAATCAATCGATCAGGGTCGATAGAGTCCAATCAGGTGCTGCCACACCAATCTCTGGGTGTGTACCCAATGATGTGGAGATGCCGGCGTTGGACTGGGGTGAACACAGTAAGAGTTTTAACAACACCAGGTTAAAGTCCAACAGCTGTATTTGGTAGCAAATACCATAAGCGCTCCGAAAGCTTATGGCATTTGCTACCAAATAAACCTGTTGGACTTTAACCTGGTGTTGTTAAAACGCTTACTGTGTACCCAATGGCCATGCCTCTAGATGCTGGAGGCACGTAGATCACATACCTCCCTCCCAATAAAGGGGTTAAAGCACCCCTCTATCTGGTAAACAACTCTGTTTGACCAGAGAGTGTCAATTGTCTTTGAGATGGCCTATGTCCTGTGTATTCTGTGGTCTGGAGCTGCAGGCTGCTTCTCTCTGTCCAATATTCATTTAAGGCTGCAGCCTGTCCGTTTCTGTACTTGGTCAATTGTCCCAGCATGCTTTGTAAATTGCCAACTTAGGTGGCCTGTTTGGCTGCAATAGGTTAGAATGGAACCAGTTGAGAGCAGTCCACCATTCACATCCCAAATTTCCTTGACTTTGCTGCAGGCAGGGACAGCGCAAAAAATGAATAATATGCTAATTCAGAGTGTTTGCTTTGCCTGATGAGGTAACAAGTTGGCATCCATGACAATCAGATAATTTAAAGGATAAGTTGCATTGCTTGAGTTTGGATTCCTTCCTTTGCATTGTTCTGTATTCATCACTTTTTTTAAAGTGTTGTTAGATGCCTAAATTAGAATGTGCTTTCAACCCTATTAAGAGCAACGATCTTTTGTTCAATATGTTGGGTGAGAGGAAGTTGGGGGTGGTTGGCCTTGGCTGGACTGATGCTTTAGCAGGATTTCCAGTTGGACAGAAAATGAGCAGCATTGCGAATTAATTGGAATTTGTGTAAACGAAGTTTGGGAAGAGTGGGCCATGATTAGAATAGTTAAACCCGGAGGGGACAAAAACATTGATTAGTGAGGTAAAGATAGAAGCCAGCAGTGTTTTGAAGGTGAAAAGAGACGGTCAAAGCGGACATGGAATAAAAGATATTTCACCAGGAGGAGACCAAATGTATTAATGTTTTATACCATCGCAGAGAGCTCCCCATCAGAAGGAAGTAAATTGAGTGTCTGATGGGAATGTGACTGAGAAAGAAAATAGGCTAACTTGTCTTTTTAAAATCGAGGCAAATGTTATAATGTTGAAACCGTCTTTGTCTTGGGCAAAAAGTAGGTTTACTGTAATAGGCAATGACGAATGGGAAATAAATTAGTTGACAACTACTGCTTTTTAAATCTGTGCACAGTAAGTGAACAGATTATTGCCTTCAAGGGTGTCTAAATGCCTTGATTTCCCACTGTCAAATCCACTGGGGACAGCTTGCAGAAAATTATGCTCTCCTCACCTTTAATTGCCTTATTAGAGATGATCACTGTTTTGCAAGGAACCATTTTAGAACGCACCACAGGTGACAAAGCCTCTCTGTTTTAGTGCAGCAAGATTATCTTCAAACAAATCACTGAGGCAGTGGGAGGCAAGACACATTCTGCCTTAACTTTAATAGGGTTGAAGGCACATTCTAATTTAGGCATCTAACAACAGTAAAAAAAAATGACGAGTGCAGAATAATGCAAAGGAAGGAGTCCAAACTCAAGCAATGCAACTTATCTTATAAGTTATCTGATTGCCGTGGCTGCCAACTTCTTACCAATGGTCCGATCTTCCATCCTCACCAGGCAACGCAAACACTCTGGATTGGCTATTATTCAATGTTATATTATTCAATTTTTGTGCTGGTCCCACCCGCAGCAAAGTCAAGGAAATTTGGGATGTGAATGGTGCACTGCTCTCAATCAAATCGAAGATAGAGGATCACCAACACTGACTTCTCTTCCTGCTCCCACATCATTACCTGTGGTGCCCCAAGGGTTTATCCTTGTCCCTCGCCTCCCTATTTTTCATCGAGATGCTGTCTCTCATTGACATCATGAGAAGGCGCAGTGTTAGTTTTCACGTTTTCGCTAATGACACCCTGCTCTCCATCGCCACCACCGCTCCAATGTTACTAAATTACCAGACTGCTTATTCAACATTCAGTGCCACACCAGCAGAAATTTCTTCCTCATCTTGAGAAGACTGAATGTTATTTTCGGCCCCCGTTACAAACTTCTTTTCCTGGCTACCGACTCCATCCCTCTCCTGGCAAAGAGTCAGCCTGGTTATAACCTTGGCCTCGCATTTGATCTTGAGATGAGCTTCCAAACTCATATTCGTGTCAACACGAAGAATGAATATTTCCACCTCTGGAACGTCTCTTGCCTTTGCCTCTCCTCAGTTCATCTGCTGCAAAAACACTCAACCATGCCTCTGTTACCTCCAAACATGCCTATTCCTATGCCCTCCTGGCTGGTCTTCCACATTCTACCCTTCGTAAACTTGAGGTCATCAAAAACTCAACAGCCCTTGCCTTAACTTGCTGCATGTTCAGTTCTTCTCGGCGCTTGTGCCCAACACTGGCTCTCTGTTAACTAATGTCTCGACTTTCAAAATCTGATCATTGTTTTCAAATCCCTCCATGATCTTGCCCCTCCCTATCTCTGTAATATGCTCCTTTAATGGGGAGGCGATGGTCTAGTGATCTTATCTCTGGACTATTTATCCAGAAACTCAGCTAATGTTCTGGATACCCGGGTTCAAATCCCACCATGGCAGATGGTGGGATTTGAATTCAGTTAAAAAAGAAAATCTGGAATTAAGAATCTACTGGTGACCATGAAACCATTATCAATTGTCGGAAAAACCCATCCGGTTCACTAATGCCCTTTCGGGAAGGAAATCTGCCGTCCTTACCAGTTCTGGCCTATATGTGACTCCAGAGCCACAGCAATGTGGTTGACTCTCAGCTGCCCTCTGAACAAGGGCAATTAGGGATGGGCAATAAATGCTGGCCAGCCAGCGATGCCCATGTCCTATGAATTTATTTTAAAAAGCCCCACAGCTCTCTGACATATCTCTGCTCTCCTGGGCGGCATGGTGACGCAGTGGTTAGCACTGCTGCCTCAGAGCACCAGGGACCTGGGTTTGATTCCGGCCTCGGATGACTGTATGCAGCTTGCACGTTCTCCCTATGTCTGTGTGGGTTTCCTCCAGGTGCTCTGGTTTCCTTCCACTGTCCAAGGATGTGTAGGTTAGGTGGATTGGCCATGTTAAATTGCCCCTTAATGTCCCAAGATGTGTAGGTTAGCAGAACAAATGTGTGGGGTTACGGGGATTGAGCAGGGGCTGGGCCTGGGTAAGGTGCTCTGTTGGAGAATCAGTACAGACTCAATGGGCCAGATGGCCTCCTTCTGCACTGCAAAGATTCTATGATTCTATTAGATGATTCTAATTTTTGTCTCTTGTGTATTCCCAATTATAATTGCTCACCATTAGTGGCCGTGTCATTAGTTGTCTATAGCAGTGGTTCCTAATCTTGTACATGTCAAGGCACACCTCGACAGTATTTTTTTAAAAATGCGGCACACCTCCTATTTTCTGTCTTCTTTCCTTACTGGGAACTTTGTTTTTAACTTCTCTCTGTCCTCTCGTTTTTTTTTCTTTTAACCTCTCCCTGTCTCTCTCGCTCATCCCAGTATTTTTGTGCCCTTTTTGAGTTTTTGCTTTTTTGTGCAGGTGCAGTGGGGGGACATTTGTCATCAGCTCCAAGTCCCGTTGGTCATGCGCATGGGCCTATCCAATATAGAAAATCGAAAACACGTATGTGCAGCTCTTCCCCAGCCAGTGCATGCGCGGGATTTGATTTAATTTGATTTCTTATTGTCACATGCATTGGTGTACAGTAAAAAGTATTGTTTCTTGTGCGCTACACAGACAAAGTATACCATTCATTGAAACATAAAGAGAAGGAAAGGAGAGGGTGCAGAATATAGTGTTACAGTCATAGCTCGGGTGTAAAGAAAGATCAACTTTATAAAAGGTAAGTCCAGTCAAAAGTCTGATGGCAGTAGGGAAGAAGCTGTTCTTGAGTCAGTTGGTCTGTGATTTGTCAGGACATGGAGATGCCAACCACAGAGCTAAAGACAAAAGTTAGTTTTAGTTTAATTGCACAAATTTTGAATCATTTTGAATCTTTTTTCATGGCACACTTGGGGCATCTTCATGGCTCACTGGTTGGGAACCATTGGTGCACAGGCCCCAAGCTCTGAAATTCCCTTCCCAATGTCCCTGCACCTCTCTACCTCGTTTTTCTCCTCCAACACATTCCTTGCAACCGATTTCTTTGATCATCTGACCAAAATTTTCTGTCCTCATTCGCAGCTGGGAATTTCTGGTGCCGCTGAATGGAGTTTTGGCTGGAATGCCAAATTTTCCATTCTCGCTCACAATGAATCATAGAAACCCTACAATGCAGAAGGAGGCCATTTGGCCCATCGAGCCTGCACCGATCACAATCCCGCCCAGAACCTATCCTTGCAATCCTACATATCTATCCTGCTATTCCCCCTGACACTAAGGGGCAATTTAACATAGCCAATCAACCTAAACTGCACATCTTTAGAGTGTGGGAGGAAACCAGAGCACCCGGAACAAACCCATGCAAACACCGGGAGAACATGGAAACTCCATACAGACAGTGACCCAAGATTGGAATTGAACCTGGGTCTCTGGCGCTGTGAGGCAGCAGTGCTAACCAATGGGTCCCGCTACGGATGAGACCGGAGAGTCCCATCCAATATCTCCTGATGTGGCTCCGTACCACACTTTTATAATGCTCCTGTGAAGCCTCGGAATGTTTCATTTCATTAAAGGCACTTTATAAAAATAGGTCTTTGTTGTTGTTTGTTCTGAACTCTGCGCACCAGAGAAAGTTGTTTCCCGCTGTCTACCTTGTCAAATCCTTGAATCATTCCGAGCACCTCAATTAGATGAAGTGTTATATTTTTATGCTCAAGGGAATACACAAGTCTTAAGCAAACTACCCTCATAATGGATCCTATTTAACCCTGGTATCATTCTGGTGAATCAGTGCTTTACCCCTTCTGAGGTCAATTGATTCTACCTGAGGTGTAGTACTCAGAACTGAATGCAGTATTCCAAATGAGGTTAAATCAGGAATTTGTACAGTTATTTTATGTTTATTTATTATTGTCACAAGTAGGCTTACATTAACACTGCAATGATGCCACTATGAAAATCTCCCAGTCGCCACATTCCGGCGCCTGTTCGGGTACATTGAGGGAGAATTTAGCATGGCCAATGCACCGAATCAACACGTCTTTCTGACTGTGAGAGGAAACCAGAGCATCCAGAGGAAACCCACACAGACACGGGGAGAACATGCAGACTCCACACAGACAGTGACCCTGAAAATCGAACCCGGGTCCCAGGTGCTGTGAGGCAGCAGTCCTAACCACTGTGCCACCTACACAAGGGGTAATTCTGGAATGCCATGTTACGACACAGTGGCACGTTGTTAGCATTGCTGTCTCATAGCGCCAGAGACCTGGGTTCGATTCCACCTTGGGTGACTGTGTGGAGTTTGCACGTTCTCTCCTTATCTCCATGGGTTTCCTTCAAGTGCTCCAGTTTCTTCCCACAGTCCAAAGATGTGCAGGTTAGGTGGATTGACCATGGCAAATTACCTTTAGCATCCCAAGATGCATAGGTTAGGGAGATTAATGGGACAAGTTCATGGGGTTATGGGGATGGGGCCAGGATGGGATGCTCTGTTGGAGAGTCATTGCAGACTCGATGGGCCAAATGGCCTCCTTCTGCACTGTCGGATTCTATGATTCTATTGAATGATTTTAATATTATCTATAAGGGATATGCTTCGCTCAAACTGTCATTTCATTCCTGTTGAAGATCTTTCCATTCGTTCGACCTATCCATCCCACATCTGTGTCATGGCCTTAATTAGAGAAATGTGACCCATGCTGAAGGTGAACTGGATGATAATTTTCTGCCTGTTTGTTGTAATGTGCCTCCAGCTCTACAGATCTGCTTGTACTAAACACGTGGCCCAGATTTTGTCATGCTAATAATGATGAGATGAACAGCGCTCAATGTTATCCAGGGCTAAATCAGACAGCAAACTTCTGATGTCTGCATGTGCACAGTTAAACAGGAGTTTCTATCTGATTTGCCCAGTTTCCCCACAAGCTATGTTTGTGCCTGGCTGATATACCTCACATTGAAATCCAATGCAAGCGTATATTTAACCATTAGTTAACCATTAAACATGCCTGAAGAAATTAGGGCTAGTACATTCAGGTGTCAGTTAAATTTTGACAGCGTGAATTTGTAAAGGCTCTGAGGCAGAACTTGCTCCAGATGGGGGTGGAAGTCACTATTCAAGCCCACTGCAGGCCCGACAGCCGTTAAGTGGCAGTGGGGTGAACTTGCCAAGCACAGGCGGTTCATCCCCAACTCCACCCCACATAAAATTCAATCCATGGCATGAGTTCCAGTCACACTTCACTGCAAGCCAACATAGAATAGGGTGTAGAGAATAGAAGGGGTGTCACTCGTCAAATAAGCTGCTGGCCAGCATTTATTGCCCATCCCCAGTTGCCCTTGAACTGAATGGCTTGCTCGGCCATTTCAGATGGTAGTTGAGAGTCAACCATGTTGCTGTGGCTCTGGAGTAATATGTAGCCCAGACAAGGTAAGGACAGCAGATTTCCTTCCCTAAAGGACATTAGTGAACCAGATGGGTTTTTCCAACAGTCGACAATGGTTTCATGGTCATCAATAGGTTCTTAATTCCAGATTTTTTAAATCTTGAATTCAAACTCCACCATCTGCTGTGACAGGATTCAAATCTGGGTCCCCAGATTAGTTGAGCTTCTGGATTAATAGTCAGGCCATCGCCTCCCCTCGATCAACATCACTGAACATTACAATGCTCTGCGTGTGAAGTTGCTGTGTGCAAATAGATTGTTGTTCTTCCTACATTACCACACTTCAAAGAAAATTACTTAATTGAGAATGAAATGCCTTCAGTGTGGTTGTGAAAGGCGCTATGAAGATGCAAGTTTGTTTTATGCACAAAGATTTCCCTGTGGAACAGAACCTTGAAGTTAGGGTTATATATGAGTGTAACCAGTGTAATTTTTGCTCACCATCGCTCAGGTCCGGTGCTTTATCCTTTCTTAAGAAATGAAAATATTTTTGTGAGAGCTTGATTTTTTGGATGTGTTCTAAGGGCTCTTGCAATTACAGTGAGAAGTCTCACAACACCAGGTTAAAGTCCAACAGGCTTATTTGGTAGCACGAGCTTTCGTAGCCCTGCTCCTTCATCAGGTGAATGACTCATCACGCAATCCATCACACAAACCAGCCTCCCATCCATTGACTCTGCCTACACTTCACACTGCCTCGGCAAAGCAGCCAGCATAATTAAGGACCCCACACACCCCGGACATTCTCTCTTCCACCTTCTTCCATCGGGAAAAAGATACAAAAGTCTGAGGTCACGTATCAACCGACTCAAGAACAGCTTCTTCCCTGCTACTGTCAGACTTTTGAATGGACTTACCTTGCATTAAGTTGATTTTTCTCTACACCCTAACAATGACTGTAACACTACATTCTGCACTCTCTCGTTTCCTTCTCTATGAACGATATGTTTTGTCCGTATAGCACGCAAGAAACAATACTTTTCACTGTATGCTAATGCATGTGACAAGAATAAATCAAACCAAATCAAATCAAATCAAATCAAAGTGAGACTTCTTACTGTGCCTACCCCAGTTCAACGTCGGCATCTCCACATCTTGAAATTAGATGGCAAACATGTATCATCTTCCTGCTGTCTGTGCGGAATCTGCACGTTCTCCCCTTGTCTGCGTGGGTTTCCTTCGGGTGCTCCAGTTTCCTCCCACAGTCTGAAAGATGTGCTGTTTAGCTGCATTGGCCATGTTAATTCTCCCTCAGTGTACCCGAACGGAGTATGGCGACTGGGGGATTTTCACATTAACTTCATTGCAGTGTTAATGTAAGCCTTCTTGTGACTAATAAATAAACTTTAAAATAGGGGTGGCACGGTGGCACAGTGGTTAGCATTGCTGCCTCACAGCACCAGGTACTTGGGTTCACTTCTGGCCTCGGGTGACTGTGTGGCGTTTGCACATTCTCCCTATGTCTGCCTGGGTTTCCTCCGGGTGCTCCGGTTTCCTCCCACAGTCCAAAGATGTGCAGGTTAGGTTGATTGGCCATGCTACATTGCCCCTAGTGTTGCAAGATGTGTAGGTTGGGGGGATTAGTAGGGTCAATGCATGGGGTTATGGGATGGGGGCTGGGTGAAATTATCATCGGTGCAGGCTCGATGGCCCAAATGGCCTCCTTCTGCAATATAGGGAATCTATGATTCTGTGATCCACAATTACCTTTAGCTGTTATTGCAAAGAACGCTTTCCCTTAGACTCTTCCTGTCCCTCCCACCTGGAAGAGGCTGTGCGACAGCAACCGTGGCTTAAAAGTGGAAACATTAGAACATGTCAGTCAGTAATCTTCAAATACAGAACTGGAGCTGTGGAGCTGAAACTCCCTTTGAGGATGAGTGACCTAAGCATGCAGTGAACCTTCTTCTTAACAAATTTGCAACCAAAGAAATCTTAAATAGCAGTGTCTCCGTGAGGCCGTTAGTGATGCTGCAGTCTGGGATTATGGCAAGATGCATCTATCATTCAAAACCATAGATTCAGTTGGAATATTTTTAAATGGTTTCATGATCTTGCTGCATATTGACACACCCGAGAAATGAAGTTTGGATAAATGTATCACACTGGGCAAATGTGAAATTGTCCATTTTGGCAGGAAGGATAAAAAAAAAGTTTATGATCTCAATGATGAGAGATTGCAGATCTCTGAAGTGCACAGGAGCCTGGGTGTCCGAGTGCATGAATCACAAAAGGCGAGTCTATAGCTAAAGCAAGTAGTTAGGAAAGCTCATAGAATGTTGTTGCTTATTTTGAGGGAACTGATTACAAAGGTAGGGAGGTTATGCTTCAGTTGTGCAGGGCACTGGGGATACCCACATCTTGAGTATTGTGTACAGTTTTGGTCTCCTCATTTAAGGAAAGATGTAAATTGAATAACATTTCAGAAAAGTTTTACAAGGCTAGCACCAGGAATGGGTGGTTGTTTTATGAGGAAAGGTTGGAGAGGTTGGGCTTGTATCCAGTATGGTTAGAAGAGTAAGAGGTGACATGATCAAATCCTATCAGATATTGAGGGAGGTTGACAAGGTGGGTGTGGTGGGGATGTTTTCTCTTTATCCGAGAATCTAGAACTAGGGGTCACTGATTTTAAAAAAGATCACTCATTTCTAACCCACACAAAAATGTGCAGGTTAGGTTGATTGGCCTTGCTAAATTGTTCCTTTGTGTTAGCGGGATGTCAGGGGGATTAGTAGGATAAATATGTGGGGCTACGGGCATAGGGCCTGGGTGGGATTGTTGTCAGTGCAGGCTCGGTGGGCCGAATGGCCTCCTTCTGCACTGTCGGGATTCTGTGATTCTATGATTTCAGACAAAGAAGGGAAGATTTTTTGTTCTCTCAGAGAGCTCTGAGTCCCTGGTACTCTCTTCCTTGATGAGCAGTGGAAGCAGAATATTTCAAATATTTCAAATATTTAAGGCAGAGTGAGACAGGTTGTTGATTAACAAGGGGGTGAAAGGTTATTGGGATAGGCAGCAATGTGGGGTTAAAGTTACAAAGACCAAATTTTCATTGCAAATTGCGAAGAATGCATATTATGTGTGTTTTATTTTCTTAATCAGAACGTAGCTGAAATGAGCATCGAGCAGGCGACTTTTGTATGGAAGGTTTCATTGGGTCCACAGAGACCTGTCAATAATAGTTATTTCATTATCTTTCAATGTCAATTTTTAAAGTTTGATATCTATTAACATATCATTCCCATAACTCTGAAAAACTTAACTGCCAAGTGCAATGTCCATATCAATTTAGATTTTATAGCAGTTATTAGCGCTGTGCAATCTCATAATAGAGATTTTACCACTTTAGTGGTGGCAGGAGTGGCTGTGGGTCAACTGTCCGCCGACCAGTGTTGGGAGGCCAATTTAGCACATCAAAGACCCAGTTGAGAGCAACACTGAGGGGTACCATCGCATCCAGAGGCTCCACAGTAGAATAAAGAATCAAAATAAATAAATGAATAGTAAAATATCTGGAATTAAGAATCTACTGATGAACATGAAACCATCGTCGGAAAAATCTATCTGATTCACGAATGTCCTTTTGGGAAGGAAATCTGCTGGGATTGTTATCGGCTTCAGGAAGCGTAAAGGAGAACATGCCCCTGTCTACATCAACGGAGACAAAGTAGAAAAGGTCGAGAGCTTCAGGTTTTTAGGTGTCCAGATCATCAACAACCTGTCCTGGTCCCCCCATGCCGACACTGTAGTTAAGAAAGCCCACCAACGCCTCTACTTTTTCAGAAGACTAAGGAAATTTGGCATGTCAGCTACGACTCTCACCAACTTTTACAGATGTACCACAGCAAGCATTCTTTCTGGTTGTATCACAGCTTGGTATGGCTCCTATTCTGCCCAAGACCGCAAGGAACTACAAAAGGTCGTGAATGTAGCCCAATCCATCACGCAAACAAGCCTCCCATCCATTGACTCTGTCTACACTTCCCACTGCCTCGGCAAAGCAGCCACAATAATTAAGGGCCCCACGCACCCCGGACATTCCCTCTTCCACCTTCTGCCTTCAGAAAAAAGATACAAAAGGCTGAGGTCACCTACCAACCGACTCAAGAACAACATCTTCCCTGCTGCTGACAGACTTTGGAATGGACATTAAGTTGATCTTTCTCTACACCCTAGCTATGACTGTAACACTACATTCTGCACTCTCTCATTTCCTTCTCTATGAATGGTATGCTTTGTCTGTATAGCACGCAAGAAACAATACTTTTCACTGTATGTTAATACATGTGAAAATAATAAATCAAATCAAATCAAAAAGTCTGGCCTACATGTAACTCCAGAGCCACAGCAATGTTGTTGACTCTCAACTGCCCTCCAAGGGCATTTAGGCATGGGTAATAAATGCTGGCCAGCCAGCGACACCCATGTCCCACGAATGAATAAAAAAAAGGTGGCTGCTGCTGAAATGGTTACCCTTCCCTCTGATCGCTGGCTTGGCTCAAAGAAAATGAATTCTGCAGTGGCCGCCTGTTTTGGAGGCTGAAGAACTGCCATTCCCCTGATTAGGCAAGCAGTGTCCAGAGCCAGCTGCTACCCTTATTTTGGCAGCGGGCCAGCTCTGGCCAATTAAGAGGCTGGTGCAGAACGATTGGCACCTCTGTCCCACTTTCCAGCTATGCAGGCTTGCCATCCACATGTAGACCAACATCAGAGCTTACAAACTGGCAGTTGGAGCCCAGGCCATATAATTGTGTTCCAGTTGTCAGAAGCAGAGATAGTTTTAAGTGATCTATGGTTGTATTGTTGTATATCAGAAACAAAGTATAGATTTAAGTGAGTTTAATTCAGTGTTTCTATGTTAGAAAGGATTAAAACTCTGGTTAGGCTCAGGTTAAACAAAAGTGTTTGCATGTATGGCAGTTTAAGTTTCATTTCATACGATATCTACATTGACATACATACGGCATGAAAAGCAAACAAGAGATTAAGGAAAGACTGAGCTGTTGCTTAGCAACCAGAGGTCACCTTTAGTTGGGAAGGATTTTTGAGTCCAATTTCAACTGGACCTAAAGCAGTTGGAGCTAATGACAGACAAGGTAGCTGACACAGGTTTGCCAGAAGCAGAAATGGAACAAAGACGTAATGGGCAAGAAAACAAGTCCCAGAATCTAAAGAACAGCTCATTCCAGAAACCAGGGAATGGAAAGAGAAATTCTTGGAAGATTGAAGTCAAAACGAGCCATCATCAGGTCAAGGCTGTGATTATAGTGTTGACCTCCACTTATTTTAATTTAATGTTTGCGGCTGAATTTGAAGGACTAAGCTTTATAAATGCCACTTGCTGCACTATTTTTAATTCAAAATTGAGACTCTATTCTGAAAAAGATTTGTTGTATTGAGTTGAGCCAACCAAAATGAAACTGAGCCATGGTTTGCAGATTTTTGAAACAAATAGAGATTAACTATAAATGAGGATAATCATAGAATCCCGAGAGTGCAGAAGGAGGCCATTCAGCTCATCAAGTCTGCACCGACCACAATCCCACCCAGACCCTATCCCCGTAACCCCACATATTTACCCTATCAGTTCGCCTGAAACTAGGGTCAATTTAGCATGGCCAATCAATCTAACCTGCACATCTTGGGACTGTGGGAGGAAACTGGAGCACCCAGAGGAAACCCATGCAGACACAGGGAGAATGTGTAAACTCCACACGGTGACCCGAGGCCGGAATTGAACCCAGGTCCCTGGCTCTATGAGACAGCGGTGCTAACCACTGTGCCACATGCCACCCAGAAAGACAGCTCAGGTCAATCAGAATTTGAAAGAGAGGCATTAGTTAACATGGAATGGACAACAAGGGGGCATGGGGCCATCCTTAGAAGCCGAAAGGTGACCAAATCTTTTTTTATTCATTTGTGGGACATGGGCGTTGCTGGCTAGGCCAGCATTTATTGCCCATCCCTCGTTGCCCAAAGGCAGTTGCGAGTCAACCACATTACTCTGGCTCAGGAGTCACAAATAGGCCAGTAAGGAAGGCAGTTTTCCTTCCCTAAAGGACATTAGTGAACCAGATGGGTTTTTCCGACAATCGACAATGTCATTTGTAGATTCTTAATTCCAGATTTTTAAAAATCGAATTCAAATCCCACCATCTGCCGTGGCGGGATTCGAACCTGGGACCCCAGAACATTAGCTGAGTTTCTGAATTAATAATCTAGAGATCATACCACGAGGTCATCGCCTCCAAACCGGGTGCAATTTCACACAGACGATGACAAAACATTTATAATGCACCGTCGTGGAAGGTAATTTAGGTTAATAAATTCACTGTTTTTAAGTTAACTCAAACTGTTTTTAAGGAGTTAGAAAAGAATTTGAGTCAAGTTAAAGAGGTTGATGGCAGGGTTGTCCAACAAAAAGGAAATAACAGCTTTCCTATGCCTGGACAGAAAGTGATGCTTATTCCATACATTTCACCTGTCCAGCAGAGCGGTAGCAAAAGCAATTATGTCCATCCATGTGACCTGGCATTCTCCCACATTTTTCTTCACAGGACAATTTTTTGCCTATTGTAATATAATGACCAAGTACGAATCATTATGAGCCCCGTAGTGTTCAGTTTCTCTGTGCTAATTTGGGAGTGTTTACTCCTGATGCTCACTGCACTTGATTAGTTAAGCCTGCATGTGGACTCAGATAGGAGTAAACGAACTGTAGAAAGAGCTGGAAGCTGGAGCTGAAGCAAGGAGTAGTCACTGGAATACAATTTGTTTGCACACTTTGATCACAAACTTGAGCCCGCATTCTGGTCCACGGGATCAGCAAGGGGAGTTCAAGTGAAACCCAGAAATCACAAATCTTGCCGGCAAGAGAGCGATCTGATTTTCACTGTCCTCGCCAGTGATGTAATCAGGTTTACACCCATAGAAACATAGAAGATAGGAGCAGGAGGAGGCCATTTGGCCCTTTGAGCCTGCTCCACCATTCATTACGATCATGGTTAATCGTCCAACTCAAAGCCTGCTTTCTCCCCATAACCATTGATCCCATTCGCCCATATTGGACAAGAACCTGATTTACATCTGATTAAACAAAATTGAATGTCTTTAAACACTCATCTCGCCAGATCTTCCCTCTTCACTAAATCACGTCAGCAAGGTGAACTGGTGAACTGGTGTCGCAACAATAATCTCTCAATGTCAACAAAACGAAGGAGATTGTCATCGACTTCAGGAAGCGTAAAGGAGAACATACCCCTGTCTACATCAATGGGGACGAAGTAGAAAGTGTCGAGAGCGTCAAGTTTTTAGGTGTCCAGATCACAAACAACCTGTCCTGATCCCCCATGCCGACACTATAGTTAAGAAAGCCCACCAACTCCTCTACTTTCTCAGAAGACTGAGGAAATTTGACATGTCAGCTACGACTCTCACCAACCTTTACAGATGCACCATAGAAAACATCCTTTCTGGTTGTATCACAGCTTGGTATGGCTCCTGCTCTGCCCAACACCGCAAGGAACTGCAAAAGGTCGTGAATGTAGCCCAATCCATCATGCAAACCAGCCTCCCATCCATTGACTCTGCCTACACTTCACACTGCCTCGGCAAAGCAGCCAGCATAATTGAGGACCCCACGCACCCCGGACATTCTCTCTTCCACCTTCTTCCTTTGGGAAAAAGTTACAAAAGTCTCAGGTCACGTACCAACCGACTCAAGAACAACTTCTTCCCTGCTGCTGTCAGACTTTTGAATGGACTTACCTTGCATTAAGTTGATCTTTCTCTACACCCTAGCTATGACTGTAACACTACATTCTGCGTTATCTCGTTTCCTTCTCTATGAACGGTATGTTTTGACTGTACAGCACGTAAGAAACAATACTTTTCACTGTAGATACATGTGACAATAATAAATCAAATCAAATCAAGGTTTACAACAGGTTCACCCCGATGTGAACCTATCAATGTGATCCCCCCAAGGAGGTAAAGGTTTAAAGTTTAAAGTTCATTTCATAGTGTTACAAGTAAACTTACGTTAACACTGCAATGAATAACTGTGAAAGTCCCCTAGTCGCCACACTCTGGCGCCTGTTCCGGTACACTGAGGGAGAATTTAGCGTGGATAATGTACCTAACCAGCACATCTGTGGGAGGAAACTGGAGCACCCGGAGGAAACCCATGCAGACATGGGGAGAACATGCAGGGCATAGCCCTGGGGGAGAGGGACAGTGCCAGCAGCAGATGTACTGGGAGCCTCATGTGTGTGGAGTTGGGAAGAAAGAGGGAGATGCCATTGATGACTTTTGGGGGTGGGAAGAGTTGCCAGCAATGATCATTGGTGGGACGGAGGGGAAGAGAGAGTTGCCAGCATTGCTGGTGGTGGGGGGGCGGGGGGCGGGGGGGGGGGGGGGGATTGGGGGGAGGGGACAATGGGGGAGAGATACAGGCAATGAGCCAGTGGGGCGGGGCAGGGCAGGGGGGCGGGTGGTTGGCGGTGTTGGCTGGAGAGAAATGGCAGCATTGATTGGGGTGGGTGGAGGAGCACTTGAGACCTCCATGGTGGTGTGGGGGAGGTTATTTCTTTGCCTGTTATGGGCACCCTTTAAAATCGACTCCCTAATCACAGTGCAGCCAGCTTTACCGCCGTGTTTCGGTCCTGTCCCTCAAAATGATGGCATGAAACACGCTCCCCTGTTTTGTGTTGACAAAATGTCATAATATTTGGAGAAAAAAACTGCTTGTGGGAAACATGCCAGTTTTCAGTTAGACCTTGACACGTTGCCATTTTTTGGTAAGATTCTACCCATAGAAATCAGTGTCAGGCCTGCACGGCTCAGCAGCATATCAAATGTACAATACCCTGGATATATCGCTCGCTATGTTTCACAACTGAGATTGATAGACTTTTGTTTAAGGAATGTGAAATCAGGGAGGGTAAATTAAGCTGAGATACTGATTAGCCATGATCTAATAGTGGGGCATGCCCGGTGGGGCTGAGGAGGTTCTTGCTTCGTTTACGTTCTGACATAGATTCATAGAATTTTACAGACCTGGTGGCACAGTGGTTAGCACTGCTGCCTCAGTCAGGGACCAGGGTTCGATTCCCAGCTCAGGTCACTATCTGTGGAGAGTCTGCACGTTCTCCCCATATCTGCGTGGGTTTCCTCTGGGTGTTCCGGTTTCCTCCCACAGTCCAAAGATGTGCAGGTTAGGTGAATTGGCCATGCTAATTTGCTCCTTAATGTCAGGGGGAATTGCTTGGGTAAATGCATGGGGTTATGGGGATAGGGTCTGGGTGGGATGCTGGTCGGTGCAGACTCAATGGACCGAATGGCCTCTTCTGCACTGTAAGATTCTATAATTCTATCAGAAGGAGGTGATTTGGTCTATTGTGTCTGCATTGGCTCCTGAAAGAGCTGCATCTTACCAATGCAAATAATATAGGGACATGAAAAGAAAGTTTCCGGGTGACACTTTTCTGTGCTGGGAATTGAACGCTGCTGATATAGCACTGGATTCTGGAGTGTGCCATATAAATAACACCTCCAGGAGGATTCAGTGTGTAATATTGAAGTAAATATGCAACACCAGAGCACATTCATAAGTCAGTTCTAATTGCCACAGGACACCAAAAATGAGTAACCTCAAAATGATCGAATGGGTCCCAGAGTAACTCTACAGATGTGAACAGAAAAGTGCTGGAAAATCTCAGCAGGTCTGACAGCATCTGTGGGGAGAGAATAGAGCCAATGTTTCGAATCTAGATGACTCTTCATCAGAGCTGACGAGGGATCATCTAGACTCGAAACATTGGCTCGATTCTCTCTCCACAGATGCTGTCAGACCTGCTGAGATTTTCCAGCATTTTTCTGTTTTTGTTTCAGATTCCAGCATCCGCAATATTTTGCGTTTATCTACAGATGTGAATACTTTTAAAGTGAGCTAAAATGTTGCGTGTTGTGAGGCCATATTTTGGAAGATACGAACATGTAACTGAACATACAAGTTGCCTGAATGAGACCAAATTCGATATTTATTGATTTCTGTTACCGGACAAGAACTTGCGGGATATTTATGTTCTCACCAGCGATGCATGGTCCATTTAGTAGAACAAACTAATTCTCAAAGGTTTTCCACCATTAGCTAGATGCTTACCCTATCTAGCTGGCAGGAAACTCATAGGTTTGGTAGAAGAAATACTTTGCTGATGCGATGGAAGTTTGAAAGGTTTCAAAATGGATCTTCGTGCCGTAAGATATTTATGAACTGAAGAATATGTATTAGCTCAAACCAAGTTTATGATCTTTGACAACAGGAGCAGAAGAATGGTTGGACCTCTTTTTTTTGTTGATGGAAAGTTTAATCCTCCACCCTCAGGTTGACTGAAGGATCTGCTTCAAGTTACAAGCGGTTACATTGCAAACAATATTCTGGCTTCTTTTTCTGGGTTATTGCTGAGCTGCTAAGGGTCATGATGCAGTGCCTAGATTAGTATAAAACTTTGATTTATAAATACACATGTCACAGTTATATTACTGAGATGCAAATCAAATGTTATTCCCATAGTCACATAGACAGACTTTAAGGCAATAGGGCATGTGCCAACCCGAAGGCGTGAGGCCCATCTGAAATTGAGCCTTTGACTTTTATTTGTGTGAGCTGCCTTGGCATGTCCGGTCATGGAAGGTAGATCAGCCATTTTTGTGTCATCAATGTTAGGCTATTTTTGACACACTGACTGTGGTGTTGAGGTAATTCCTGCAAGGTCAATAGTCATGGGGCACGGGAACTAATGGTGCAACAGTATTGTCACTGGATGAGTAATCCAGAAACTCTGAGTTAATAGGATCTGGGTTCAAATCATGCAATGGCAGATAGTGAAAATTGAATTCAATAAAAATCTGGAATTAAAAAGTCTAATGACGACCATGAAACCGGTCACAGAATCCTCTCTGGTTCACTAATTTCCTTCAGGGAAGGAAACCTGCTCTCCTCACCTGATCTGGCCTGCACATGACTCCTTAGGATCATAGAATCCCTCCATTACAGAAGGAGGCTATTCGTCCCTTCGAGTTTGCATTGACAAAAATCCCACCCAGGCCCTATTTCCGTAACCCCATGTATTTAATTTCCGAATACTCCTGACACTAAGGGACATTTTTGCACAGCCAATGCATCTAACCAGCACATCTGTAGAATGTGGGAGGAAACCGGAGCAGCCGGAGGAAACCCACGCAGACACGGGAGAACGTGCAAACTCCACACAGACAGGGACCAAAACTGGGAATTGAACCCAGAGCCTTGGCGCTGTGAGGCAGCTGTGCTAACCACTGTGCCACTGTGCCGCCCCCCACTCCAGATCCACAGCAATGTGGCTGACTCAGAAATGGCCTAGCAAACCGTTCAGTTCAAGCGCAATTAGGATTGGGCAATAAATGCTGTCCCAGCCAGCAATGCTCATATCCCATGAATGAATTAGAAAAGAACTAGCCCTCCTCTTTCTGGATCCACATCAAGCTGTTGGGGCAGCGGGCAGAGGGAAGTGCCTTATTTGTGGATGGTCTCTTGATAGAAATATTTGACTGGAGCAAGCCAATGCCCGATCAGCTCAGGAAACTCCAGCTTGCCATCTCGGAATCATAAAACAGGATTTCACCACCATTGATGCATGCAAGGAGCCTAACATTTGATTTGATTTGATTTGCTTTATTATTGTCACAAGCATTAGTGTACAGTGAAAAGTATTGTTTCTTGTGCAGACAGAGCATACCGTTCATGGAGAAGGAAATGAGAGAGTGCAAATTGTAGTGTTACAGTCATAGCTAGGATGTAGAGAAAGATCAACTTAATGTGAGATAGGTCCATGCAAAAGTCTGACGGCAGCAGGGAAGAAGCTGTTCTTGAAACGGTTGGTACATAAGAACATAAGAACTAGGAGTAGGCCATCTGGCCCCTCGAGCCTGCTCCGTCATTCAATAAAATCATGGCTGATCTTTTTGTGGACTCAGCTCCACTTACCCGCCCACTCACCATAACCCTTAATTCCTTTACTGTTCAAAAATTTATCTATCCTTGCCTTAAAAACATTCAATGAGGTAGCCTCAACTGCTTCACTGGGCAGGGAATTCCACAGATTCACAACCCTTTGTGTGAAGAAGTTCCTCCTCAACTCAGTCCTAAATCTGCTTCCCCTTATTTTGAGGCTATGCCCCCTAGTTCTAGTTTCACCCGCCAGTGGAAACAACTTCCCTGCTTCGATCTTATCTATTCCCTTCATAATCTTATATGTTTCTATAAGATCTCCCCTCATTCTTCTGAATTCCAATGAGTATAGCACCAGTCTATTCAGTCTCTCCTCATAAGCCAATCCTCTCAACTCCGGAATCAACTGAGTGAATCTCCTCTGCACTCCCTCCAGTGCCAGTATATCCTTTCTCAAGTAAGGAGACCAAAACTGTACACAGTACTCCAGATGTGGCCTCACCAGCACCTTATACAGCTGCAACATAATCTCGCTGTTTTTAAACTCCATTCCTCTTGCAATGAAGGATAAAATTCCATTTGTCCCCTTAATTACCTGCTGCACCTGCAAACCAACTCCTTGAGGTTCTTGCACAAGGACACCCAGATCCCTCAGCACAGCAGCATGCTGCAACTTCTTACCATTTAAATAATAGTCCATTTTGCTGTTATTCCTACCAAAATGATTACCTCACATTTACCAACATTGTACTCCATCTGCCAGACCCTTGCCCACTCACTTAGATTATCTATATCCCTTTGCAGACTTTCAGCGTTCTCTGCACACTTTGCTCTTCCACCCATCTTAGTGTCATCTGCGAAATTTGACACACTACACTGGTCCCCAACTCCAAATCATCTATGTAAATCGTAAACAATTGTGGTCCCAACACTGATCCATTTCTGTTTGTTAACCAATCCTCTATCCATGCTAATACATTACCCGTAATACTGTGCACCTTTATCTCATGTAGCAGTCTTCGGTGCGGCACCTTGTCAAATGCCTTCTGGAAATGCAGATACACCATGAGGTACATGACCTCAGACTTTTGTATTTTTTTCCTGACGGAAGAAGGTGGAAGAGAGTATGTCCGGGGTGCGTGGGGTCCTTGATTATGCTGGCTGCTTTGCCGAGGCAGCGGGAAATATAGACAGAGTCAATGGATGGGAGGCTGGTTTGTGTGATGGACTGGGCTTCATTCACAACCTTTTGTAGTTTCTTGCCATCTTGGGCAGAGCAGGAGTCATACCAAGCTGTGATACAACCAGAAAGAATGTGTTCTATGGTGCATCTGTAGAAGTTGGTGAGAGTCGTAGTGGACATGCCAAATTTCCTTGGCCTTCTGAGAAAGTAGAGGCGTTGCTTAAGCTGGCTGCTGAGGTGCCTACTTGGCCACGTTCACCAATATGGCAGCACCTGTAATACTGACACAGGTATGGCATACAGCAGCCCAAAACTGGATATGTTTACGACTGCTTTTCACGCAGGAATTGGGTGCAATGAGGATCAATAGCTGGTCTAGCACTCAGGACCTGATTAAAGTGGTATGTAAAGAAGGATTGTGCCTCAACGCAGCTCAGTTCAATTCACCCAGCAAACATTTTTAAAAAAGAACATCTGTTGCTCCTTTGTTGTGATGCATGTATATTTTCTGACTGTGAAAAACAAACATCTTAATGCTATTAAGCTTCTTGACTTTCATATCTGTTTCTCCCATACCGCATTCTGTCTTACATATAGTAGGAGCTCACTCAATATGAGATATTTTGAGTTTGGATATAAGGTAAGACAGGCAATATTGATTCAACCATTCATTGTACATCTCTTCGGATCTCCAATTTCACGACAGATTACTTAATCAATAATAAGCAAAAGAGTGGCCCATTTCTTGATAATTGAAGAATCCGTTAATGCTCGCCTCATGAAAGAACTGTTTTGGACTACAAGCATTCAATACTCATTTTATGCTACCACCAGAAGTCTAAATTGCCCCAAATATGTCAGATGATATGTTATTTTGATTTATTAATAGTTCAGATATGTCAAGGTCTAATTAAAAACAAAGATACTTGCTTTGGCGTTGAGTATGGCGGATTAAGGATCAAATTAATTTAGGTCTTTACGATGATTAAAGCAGCTGAAAGGATAGGTCACAGAAATATTTCCTCTGGTGGGGAAGTCCAGGGCAAGGGATTATAAACTTAAGAATGGAGGTAGGCCGTTCAGGGATGATGTCAGGAAGCATTCCTTAAAGTAAATTAAGGTTTATTTATTAGTCACAAGTCGGCTTACATTCACACTGCAATGAAGTTACTGTGAAAATCCCCTAGTCATCATACCCCACCACCTGTTCAGGTACACTGAGGAGAATTTAACATGGTCAATTTCCTATCCAGTCTTTGGATTGTGGGAGGAAACCGAGGCACCTGGAGGGAGCCCATGCAGACATGGGGAGAACATGCAAACTCCACACAGACAGTGATCCAAGCCAAGAATTGAACCCGGATCCCTGATGCTGCGAGGCAGCAGTGCTAACCACTGTGCCACCGTGCCGCCCCGTTCCCTCTCACAGAGGGTGTTGGAAATCTGGCACGTTCTCTTCTGAAAAGTGATCAATGGAAAAGTTCAAAACTGAGATTGATAGATTTTTGTTCGACACGAATATTAAGGGTTACTCAACCAAAGTGTGAGGATACCAATTAGCCGAGACCTGGTCAAATGGTGCAACAGGCCCGAGGGAGCTAAATGGCCTACTACTATTCCTTTGTTCCTTCCTATGTTCCCTTTCTTGAGAAGGTGACTGGAAAGAACAAGGAATTGAACGGAAATTGCTTCCACATCTTTGAAAAAAGCCATTTCGCTCGGCAACTCTCTGCACCAGCACATTAATATTTAAATGAAGAGTAAATGAGCAAGGATACATTAATGGCACCTTTGTAGCCAGTTCTTCCCGAGCGATGGGAGCAATCAAGCCCTGGAGCAGCCACTTTGCTAAGTGTCTATTTTTTCCTGGCAGGTCATAAATTATTTTTAATAATTGTTTAGATGAGAGTCTGGAGAGATGGGAATCAATGTTAAAAATGAGGTTATCTTAAGATGATTGTGGTGGCGCACAATTAAAACTGAATATGCCCTTAACTCATTAGTGGTTAAGGTTTGTGAAAATAGTACTCACAAGTTGATGTAAGAGAGATCTAACCAGTGTGTACTAATTACACAAAACAGTCCTGCTTTGTCTGATCCGCTGAACTGAATATAACAGATGGCAACATCTAAAACTTTCTATAAAATTCATTCTTGGTTTCTGGCATCACTGGTAAGGCCAGCATATATTGCCCATCCCTATTTGCCCTTAAATAAGGCGGGGAGCTGCATTTTCCACCACTACATTTCGTGTGGGCAGCATGGTGGCACATTGGTTAGCATTGCTGCCTTACAACACCAGGAACCCAGTTCAATTTCCGGCTTGGGTCACTGTCTGTGTGGATTCTGCATGTTCTCCCCGTGTCTGCGTGGGTTTCCTTCGGGTGCTCCGGTTTCCTCCCACAATCCAAAAGACATGCTGGTTAGGTGCATTGGCCATGCTAAATTCTCCCTCAGTGTACCTGAACAGGTGCCAGAGTGTGGTGACTCGGGGATTTTAACAGTAACTTCATTGCAGTGTTAATGTAAGCCTATTTATGACACTAATAAAAAACTTAAAACTTTAAAACATGTGGCAGAGGTAATCTGATAGGAAGTTTCATGATACTCTCTTCCACCGGGAGAATGGTTCAAAAGTCTGAGATCATGTACCAACTGACTCAAGTACAGCTTCTTCCCTGCTGCCATCAGACTTTTGAAAGGACCTCCTTATATTAAGCTGATCTTTCTCTTCACATTATCAGTAACTGCAACACTACATTCTGCACTCTCTCCTTTCCTTCTCCACTAAGTACTCTATGAACAGAATGTTTGATACATATTGCTCAAGAAACAATACTTTTCAGTGTATCCCGATACATGTGACAATAATAAATCAAATCAATTTAAGTCAGTGAAAATGAAGAAATTGTGATTTATGTCCAAGTCAGAATGTCATGCGTCTTGGAAGCGAGCGTGCATGTAATGGTACTTTTGTGTGCATCCTTCAGCCCTGGCTCAGTTGGTACGCGCTCTTGCCTCTGGGTTAGAAGGTGACGGGTTCCACTCCAGAAATTTGAGTTCTAAGGTGTAGGTTAATAATGCAGTACTGGGGGAATGCTGCAGTGAATCCTGTCTTTTGGCTGGGACATTATACTGAGCCCCTTTTTCTCTCAGGGAGAAGTTAAAGATCCTATGAAACCAAAAGAGAAAATGCTGGAAAATCTCAGCAGGTCTGACAGCATCTGTAAGGAGAAAAAAGAGCTGACGTTTTGAGTCCAGATGGCCCTTTGAGAAAGCTCTGATAAAGGGTAATCTGGACTCGAAACGTCAACTCTTTTCTCTCCTTACAGATGCTGCCAGACCTGCTGAGATTTTCCAACATCTTCTCTTTTGGTTTCAGATTCCAGCATCCGCAGCAATTTGCTTTTATAAAGATCCTAAGAAACTCTTTTGAAGAACAGAAGGGTTAGCCCTGTGCCCTGGCCAATGAATACCCTTCATCTAACATCAGGGAGCCAATTTTCTGTTTTGGGAGTTTGCTGCATATAAATTGACAGAAGTGATTCCTGCATCAACTACGTTTCAGAAGTGCCTCTTGGCTGTAATACTCATTGGAACATGCTGATATTGTGTAAAGTACGGTATAAATGCAATTTGCTTTTTCATTTTGTCCTCTGGATGGCGGAGGCTGTGGATTTGACCGGTGCTGTTAAATAAGCTTCATTGCATTGCTGCAGTGCATCTTGTGGATGATGCGCACTAAAGGCTGTGTCCTAGTGGTGAAGGGAATGAATGTTTCGAAGTCGCATTCCTTGCCCCACACCCCTGCCAGCTCCGCTAGGCAAAAGGTCAGTTGTTAGCTCAACCACTGACTTTAAATCTGGCTACCACACAGTGATAACACATTGGGTGCAGCCTTAACTGTTTGAGACTCAAACTTCCACCCCTCAGGGACAGGGAATCCTGCCCTCGAGAGCTGCTGGCCTTTCTACTGCTGGAACTACAGACAGTCTCCAGAAAGAAAGAAGATGGATACTTAAATCTGGGAGCGCGGTCTTGCCTGCCGTTCACGCCACACTCCCGCTGCAGCGAAGTTGAAGAATTTGGCGGCCAGCCAAATCTCTGTTCACTGCGGTGGGATGGGAAAATCCTGCCAGTGTCAATGGTGGTAAGATTTCGGCCTGGAACTTTTGCTGCATAGGGATTGGAGACCCGAGCGGGGGTTGGCGGGCTGGGGGCTGGTTTTAGAGAATATGGGGGTAGGCACAAAGGAGGTGGTATCACCTCAGGAAGGCACTGGAGCGGGTCCAGCGGAGATTCACACGGATGATCCCAGGAATGGTAGGCCTGACATACGATGAACGTCTGAGGATCGTGGGATTATATTCATTGGAGTTTAGGAGGTTGAGGGGAGATCTAATAGAAACTTACAAGATAATGAACGGCTTAGATAGGATGGACGTAGGGAAGTTGTTTCCATTAGCAGGGGAGACAAGGACGCGGGGGCACAGCCTTAGAATAAAAGGGAGTCACTTTAGAACAGAGATGAGGAGAAATTTCTTCAGCCAGAGAGTGGTGGGTCTGTGGAATTCATTGCCACAGAGGGCTGTGAAGGCCGAGACGTTGAGCGTCTTCAAGACAGAAATTGATAAATTCTTGATTTCTCGAGGAATTAAGGGCTATGGGGAGAGAGCGGGTAAATGGAGTTGAAATCAACCATGATTGAATGGTGGAGTGGACTCGATGGGCCGAATGGCCTTACTTCCGCTCCTATGTTTTATGGTCTTATGGTATCATCTTTGGGTAGGGGCCCCTGGTAGGCACACCCTCAAAAGAGATACTTTCCAATTCCTTCCCACCTTTACCTGTGGATTGAAATCTGTCAGGCAGGCTGCCTTCCCCAGTTGCACTTGTTATTGAGGCAGACGTGGAATTCGGTCCATTAGTGGCCATATAGGATCTTAAAAGTCTAAGAGCAGACAAGCGGGCAGATTGAAGCCTTACACACCCCACATTATATGGGGGACAAGTTGGGGTGAATGGGAAAGTAATGGGCTGGCTTCCCACTTTATTGTATATTCCCCCCCACCCCTGACGAGACATAAAACTCACCACTTAAGGTGATTGATGGAGTGCAGATCAAGCAGAATGTTTTGTTCTTGTACTTTGTTGAAGATTTCTTGCATATTTTTGGAGCTGCATCAATCCATGTAAGTGGTGAGTATTCTACCACAATCCTGACTCATATATTGTAGCACCTTTGCATCCACTATGCAACCGATGGTTGCCGAGTGCATCAAATTTTGGGGAGAGATTGGTGACAATAAACTGAATGAAGTATTCATGAAACTACGTAAGGAAACCAACAGGCTTCAGCATTTGAATCTAGTGACATACGTATAGATTTCCATCTATTTTTATTGCTGCTTTTCCCAAATTTCCTCATTCTGTTTATGCAACAGTTTTACAAACTTATGCACCGATACAACTTCCAAAATTACAAACCAGTAAATAATATCTCAGGATGTAATTTCATTTAGCCCACTCTATCATAATGATTATTGATTGTTTAAATTGCACATAAAATTATCTGATAACTGTTGCAGGAACAAATAGTATTACATCAAATGAGCCATATTACACTTATAAAGTGCATTCCTTATAGTACACATCCTATGAAAAGTGTAGAACAATCAGAATATGCAAAAATATCACAATATTATATTATAGGGTGGCACAGAGGAACAGTGGGCTGTGCTGCTGCCTCACAAAGCCAGGGACCTGGGTTCAATTCCCGGCATGGGAGCCTGCATGTTCTCCCGATGCCTGCATGCATTCCCTCCCACAGTCCGAAAGATGTGCTGGTTAGGTACATTGGCCATGCTAAATTCTCCCTCAATGTATCTGAACAGGCGCCAGAGTTGGCGACTAGGGGATTTTCACAGTAACTTCATTGCAGTGTTAATGTAAGCCTAATTATGACACAATAATTAAACTTTAAACTTTATATGCCCCTTTTCTGTGTGAAGTGAATCTGCAATTATAAATGCAGATTTGATCTCATACTGATGCATGGTATTAATTATTAAAAATTAATTGGGAAGGGGTGCGCAAGACTGAAGGTTCTCCAAGGGAACCTAATACTCCTGCTCTCATACGCTCTAGATGCTGCAGAGGCTTTGGGGAGATAGTAGTTGAGTTAAGCACCACTTTATGTGATGAGAAAGTAAATCTTAGATTCATGTTTGCAGCTAAGCACAAGGAAAGCTTTTCAATTTGATGTCTGGATGAACAACTGGAGCCGTGCATCGACTGCTGGATTTTAATAACCGGTACAACCATTGAATGGCTGATCCACAAAGACAGTTGATAAGTTGAAAATCGACCTGATTATTTGTATTGCAGACAACAGGCAAGGTTCAATTGTACACGATGTTTATCATCAGAAACGTTGGGCGGGATTTCCAGCCCCTCCCGTCAGTGGGATGTTCCAGACCCACTGGCAGTGACCACCGCCCCCCCCCCCCCCACGAGGGGTTTCTCGGCAGCATGGTATGCGAATGACTGGAAACCCCATTGACAGCAGTGGGACTGGAAGATCTCACCACTGGCCAATGACAGGTCAGCTCCGCCGCCACATATCACATCATGGGTGGTGGGGGGAGGGGTTAGAAAATTCCATCCATTGTGCGGGAGTTTCAAGCCCCAGTGACATATTTCATCAGAATTAAAGAGTTAATGATAACCATTGTCGAATGTTGCAAAAAAACGATCTGATTCACTAATGTGCTTCAGGTAATGAAATATTCCATCCTTACCAAGCCTGGCCTACATGTGACTCCAGGTTCACAGCAACGTGGTTGACGCAGACAATTAGAGATGGGCAATAAATGTTGGCACGGAGGCACAGTGGTTAACACTGCTGCCTCACAGCACCAGGGACCCAGGTTCGATTCCCGGTTTGGGTCACTGTGTGGAGTTTACACATTCTCCCCGTGTCTGCGTGGGTATCCTCCGGGTGCTCCGGTTTCCTCCCACGGTCCAAAGGTGTGCGGCTTAGATGGATTGGCCATGCTAAATTGCTCCTCAGTATCGGGGGACCAGCTAGGGTAAATGCATGAGGATAGGGCCTGGGTGGGACTGTGGCCGGTGCAGACTCGATGGGCCGAATGGCCTCCTTCTGCATGGTAGAATTCTATGATTCTGTGATTCATACCCAATAAATGAAAAAATAATCTGCCGGACAGACCAAGTCTCTGTATACTTACCTCATTTGGCTGCAGCACCAAGAACTTCAAGGAAATTCAATAAAATTATGCTACAGTAAGCTGAACTACAGCTTATCCTAAAAGGAACCCTCACTGGAGTCTGACTTCCCAAGTTCTGGCAATCAAATGAAATGACATCCACATCTGTGTTTTTTTTTCTTTGAGCTATTCATAGTTGTAAAAGTTCCTCTTTCCTATCTTCTTATCATGTGCTTGTGTCGGTGTGAAATTGTGATCATTCCCCGGGTTTGAATGCGTGAATAAACTATACTCCCGATTGCGTCTCAAGGAGAGTTTGTCACGACTCTTGGTAAAAATTGATGTGGAGATGCCGGCATTGGACTGGGGTAAACACAGTAAGAGTTTTAACAACACCAGGTTAAAGTCCAACAGGCCAAATAACTTTAACCTGGTGTTGTTAAAACTCTTACAAAAATTGATGTCACAGACAGAGAGCGGAATTTTCCCATTCCCGCCCGCCACGGGAATTATAGCAGGCGGCACACGGACCGTGCAAATGTCCGTTGATCTTGGGTGGGAATTTCCGGTCTTGGGGGGAGCACCGCTGGAAAATCCCACCACTGACTATTTTAAAAATTAAAACATCGCCACTTATGGACAGATGGCAGCAAGATAAAGTTTTGTTTTCTCTCCCCCCCCCCTCCCCTGTCCTTAACAAAGGCCGAAGCAGAATCACAGAACATGCCAGAATTATTTAGTTTCTATGGGAACATGAAGAAAACTTTCTGATCAGAGTATATTTCATCTTTGTGTTGGACCTCTTTCAGAATCAGTCATATTATGAAGATTGTATGATAACCTGACATTTTAAATCGTGTCATACATCACCTGCAGAAGTTGTATAAACTGTAGTCAGGCAATACTTCATTTATACGGTTGGATTGATTCAAATGTTCTTCGTTATGAGAGTGATTTGCATAGCTGATAAATCTAAACGCATTCAGAACACAGAATGTCAATACAGTTATTTTATCGTCACTTGCTAATCCAGAACTTGTTTTTTTTCTGAATAAATAGACTGGCTTTGATTTGATTTGATTCGATTTGATTTGATTTGGTTTATTATTGTCACATGTATCAACATATAGTGAAAAATATTGTTTCTTACACGCTATACAGACAAAAACATATCGTTCATAGAGTGCATATGGGAGAAGGAGAGGATAGGGTGCACAATGTAGTGTTGCAGTTACAGATAGGATGTAAAGAAAGATCAGCTTAATATATGGTAGGTCCATTCAAAAGTCTGACAGCAACAGGGAAGAAGGTGTTCTTGAGTCGGTTGGAACGTGATCTCAGACTTTTGTATGTTTTTCCCAATGGAGAAGATGAAAGAGAGAATGTCCGGGGTGCATGCTATCCTTGATTATGCTGCTTTTCCGAGGCAGTGGAAAGTGCAGACGGACTCAAAGGATGGGAGGCTGGTTTGCGTGATGGACAGGGCTACGTTCGCAACACTTTGTAGTTTCTTGCGGTCTTGGACAGAGCAGGAACCATGCCAAGCTGTGATGCATTTAGAAAGGATGCTTCCTTTGGTGCATCTGTAAGAATTGGTGAGAGTCGTCGAGGACATGCCGGATTTCCTTAGCTTCCTGAGATGTATAGGTGTTGGTGGGCTTTCTTAACTGTAGCGCGGTGTGGAGGGACCAGGACAGACTGTTGGTGATCTGGACACTGAATGGCTGGTGTGGATCAGACTGGTGCCAATGAATTTAGGACCTGCTTCCTTGTCCCACCTGTGGTGAAGGTCATGATGCTGTGTGTTGGACCTGCCTTCAAGCAGAGAATCGAAAAAGTGTTAAACTGCACTAGTCAACGATTTGCTCTTCAGGGAAGTAGACTCACATCATTGCTTATGGAGAACCTAGGTCAATAACATTATCGTCTGTCTTGCTTGTTCAGAAGGAAAACATGATTTGAATTGATAAAGTTACAGTTTAAATTCATAGGATTAAAGCTAAATATCACTTTGAACTATTATTTCAAAATATCTCAGTTGTCACATACCAGTTAGCACATATATCAGACTGTCATTAACCAGTCAACTGATAATGGGAACAAACATCTGCGCACTGATTTAAATCAATTACAAAGGCAGTTTAAACATCCCGATCCAGCTGACTGAACACATTTTACTATTTCCCACATAATGCACAAATGAAGTGGATATCGTATTTGCTGGAAACCAGTAAATGCTACAGATTTACATCACAGAAATTATTCATTCGATCCATTTTTTCTGTGCTGGCTGTTCACCAAAAGAGACAAAATTTAAAACTGTTCTCTCCTTAAGAGTGTGGATCATCCGCTTATTTTAATGATTTCCTGCCCTTGAGAGGTCTGGATAGGGTAGACTCTCAGAGGCTATTTCCAAGGGCTGAAATGGTTGCTACGAGAGGACACAGGTTTAAGGTGCTGGGGGGTAGGTACAGAGGAGATGTCAGGGGTAAGTTTTTCACTCAGAGGGTGGTGGGTGAGTGGAATCGGCTGACGTCGGTGGTGGTGGAGGCAAACTCGTTGGGGTCTTTTAAGAGACTTCTGGATGAGTACATGGGATTTAATGGGATTGAGGGCTATAGATAGGCCTAGAGGTGGGGATGTGATCGGCGCAACTTGTGGGCCGAAGGGCCTGTTTGTGCTGTGGCTTTCTATGTTCTATGTCTATGTTCTATGTTCCCTTAAAAACAAAATGTCTCACTCGCAATTATTTCCTCTAGCTAAGCATCCCAACTTGCATCTATTCTCCGTGTAAATTCTCTTCCTTCTTCACTTTGTGGTGGTTTTTAATTGATAATCTCTGATCATTGGTCCTCCACCCCTGATGAATCTGTCTTTCCCCATTCACTCCCTTAAAACTCTTTTTAACCATAAAAAAGTCCTCCTTTAAATTCTCTTTTTGGCTGGAAATTATTCAAATGTTTCCTGAAGCTCCTTGCAACCAATGATGGTGAAGAATGCGGAAATAAATATTGGAAATGTTACAAACAGAGTTGGCAATTTGCGATCGCCTGTTTTTGCATGATGGCCAAAGAGTTACTTTGTTCTCAAAACTCCTCACTCCATTGGGGTTACAGGTAAAGGAATTGAGACTCTCACCTGGAACTAGGGATTGTGAAATCCCCTTGATATTACAGTGCAACTTATGATATTCTATTGATTTTTCAGGCTTAGCTTCTTTATTGGTACATAAATATCGAATTTATTTGGAAACATACTTACGTTGCCAAAAACCTGTTATAAACCCACTTATGACTACAGTAACCGGCCTGTAAAATAGGTAAATAATTAAACATGCAGAGAGCACTCAATGATCCAAATTGTGATATAGTTAACCGGTATAGCTCCATAAATTGACACTATAATTATTGACGGAATAATAATGCTGCCATTATAGTTTTTCAGGACAAGTGTTGAAACTCATTTGTCAGTTTCAAGGGAGCAGTATGAGTGGTGACGTTCAAAGTTGCCAAGACGGAGGCTGAGGAGAGACCTGATAGAGGTCTACAAAATTATGAGAGGCATAGACAGGGTGGATAGTCAGAGGCTTTTTCCAAGGGTGGAAGTGTCAGTTACAAGGGGGCACAGCTTCAAGGTGAGAGGGGTTAAGCTTAAGGGAGATGTGCGGAGAGTGCTGGATGCCAGAGGAGTTGGTGGAAGCAGGCACATTAGCAACATTTAAGAGGCATCTGAATGGATACATGAATAGGGAGGGAATAGAAGGATACGGTCTGAGTAAGAGCAGAAGGTTTTTTATTTAATTTAGTAAGGGCATCATGATCGACGTGGACTTGGAGGACCGAAGGGCCTGTTCCTGTGCTGTACTTTTCTTTGTTCTTTGTAATTTCTCCCCTCGAATTTCTGTCTTTCGTGGACTAAGTTTTAGGATGGGCATCGGGGCTCCCAAAGTCAGCAAAAAAAAACAATCCCAAGACCACAGTTGCTGACAGTAGAATATGTTTGACAATTTTATTACGGCAGAAAACATGTTACTTGTTGACCTGTCAGTCAACTGATCAATTAAGGATGGTGGGTGTGTTCCTGATGCTACCTGCCAAATCAAAGGGCTTTGAAATACTCAAGTCCCATCATAAGAACATAAGAACATAAGAAATAGGAGCAGGAGTAGGCCATCTAGCCCCTCGAGCCTGCCCCGCCATTCAATAAGATCATGGCTGATCTGACGTGGATCAGTACCACTTACCCACCTGATCCCCATAACCCTTAATTCCCTTACCGATCAGGAATCCATCCATCCGCGCTTTAAACATATTCAGCGAGGTAGCCTCCACCACCTCAGCGGGCAGAGAATTCCAGAGATTCACCACCCTCTGGGAGAAGAAGTTCCTCCTCAACTCTGTCTTAAACCGACCCCCCTTTATTTTGAGGCTGTGTCCTCTAGTTTTAACTTCCTTTGTGTCACATTGGATAGGGAGTCCTTGTTAGGGCAGGCAGGAGACATAGAACATAGAACATAGAACATTACAGCGCAGAACAGGCCCTTCGGCCCACGATGTTGCACCGACCAGTTAAAAAAAAAACTGTGACCCTCCAACCTAAACCAATTTCTTTTCGTCCATGAACCTATCTACGGATCTCTTAAACGCCCCCAAACTAGGCGCATTTACTACTGATGCTGGCAGGGCATTCCAATCCCTCACCACCCTCTGGGTAAAGAACCTACCCCTGACATCGGTTCTATAACTACCCCCCCTCAATTTAAAGCCATGCCCCCTCGTGCTGGATTTCTCCATCAGAGGAAAAAGGCTATCACTATCCACCCTATCTAAACCTCTAATCATCTTATATGTTTCAATAAGATCCCCTCTTAGCCGCCGCCTTTCCAGCGAAAACAATCCCAAATCCCTCAGCCTCTCCTCATAGGATCTCCCCTCCATACCAGGCAACATCCTGGTAAACCTCCTCTGCACCCTCTCCAAAGCCTCCACATCCTTCCTGTAATGTGGGGACCAGAACTGCACACAGTACTCCAAGTGCGGCCGCACCAGAGTTGTGTACAGTTGCAACATAACGCTACGACTCCTAAATTCAATCCCCCTACCAATAAACGCCAAGACACCATATGCCTTCTTAACAACCTTATCTACTTGATTCCCAACTTTCAGGGATCTATGCACACATACACCTAGATCCCTCTGCTCCTCCACACTATTCAAAGTCCTCCCGTTAGCCCTATACTCAACACATCTGTTATTCCTACCAAAGTGAATTACCTCACACTTCTCCGCATTAAACTCCATCCGCCACCTCTCGGCCCAACTTTGCAACCTGTCTAAGTCTTCCTGCAAACTACGACACCCTTCCTCACTGTCTACCACACCACCGACTTTGGTGTCATCAGCAAATTTGCTAATCCACCCAACTATACCCTCATCCAGATCATTAATAAATATTACAAACAGCAGTGGCCCCAAAACAGATCCCTGAGGTACACCACTTGTAACCGCACTCCATGATGAATATTTACTATCAACCACCACCCTCTGTTTCCTATCCGCTAGCCAATTCCTGATCCAATTTCCTAGATCACCCCCAATCCCATACATCTGCATTTTCTGCAGAAGCCTACCATGGTGAACCTTATCAAACGCCTTACTAAAATCCATATATACCACGTCCACTGCCTTGCCCCCATCCACCTCCTTGGTCACTTTCTCAAAAAACTCAATAAGGTTAGTAAGGCACGACCTACCTGCCACAAAACCATGCTGACTATCACCTATCAATTCATTACTCTCCAAATAACTATAAATCCTCAGGGTCTGAGTCAGGTGAGTCTCAAGGCAGAGAGAAAAGAAACCCAGAGGACCAAGTATTATTCGTGCTGTGGGGACTGCCTTCCCTGCCTGCCTGCCTGCCTTGCTTGTCTTTGGCCCGAAGAGCCTCTGCCTTCGATGGGCCCAAGCCACTACTGTGAGACTGCCTCAATTTAGTCGGTGGGCTTGTAAAAGATCCTAACATTTTACCCATCACCATAGGTAAAATGTCTCAATGTCGCGACCGATCACATCTCCTGGGACCCAGTAAGATCCTGGACTTTGTGCTCTCCCAGGAAAACACCAGTTTTGAGTAACCATAGAATCATTAAACCATACAAGCAGAGAAAGAGGCCAGTTAGCTCACTGTGCCTGTACCAGCTCTTTGAGAGGGTTATCCAATTCGTCCCATTCTCACGTCACATTCTCACGCTTCCCCTCAAATATCTGTCCACTTCATTTTTGGATGACTTCCCAAACTCATGTTGGATGCACACATGCACACTTTAAGTGATTTGACTTCTTTCTTAAATTCAGAGACTGAGAATTACAATGGACACAATCTCACACAAAATCTAACAGGTCTATTGATAATTTTAAACAAAGCAGTTTCAGTTATAGCACATAGTTACCCCTCACTTGCTCAACCTAAAATGACTATAGATGATTTAGGAGTGATCCTTGATCAAGATATTCCTGCTTGGCTCACCTGGACTTTCCCCATTAATGTGCGTCTTCTGCATTCCCATAAATACGTATCTTCCGTCTTCCTTCTTGAATGTTCCTGCATGAGATTCTTTTTCAGGGGTTTATATACAGAGTACAGTTTCTGAAAGAGCTCATGCATATTCTTATCAGTGGACAAATTGATTAGTTGGGTGCATGATCACCTTATTGTTGTTTAGCACATTCCCAAGTCATCTTCCATTATCTTTGCCACATGACATAGTGTGACACGGTGGTACAGTGGTTAGAACTGCTGCCTCCCATTTTCAGGGACCCAGGTTCAATTCTGGCCTTGGGTGACTGTCAATGTGGAGTTTGCATGTTCTCCCTGTGTCTGCGTGGGTTTCCTCTGGGTGCTCCGGTTTCCTCCCACAGTCCAAGGCTGTGCGGATTAGGTTGATTGGCCATGCTAAATTACCCCTTCGTGTCATGGGGACTCGCTAGGTTAAATGCATGGGGTTGTGGGGATAGGGCCTGGGTGGGATCGTGGTCGGTGCAGAGTCTGTGGGCCGAATGGCCTCCTTCTGCACTGAATGATTCTATGATATTCTATGATTTCAATTCAAATGCACCATTCAATTCAGCAATATCTGGATGGGGACATGTATAGGGAGGGAATAGACGGAGACAGACCGAGAAAGGGCAGGAGGTTTTTTAAGTTCATTTCGGGCATTATGATTGGCACAGGCTTGGAGGGCCGAAGGGCCTGTTCCTGTTCTTTTGTTCTTTGTTCTTTTGTTCACTGCAATTAACAAGTCACACACACACACACACACACATAGAAACACTCGCACAAACACACACTCGCACACACCAACACACACACACAAACACTCGCATACACACACACAAACACACACCAACATACACACACACACACACACAGAAACACATGCGCGCACACACACACACATAGAAACACTCGCATACACACACACACACGCTGCATGCATGCAGGCACGCACACACACACACACAGAAACACTCGCACACACACACACACAAACATACACCACACACACACACACACACACAGAAACACATGCACACACACACACACACACATACACACATACACATGAATACACACACCAATCAGACATCAGTGTGGAAATGAAAGTGTTAAGTTTTGACTAATTCTACGTGCAATTATCTAATGGCAGTCAATTTGTATTCCACTGCAGATACTTTTCCTTTTTGTTGCTGATGTCCTCTTCGACCCAGATTCTTCATTTGATCTGATTTGTTAACTTCATTATATGTAATTTGCAGAATTACAAAGAGCTTCCTTTGTCCATTGTTCGGAGTAATTATCCAAATTTGCCTCCCACAAATAGCAATAACTTCACAAATTAGCCCATTGGCACCATTAAATACACCTTATCATGTTTGTTTGGTGCCCCAATCTGTTCTGACTATCACTGCTACCTATCCTGCAGCTTTAATAAGAGAGATTAGCACTGAATCCCCTCAGGGCCTGCAGAGAGTTGGAACATTGATGCGGTAGAATCAGAATCCCTGCAGTGCAAATGAGGCCATTCAGCCCATCGAGTCTGCACTGACTCTCCGACTGAGCATCTAACCCAGGCCCTACCCGGGGTAGCAGAGTGGCACAATGGTTAGCACTGCTGCCTCACAACACCAGGGACCTGGGTTCAATTCCAGCCTCCGGTCTGTGTGGAGTTCTCCCCGTGTCTGCGTGGGTTTCTGCTGGGTGCTCCGGTATCCTCACAAGTCCAAAGATGTGCGGGTTAGGTTGATCAGCGATGATAAATTGCCCCTTAGTGTCAGAGGGATTAGGAGGGTAAATATGTGGAGTTACGAGGATAGGACCTGAGTGGGATTATTGTCGGTGCAGGCTCAATGGGCCAAATGGCCTCCATCTGCACTGTAGATTCTATGATTCTATCCCCATAACCCCACATATTTACACACTAATCCCCCTAACCTACACATCTTGGGACACTAAGGAGCAAGTTAGCATGGCCAATCAACCTAACCCACACATCTTTGGACTGTGGGAGGAAACCAGAGCACCTGGAGGAAACACACGCAGACACGGGGAGAATGTGCAAACTCCACACAGACAGTCACCCAAGGTTGGAATTGAACCCAGGTTACTGGCACTATGAAGCAGCAGTGCTAACAACTGACCAATCAATGACACCAGTAATATTAGTGGCATCAGCTCATTAAGAAAATCCTTGACTACTCAGGAACATAAGAAAATCCATAAGAAAAATAAGAGTTTCAGAAGCTTGTGAATATCTCGTGGAGTGGTACAGTGGCACAGTGTTTAGCACTGCTGCCTCACAGCACCAGGGACCAGGTTCAAAACCGACCTCGGGTTACCGTCTGTGTGGAATTTGCACATTCTCCCTGTGTGTGCGTAGGTTTCGTCCTCGTGCTCTCGTTTCCTCCCACAGTCCAAAGATGTCCAGGTCAGGATGATTGGCTATGGCAAATTGTCCCTTATTGTCAGGGGGACGAGCAGGGTAAATATGTGGGGTTACGGGGATAGGGCTTAGGTTGGATTGTTGTCAGTGCAGGCTTGGTGGGCGAATGGCCTCCTTCTGCACTGTTGGGATTCTATAGAATATCATTAGCTTTCACTTCCTGTTGATCAAAACCTCAACCAAACAGCAATGCTAGCCTCCTTCAATAAGCTAGGTTCCATGGACATCTGCTTCAACACCACTCCAACATCCCACTGCTAAGGATCCTAGTTTAGTTGACTTTGGAGTTTTTGGAGGGCATGGCACACAAAATGAAGCAAGACACACACTCTGGAATGCTGTGGCTCCCTTCCTTCTCGACCATGGCCCTGGAACCCTTTCTTCAGAAGCCCAGTAGCCTGCTCAATGGCCACTGGTGAAACCTAACCTGCCAATTTTAAGCTCCGGTCCCCAAAAGGACCTCCATGATCTGATAAAGATGTCACCAGTCAGGAGTCAAGATAACGTCGTACTGTCCACTCTCTGCGGCCTGGGATGAACCAGTGTAAGAATTGAGAACACATCTCACTTTGACTGTGACTACCACAGCCATCTGGGCAATGAAAGAGAGCTTCCTTGATCTGAAAAGGCACATCTTTTCATTCATGCCCTCCATATGCCTGAATGTATTAATCAGCCTCTTCGGGAGATGTTATGATGTTATTAAACACCTTCTGAAGATCCAAAGCTATTGCATTTAATTATAAGGCAGAAAGCGTTGATCACATCTCCCCAATTTCCATTCCCACCCCCCCCCCCCCCCCCGCCCCCCCCACTCCTCCAATACAATGGAATGCAAAGCAATTCACATAGTTGAGGAGACGATGATCCAGTGGTATTATCAATAGACTATACTATTAATCCAAAAACTCAACTAATGTTCTGGGGACCCAGGTTTGAATCCCACGTCGCAGTTGGTGCAATTAAATCTGTTATTAAGAATCTACTGATGACCATGAAACCATTATCGATTGTCGGAAAAACCTATCTGGTTCACTGATGTCCTTTGGGGAAGGAAATCGGCCGTCCTTACCTGGTCTGGCCTACATGTGACTCCAGAGCCACAGCAATGTGGTTGATTCTCAACTGCTCGCCAAGGACAACTAGGGATGGGCAATAAATGCTGACCAGCCAGCGACGCCATGTCCCACAAATGAATTTTAAAAATCCTTTATCACGGGTGGTAGTCAGAAAGTTGACCAGAGAGTTTCTTACCCTTTTGTCAGGGGAATAAAAATAGAGAGCTGTTATAACTCTTTAGAGGAAAATCTTCATGTAACTGTGAGAAGTCTCATAACACCAGGTTGTAACTGAGTACTTTTGTCAAGATCACCTCATACCAGCAAGCATAATGCTGCTTTTATAACACCACATGTTGCATAAGCAGGAATGGTGGGAATTCTGATGTACATCATCCAACAGACTGATTTGATTTGATCTGATTTATTATTTTCACATGTATTAGTATAGAGTGAAAAATATTGTTTCTTGCGCGCTATACAGACAAAACATACAATTCATAGAGAAGGAAAGGAGATGGTGCAGAATGGAGTGTTGCAGTTGTAGTTATGGTGTAGAGAAAAATTAATTTAATATAAGCTCGGTCCATTCAAAGGTCTGATGGCAGCAGGGAAGAAGCTGTTCTTGAGTCAGTTGTTACGTGACCTCAGAATTTTGTACCAGGGAAGAAGATGGAAGAGAGTATGTCCAGGGTGCATGAGGTCCTTGATTATGCTGGCTTCTTTTCCAAGGCAGCGGGAAGTGTAGACAGAGTTAATGTTTAAGTTGGATGAGAATGTTGCTAAATGGCTTGAAGGAGGAACATATTGCCTTTACAAGTGGGGTAAATTACATTATGGCCTTTACATTGTTACCATTAAAGCATGATAATGGTCAAACTATGTGGATATTGAGACAGTTTTTGTCTGCCCTTCATATTCCTCAGGAGGAAGAGAGTAAATCTAGCCAAGGAGTAGGAAAATAAGCATGCCAGTACTTAGAGAAACACAAAGCATTCTCCTGCGACCATAGTCAATATTCCGACCTCAATCACTGCAAAATAAATACCAATTCCTCCCCCCCAGCCCCCATCCAATGGTGGGAGAGTCCAGAACTAGGGGTCATAATTTGAGAATAAGAGTTAAACCTTTTAGGACTGAGGTGAGGAGAAAGTTTGTCACCTAGAGAGTGGTGAATGTATGGAATGCACTACCACAGAGAGTAGTTGAGGCCAAAACGTTGTGTGTTTTCAAGAGAAGAAATTAGATATAGCTCTTGATGCTAAAGGGATCAAGGGATATGGGGGGAAGATGGGATCAAGATATTGAACTTGATGATCAGTCATGATCAAAATAAATGGCGGAGCAGGCTCGAAGGGCCGAAAGGCTTACTCCTGCTTCTATTTCCTATTTTTCTATTAGACATTCATCTCAGGACTATTTATGAGGCATTAATGGCAAAGAACAGCTTCTATCTTCACCTATATAACAGCGGAAAGGCATTGCAGGAATATCATGTAAAGTATTTTGAGGTAAGGTGCCATATAATCTTAGTATTTATTATTAATTCTTCTTCAAAAATATAGTTTAGAAGGCCTTCTTCTGCATCCCTGTGTATTCAAGTTGATTAAGGAGGCTTGGTCTTACGTTAATTATGAAATAATCAGGTCCCTCAGGGCTTGTTAATTTTGTTTAAAACTTAAAAAAATAACCAAAGACAGCTCCTTGCGATCAACAATCTGGTTCACTCTTTCTGGTTAGTGGATATCACCCTCAACATTTCTCTGTATGAACGTCTCTGGAAGTAATTAAAGAAATGCAGTCAGGGAAGTGGTGAGATGTAATTAAAGCACTGTTGTGATGTTCTAACAGCTTCAGAACCTGGTTCCAGAAACAGCTCAGATGGGATGTAGAGCTCCTATGGTGCTCCTAAAAGCCACAAATGATAGCGGTAATGGCAATTTTAATCGACCCACTTTCGGCTTAATTCAAGTCTGCAACACTAAATTGCACTAATTATGTATAATATGCTCTCCGAAAAGGTTGCAGTGCACAAAGCTAAAACTGTGCAACATGCTTTGCTGTTTAAACTAGATCAACCAACACGTTAAGCCAATTTGTATCATACCTGAGCCAGTGCAGGTATGATGGACTAAATGGCCCTTGCAGTAGCGAGCCCCTTTAAGGGGTGAGGTTCTGGAGAGTCATGTGACCCGTTGCCCAATCGGACTGAAGCATGTGAATCCTGGGGCTGAGCGGGGACTCTTCTGGACAGTCTGGAGACTGAAGTTGAAGTAATCGGTAGCATCTTTCTCATTCTCTGCATATAGTTATTCCTGTTAAGAAATAGTTCTTTAGTTATGCCACTTGGTGTCTGCCACTCTTTCCAAGATATTACAGCCCCCTCCTGTAATTATAATGACCTCAATGAGGCACATGAGGTTGGAATCATGGAGTATGAGCTCCCTGATTGAGATCATAATTGCCTGCCCTATCTTCTGTATATAAAACTGGGAGTGTCAGGTCTACTGACACCCCGGATTCTGATTGTGTACCTAAAGCACTCTAGGAGTGGAATAGATAGAGTTTGTAAATAAAGGGAATCTGGTGCAGAGACACTAGCCTCTGAGTGGGACTAGCTGGGACAAATGCATGGGGTTATGGGGATAGGTCCTAGGTGGGACTGTGGTCGGTGCAGACTCAATGGGCCGAATGGGCCGAATGATTCTATGAATCCAGCACTATTTGGGGATAATGTGCCTGCTTTTGGGGTGAGGTGGAAAACCTATATGTTGCTGAATAGTGTTAGGCTTTTAGCACAGTGTGACGATTGTGTATTTGTGTTGCATGCAAACATGAGTTTTGCTAAATACGGAAACCATGTTGCCTCAATTGTCATTGTATTCATTCTGCTCATATTGAAAAGTATAATGTAATCCTACAATTTGCTCTGCAATCTGGAAACAAATGTGCTGCTAAATGTTTGGTATGTTTTTGCCGATTGGAATTAGCTGCCAATTGGAATATATTCAAGCTGGCTCTAAAACCCTCAGTATGATGTCTTCAGAGCCTGTCACAAGATTTCTGTTTTTCTTCTCATGCTAATTTTCCTATTCTAATAAAGACAGTGACTTATGCAACTGAAGAGATACTTAATTTCTCATGGTTGATATTGTCCCAGTCACGTACTTTCTTGCTGACGCAGCATGCTTTTCTATAAACTAAACTATGGCAGATTATATTAGGCAAGAGACCAAATATGACAAGAGGTTAGATCAGCTGTTGTCAATCTCCTGCCTTCTATGGTTTACAACTGCACAAGTCAAGTCAGCAAAATACACTTTACGCTGGAGTGTATGGAACAAATTTTATTCATATTTGTTGGAAGGAATGAACGAACAGAGTCTTCCGAGACTGGATAGAACTTCAACAAAAATGGCTTTATTCAACATGCATGAGGGAGAGCAGTACTCGGAGCTGTAATTCCAGCTTATTCCCGAGCTGCTCTACCCATCATAGGTGCTTGCACATTCTGATACATTTTTGTGTTACAAAGTGCTACATTTTGATTAGGTCATCATATTGTTACTTTAAATTTGTTAAAGTTCTGTTTTGATCACATTATGCTGATCCATTGTACTGTGTGTTTTATCTTTAATAATTTTCTGAATATATTCTGTCTGCCTGTTTGCAACATCAAAGTACTGTAGTTATCAAGCCGATTTCAACGGTGTGTTAATTGTACCCATTTCCCTGATACCTGATTGGTTTTCCAGAGCCACAATGGCTCCTCTGGACATTGTCGAGTCTCAATAAGTGGTATCGGTTCTCTTACTGTTGCTGTAACCTTGAAAGGATCTCACCTGTCATGTGTCTGCCTGCAATAAGTGTGGATACTACAGTCCGGCTGTCTGTTTAACCCTTTCCATTCTTTCCTCTCCTCCTGCATCCCACGCTCCCTGGGTTGCCCGACTACAATATTCAACACATGTGATCAATCTAAAATGTCCACAAAGTGTCACTTTTTAGTTTTCTCTCCATGTCCTCCAACTCACTATTGAAAACATGCTCTTTTATATACCTTAACTTTCCTATTTGTCACAGGTGGCACAGTGGTTAGCACTGATGTCTCAAAAACGCCAGGGAACCAGGTTCGAGTCCCGGATTGGTTCACTGCCTGTGCATTATCTGCACGTTCTCCGTGTCTCTGTGTGGGTTTCCGCCGGGTGCTCCGGTTTCCTCCCACAGTCTGAAAGACATACTGGTTTGGTGCATTGGCCATGCTAAATTCTCCCTCAGTGTACCCGAACAGGCGCCAGAGTGTGGCAACTAGGGGATTTTCACAGCAACTTCATTGCAGTTTTAATGTGAGCCTACTTGTGACACTAATAAGTAAACTGATAAACTGTCTGGTCATGAATCCCTTGTAAACAATCTATTAATACCAACGCCTTACATTATTTAAAAAGGGTGCAAGAAATAGGTCAGAGAACTATAGGCCGGTGAGCCTGATTTTGGTGGTAGGCAAATTATTGGAAACAATTCTAAGTGGCAATCGTCGAAATCTTGCTGCCATTTATGTCGATGGAATCTTACGAGATCAAACAAAGTAAGGGAATATTCAATGGATGGGAATATATTAATAGGGGTTGAGAAAACGACAAACCTTGGAGTGCATGTCCATAGGCCCTTCAAGGTTGCAGGACAGGTTGACAAGGTGGTAAAGAAAGCTTTTGATTTTGATTTATTATTGTCACATGTATCGGGATACAGTGAAAAGTATTGTTTCTTGCACGCTATACAGATAAAACATGCAGTTCATAGAGTACATAAGGGAGAAGGAAAGGAGAGGGCGCAGAATATAGTGCTGCTGTCACAGATAGGGTGAAGAACAATATCAGCTTAATACATAGTAGATCCATTCAAAAGTCTGATGGCAACAGGGATCAAGCTGTTCTTGAGACAGTTTGTACGTGTTCTCAGACTTTTGTATTTTTTTCTTAATGCAAGAAGATGTAAGAGAGTATGTCCAGGGTACACGGGGACCTTGATTATGCTGGCTGCTTTTCCGAGGCAGTAGGTAGTGTAGACAGAGTCAATGGATGGGAAGCTGGTTTGTGTAATGGATTGGGTTAGATTCACAAACCTTAGTAGTTTGTTGTGGTCTTGGTCAGATCAGAAGCTATACCAAGCTGTGATATATCTGGAAAGGATGCTTTCTATGGTGCATCTGTAAAAATTGGTGAGAGTCGTCGTGGACATGCCAAATTTCCTTATCCTCCTGAGAAAGTGGAGGTGTTGGTGGCCTTTTTTTAACTATGTCAGCAAGAAGGGACCAGGACAGGTTGCTGGTGATCTGAACACCAAGCAATTTGAAAATCTCAACCATTTCCATTTCATCACCGTTGGTTTTTTGATTTTGATTTGATTTATTATTATTACATGTATTACTATACTGTGAAAAGTATTGTTTCTTGTATGCTATACAGACAAAACATACCGTTCATAGTGAAAGAAAGGAGAGAGTACAGAATGTACTGTTACAGTCATAGCTGGGGTGTAGAGAAAGATCAACTTAATGCAAGGTAGGTTCATTCAAAGGCCCGTGAAATCCTTTGGCTTGCGTGATGGACAGGGCTTCATTCATGCCCCTTTGTAGTTCCTTGCGGTCTTGGGCAGAGTAAGAGCCACACCAAGCTGTGATGCAGCCAGAAAGAATGCTTTCTATGATGCATCTGTAAACATTGGTGAGAGTTGTAGTGGACATGCCAAATTTCTTTAGCCTTTTGAGAAAGTAAAGGCATTGGTGGGCTTTCATAACTATAGTGTTGGCATGAGGGGACCAGGACAGATTGTTGGTGATCTGGACACCTAAAAGAATGAAGCTCTCGGCCATTTCTACTTAATCTCCATTGATGTAGACAGGGGCATGTCTTCCACTACGCTTCCTGAAGTTGACTACCTCCTCCATTTTACTGACATTGCGGGAGAGGTTATTGTCATCGCATCAATTCACCAGATTCTCTATCACTTTCCTGTACTCCGTCTGAGATGGGAATCTCTTGTTTGAGATCCGACCCATTAAGGCGGTGTCATCAGCAAACTTGAAATTTGAGTGGGAGGGGAACTTGGCCACACAGTCATGGGTGCATAAGGAGTATAGTAGGGGGCTGAGGACATAGCATTGTGGGCCATGCTTTTCTTTATTGGATGAGGTATTGCTACCAAAAGCTGGGATTTAAAGATAGAACTGTATGAAATGCTCATTAGCTCACAGCTGGAGTTCTGTATACAGTTCTGGTCACCACATTAGAGGAAGGACACAATTGCTCTCGAGAGAGTCTTGGAGGAGATTTACAAGAACATTACCAGGACTTGAAAATTGCAGCTTTGAGGAAGGATTAGATAGGTTAGGGTTGTTTTTCTTGGAACATAGGAGGCTAAGGGGTGACCTAATTGAGATGCGCAAAGATATGAGGGGCCTTGATCGGAGCAGACAGGAAAGACTTGTTTTCTCTGGCTGAGTGGTCAGTTACTAGGGGGATAGATTTAAACTGATTGGTCAAAGGATTTCATGGGCCATGAGAAAAACGTTGTCACCCAGAAGATGATGGAATTCACTGGCCGTGATTTATCGGCCACACTTGAAGGCATAGCCCATGGGCAGTGAGGGACATGCCCTGGCTCTGCCACCCTGACACCCTGGCAGTGCCACCCTGGCAGTGCCACCCTGGCACCCTGGCAGTTCCACGCTGACACATTGGCAGTGCTACCCTGTCACATTGGCAGTGCCACCCTGTCACATTGGTAGTACCACACTGTCACATTGGCATTGCCATACTGTCACACTGGCTGTGTCACCCTGGCACCCTGGCAGTGCCACCCTGGCTCACACAAATAGATTTGAAATACATTTGATCTGATGTATAAACAGGGGAAATAGTACAACAATGTTTATTAGAAGCAAAATATTCAAATGCCTGCAAAGTGGTTTATCTATCTTCCAAGTTGTACCCTGCAAGCAGGACTTGTGAGGAACAGAGCATAATAACACAAGCTGTGACTCCTTGCTACAAGGAAGCTACAAATGCCGGAAGAGAAAGAAGTTAATATAAGAAGTTTAGTCCATCATCGGATCTGCTAAACTAGATTCAAGTGAAGTTTGTTACCATCACTGCTCACAATCTATATTGGATGCTGCTTGACTTGCTGTGCACTTCCAGTGCCTTCCGATTTTACTTCACACTTCGAGTATTTGTGTTTTTTTTTAACCTCTATCCTTTGACAAGTGAATGCTGTGCTTCCTAATTAGGATGCCAGATTGAGTATTTGGATGCTTATTCAAGAGGGGAAAGATGGTGAGATTAATCAAAAATCCACCTCATGGCGACTGATTATGTAGGGGAATTAGCAGTATCTGTGGAAAATTAATTGGCTCACAGCCTCCTCTGTTGAGCTGAAGTAAACCTGGAGGTGCAAATAAAGCAGTGGGATTTTAATGTGGGAAAATCCCCAAAAATGAAAATTTCAATCCAAAGTCATGGGTAACTTTAGAATTAAGATACAATCAGACCTCATATCCAAAATCAATCGATCAATCAGTCTTCAGAAGAGTTAAGTAGCGGCTGTAGAAAATTTAGCATGTCAGCTACAACTCTCACCAACTTTTACGGATGCACCATAGAAAGCATTCTTTCTGGATGCATCACTTAGTATGACTCCTGCTCTGAGCAAGGCCGCAGGAAACTACAAAGGGTTGTCAATGTAGCCCAGTCCATCACACAAACCAGCCTCCCATTCATTGAATCTGTTCACACTTCCCGCTGCCACAGAAAAGCAGTCAGCAGAATCAAGGACCCCATGCACCCCGACATACTCTCTTCCACCTTCTTCCATCAGGCAAAAGGCACAAAATTCTGAGATCACGTACCAACTGACTCAAGAACAGCTTCTTTCCTGCTGCCATCAGACTTTTGAATGGTCCTACATTATATTAAGTTGATCTTTCTCTGCACCCTAGCTATGACTGTAGTGCTACAGTCTGCATCATCCCCTTTCCTTCTCTCCTATGTACTCTATGAACGGTATGCTTTGTCTGTTAGAGCATGCAAGAAACAATATTTTTCACTGTATACAAATACATGTGACAATAAGTCAAATCAAATCAAAAATCAAATTGGACCTCAAAAGAGAAAATGCTGGAAAATCTCAACAGGTCTGGCAGCATCTGTAAGGAGAGAAAAGAGCTGATGTTTCGAGCCCAGACGACCCTTTGTCTCTTTTCTCTTCTCTTCTCTTCTCTAATTCTCTCCTTACAGATGCTGCCAGACTTGTTGAGATTTTCCAGCATTTTCTCTTTTGGTTTCAGATTCCAGCATCCGCAGTAATTTGCTTTTATCAAATTGGGCACCCTCTTCTAATTTGGGGAATCTGGATGTTGCGTAACCGGTCTGGATAATGTGGATATACGTAAGTTACTTGAAGCTGCAGTGTGCACGCAATGGCAAGGTTACAAATCATGAAGCAAGGTTGCGTTTCTTTTTAGAACGAAATCATTGAAGGAAATTTACATATGAATCAAACAGCAAGAAACTTTCCGAGAATAGACTTTCCTATAATTGAGGGAAAGCAAAAACGTGACAAAAGAAGAGTTTTGTCAGTGGACGGGAAATAGCACGTGCAGGTGTGGTATTTATTCATTTACAGGAAACAGGATTGCAGATTCCCCACGTAGCCATAGATATGTGGAATTGATTCTAATTGGGAACAATTTTTGCTTAGCTGATTAACTCCTTAAACCATGAGCTAAAATTCCCAAATATAACCCTGAGATAAGTCATTACTGGCAAACTGTTGCTTTTCCAGTTCAGAGCACCCTGCATGGTGTCCCAGCTTCACATGATTAGTATTCTGCGAGTGGTCCTTCAATTACTTAATGACATTTACCATAATTGCAAAATGTGAGCAAACCATTTGCGAGGCATCCATATTCAGGCTTGTATTGCTGTGTGTAACGCTGATGACTATTTCTGATTCTTTTTTAATTTACCTGAACGCTCCCCGTGGCATTGATTATGCTTGTGTGGGTAAACTGATAGTTTACAATGACTCTAAAACATAAGCAACAGGAGCAGGAGTAGGCCATACAGGCCCTTGAGCCTGGTCTGCCATTCAATGTCAGGAGTATTATACCATGTAATGCATCAAATATTCGAATATGGCAGCTGTACTGAAGCTATCTGTCGCTTTCAGGTGCAAATTTTAGTTGCTGTAAATAAAAAGTCTGGAGGCTAATAATTTTTTTTAAAATTGCAGACTCCTGTGTTAACAATAAGTTGCTTTCTGTTGGTATGAGTTTATACTTGGACTTCCAAACGACCACCTCTTAAAAAAAGGGAAATCAATTTAAATTTAAATGGCAGATCTATTGTATGAGGAGAGACGAAGTCGGTTGGGATTGTATTCATTGGAGTTTAGAAGAGTGAGAGGGGATCTCATAGAAACTTTTAAAGGGGATAGTTTGCAGCGAGGAAACAAGATGGAGAAGTGGAAAAATAAAAATAAGAAAATAAAGTAATAAAAATGGATGAATAAGATGAAAGAACAAATGAAATAAAATTTGTCAAGGTGGAAGAGAGGGTTCATGTTGAACCTATCTAATAGTGTGGGTGACTAGGGATTTTCACAGTAACTTCATTGCAGTGTTAATAAATAAACTTTAAACTCACCGTCTGGCAACCTTTTCATCCTTTTGCCGCACAAGTGGGCTGACATATTAATATATAAAAAAGTCAACTAACAAGTTGGAGATAGTGTGCATTCGGATTTGAACAATTTTAACTTCAATAGGGTCTGTGATTGTTCAGCTTTGGGCACAATACATTCAAGGGCTATTCAACGTAAATGTTAAACTATGAGGGGTGTTGACAGAGCAGACAGGGGGAAATAGTTTTCACTGGCAGAAGGACCAGTGGATTTAAGATCATTGGAAAAAGAATCCAAGTGGAGTTGAGATTTTCTTTTACTCAGTAAGTTGTCATGATCTGGAATGAACAGCCTGAAAAGGTGATGCAGCAGATTCAATGGTACCTTGCAAAAGAGCATCTGGAAAGAAACAAAAATGTAGGATTATGGGGAAAAGGAGTGGGACTAAATGGATATGCCTTTCAAAGAACTTGCAGATGCCCGATGGGCCGAATGTCATCCTTCTGCACTATTGCATTCTGACAGGAACAAAGAACAAGGAACTGTACAGGACAGGGACAGGCTCTTCAGCCCACCAAGTCTGTGCCGATCATTTTGTCCTACCTCAACCAACCACCTGTGTTCCTCTATATACTGTCTGTTCATGTGTCTGTCCAGATAAGCCTTAAATGTCGTGAACGTATCTACGTTAACCACCTCACTTGGCAGTGCATTCCAGGCCCCCCATCACTCTCTCTGTAAAAAAACTTCCTTGCACATCTCTACTGAATCTTACCTTGAACTTGCGCCCCCTTGTGATTGTCATTTCTGCCCTGGAAAAAAGCTTCCAACTGTTCACCTTATCTATGGAAAGAGGGCAATGTAAAAGAAGTAGAAAATATCGATTGTTTCACTTATAAAATTCTTTAATTTAAGCAGCTGATTCCTGGGATGGCAGGTCTGTCATATGAGGGGAGACTAAGTCAGTTAGGATTATATTCACTGGAGTTTAGAAGAGTGAGAGGGGATCTCATAGAAATTTATAAAATTCTAATAGGGTTAGACAAGGTAGATTCAGAAAAAATGTTCCTGATGGTGGGGGATTCCAGAACTAGGGTCATAGTTTGAGGATAAGGGGTAAACCTTTTAGAACTGAGGTGAGAAGAAACTTCTTCACCCAGAGAGTGGCGAATGTGTGGAATTCACTACCACAGAATGTAGTTGAGGCCAAAATGTTGTGTGATTTCGAAAAGAAATTAGATATAGCTCTTGGGGTTAAAGGGATCAAAGGATATGGGGGAAAGGGGGAATCAGCATATTGAATTCAATGATCAGCCATGATCAAAATGAATGGCAGAGCAGGCTCGAAGGCCGAATGGCCTCCCCCTGCTTCTAGTTTCTATGTTTCTATGTTAAATTTATATTTTCCTACATTTACACTCAGCTTAGTGGTAACATTGCTTCAAGTATGTTAAAAGCAAATAGGTTGTTTTTATGTGTTTGAATGCATTTCTCTGTTATCTGCTATTAAAAGAGGCAGTCAGGATTCACTAGCTATCTCATGGGCAGAAAGTCCAAAGAACTTCTGTGAGAACAGATTTGCCTACAATTCAGACTGAGACAGAAACAGAGCAGGAAGTACGACAGAAAAGTGTTGCTGAACGTGCACGGTTTCAGGTGCAACAAGTAAGACTTGTAAACATTGTTTTGAAACATTAAGGCATCTTGTGTTGCATTTACTCCCATGTCACCATTTGCTGCTGTTGCTGTGATTCTGCCATTATTTTTTTTATATCATGCCTGGATGTCACACCCGAGTGTTAATTTTAAACAGTGCTTAAAGCTATAAAATCAAATTACCATTCTACTTAACATTCAGTCCTTCAGAAGTCAGGTACCTTCATGTACCACAGCATTCAAGAAGAAATTAGATATAACTCAGGGGCGGCACGGCGGCACAGTAGTTAGCATTGCTGCATCGCAGTGCAAGGGACCCAGGTCTTGGATCACTGTCTGTGTGGAGTTTGCACGTTCTCTCTGCATCTGCATGGGTTTCCTCCAGGCACACTGGTTACCTCCAACACTCCAAAGATGTGTGGGTAACGTTGATAAGCCATGCTAAATTGCCCCTTGGTGTCATGGGGACAAGCAGGGAAAATTTGTGGGGTTACAGGGATAGGGTCTGGGTGGGATTGTTGTCAGAGCAGGCTCGATGGGCCGAATGGCTTCCTTCTGCATTGTAGGGATTATCCACTTCACCATACTCCTTCAACCCTTAACTCTTGAGCAGCCCTGATTTCCATTACTCTACCAATGACAGACAGCTGATTGGCCTTGAAGATTTGGAATTCCTTTCCTAAACCTCTCTGTCTCTATTCCTCTGTCTCTCTATCTTTGGTCTTCATAATCTATCTAATTGACCAAGCCTTTGGTCACTTAATGTCAAAATTTGTTTGGTAACGCTCCTGTGGTGTGTTGTTTACTACATGATGGGCGACACGGTGGCACAGTGATTAGCACTGCTGCCTTGCAGTGCGAGGGAGCCGGGTTCAATTCTGGCCTTGGGTGACTGTCTGTGTGGAATTTGCACATTCTTCCTGTGTCTGCGTGGGTTTCCTCCCGCAGTCCAAAGATGTGCAGGTTCAGTGGATTGGCCATGTAAAATTCCCCCTTAGTGTCCAAAGATGTGCAGGTTAGGTGGATTGGCCATGCAAAATTGTCCCTTAGTGTCCAAGGATGTATAGGTTAAATGGATTAGCCATGGTAAATGCACAGGGTTATGGGGATAGGGGAGGGAGCGGAATGGGCCTGGGTGGGATGCTCTTTCAGAAGGTCAGTGAAAACTCAATGGGCCAAAATGGCCTCCTTCTGCACTGTCGGTGGATTCAGTGGATTAGAAATGCTACGTATGTGCAACTTGCTGTTGATCACGGCATTTTTGCCATATCTCTGCTGTCTTTATGATTCTGACTGGATACATTCTCCACAGACTATCTGCCATACCCCAGAAGTGTGGTCTCCCATTGCCAGATGTCACTTCCCAGCATCAATACACAAGTTGCCCCATCTAAGTTTAAGTGAAAAAAAGAAATAAACACAAATAAAATATTTTTTTTAATGTAGAGGGAAAAGACAGAAGAGCACAGAACTGACAGATAAAGAAAAGGGAGAGGGAGAGGGAAAGAAGTTGAGAGATCAGTAGAAGACTTTGACTTTGACTTCGTTCCTCCAGTCCCATGTGGGACAAGGGGCAGCAAGACTCCACAACCGGCCCCGGTACATCACCCATTGCTTTTTCTCCAGCCCAGCAGCTGTCCCGCTCTTGAAGCTCCTTCTTAATAGTACTTTGCCAGGTCTTCTTTGACCAGCTCTGCCTTATTTTCCCATCTCGTGATATCCATTCTGTTGACACTCTGTCCCGGGAGGCAATATTCATGTCCCACCAGTTGCAATTGTATTTCAATCACCGTATCCCGTGGGCACTTCTGCCCAGTTCTTATAGCGCTTCTTCATTGGTGATGTTTTATTTCCATTTGATGACCAGAATCTTGTATAGGCAGCACTGGTGAAAGACATCCAACTTACGTCACACCTTAGCTGTTTTCTTACATGTTATGTTGGCATGGATTGAGGTTGATATTACAACGGACATATGGGTTCAGAGCTTCATGATGGTGTTGGATGTCCAGAGTGTGTGCAGCAACAGGGATACTGAGGTGACTTTGACATTCTCATGTGGACCTTTACATTGACCTCTCTGAAGACATTGCTTCCTTGGTCGGAGAAATGATTGACATCCATGATGTTCTGTCGCCCGATGATAATGGGAGGACCTGCCTTACTTTAAGTTGATCTTTCTCTACACCTTAGCTAATGCTACATTCTGCATCCTCTCCTTTTCTTCTTTATGAATGGTATGCTTTGTCTGGATAGCGCAAAAGAAACAAAACTTTTACTGTATACTAATACATGTGACAATATTAAATCAAATCGAATAAAGAAAACCTTGTTGCCATCCAGCCATCGCTATCTCTGTCTTCTCACAGTTGATGCAGAGAATGAAATTGATGCTGCTGTTCTCAAGACTTTGCATATTTTTAATAACATTATTTACAGATTTTAGCTATTGTCATGTCTTGGTGCAGACCTGCAATTCTTCGGCCAGCAAGTCTATGCTGTTTGCAAAATCCAGGTCCATCAACTGCTAGTGCTGCCATGGGATACCAAAGTCTGTATTCTCCATTGTTTTGCTCAGGATGAAATCAATAACCAAAAGGAAAAGGAATGGGGAAGAGTACGGAGCCTCGCTGTACGCCTGTGCTGAACATAAAATCCCTACAGTACAGAAGGAGGCCATTCAGCCCATTGAACCTGCACTGGCAGCAATCCCACCCTATCCCGATAACTCTGCACATTTACTCTGCTAATTCCCTTGAAACTAGGGTCAATTTAGCATGGCCAATCAACCTAACCCGCATATCTTTGGAGTGTGGGAGGAAACCGGAGCACCCTGAGGAAATCCACGCAGACGCGGGGAGAACATGCAAATTCCACCCAGATAGTGACCCAAGCCGGGAATCGAAACTGGGTCCCTGGCGCTGTGAAGCCGCAGTGCCAATGACTGTGCCACCGTGCTGCCCCTTGATGATGCAAACAGGCTCGTAGGGCTGAGTTTGCCTACTTCTGCTCCTCATTCCTAATTCCTATGAAACCGTAGTGTCCGTGCTGGCCTTGACATGTCAGCTGGAGTTACAGTGTGAGGCTTTGAGGTGTTTACATACAGCTCCAGCATGCTGTACTCTTTGTGTTGTGCAAGAGTTACTGCTAATGGATGCTGTTGAAATCTTCTTGCAATCAATCAAGTTGATAACAACTTGATACTCCATAACATTTCTGAACATAAAGCCTGCTCGCAGTGTGATCTGCCAGCCCAAAAACCTGCCTTTGCTTCACAAAGGGTAGTGTTTACTTCTGCTTTCTACCTGTTGAGGAGCACTGTGCTGATGACATTATTACAATGGTGTTACATCCCTCCAGTTATTGCTGAGGTTCCTGTTCCTTGGCAACTTGATGATCACTCCTCACCTCCAGCCGACTATGATGTCCTCTGCAGTCCAGATCTTGTTGAACAAGTCCATGAACTCTGTTATAACAGTGTTCTTGCCAGGTTTAGTCTTTCTGTTGGTATGTCATTGAGCCCAGGTACCTGTTGTTCCTCACAGTTTTTGGACCTCTGATCTGATGAATTCTCTCAGGTTGACATTTAGTTCATGAGGTCTAATGCTGTTGCCAAACCCAGACATGGAATCGGTGTTGGGCTGGTTGAGGATCTCCTCTTGGAGGTGTTCCAGCCATCTTGCCTCTTGCTCCTCATCTGCCAATAGTGTCCTACCATTCTTGCTCTTGATTGGTACAGTAGAGTTGCTTCTTTTATCAGTCAGTCCCTGTGCAGTGCCTTCGTGTCATTCTGATTTGTTATTTCTTGTGTCTCCATGTCTTTCAACTCTATGCATCCTTTTTTGCCTCTCCTGCAGCTCTTCACACAGCTTTATCCAGCCATCTGTACTTCTCACCATCTTCTCTTTATTCAGTCTCCTTTTCCTGGAGCCTCTTGCTCTTTGCTAGCTTTCTTTCATCAATCAATTTCCATATTGGTTCAGTGAACCCTCCTTTTCCATTGGTTCCTCTCCCCCATTTGATGGTGACTTTTGCACTCTATTTAATATTCAGTTATTAGTTTAATATTCAAGTTTATTCTATTATTGTCACAAGTAGGCTTACATTAACACTGCAATGAAGTTACTGTGAAAATCCCCTAGTCGCCACACACCGGCACCTGTTTGGGTACACTGAGGGAGGAATTTAGCATGGCCAATGCACCTAACCTCCAAAGTGGCTAGCACTGCTGCCTCACAGCGCCAGAGACCCAGCCTTGGGTCACCGTCGGTGTGGAGTTTGCACTTTCTCCACGTGTCTGTGTGGGTTTCCTCCGGGTGCTACGGTTTCCTCCCACAGTCCAAAGATGTGCGGGTCAGATTGATTGACCATGCTAAAATTGATCCTGGTGTCAGGGAGATTAGCAGGGTAAATGTTAGCAGGGTTACGGGGACAGGGCCTGGGTGGGATTGTGGTTGGTGCAGCCTCGATGGGCCGAATGGCCTCCTTCTGTACTGTAGGGATTCTATGGATCCTATAGATTCTCATTGGTCACAGCACCTGGGAGATCTTCTCACATTGGGTGGCGGTTTTGCAGTTGAACATTTGGCTTGTCAGGAATCAGTCTTCCTTTGAGCTTTCACCCAACCCGACCATATATATCTTTGAATGTGCCGTCCTTTCTTTCCTGGGATTTACCAGTATGGATACCCCTTTCTGTTTCTGTAGTGGTAATGGGTTTTTTACAAGAAGAGGGTGCTGGCCCTGAGTCCAACCCTCCCTTTTCAACCAGGTTTGATACTAGCTTTGGAAGAGTTACAAGGTTGCAAATTAGATTTTGCATGTGTTTGCAAAATGTGTGATCTGTGTGATTCAGTAAGAACCCAGAGAAATAAGAGTTCTTCACAGTCTGTCATTACAATTACAAGATGGGTTAATGAACCAGATCGCCTGATACTCCTGCAGGGATTTGAATCGTTATGCTTTGCCACAGGATCGGTGAATTATTAAGAAATAAACGGAGTAGTCGCAATACCTTTTCTGAGCTGTCAGCCTTTGCTTCTGATTTTCAAAGAGGGAGTGAACGAAGAAAAGAGGCAGGAGTTATTGAAAGGCTTTCTTTGTCTTAGATTAAAAAATACTCGAACTTTTTCAATACTAATTTACAATTTCATCAGTTTCTTATATTGGAGCAGAAGAATATTCAGGAAAATGCATTCATTCATGGGCAGGGAGATTATGCTGGAACTGTACAAAATATTGGCTAAGCCTCAGGGAGAGTGTAGTGTGTAGTTCTGGTATCTACGTTATAAGAGGGTTGTGATAACATTGGAAAAGGTTCAGTGAAGATTTACCAGCATGTTGCCTGGCCTGGGAAGTTTTAGTTATGAAGAGAGATTGGATAATCTGGGGTTGTTTTCCTTGGGGAAAGGGGACTGACAAGGGACATGATTGAGATGTGTAAAATTATGAGGGGCATAGATAGAGTAGACAGAAAAAAACTTTTCCCCTTGCCTGAGGGATCGATGCCCATGGGGCAAGATTTAAGGAAAGGAGCAGAAGGTTCAGAGGGGATGTGAGGAAAATCTTTTTCACACAAAGGGTGGTGGGAGTCTGGAATTCACTACCTGAAAGGGTGGTGGAGACAGAGACCCTCAAAACATTTAAGAAGTATTTAGATGTGTGCTTGCGATACCAAGGCATACAAGGCTATGGACCAAGTGCTGGAAATGGGATTAGAAGAGTTGGGTGGTTTGTCTTTTGGCCATTTCCAAGATGGCGCCAGAGCGAGGCGACTTCTTGCAAGCTATGCCCAGCATACCTTCTAATTCTATCTTTTACTCTCGTTCTATGCTTCCAAAACTTCATTCTAACGCTTTTCCTTCTCTATGAATGGTATGTTTTGTCTGTATAGCACGTAAGAAACAATAGTTTTCACTGTATGTTATTACATGTGACAATAATAAATCAAATGAAACCAAATCAGTGCAGATGCGATGGACCGAAGGGCTTTTTTCTGTGCTCAAGACCTCTATGACTCTACGGGTGGGATTTTATGGCCTCGCCCGAGCAAGACCGGAAATTCCTGCCCGAGGTCAACGGACAGTCTGTTGTCGGCCCCTCGTCCGCTCTGATTCCCCGAAGTGTTCCAGCAAATGACTCGAAGGTTTCAAATTCTCTTCAGCTAAAAAAATCACATAAGAACATAAGAAATAGGAGCAGGAGTAGGCCATCTAGCCCCTCGAGCCTGCCCCGCCATTCAATGAGATCATGGCTGATCTGAAGTGAATCAGTTCCACTTACCCGTCTGCTCCCCATAACCCCTAATTCCCTTACCGATCAGAAATCCATCTATCCGTGACTTAAACATATTCAACGAGGTAGCCTCCACCACTTCAGTGGGCAGAGAATTCCAGAGATTCACCACCCTCTGAGAGAAGAGGTTCCTCCTCAACTCTGTCCTAAACTGACCCCCTTTTATTTTGAGGCTGTGCCCTCTAGTTCTGGTTTCCTTTCTAAGTGGAAAGAATCTCTCCACTTCTACCCTATCCAGCCCCTTCATTATCTTATATGCCTCTATAAAATCACCCCTCAGCCTTCTAAACTCCAACGAGTACAAGCCTAATCTGCTCAATCTCTCCTCATAATCTACACCCCTCATCTCCGGTATCAACCTGGTGAACCTTCTCTGCACTCCCTCCAAGGCCAATATATCCTTTCGCAAGTAAGGGGACCAAAACTGCACACTGTATTCCAGCTGCGGCCTCACCAATGCCTTGTACAGATGCAGCAAGACTTCTCTGCTTTTATATTCTACCCCCCTCGCGATAAATGCCAACATCCCATTTGCCTTCTTGATCACCTGCTGCACCTGCAGACTGAGTTTTTGCGACTCATGCACAAGGACCCCCAGGTCCCTTTGCACAGTAGCATGTTGTAATTTTTTTGCATTTAAATAACAATCCAATTTGCTATTCTTTCTTCCAAAGTGAATAACCTCGCATTTGCCAATGTGATACTCCATCTGCCAGATCCTCGCCCACTCACTCAGCCTATTCTCTCTGCAGACCTTCCGCTTCCTCCACGCAATTCACTTTCTCACTTATCTTCGTGTCGTCAGCAACCTTTGTTACCCTACACTCAGTCTCCTCCTCCAGATCATCTATGGAAATAGTAAACAGTTGAGGCCCCAGCACTGATCCCTGCGGCACGCCACTAGTCACCATCTGCCAACCAGAAAAGCACCCATTTATTCCAACTCTCTGTTTCCTATTGGATAGCCAATCCCCAATCCATGCTAACACCCTACCCCCAACTCCGTGTGCCCCGATCTTCTGCAGCAACCTTTTGTGAGGCACCTTATTGAATGCCTTTTGGAAATCCAAAAACACCACATCTACCGGTTCCCCTCCGTCAACCGCACTCGTCACATCCTCATAAAAATCCAGTCAGTTCGTCAAACACGACTTTCCCCTCATGAATCTATACATGCAGACAACATACATTCCACAATGACAGAGAGCATGCCAGCTGTTACCTGCATGAACCTTGTAGATTTCTTCATTGATATCAGTAGAGAAACTGACACAGAGCACACAGGTAGCAGAGTGGACATGGTCTACAAAGTAATATAAGCAAAACACTGAAGATGCTGGAACCTATAACTATCAGAGAATGCTTGAAAAACTCAGCAAGTCTGGCAATATCATTTGGGAGATGTGCATGAATACACGATGGAACGATCATGATAATTACAAAGAATCCAAAGGTCAGATATCGAACCTTGGTTTAATGTTAATTCCCAATCCAGACCCTTGAGCACACTAATTTAGGTTAACACATCAACCTCGTCCTGATTGTTAGTCTCAGTGCTGTTTGTGGGACTCTGATGTGAACAAATTGGGCTGATGAGTTTCCTACATTTTAACAATGACTATGGTCAAAAGTATTTCATTGGCTGTGATGGGCTTCAAGGCTTTCGACTGACGCCAAGGACATTTTACAACACTTTACAACTTCCAACCGTTCACACCAGCAGGATTTGCCCATCCCGCTGCAGTGAACAGAGATTTGGCTTGTCACCAAAATCTCCATCTTCGTTGCAGCGGGAGCGGGCAGTAAGATTGTGCACTATGGCCGGAATTTTATCACCCCGCCCGTCACGGAATTGGAATACATATCATGATATATATCATGTCTCATTAACATGTCACAATTAGCATCAACCCATTATACTAGTTCACATTTAAAAGAAATATGAAGACATATGTCTTCATATTTTTAAAAAACAAATTCGTGGCCTGGTGTAATTAAAGCTCATTCACCATGGGGCAACATGGTGGCACAGTAAGGGGTGGCTCAGTGGTTAGCACTGCTGTCTCATAGCGCCAGGGACCCGGGTTCAGTTCTGGCTTTGGGTGTCTGTCTGTGTGGAGTTTACATATTCTGCCTCTGTCTGCGTGGGTTTCCTCCCAGAGTCCAAAGATGTGTTGATTGGCCATGATAAATTGCCTCTTGGTGTCAGGGGGATTAGTGGGGTAAAATACGCGGGGTTATAAGGATAGGACCTGGGTGGGTTTGTTGTCGGTGCATGCTTGATGGGCCGAATGGCCTCCTTCTGCACTGTAGGCATTCTTTGGTTCTGTGTTGTGTTTGTGTAGATGTTACTTTGATGGCATTTGGGATATCAGTGTTTTCTAGCGTATTGTCGCACCTACATTGTTTTTTTACTCTTTGGAGGAGGTGGTGAAATGGTTTCTAAGCTGATTATCAGCCTGTTGAACCACATTCCCCCATTGTATTTTTACCTTTGGGGAATAGTGGGAAAGTGGTGGAAGAATTCCTGAACTGATTATCAGCCTGTTGAACAATGTTATGAACGCTCCTTCCATGGGCAACAAGTCATGGTGTTGAATTTGAACCCAAAGCTTCTGGTCCAGTGGTAGGGGTACTACCATTGTGCCACCAGGCCTCCTATTGGATATAAGTAATCTTGCATCATTAAGTGCTATGGGTCAAAGCGTTCTTTGGAGGTAAATTCCTGGCTGCAGAAATCAGTCTTGCAGCAATGATTAAATTTGATATTCTTAAGCTTCCTTCACTTGATTTCATCAGAAGAGTCATATTGAACTCATATTGAGTATAAAAATTCTCAGGTCATGCTGCAGTTGTACAGAACCTTAATTAGGCCTCATTTAGAATATTGTTTACAATTCTGGTCACCACAATACCAGAAGGATGTGGATGCTTTGGAGAGGGCACAGAAGAGGTTTACCAGGATGTTACCTGGTCTGGAGGGTATTAGCTATGAGGAGAGGTTGGATAAACCCGGCTTGTTCTCACTGGAATGATGGAGGTTGAAGGGTGACCTGATAGAGGTTTATAAGATTATGAGTGGAATGGACAGAGTGGATCGTCAGATGCTCTTTCCGAGGGTAGAAAAGTCAAGTACCAGAGGACATAAGTTTAAGGTGCGTGGGGAAAAGTTTAGAGGAGATGTGCGAGGCACGTTTTTTACACAGAGGGTGGTGAATGTCTGGAATCCGCTGCCCGGGGAGGTGGTGGGAGCAGGTACGATAGCAGCATTTAAGGGGCAACTAGACGAATGCATGAATAGGATGGGAATGGAAGGTATCATGATTGGCACAGGCTTGGAGAGCCAAAGGTCTGTTCCTGCGCTGTACTTTTCTTTGTCCTTTGTTCTTTGTTCTTTGAACTCAAAATGTTGGGCAGAATTTCTCAGTCTCTCCTGCCAACAGGACATTCCAGTCCCACTGAAGTCAATGGACTTTTGAACCTTTTGCCACATTCTCAGCTATTTGTCCCTGCCCATTAACTCTGTCCCTCTCTCCACAGATGCAGACAGACCTGAGTTACTCCAGCATTCTCTGCTTTTAGTCCAGAATTCCAGCACCCGTTGTATTTTGCCTTTATTTCACTGTTAGACACAGCAATGGAGATGAACTAGAAAAACAGCTGGTCTGAATCAACAATACATCTTGTCTTCATAATTTATCTTTAATTAAAAAAAAGTTTTTGTGTTTAATATCCTGCTTTCTGCTACATTAATTTTCACTCACATTAGGGAACTGCTTGTTCAGATTTATTGCTGATAGATGGATGCGGTGAAGACAATCTAGTAGCTTTTAACTTCAATGCCTTTTAAATTTACTGCCTCCATTATTATTGCAGTTGGAAATACTGCTACATCTAGTAAATTATAGCTAGTATATATAAAATAAGATGAGAGCTGACTTGGCCTTTTATTAAGTTGGAAGTCAAATTGGTCTTGGGGTGGAAGCTTTCTTTCTCCATTCATTGAAAAGCCTCTTAAAATCTTACTTCTTTAATGATGCATTGTCCACTATTGTCCAATCACCCAATAATTTTTGTCTCCTTCTCTGTGTAAGCCACTCATTAATATTACTCCAGATGCTCCAAAAATGAAAGTGGTTGCATTTTCTTTGAAAAGTAACCTGAACCTGATTATGGTGATAATTTAAAGTTTATTTTTTAGTCAACTTACATTAACAATGCAATGAAGTTACTGCGAAAGTCCCCTAGTTGCCACACTCCGGCGCCTGCTCAGGTACGCTGAGGGAGAATTAGCATGGCCAACTCAATTAACCAGCATGTCTTTCAGAATGGAAGGAAACTGGAGCACCCGGAGGAAACCCATGCAGACATGGGGAGAATGTGCAGACAATGACCCAAGCCAGGAATCAAACCCCAGTCCCTGGCACTGTGAGGCAGCAGTGCTAACCACTGTGCTACCATACTGCCCTCTTTGCCCTCGATATGGCTTCCACTCATGGTGTAGTAAATAAAGACTGCATGTTAGCTGGCTAGACTGTGGAGTGGGTTCATTTCCGGGTCAACGGTGATAGTTCACAAAGGCCAGACACCTTGCCCCACCCCATGCTTGATGTGGAATGATACCCCTCAAACTATCGAATCACTTGCCTCTTTCTCTGACTGAGATGTCTGTGTTCCCTTGTGAACTGTGGCTAATTACATTGTCTTCTTAGGCACATAGAGCAAGGACATCACATTTCCAAAGATGTGTGAGTTGGGTGGCTTGGCCATGCTAAGTTGCCCCTTAGTATCCAAAGATATGTAGGTTAGATGGTTAGGTGGATTAGCCATGATAGATGAACAAGATTATGGAGATGGGGGGAGCGGAGGGGGTGGGGGGGAGGCGGGGGTGGTGGGAGGTGGGCCTGGGTAAAATGCTCTTTCAAAGAGTCAGTATAGACTTGATCGGCCAAATGGTCTCCTTCTTCACTGAACAGATTCTATGGATTCTAAGTTCTTTGTTTCTTCTCAGTCAGTTCTTCTCAGTCAAGCAGGTGCTGGAGATCCTGTAATTATTCTCAGTATTCTTTGGTGACAGCACAATAAATCGACTCAGAATTTGCATCACTTGTGAGTCCTCATAGAAAGGAATTTATCCGACCTCTCACCCTTCACCTTTTCTTAACTTGAGTTCACCCAAACCTTGTCTATTCATATCTTAACCTGTCCCGAATCCTGTTCACACTTTGCCCACTGACCTAAATTAGTTTCAGGTCCAGCAATGTCTCCATTTTAAGAATCTCATCCTCTTTTCAAAATCCTCCATGTGTCAGGAAACAGGTAGTTTTAAATAATCTATTTTTGTATTTGTGAGGATTAGAAATAAGGCCCAGCTTTAAATAAGTTTAATTTTTTGTGGTTCTGTATTTGAAAGGTGTTATATATTTGAAAGGATTGCAGGATGCTTTAAGAGCTAATCACATGATTTAATGCTGATGTCATTAGCATGTCTGAGGTTGCCGTTTTACTTTCAGTTTGTACTCTGTGTGGAGAACATCTCCTAAAAGATGTGGGGACGGCACGGTAGCACAGGGGTTAGCACTGCTGCTTCACAGCACCAGGGACCCGGGTTTGATTCCCGTCTTGGGTTACTGTCTGTGTGGAGTTTGCATGTTCTCCCCGTGTCTGCGTGGGTTTCCTTCAGGAGCTCCAATTTCCTCCCACATTCTGAAAGACGTGCTGGTTAGGTGCATTGTCCCAAACAGGTGCCTGACTTGGAAGAATTTCACAATAACTTCATTGCAGTGTTAATGTAAGCCTTACTTGTGACTAAGAAATAAACTTTAAATAAATCCATTGTTGTTACTTTGAATCCATGTGTGCAAACCAAGAATTTTCCTTTCTGTTGAAACTCACAACCTCTAGTATAGTTCGGACATTACAAAAGGGATAATAACTTCAGTTTGATGTAGAGACATGTATGGTAATGAGAGTTTACAGTGTGAAAAGAAACAAGGTTTAAAGAAAGATTAGGTTGTTGCTTAGCAACCACAGACCACCCGAGGTTAGAAATGATTTTTGAGTTTAGTTTTAAGCTGGAGCCAGAATCAGCTGGACAGTTCCAATGAGCTTAAAAAAGCAGACTTCCTAAAAGAATACAAGAAATTCCAGAAACCAGTGAGTTGGGACAAAAAAAAAGTCTCAGGAAGATAGTTAAGTGAAAGGAACAAAAAAACAATAGGTTGAACAAGGCCCTGTTGGGTGGAGTTCAAGTCAAAAGCAGATAAAGTGCTTTGACTTAATGAGACAGCTGCAAAAAAAAGATTGAAAGTGCGAAGCCAGATGCTCAAGGTAAATCAGAAGTTTGGTGATGACTTATTACAGTCCATGAAGCAGTAGCCTTATGCTGGCAGAGATTGAAATCCTGGAATTGGATCCTTGGTTAAGGCATCCAAGAGAAAGCATTGTTTGAGAGCAGATTCCTAGTGTGTTTCCTTTTGTTAAAGTTTAAAGTTTATTCATTAGTGTCACAAGTAGGCTTACATTTACACTGCAATGAAGTTACTGTGAAAATCCCCTAGTCACCACACTCTGGCACCTGTTCGGGTACACTGAGGAGAATTTAGCATGGCCAATGCACCTAACCAGCACATCTTTCGGACTCTGGGAGGAAACCGGAGCACCCAGAGGAAACCCACGCAGACACAGGGAGAATGTGCAAACTTCACACAGATAGTGACCCAAGACGGGAATCGAATCTGGGCCCCTTGGCGCTGTGAGGCAGCCATGCTAACTACTGTGCTACTGTGCCTTTGGAAGCATTTGTGTGGAAGATAGAGTTCCAGTGAGACCAATTGTCTCACGGTGTGAAAAGCAACTGGGGGGATTTGATGAGAAATTCATTATATTGGGTGGCAGCTTTGCTTGTTTTATGAGTGTGGTGTGTCTGATCACAGTTGGCCAGTTGGGTTACTTGGACATGGTACTGAGCAAAAACATTATAGTACAAGATATATTTTGAAACTTGTGTTATCCATAAAACTCTGTCCACGTGTGAAGAGAAAGATGGGGTGAAGGAGTATTAGAACAAAGAACAAAGAAAAGTACAGCACAAGAACAG